>NC_035449.2:155002657-155656407 GCF_002127325.2 Helianthus annuus | reverse complement strand
ATATATATATATATATATAGGGGAAGGTTCATTGGGGAACACTAAAAAAGTGGGGAACAACGGGGAACCGACTCAAGCGAACTCCGATTGGACTCATTCCAACGACGTTGGAACCGGCTCGTCGAACCCTAACTAGGATCTCTTAACCCTAAATCCTAACTCCTAAACTCTAAACGCTAAAGCTAAAAAATAAGGCTAAAATCTAAGCTAAACCGTAAAATCTAAATTATAAACCCTAAAACCTAAACCCTAAAGGCTAAATCCTAAAGCTAAACCCTAAACTCTAAAGCTAAACCATAAACCCTAAAGCTAAACCCTAAACCCTAAAGCTAAACCCTAAAGCTAAAAACTAAAAGCCAAACCCTAAAGCTAAAAACTAAAAGCCAAACCCTAATATATTTAGGGTTTAGGGTTAAGAGATCCTAGTTAGCGTTCGACGAGCCGGTTCCAACGTCGCTGGAATAAGTCCAATCGGAGTTCGTTTGAGTCGGTTCTCCACTGTTCCCCACTTTTTTAGTGTTCCCCCAATGAACCTCACACACTATATATATATAGGGAGAAGATCATGCGAGAACCACCTCTTATTGCGAGAACCGCGAGAACCAATGTGAACACAACCAAAAATGCCTAAAAATAGCTAAAAATCGCTACGTTTCGAAGGCAAAAAAAAATTAAAAAATTTTTTTTTTCCACTAAAAGTTGTGATTTGAGCATAAAAAATAATTTTTTTTTTAGATTTTTTTTAGATTTTTTTAGGTTTTTTGGAGGTTTAGTTTTTAGCATTTTAGCTTGGGGGTGGGGGGTTTAGGTTTTTTTTTTTTTTTTTTTGGGGGGGGGGTTAGGTTTTTTTTAGGTTTTTTTGGGGTTTTAGTTTTTAGCATTTAGCTTGGGGGGGGGGGAGGGGGTGGGGGTTAGGTTTTTTTAGGTTTTTTTTAGCTATTTTAGGTTGTGTTCACATTGGTTCTCATGGTTCTCGCAATAAATGGAGTTCTCGCATGAGCCCCTCCCTATATATATATATGATATCCTATAAAGTTAAAAATAAAAGAAGTTAAATATGTTAATAAAAGTAATAGTAATAGTAGTAATAGTTTTTCTTCTAAACGATAAATTAATTATAAAATATAAAGACTAAAAACGTAACAACACACAGGGGCGGATTCATATAGAGTGGGTCGCGGTTCCCGGACCTCAATGTTTTTAAAAAAATTAGTAGATTCAGTATATTAAATTGTATAAGGACCCCATAAATACAATTAGGTGGAAATCATAAAATGAAAAAGAAACCTGGTGTAGTGGTAAATCCCTCTCTTTGCCAACAAGAGGTCATGAGTTCAATCCTTGTATAACTTGTTTTTCCTGAATTTTTTTAAATCTAGTTCAAACCTTGCTATGACCCGACCCGAATGAGGACCAACCTGAAAATTTTAACTTTATGTTATGAAAAATTTGGACACCGAAAAACTGGACCCCATTGAAAAACCGTATCAGAACAAATTTTAGTTTTAAACTGTTTTTAATAGAGACCACATTGCTGATTTATGTAATTTACTTAAAGATGGTATCATTTGATGCATGTTAAAAAAATATAAAATATCTCAGAACTTTTTAATTCTTCTTCTTCTTCTTATTATTATTATTATTATTATTATTATTATTATTATTATTATTATTATTATTATTATTATTATTATTATTATTATTATTATTATTATTATTATTATTATTATTATTATTATCTAGAGTAATTTACATCTATGGGTCATGTAGTAACTAGTAAGTCAAAATTTCGAGTTCAATTTCAATTCTTAGCAACTATTTATTAGGTCTCTGAACTCAACAGTTGTAACGTCCATCCATTCCAAATTAAGACTTAAAAACAAGTGAATTAACACTTTGAAACTAAATGCAGTGTTGCAGAAATCGGCGCCTAGGCGCTAGGCGGCCACTTACTGTCTAATTTTGAACTACTCGGTCAATTAATCGGCTATGGTCAAAGTTGGTCAAAGGCGGTACCTAGGCGGTCAAAAATCGGATTAATCGGAATATATTAATCGGTCAAAATCGGTCTTAGGCGGTCAAAATTAGTCAAAATCGGTCAAAATCGAACCATATTATCTGAAACTTGAAGTATTTATGTGAATTTTGAAGTATTATTTTTATATTATTGGGTATATATATATAATTTTGAAAAAATACATATAAAAATCCCATTCCGATTAATCCCGATTAATCCCTAGGCGGTACCTCACCGCCTGACTAGCGCCTAACGCCTTCTACAACGTTGACTAAATGAGTAATTTTTCAAAATGTACAATAAAAATATAATTTTAACCATCTCTATAACTTACTCTATTTTTATTTTTTTTTTATCTATTTTTAACATTTTAGTCCTATATATAGGTGAAAACACCATACTTACCACTTATCCACATCTGGGTCCATTAGTCATTTTGCCATCACTGCCAGCTTCATCCTCCTGTTTCACTCAACAAATTGCTCACATTGAGGCCCCTCACATATATATATATTATATATAATCTCAACTTTCAAATTTTTGGCCTTTTGCAAATCTTCATTTAGTTTAATATTCTAGAAACCCAGAAGTAAAAACTAAAAGAGCACCAAACTTTACTTAATTTCCAGCAGTTCTCATTTTCACATCCCCCACCAAGCACTGTAAGTGAACTCATCTTTTTTTTTTTTTTTTTATTTTAAAATGATATCTTTAATTCATTTATTGTAAGTTATTGTTTCCTCAAATGGGTGTTGTTTGGATTGCAATGTTCATTCATTATTCATCATTGGCATCAATTTACCATTTTTAGAAATTTTACTGTTCATTGCAGCCTAAAGATTTGGTCATTTGGATAGAATTTTGAATAAAGATTAGGGCTTTTTAAGTTCTTGATTGGTAATGTGGGATTCTTGTTTTCAGTTCAAGAAATTTTTGTCTTGTTCATTAAAGAAAGATTCCAGTTCCATCTTTGGAAAAGTTGTATGCTTTAACTGTTTTTGTTGTTTGCTACATGTGTTCTTAGCTCCTTTAATAAATCATTTTAAATTTAGATATTTTTTTTTTATTTTGGTAGGAGATCATTATAAGATTACCAATTGGTACCACTTTCCAATTGTGGAAAGCAAAATTGTTACCATAAGATGAGGGTTTAGTTGAGGGTTTTAAAGATTCTTCACAAGGTTAACAAGGGGACTCATTTTGTTCACAAGGAAGATGATATGAGTAGTTGTTGTTGTTCATATCCAGTGACACTTGTCACCACCACGCGAATAATGTCGACTTGTATCATGCGAAAAATGCGAGATTTCGGTCTATAAAAGGCATTGAGGGAAGGTTCAAGAGATTTGTGTCGAGAAAAGAAAATGGTGCATCGGATTTCAACTGAAAGGGTAAAAGACTTGAATGGAATCGATCAAATCGTGCTCCGGAATTCGCAGGGTGCATCGGCTAAGGTTTGATCGTATTTATAAACTCTAGTTTCCAATAATTCAAGATCTTGCCTTTACTTTCATTCCTAAATTTATCTTGTATTTCCAGGTCAGCTTGCATGGAGGACAGGTCGTTTCATGGAGGAATGATCGAGGCGAAGAACTATTGTTTGCTAGTACTAAGGTACCCCCCCCCCCCTGAGTTGGATCATGATCTTGATTAAATTCTTACCATTTTTAGATTATTATTGGATCTTCTTTGTAAGTAAATCGATCGCGCATGTGGGTCGTTTAGGGGGGTTTGGATGTGCATTTAAGGTTACGGTATAAGAGTTTTGATTGTTCGGCAGAAACTGATACTGACCATGTTTCTTTGACTATTTATAGTCAAAGTTATCAGTTTTGAATAAGTATGTAATTTTTTGTATGGGATACTTTGTAAAAAAACTACTAATGACTATGATTTTTTTTATTATTTATGGTCAAAATTATTAAATTTGAAGACGCGCGTCACATTTGATATGTATTTTTTCAGGCAAAGGGTAAGGCCCCGAAAGTAATCCGAGGAGGTATTCCAATATGTTTTCCGCAGGTAATTTTATAAATCTTGTCGAAATCCACATGCTTTAAGCTTAAATAATGATCACATGTAACTCATTGTGCAGTTTGATAGCTGTGGTTCACTTGAACAACATAGTTTTGCAAGAAATAAAATCTGGACCGTTGATGAAAGCCCTCCATCGCTTCCTGCCAAAGATTCAAGTGGAAAATCATTCGTTGATTTGCTGCTAAAATCATCTGAAGAAGACCTCAAATGCTGGCCCCACAGGTTCTACTTTAGCCTCAATCTTTCTAACCATTTGATCATGTAAATGAAGTGTAATTTCTCTTTATGTTACTAGTCGCTTGACCGAAACGTTTTGTTTTCTTTTTCAGTTTTGAACTTCGTCTTAGAGTCTGCCTTGGAGCGGATGGAAACCTGACGTTAATATCCCGAGTCAGGAACATAAACGCGAAGCCTTTTAGTTTCTCGTTTGCTTATCACTCATATCTGTCGGTTTCTGACATTAGGTAAAGTACTTAGCAACTTCCATCGGTTTTGTACCCTTTAACACCCCCCCCCCCCTCTTAAGGCTACCTGCCCAACGCAAGCAACATTTTACCAAATCCCATTGGCAGGGTATTGGTGGGTCCCTTGAGTTTTCATGTAACGGGCCCTCACAAATACCAAAAACATTTTCAAATTTGACTTTGACTTTGACTATTATTTGATCTTGATTGACAGTGAAGTGAGGGTTGAAGGGCTAGAAACAATGGACTACTTGGACAACCTTTGTCAAAAAGAACAGTTTACCGAACAAGGAGATGCTCTTACCTTTGAAGCCGAGGTAAATCTCAAAAATTAAGAATATCCCATTTTAATTCTTCATTTACGGATCCAAATTCTTATAATGCTCATATTGTTTGTTTATTTTCAGATTGAGCGTGTGTATATTAGCTCTCCAAGTTGTGTTGCAGTACTTGATCATGAAAGGAAGCGTACGTTTGTGCTAAGAAAGGAAGGACTACCAGATGTTGGTAAGAAGAATTAGATTGTTGCTAATTTGTTTGTTTGACTTTTGTTGACTTTTACGGCTTGTTGACTTGTTGTGTGTTTAGTGGTGTGGAATCCATGGGAGAAGAAGTCAAAGTCAAAGTCGATGGCGGATTTGGTAAATGATGAGTACCGACACATGGTTTGTGTTGATGGGGCCGTGATTGAGAAACCGGTTACTTTGAAGCCTGGAGAAGAATGGACGGGGCGTTTGGAGATTATCGTTGTGCCTTCAAGTTTTTCTAGTGAGGGTCTTGGTTTTTAAATGAGATGTCTATAATAGTTTCAATTGTTTTCTTGTCTAGATTTTATTTTGTGTTAGGATCTTTAAGCTTTTAGCTAAAAGGTCATGTTTTTATATATGTTTAAAGTGTGTTTGTTATCGCGTAATGTTTATATATGTTAAAAGGTGTGTTTGTTATCACATATGACTTTATTTTTCTATATATTCGGGTATGGTCAAGTGCTTTTTTTCTTTTTTCGAGTTACAATGATCATAGACTAAACACCGTATGATCTTGTAAACAAAAAACTACAAACAAATGGCAGGTAAACGGCAACAAGCTGCGCTGCCACCCCCTTTTGAATTGCAAAACCTATCATACTAAAAACGAAGCGACTCTGAGCTTGAGCGAAGCACAACCATGTTCTTGCAACTCTACCTTCATACACTATTTGAAAGTTTGTGGGAAGGTTATTCATTTTAGGAAGTTTTGTATTGTTTAATTAAAGCAATTTTAAACAATATACTTATTATGAGTCGATTTCGGAACTCACTTATAAATCTATAAATCTGGTAGGGGGTAATGACCCCCCCCCCCCACCACCACCACCACCAAGTACATATCTCACCATTTTAACATGTTCCCCATAATCTACTCTCTACATTTTCTAGCTACTCTCTAAAATTTCATAACCAAAAATTACGCAAAGGATGTCTCGTCCGATTCTAGTACTTTAGGGTTGCCTTCGAGTTTAGACGGTTATGGTGATTCATGGTTTTTTTGCGGGTTTTTGTCTTATTCTAACAATGATGTCAATTTTGTCCAAAGTGGTTGCCGCAAGCGAGCTTGAGAACACGGCAAAATCTAGGAGAAAACATGTGTTGCGTGATCGTGTAAAAGCTAATGAAGTTCTAATGAACGATTGATTCGTAGAAAACCTGAAGCACGACACAAATACAATTAGAGAGATTTCGCTAACCAAAGAAATTATTGAGCGTATGTACAAAACACATGAGATGGGGCCTTCTAGGGATGATCAGTAGCATCGACTATCGTTCGAGGTTGTGGCCGATAAGTTTACGAGGCCAATTTACGATTATGTTAGCACATACAGCAGATATAATCTGTTTATAATTTAGCATATAACCATGAATAAAACAAACTAACAGTAGTCTGTTAGTTAAACAGGTGATCCATCTTAGCCCATTACCCAATCTGTTTGACCCGTTCCCAATCTACATGTTGCCCAATCTGTTTGACCCATTACCCAATCCACCGGTTCAAAACACAATGAAGATAGAAAGCAAGTTCCATTTCGAATACATTTTTTTCAACACACAAACTTCTAACCATGAGACATGTTCAAATGCTGCTTAAAAATTCCAACTGCAAACAATATCCTCGGAAGTATCATGTTTGTTCTTGTACATTTTTACCTTGTGAAGTTTATGACCAAAAACTCCCATTGAGCAGATTCATCGATCGAGATGTTCCCAGAAAATGCAGATCAGTCATATGGCTAGCAGCATTACCTTCTAAACCGACCCAAAAAGTTGAAAAAAATAACGGAAGAACATTTAGAACTTCACCTACCGTCAAGCTATACACCACGCCGGTTTTCTAGTTGTTTTGTGTTTTCCAACAACACCTGCAAATCATTAACAAACATCGTTAAAGAGTTTTTTTTTGGTAACCATGAGAAGCCGTAAGAGAAAACTCACGGCCCCACCAATACGCTGCTAACCAGTGAGAATAAGAAAAGCGTAGTTAACGTAAGGTAGTTGGCCTTCAAGAGGTTTAAACTTAAAACCAATAAGTTTGATATATAAGAACTAAGTTTCTTACTTCTCGGATGTAATTTGCCACCGCTTTGCAGCCTTCGGTTGCAAGTTGCATGACATTTTCAAATATATCCATTGGCAACTTGGCATCCATCTAGCAGAAAAACAAACTAGTTTATAATGTTGTACTACATATTATACCAAAATAATGTTGCAATGTGTTAACACCACGGTAACTCAAAAGAAGCTACACCTGAAGAAGAGTCACTTTGTCTAACTTAGGTAGAATTCCTACAGTAACATCAGGCCCCCGGGCACTATCTTCCACGTAATTTAGATCTGTTCATTTAAAATTTGTTAATGATCATCAAGACAAGAAAGAAAGAAAAAACAAATAAGGCTAAGCGTCTGGTTAGTTTTACATGGTTGGTTTCAAGTTCCAAAGTCGGTTAGACAAGTAAACCGACAAAACCGAACCACATAAATCTCAAGCCACCCAAACTGGCTGACTTGTTTTGGTTCAGGCAGTTTGGTCGGTTTCAACAGTTTATGAGCACCCATGATACGCATAATGTTAATTGACAGATTTGCCCTTACCAAGCAGAGGTGTGCTGTTAAGATACCCAGCACTACACGAAGTAACAAGGTCACACATCGGAATGCCAGCATCTGCAAGGGCCAATGTTGCAGCATTTATGCAAGCCGACCTCGTTCCTGACAATACAAAAATGCAAAAAAAAAAAAAATAAAATAAAATAAAATAAAATAAAAAAATTATTAACCGTTCAGAGACTAAGAGTGATGTGTATTTTCTGTTACCGCCATCTGCTTGAAGAACTTGGACAAAAATGTCGATCTGTGAACGGGGCATTAGGTGAGTCATTATGCATGCTTCCATTGTTTGGCGAATAACCAAAGAAATTTCAGTGGATCTCCTGCATATCATAAGATTTGATGTTAGTTATCCACATGTGTAGCAACATACTATAAACAAAAAATGGTTAAATAGTTCAAATAAAACTATCATGGTTTAACAAATGAAGATACAAACCTGTCACCCTTGGGTTTTCTCATGCGGTCTCCTGTACTGAAATTAGCCATCGTATACTCACACCTAATCTGCAAAATAAGTTTTGATAACATAAGACGCTTACTGAAATAAGACCCCCGGTTATATAATAACAGGGAAAACAAGTGACGGTAGCTCTTTACCAGTGCCTTATCATTAATCTGTTGGCTCCTATTTTGGACCTGGAAAAAAAAGATATGAGAATAAGGCTTATATAAACCTGGTTTTAAAAAGCGCGAGGCGCTACAAGGCGTTTAGGGTTCTCAAAGCAAAAAATAGGGACGTGAATTTCTGACATGACACAAACAACACAATTTTCCGGCAGGGTCTGTTTCGGCGTTCGGGTCAACCTCTTATAACTTTTTTTGAAAATTGTATTTCAAGTGTCAAAACTTTAAAGAGAAATGAGCATCAAATTTTGTAGCGCAAACATAATTGTTTTATATATAATTAATCTTTTTGTTGTAAATTTGAGTATCACAATGCAAAGAAAAAACAATAATGATAATTATAATAATAATACTAAACAAAATATTTGGGTTAAACGGGTCATGTTTGAATCAACCTGCAAATACTAAAATGGTGTCTAGCTTCATCGTATGACACGATTTTCAGATTAGAGTTGTGTTCGGGTTCATGTTTAATTTGAAGGTTTGTATTGGGTTCGGCCCACCAATCCACAAACACAAACTGTTTAGCAACTAGCATTGGCGAAGCATAGTGGAGGCGGGAGGAGCCCCCCCCCCCCCGAACTTTTCGCTTAGTAGTGCAGAGTATGTAGTTTTCGCATAGAAATTGGGTATATACGTTTTCAACCCCCCGTTTTATAGAAATTTTTGGGTATATACGTTTTCAACCCCCAGTCGGAAATCTCAAGCTTCGCCACTGGCAACTAGAACCCCTACTAAGGGAAACAATATAGATATACAATTGAAGCAAGTTACTGAAAACCCAAAGATATTTGTTCTCTTAGCTAACATAGTCTAGTTAACTTACTTGGTAAATCTGTTGAATTCAAAAAACAAACAGTGTTCATTATCAATTTGAAACCAACAAACTTTTATTGATAAAAACATACCTCTCTGGGACCATAAACCGCAGCAATAACTTTGGTGTTCCCCATCTCAAAAACCGCCGAACTACCATCCATCAAAATCAAAATCAAAATCAAAATCAAAATTAAATCGTTTAATATTGTGTGTGTAAATATATAACAATGTTACCCGTCCGCTCTGGAAACAGCACCAAGTTCTGCTCTAAGTTGTCTCATCTGAGGTGAATTTGAAACCAAAAGAGATTAAAATTACGAATTAAATGATGCAAAAAGAGTTAAAGAAAAATGGGTACCTCCATGGGACGGCGTCCATCCAAACGAAGTCCTTCAGGGCTCACATACTCCATTGCTGCTGCTCCTCTGTGCGATTGTGTGTGACTAAATGTTTAGGGCTTGGATAAATTGTAGATCCCTTACAGTATTTTTGAAATGTTGGGTTTATGTGTAGCCCAGCGTTTATAGAAATAAAAGCCCATTAGATGTATAGAGACTTTTTTTTTACCGAAAGCACAATAAATTTATTTGGTCTTGAAGAAAGGTTATAGATGAATTGATGTAGTCATAAGATGTAACTAATGGGCTGTTTGTTTAACTCTTAATAGTTTAGATCTTTTGTTGTACTTAATAGTTCAGTTTGTTTCATGAGCAGATTTCTAAATGGTTCAGACATTTGCCTCTGAATAGTTAAGCATTATACTGAGTCTAAATGGTTAAAGACCTTTAATTTGAATCGGTAGACATTTGTCTCTGAACGGTTAAACATTATACTAGCTTTTAATGATTTATACTTCTTAATAGATTTATATATATTATAAACCTCAAATAATTAATATGATTATCAACCACTAATTATAATAAACCAAGTTTGGTCACAACGACCAAACATAAGAATGTGACGTATAACGGAACGTGAAGGGTAATGATACGCAATAAAAGGTCACTAAGCTAAACGACACTAACCTGTACGGGCTGTCACATCATCCACAAGTTGAAAGAAATTTCGTCCCGAAATTTAGGATACATTCATATTGAGATTCTTATTTTCTACTATTCCAATAACTCCTTGTAAATTATGTTGGAGCGTGTGTTGAAACCGACATTGTTAAGAACAAGATCATGAATGCATGTTGTCTCATGATCTTTGATGACTTGTCATAAGAAGAGATTCATGATATTTCACTTTTTGTTGTTTTTCTTTCACGTTTCTTTTTCATTAATTTTTTTTCACTTTTTCCTAAAATATGAACCGAGATTGTCATTTTTTTTAACAAATTGTTGAGATTCTCACTTCACCTTTTCATACGTTACTGAGATTACCGCTTTCATGAATTGTATGTTAAAGAATTCACTTTTTGAATTTCTTTCCTCATTTTAATAATTAAATTTTGGATTTCAGTGACAACATTTCTACTAAAAGTTGAGCTGTTTAGCTTGTATAATAAACATTCATGTACACACATGCAGTAGATGTATTGAATTATGATGTGTTTCCGTCTTTTTAATAAACGACGTTATAAAAAATTGTGAAAGTAGCGTGTACTTGACGATCTTCTATAGGAGTTCGTAGAATACTCTTTGTTATCTCATCATATTTACGTATTTCCAGTATTGAACATGACTCAAAAAACCATGTATTCGTATATAAAATCCTTTGACGAGTGAGCAAAATATTGTTCGTGTTACACTTGACCAAGATACCATCTAGAATCTATTATCATTAGCAATATTAATAACATACCGCGACGAGCACTCAAATCCTCAAGGATAACAAAAAAAACAACCAACAAACAACCGTAAACATGCAAGCGTTAATGCGTTATCAAGAAAAAAAATATAAATTTATTAAAAAATAAAATAAAATCGATATGGATTTGACAGTTTTAGTCACGGAGAAGGTAGTTGACTAACCAACAATGGGATCGAAAACATGGCAAGAAGCTCTTAGGTTACAAAGTAAAAGATATAAATAAATGGAAACCCAAAGATTAGAAACCTGAGTTATGCAAATTGGTAAGTAGGGTCCGCTAGTCCCATGCCACTTCCGTCATCGGTCAGGATATTGTCCGGGTCCTGTAACACGCATGAAGTCGTTAGCCACAGGCCAAAGTTAGTACCGAATCAAATATTTGGTGTATACCTCTACTCCCCATTTAATGTAATCCGGGGACTCACACGCCTTGTACTCATCCACCAAACTATCAATCAAGTCCTTAGCGTCATCAAATTCCGAAAGATCCTAGAAACAGTTCAAAGAATTTTAGTCGATGAACGGGCTAATACCAAAAAAAAAAAAAAAAAAAAAAAACGCAACATACTTTTTGATTTTGCATTAAAAGATTTCCTCAAACACATTTTTGGTATATTGAAGTCTTTGAGCTTATTTAAAAATGCATGTATTCGTGAGATCGACGATAAATGTCAACTATTAGATCAGTCGTTACATATGTGGAGGCTATGTAGATAGTTTCTTTATGTGGTTATTATTGCGACTCTTTTGTTGACGTGGAATACCTCATCAGTTTTTGATCGCTTTATATACAAGTTACGTCATCTAATAAAAAAAAAGTATCTATATCATTATTTTTGCACACTTCAAATGTTAGTTCATCAAATTTTGATATGTTTAATGGGTAAGAAGCATTTCTGACAAGTTTAAAGACTAAATATACCAAAATTGGGTTGAGGGGCTTTTTGGTACAAAATAAGAAAGTATGTTGGTATTTTATCGTATCAAACCGTAACAAAATATATTTAACTTACAGCAAACATGGGGAAACTCTTGTACTTATCAAGAAATGCTTGCCTTTTTCTCAACAGGGAATATTGGCTCAAACACTTGGCGAATAGATGCCGAATTCCAGTGTAACTTGCTAGCATTAGGCCACTCACCTAAACGTTAAAAAGTGTATATGAACGATAAAACATTCTAATTACCAATTAAAAAATTATTAAGCCTCACCCTATGCGAAGTTTTAACATACGGAGACTTCCTTGACAGCGCGACTTGAATGCTAGCAGGACCCCATTCTATGAAGTTAACGAGTTTTCTTTCACGTATTCTTTGTAAACTTTCATGAACCTAAACAAAGTACAAACAACCAAAACCTATTGAAATATGTCTCAAACAACATAACTACATATTCAAAATGCAAATTGTCTTTCATAGTTTTTTGCTTAATGGTGAGAACCAGTCACCTGACGGGCCCACCAATACCCTGCTAACCAATGAGACCAGGTAAAACGCAGCTTGCGCTAGGCAAGGGGTTAAAGGAAATGCAAGGCATTTGTACTCACCTTAGTAGGATCGACTTCGCCCTGAATGATGTTCAATATGGATATGTATTTTGCTAGACTAGCCTGTTTCGCTCTAGCATTACAAGACACCATCATATTTTTTGTCTGCAAAACACGCCATGGTTACAATTGTTGGCAAAAGATCAAATACAAATAATCTTAACATACTAAACATACAAATTGAAGGAAAACCCAAAAAGACAAGGTGGCATTTTTGTAATTACCACCAACTATCAAAGTTACAACCAAAAATACCTAAAAAAACACAAATTTTTTTTTAAACATTTTTTATTAAAAATCGCTACTTTTAGTAGCAGCCAAAAAAAAAATAAGCGATTTTTAATAAAAAATGTTAAAAAAATAAAATAAAATAATTTGTGTGTTTTTTTTTATTTTTTTAGATTTTTTGGGGGGTTTAGTTTTTAGCATTTTAGCTTGGGTGTGGGGGGGGGGGGGTTAGGTTTTTTTTAGGTTTTTGGGGGTGGGGGGGTTAGGTTTTTTTTTAGGTTTTTGGGGGTGGGGGTGGGGGTGGGGGTGGGGGGGGGTTATGTTTTTTTAGGTTTTTAGGGGGTGTGGGGGGGGGTTTAGGTTTTTTTTGGGGGTGGGGGGAGTGGTTAGGTTTTTTTAGGTATATTTGTAGAGTAACTTTGATAGTTATTGATAATTACAAAAATGCCACCTTGTCTTTTTGAGTTTTCCTTCAATTTGTATGTTTAGTATGTTAAGATTATTTGTACAAAAACTTTACCCTACAATTGTTTGCTCGAATTGTTATTTTTTACATACTATAGTTTTCAATGAAATCCGGGGCATATTGCATAAAAAGGTTAACTTTGGTCAAAGAACATTCAAAGTTACAAAACATTCCATCTGATGTAATCTTCTAAGTTGACAAGATTTCACAAGTCGAGGCGCGACACCAACGACACGCTAGATAACTATTCATCATAGTCAAATTTATCAACATATCATCGTTTTGACCAAAATTTCGAAAGTTGTTTACCTAAAATACAACTTTGACCAAAGTTGGTTACCTTTTTATGCAACTGGCCAACGAAACTACAAGTAAGATATGATGGTTAGAAACCCGTGACAATTTTATAAACATTTCTTGCCTGAAGAAGTCTTCTCATCACATCCAGCACTGTGGTTTTGCGAATCATGTTAGCCTGCCAAGATCAGTTGAATAAAACTATAAAAGGATAGCATCTTCAGTTATATATTCATCTGTAACGTTTTATAGCATTATATGCACTAAAAAGGAGACATGAACATTTAGATCTTACCTGGCGGTCAACAGTCAATGGCGTATAACCAGCCATAAGAAAATGGCATCTCGGTGTGGGGATAAGAGAAGCAAGAATACCAACCAAGTCATTATTCATGTAGCCCGGGTACCGAAGAGTGGTTGTACTCGCTGCCATAACAGTTGAAACTAAAGAATTTGTTTCGGAAACAGTTGGATTCTGTATATGAAGGCGTTCTACCGCAATTCTGTTGAGTGCAGTGTTGTCGAGTACGACTACACAGTCGGCATTTAACGTTAAACGTTTGAGCGTCAGTAGGGAATTGTAAGGCTGCACCACCACATCACTTGTTTCGTTCTGGTTCGGGAAAACACTATATGTTTGAACCAGTTTTTTGCTGTAGTGATCGTTCAGCGTCTCAAGAAGATACGAACCCATTCCCGAGCCTGTTCCTCCGGCAATCGAATGGCATAAAACGAATCCTTCAAGACTATCACTACCATCGGCTTCTCGATCAATCATGTCCATTAGATCCTCTTCAAAATGCTTACCCTGCAGAAAAGGTAATGATCATGTTACATTTTGTAAGACTTTGATCATAAGTAAATAATAAAAAAAAGGGCTATTATTAGATTTTATCGCCCCCAACTATTGGCTATTGGCCGCTGCCACCCTCAACTATCACTTTGACGCCCGCCACTCCCAACTTAACACTTAGTGTGTTATGTCACCAAGTCGTTAACTGTTACTATACTTTTGGGGGTGTCATAGGGATCTTAGGAAGGTTTTAGGGATCTTAGGACACCCCAAAAGTATAGTAACATGATCAAAAGTTAGTGAACAGCAACGACTTGGTGACAGAACACACTAAGTGTTAAGTTGGGAGTGGCGGGCGTCAAAGTGATAGTTGAGGGTGGCAGCGGCCAATAGCCAATACTTTTAACTACCTGATCATATCCACTGGCCCAATTGTTTCCTGCACCCCCTCCATCAGAAGAAATAAATATATTCTCTTGATTGTAAAGATCTCTATATTCACTGGCTTGTATTCCATTAATCACCCTGGGCTCCAAATCCATAAGCAACGCTCGCGGTATGTAATGTTGATCATCGGCTTGATAGAAGAATACATCTTTTCTATCGCCTGCACCTCCCTGCAGCATAACGAATGCTCAAAATAAAGTATGGCCATTTTTGCTGGTTGGAAAGATTATCATAATTGTTTTCTTGCTTCTCATCCAACAACAAAATCTGGATGAACCACTTAAACTTGTAAACAACATTTGTAACGAGGATACACTTATGGGTAGAGCTGGCAATATATATCTGTAGTATAAGACACGACTAGACCTATTGACTGAAAAAGTACACAACGTAATTTTTTGACTTTTTAAAAATAAATATAATTATGAGGTTAAGATCCATCATTTCTTCTTCTTGGTACATAAAACGTAAAACTGTGTTATAAACATGAGATACAAAGTAGTTAAACCAGTTGTATTGAAGTTTAATACTTGTGTTACACGCGTACCTGTTAAGACACGACACGATTTGTCAGCTCTACTTATGCTTATGGGTTCATAATTCTCATCATGCAATAAAAGCAAAACCTTTTGGGCAAATCTAAAAGCAACCCAATTCACAACAACAAAAAAGAATGCAGAATTGAAACAAACATAACATGTAAAACGTTAATGTTGTAAATTTATAACCTGGGTGGCGTATTCTTCAAGAATTCCGTCTTTGGAGATTCCATGTTCAAGACAGAGTTGTTTCCAGAATTCCATTCCGATCTGATTCCCACATTGCCCCACTTGCAACGTTATGATTTCACGGGGCATCTTCTTCTTCTTCTTCTTTCTCAATCACTATGATTCCCGATGGTGTTCCGGCGGCGGTGAAGGTGAAACCGGCGACGATGGCTGGAGTGAGACCTTTTCAGTATGGGAAGAAGAATGATAATGATGAATATTTATCCCTAACGGCGTCGTTTTGAGCTTTTAAAAGTTCCATCGTACCCCCTTTCTTTTTTGGGCTATGTTCATACCCTCTTACTAGGGGTATGAAAAAACCGAATTAATCAAGAAAACAGAACCAAATAAAAGACCGGTAGGCCGGTTAATGGTTTTTTTGAAAACCGAAAGTAACGGGTCGGTTATGGTTATCATTTTTTCCATACCCACCATAACCAAACCGAACCGACATGTAATAAATCTTTGTAGGGTTTAGGACTTTTCACCGTATTTTTAATATTTAATGTTTTTGTCTAAAGATTTTTAGTACTTATGGACTTTTCATGTCATTTTGTGGTTTTGATTGAATATTTATTTGAATTTATGGAATGTATCATGTCAGTTTCTTTGAATATTCAATAATAATTGCTATTAATATTATTATTATAGATTATGTGTATTTTTTAATACCATGTAACATACTAATATATACAAATATGCAATAACAATTTATTCCATGTTAAAAAAATTAAGCTATTTCTAGCTAAGCTAAATACACGGTTAACCACCCATAACCGATCCGCTATAACCATCAAAACCGAATAACCATCACCACCATAACCGAGTGGTTATGGTTATGGTTATCCAGTAACCGACATCGCGGTTATGGTTATGGTTTTTGGTCAAAACCGACCCAAACCGACCCATGCACACCCCTACTTCTTGTCAATATTTAGGTGGTGTAGAATTAGGGAGAGTGTGTGAGTCGCCCTTGGCTATATAAAGTGCACCTAGGTTGATGAGGTATGGTATTAGACCCGACCCGAGCGGTCGGATATTCCCGTTACTTATTGCTTTTATTATAATATTTATTATTATTATTGCGTACTAACCCGCGAAGCCTAGCGCGTTGTAGTTTACACTACACTAGGTTGTGGGCTTGTAGAGATAACCCCTAACTGGGCTTGGCCCATTGAGGATAGGGGAGGCCCATATCCCCTATATAAAAAGGTATTCACCTCATTATTAGGGGAGAGGAGATGGAGCCGCCACACTTTTTGTTACTGGAAACAGGGGATTCTTTCCCCTACCGGTCATCTCTACAGCTCCATTTTCTTCTCTTCTCCATTGCAGATATAGGTTCAAGAGGAAGAACAAGGCGTGATTCTCACCCACTCAGAGAAATCGGTCCAATCATCCCGGCGGTGATTCCGTGTTTCTTCATAGGTGCAAAACGATATCAAGCGTAAGACCTTCACTTTTGTGCAAACAAGGCACGAGTAAACCAAAAGCATAGGTAAAACGCGAATGACATACTGGAAATCGGCTTATGGCGCAGGTGAGGCGCATACCTCATGTACAGCGAGGGTTTTTGTGCATCATGAAGTTGTACATATAGTTTTTTTAGGTTTTACATGTAGGTAATTTATGTATTAAATCATATATAAAGCCTATTTATAGTCGAGACTTGTGTAAGGATCCAAAAAAAGCCTATGGGAAATATAAAAAGAATATATAATAAACTGCGCCTCGATTTTAGACTTCGTCGTTTCGGTACGTTTCTCGCTTCTTAAAACCAAGGTGTCACTATGAGTCGATATGAGCTTAAACAACATTGAGCTTAAGAGGGTGTCTGGGATTGCTTATAAAACAACTTATTGACTTGTAACTTTTTGGAAAAAGAAGTTTTTTAGAAAATGATGTTTGGTAACGGGTTGAAATGGAGGTTTTAAGACTTTGAAAATGAGAAGTGAAAAAGTTAGGAGGGAGTGACTTTTTAAAAAGGAGATTAAGAAGTTTTTCATAAGTAATCCCAAACACCCTCTAAAAATAAGCTTGTTTAATAAACTAGCCATAGTTTCACTAATCGAGTTCGAGCTGTCACACCCTGGCTTTGCGGAAGCGTGGTTAATTTGGTGTGACTTCTTAATACCATAGCTTAATCATAACAAAGCTATATGAATTAAAAACCATGCAAGTTCATCCATTTGAGTTTTAAAACATAAGTAACATAACATTGTTTTGAGGCGTTGACTCATGCAACAGAAACTACAACCTGATAACATAAAAACATTGTTCAACAGACACAAACATCAACATGATATAAACGCAGTTTAAGGACTGTGACTCGTCCAGGAAAAAGTCACATCCCCTAAACCCGGATGACCTCGTAACTCCTATGCAGCGGGAAAACATAACATACCGCGCCAGATCTTTAGTTCCCTGAAATACATGTAAGTTGGAAAAATCAACAATAATGTTGAGCGAGTTCATGTGTAAGTGAGTAATAAAACCTTTGTAAGTATAAAAATTCCTGGTATGTAGCAGATAAGGAAAAAGAGATCACCAATGGTTTGCAAGGCCATTGATATGTGTGAAGTGCAAGTAGGAAGACTCAAACCTAGCGGATTCATGCGTTGGGCACAAAGTCACCCCGAGGTCCGTTATGCTGGGCCTGGGGCTGGGCTCGCTACACCCAGATAGATCTACCGCTCCTGTCCCTCGGTCCTACCCTGAGGATTAATGGCCTCAAGTTTCCGCCTACCCACTCACATGATCTAAGTAGTAACCCTCCTTACGCTAACCATACCATGTATAAAAGTATCCGTAAACATAGTAACATGTATTTCACCCTCGCAGATTAGAAAACTGAAAACAGTTAAGAGAAAAGGGGGACATGAACTCACAGTGGTGCGTCTCTACCAAGTAAATCTCCTGATCAAACCGCTGAGCGACGACCTACACGTACTAAATCTATTAGACGGACGGCCGTGCCTTAAGGTTTAAGTTTTTGGGGAAAATAGTTAGACAACTATTTCGTTTTTACACTTGGCAAATATTTGGTAGATATTTTCCTTCCCAAGGATGGGGGATTTAATACATGTGCGTTTGTGTATCTTCGTAATATATTATTAAGTCTCACTTAAAATATATTTTATTTCTAACTTCAAAATATAAATATTTTCCCAAAAATATTATATTTTAATCCTTATAATTTTCCAAAATAATACCTTTGTCAAAATACGCGTTCACTAGTATTTTTCCGAAAATGCGTAAGTTACGGATATGGGTTGGGTGGTAATAATTATACCGTTGTAACTTAAATATTTATTGTGAAGGCGTTCGTATTATTCTGGAACCGTTAACATTCGGTAATATTATTTTTACCCTAAAAATAATATTTGTATAGTTCACAAAATAATCATAAAAATTCACAAGTGTTGTTATGAAAATATATATACTAAATATATATTTATCAAGTTTTATTTTGTGAAAATCCCACCTCCGACACTTAGTAATTTTGTAATAAAGATCGTGGCGAAATTTATATTTTGAAAACAAGTTAAAAATGTATTTATAACACTTGTGGTGAAAATAGTTTCCAAGTGTTAGGTTTTTGGAAAAATTTCGCCAGAGTTTCCCCTGTAACTGGAGGTGGCCACGCTTTCAAGCGTATCATTTTCTTTTAAAATCCCAATCAACAATTTTCTCCTTTAACAATAACAATATCCAACATCAAACTAGTCAATATATATATAAATCACAAAAATACATGAACTTGCGGTTTATCCAAAATATGTAGTAACTTTCCGTTATTCTTAGTGGATCTTGGTATAGATCAATTCGGTTTCTTGAAAATCTTGTTTTTAAAGAAGCTTCGTCTTTACAACTTCTTGTCAACACTTACAAAAATAGTTCCTCTGTCATACTTTGTGTTACACAAGTGTTTACACACTTGTGTGTTTACAAAAATCACTCTTGTTCATGAAAGATCCGGTTTTAAAATATGTTTTCTTTTGACACTTGGTTCTTTGAAAATACCACTTGTAGATCCGTAGATCTACTAGTTTTGAACACTATTTCATAAGTAAAATCGTTTTTACACAAGTTCATGCTTCGTAAGTGGTAGTGTTCATCATTTAACCCCTTTTTACACTTAAACATACTCTATGTCATGATCCATGAACATGACTAATCCGGGTTAGATGATGATCCGTGCTACCACAACATAGACCGGCACTAAATAATTACACAAAACAAGTCTTACAAGATTTACACAGCCCTTATGCTTTTAACCAACATGTTCATCATTTATGTAAACTTTTAGTATGTCTTTTTGTAAGTTCATGACTTTTAACCGACAAAGTTCGTTTTAACCACTTTAGAATAGATCAAGAGTGTGTTTAAAGTCACTTACTACTAGCTCGAGGCTAGGGAAGAAACTAGTCGAAAAACGCGTGGATAAAAGCAATGAGGTGAGGTTCTTCACGATCCGAATGCACCAAGCTTCCTTGTATGAGATCCTTAACCCTTGTATGTGCTTGGAAATGCAAGATCAAAACTCGAAAATGGATGGATGCTTGTGGGTGTTCTCGGCCGAAAGTGAGCAAGGAGAGGGAGAGAGTGTTTTGAAGTTAAGTGTTGTGATGATCATGGTGTGTTATAGTTGTTACTTATAGGCAAACTCTAACTTAATTATCCAAGGGTTCTTATGTAACCTTGATATTAGACAAGTGTGAATTAAATAATCAAAAATAGGACAAGGGTGTCCCCTTGGGGACGGTTTCGTTGGAAGGGGGGGGGGGGGGGGTCCTTAGTTAGATTACAACTAATAGTTAGGATTTAGTTAAGTTTGTTGGAGGTTAACTCAGTTACTAGTGTGTTATGCATTATAGCGGGTGTTAGGGTATTCGGAGACCCTAACTGGCTCAGAAAAAGAGAAACAATGTTAATGGCAATATTTTCATGTTCCGGGTAAAGTCCGGTTGTTCGGTCGGATAGTGATCCGTTAAAGTGCTTAACAAAGCTTTAAAGTATCGTTAATACTATTTTTAGTGACACAACTTATTCCCGACACTTTGGAAAGTGTCTAGTAATATTTTTCTCATGTTTTTGGCACTTTATTAGTTAGCTTAATGCTGAATTTTTATTTAAAGTGCTGAGTTTTGTACTTAGAGTACGTTTTAGGCACATCCGGTCACTGTAACTTATACCTAGTGACGCAGTTCTACAACCCATATATCCCTACACTCTCTACTAGTGTAGCAAACTATCTCTGGCTCATACAGGCCTTAGAGGCAGTGTCTGCCTGATGCTGGCTATATCAGCATGTTTGATGGGTTATCCGTTCATTGTGCTACTGTGCTTTTGTGCATCAAGGTTGTCACTAGAGTTCAGTATGTAAATAATGGAGTGACAGCAAATAAAGTATGATGCAAGTATGTACATGTATCAGTATTCTGGTAGCAGTTTATCCATAATTTCAATCAAGCACAGTAATTAAGCAGTAATTAAGTATTAATTAAGTCGTACGGATACCTGATTTAGTGAGGGTTGTCACACGAGCTGGCTCACGAGCCTAACCGAAACCATTCATTATATATTATTGTTGAATTATATATATATATATATATATATATATATATATATATATATACAAGTAGAGGTTCCTGTAAAAAAAGGTTTTTTGTGAGAAAGGTAAGAAAGAATCTACACCATTAGATCTATTAAACATATTAATTTTCTAGATTAAGGGTATACATATAAATTTAACATTTTTAAATTAAGAATTAACATTAATGCACATGCAACTTCCCCCCGTCTTTTTTAAATATCAATAACTTTTTATACGTAACTTTTTTTTTTTAAAATTACACCATATTAACAAGCGTTTTTTTATCTTTAATATGACTACCATATTGCTATACTTATATAGAGAAAAAATATGTTTTGATCAGATGTTTTGTCTATGTTCATACAGTGGTGTTTTAATTGTATTGTGATTCAAAGCGTCGTGTTTTAAACACATGCTGGAAAGCGTGGTGTTTTTTTCTACTGGAATGTAGGTTTTAAAACACCATGGTGTTTTAACATATAGAATCTGGAACATCTATTAGCATGCAGATGTAAAACACAATGCATGCAGGTTTAAAACACCATATACAATAACCATACTATGAACATTATACTAATAACACATTCTAGAAATGGAGGTAGTGTCTTTAATAGTGTTATATACTTATTGAATGGTGTTATATACTTATTGAATGATGTTATATAATTATTGAATGGTGTTATATATTTATTGAATGGTGTTATATAATTACTGAATGGTGTTATATATGTGCTGAATGGTGATTTTGCAGTGTTATTCATAGTGTTTTTATAGAGATTATATAAAATGGTGTTATATACTTATTGAATGGTGTTATATACTTATTGAATGATGTTATATAATTATTGAATGGTGTTATATAGGTGCTGAATGGTGGTTGCAGTGTTATTTGTAGTGTTTTTATAGAGATCTTTTAAAAAATCATGTTCTTATAAATAAGGTGGCGGTTATGGAAGGTTTTGAATTAATTGAATCAATGATAAAATTACTTGTTTACCATCTTGAATTAATTTCGATTGAGGACACATGTCATCTCCACAATATTTCTCACACTTCTCACACTTTTAACCTTTTTTACAATAACCTTACCCTATATATATACATATACATATATATTATGTATATATAGATACATATACTACCAGGATGCTTGGGCGATGCGGCGGGAACGACATATTGCATTGAGATACTCGTTTTTGGTAGTTGTCTTTGTCACACCCCCAAAATCCACTTGCGGAGTACCACCGCTTGGAGGCGTGACTGACCAGGATCTTAGCCACCAATCACATTGAACTCATGAGTATGTTTAAATGAAACTTTCATTCATTAACAAAAGATGTTACAACATTACAATATATATCACAGTCTACAGCGGAAGCATATTTAATTCGTTATGTGTTTATAAACCACATGTAAAAGCTCTCTATGTTGTGTTGTGTTTCCACGTATCTCGACCCATGACCACTCCAGCTTCCCAGATAGCAAGTTCCAGACATTAGGTACCTAAAGACCTGCAAGGCATGTAACAACGAGTCAACAATAAAGTTGAGCGAGTTCACAGTTGGGTGTTCATTTTAGGTTGCTTATGAAAACATAGTTTGTCTTTAGTTGGCTTACATGCCGTGGGGTTTACCCCATAGTTGAAAATATGATTAACCAATTACCCTGTTTCCCAAACATATCCATAGTTGGTGGGGGCTTCCCATGCGAATTACCAGTTTACCTTGTTTCCAAACCTTTTTACGATATTTAGTGGGGGGCTTCCCCTGTGAACCACTAGACCATACCATATCGACTACTAACGAAATATAAGTTGTGCCCTGCATCAGTGTCTATCATCACTGACAGTTTGCCATAGTCCATTAGTACACGCCCGTTCGAACGACACGGTGTGAGGTTTGTTAAACCTAATAGCGCTATTAACTAATTACCTGCTCGCCATCGGCCTCGGCGATTAAGTCGATATAAAGAGGAGGGGCTTCATGATAGAGTTTTGTCTAGTAAGTTAAGGTTGCTGTCCTACCCAAGGAGGACGAACGTACGTAGTTCTACCCAAGGAGAATACGCAGGAGTTATAGTGGCATCCTACCCAAGGAGGATGGCCGTACATATCCTACCCAAGGAGGATATGTAGAGTTCCGTTTTAGTTTATTAACCCATTCCCAACCCTTGGGAATCCCATGCCTTGTAGAAAGTGTGAACTCACCTTGATTTGCTCGGTATGCTAAACTATGTGCTCACAAGTAATCAGTCAAGTCCTATAGTAATGCACGTATACACAATCAATACATGTTTGTAGGGTTCCACATACACTCTATGTCACAACGTGTGTTTGACAGTTAACATCATGTAACACATAAGCAGTTAATCAAATTCATGCAATTCAAGCTTTACATTAAAGGCTACCTCAGTTTATTTTAACTTAGTTATTCATCAATAGTCTTGGTAAACTTAACTGTGTTCACAACGTTAATCAGGATTAATAGAACTAACATGCATGGTAGAGTTAACACACTTAACATAGTCACTGTGTCATAACATAGTTAGATCAAAATTAACAAAGTTATCATACATAATGAGCTTAACATACATAACCTAGTTAACATAACCCAGTTAACATATTAACATAATTGACATGTTCAACAGCGTTAATAAACTTAACAGGTTTACTAAACTAACAATGTTACATGCTTTACATGCTTAACAGTGTTACATGCATATCTTAACAGAGTTAATAAGTTCAACAGAGTTAACATGTTTAACTGAATTAACAACTGACGGAGTTAATAACTAACAGAGTTACATGCTAAACAGAACTACGGTGCCAGACATCACATGTGACGAAAACAAATGCTTGGCGAAATCCCTGTCTGGCGAAATCCCTCATGCGACGAAAACACCCGGGATGAAAACACCTGTTTTCGTCGGCTTCAGGTGTGACGAAAACAGCTAGTGTTTTCGTCTAGTGTTGTGATTTCGTTGGACCCTGTGTTTTCGTCGATTGGTCGTCATCTTCATTAACAGTTACGAACAACAAGAACAACCTTAATCATCACTTAACTAATTCGACCGCTTCAACAAACAATCGATCAATCAGAAAACTAATACAATCGCTTACATACTCACTCATCTGTACAATCAGAATTATCATCCAACATCATGTAAACAGAATCATCATTCAATTCAACATTCACACACACATATATATCATCCAGTTAAACATGAGCAGTCGTATAACATTCAGATCTAGACCGATCGATTTACGATAGAAATATCAAGCCCTACTCATTACCCCAATGGACAAACAATCCGATATAGCAATCTCATCATCTAATCAAATATAAACATACAGACATGTAGTGATTTCCTAAAGAGTCATGCAAGAATCAAACAACAGTGAATACTAACCAAGATGAAAGGGTCACTAGATTGATCGGAAGGAAGGGCTTTGGATACTCGGAATTGCCGTCGCACAAGGAAAAACAATAGGAAGCTCTAGGGTTTGGTAACTGATGAAGTACGCAACCTAATATGCTAGAATACGTAACTAATACGATGTTGGGCCCTAACTGGGCTTTGGCGAAGACTGGGCCGGTGAAATCAGGTGATTTCGTCGAGTGGCTATGGTGAAAACCCCTTAGGTTTTCGTCGAGCATGCTAGGGGTGAAATCCCTTTTGGATTTCGTCAGGAACAATAAAATATAATATAGATAGATATAATGTTACATCACACATTTCACAAAAGTCCATATTTTAACACTAATCACACTAAGCATCAATATCAATAAAATAACACGGTGCACAAACAAGAACAGTTGTGAGGAAAGACCTTGAAAACTCGGGTTGTCACATTATCCCCAACTTGAAAGAAATTTCGTCCCGAAATTTAGCACGTGGTTACTGAGGAAGCTAGTTGTGTTGCGTTGTTTCCTGGTTTTCCTGGGGTGTCACGTCATCCCCCTGTTGATTTGGAATTTCATCCCAAAATTCTGCAGTAGCTTCAGCCTCAGTAGTTGTTGCACTGTTCCCGAACAACTGGGGGTACTTGAGTTTCATTTGGTCTTCTCGTTCCCAGGTGAACTCTGGGCCACGACGGGAGTTCCAACGAACTCGAACAAGAGGTATTCTGGTGTGCCTGGGGACCTTAACGTCTCGATCCATGATTTCAACTGGTTCCTCGACGAATCGTAACTGATCGTCGATGGTGAGCTCCTTCAAAGGAACTACGAGGGTCTCATCTGACAGGCACTTCTTCAGATTTGACACGTGAAAAAAAAAACGTTGTGAACTCCACTGAGTTCTGCTGGTAGGTTTAGTTTGTAGGCCACTCTGCCTATTTTTTCAATGATTTCGAACGGTCCGACATAACGCGGATTGAGTTTGCCTCGTTTGCCAAAACGAACTACACCTTTCCAAGGTGAGACTTTGAGTAGCACTCGATCCCCAACCTGGAACTCGAGTGGTTTCCTGCGCTTATCAGCGTAGCTTTTCTGACGGTCACGAGTTGCCGTCATTCGTTGCCGTATCTGAGCGATTCTTTCCGTTGTGTCAACTACAAGTTCTGGGCCCGTGATCTGACTGTCACCGACTTCTACACAGCAAAGCGGTGATCGGCATTTATGCCTGTACAATGCCTCAAATGGAGCGGCTTGGATACTGACTCCACCAACGGGAGGAGTTTTTCCCAGCCATTTCCAAAATCAATCACACATGCTCTAAGCATGTCTTCAAGGGTTTTAATAGTGCGCTCAGACTGCCCATACGTCTGTGGATGATAAGCGGTGCTCATGTCTAAACGTGAGCCAAAGGATTTGTGCACCGCTTGCCACAAATCAGATGCAAATCGTGGGTTGCAATTAGAGGTAATGAAGGTTGGCACCCCGTGCCTAGCAACCGCTTCCTTTAGATAGAGGAATGCAAGTGTAGAAACTTATCCGTTTCTTTAATGGCCAGAAAGTGTGCTGGTTGTGCAAAACAATCAATGAGCATCCAGGTGGTATCGTTTCCATTTCGAGTTATAAGTAGACTATCGACCAAATCCATGGCTGTCTGTTTTTATTTCCATGCGAGTGTTGCTGGTTGCTGATGCTACACCTTGACTTTCTACAAGTCGATCCATCATTCCCATACTTGACTAGATGAGCCGTCATGTCTGATTACCAGTACGAGGTTTATAAATCCTAACGCCTCTCATTAAAACCCAGATGGCTAGATTGTCAAAACTGGTGTGCTTGCTCAATGAGAGTTTTCCTACAATTGTCGTGGAATAAGACCCACATTCGTTTCAGGAAGTAGCGTGTATCGTCTGACAGGTCAAAGGTTGCTTCTCCATGCCCCGCATAGGTCCAACTTGAAAAAATCCTCTTCCCTCAGTTCTCCAGTCTGAACAGAGCGAGCCTGATACCGGTAAGTTAGAGTCGATAGTGAGCTGCAGGGCTGGTGTACGTTCAGGTTTCGCAGTCGTATTCATCTAGAAGTTCCATCCAGCGGGAACGTTGCATGCTTTAGATTTTTCAAACGTCGGTACTTGGGAGGCCCTTGCGATCGGTCTAAATGATGCATCTGGTACCGTCCAAGTAATGCCTCCATCTAAAATCCCAAGGCCACGGTTTTCACCGCCAGTTGTGTGTCGTGCAGTTACTCTTTGTAGCTCCATCACGTAAGTCATCATTCTCTCGTGTTGCGTTAGTGTGTAACTGGGACGCTGATTCGGACCATCATGGTATACCACTATATCACCCGTACCCTCAGGTAAAACGATGCTCGGAGCATTGAAGTGTCGGGATTCGAAAGCTGAGATAACATCCTCCTGTACTGTCTTCCACGAACACAGCACCCTGCTGTGCTAGAAAGATTTAAGCTGTGTGACTGTCGCAAATCCTGTGATTTATCCGTGATAGTATCAAGTAAGACTACGAAGTTGCTGCATCCACGAAAGACTTTTTGGTGTCGATCAATCCCAACCAAGACGGATCTCAGCGAGATCCACATGCATTTCCACTTCGCTGATTATATATCCAAAAGGTACCTCTCTAACCCAGAGATTACATTTAACAAGACCTTGAGCGGAGTGGCCCCTCCCTCAGGAGTTCTAAGATACAAATGCCACCCATGGCGTTCTATTCTCCTGGTCAGGATTCAGAATGTTGTCAACAAATGCGGTCGATTCATGTGATTCCCTGAAGCTGCTGGTGTGTTGGTTAACTCAATGGTCATGGTGTATAACGTTGAAGTGGCTACATTATATTCGACATGCTGTTCTAAAAGCGTTCTCCCCTTGGGCTACCATCTGACGTTAGTTCGTTCACCATCAAATTTTCGAATGGAAACTTGTTCCTCGCAACTGGCCGGCAGGTTGTCCATACATGGTCAAGGCAAACTGTTCTTAACTGTCACCTTGTTGAGTTCTCGATAATCAGTGCACATACGGAAAGGCTTCTCTTGACGAGTATAGCGAAGGCTCCTTAAAGTGAAAACTAGATCCGATGAAACTCAAGTCCAATAACTCCTGAAGTTGATTAGGCAGTTTCTGCGACCTTCCTGTGGTAAGATAATAAGATGTACTAGTAACAAGGGCTACTTCTGGCATGATACGGATCTGCTATCCCACCTGACGATGTGTTGATAAACCTGACAATTCTTCTAGTAACACTTAGGGAGAAATCACGAATAATTGGTGGATCCTCGATCCTCCTTTCCTTAGCCTTGACATCAGTATCGAGTGTTGACATTGCGGGGTAATCCTTCCGTAGACACTCCTGGCCTTTCTTGCTGAAATGAAGCTAACCGTTGTGCCACTCTGGCGCGTTAGAACAGATAACAATCCTCCACGAAGGAGAGGGTTACGTAGAATTGTCCCCTCACAGGGCACAGCTATCAAGAATAACAGTAGAAGGTCGGTGTCGAACACTTGTCCCACAAGGTCGTGCTTGCATCCCAACGATCATATGAGGTTTCCGTTAGCTTGCCACCAGCCGACTCCACAACAGGTTCAAACTCCTAGAAGCATCCAAATCAAACGGAACAGAGACGAAACGGGTTGCTGCTCATACTAGCTATCACGGTGTTAAGTCCTGACGTCGCCCATGCCAACTCTAAATGCCTTTCCAAGAGCATCATTTCTGGCGTTGCTGGTTTTCATTACTAGGATTTCCAATAATGTCGTTGTTCCCTTGATCGTTGTCCTCTTATCTTAACCACCGCCAATCCGTGATGTGGGCACCTTTATTCCCTTACTGAAAGCTAGGGTTACGAGCACCTTGTTGTCGTTGTGACTGCTGACCCCAATGTCGTTGCTCGAAACATGCCCTACGATTCTTCACCATCATAGTCCATCTTTTCGCATCCTGAACCGCGTTCTAAAGCGTTACTCACTGTGCTGGCAGTTACGCATACCACACTAAGGTCAATGATTACCACTTATGCCTCGATTGGTTCGTAGGTGTTGACTCCCATGAGTCGCTAACGGGGGTTAAGGATTCGATTGAAGCCAAGTCGGTGTGCTCGTTTCCGGTAATCAGGGTCGTCAAAGTACTGAGGTCGATAATGTGCTACGCTCATCTTCCTGTCCGTCGTCGTTGCAAGTGGTTCGAGTAATTCACGGTCTGTTACGAGAGTGTTGCAGAAGTGATCACACTTTGGGATCGGAGACGTCAATACAAGAGTTTCAGCAAACGAGGAGGAGTAAGAAAGGTATCGATCAATCATTCGATGTTGGGACATCCAACTCAAGGACGTTCGTATAAGCACCTAACATTCTACACGGTTCGCTAGATGTTCAGATGGGTGTTCAGGTAACACTCGACAGCATCGAGTTTCGAAAGAACCCAACGATATGAGAAGTTCACGTTTGAATTTGAGTAGGGGACAATTACTGCTATGGCCCCTATAGTTTTGTTTGTTTCACATTGATCAAATAGCGAGACGGAACCCCTTTTTCACTTGTTAAGCATCACTGGGACTCGCATGCACCCCACATTATTATTATGTGTGCACTCACAATAACATTGTGATTTGCATGCTCGTCTCAGCTCCTCTTAACTCATGTCAAATGGTTCCTCAGACTCGAGTAGCAAACAAAGGGCATTACGAAGAGTAAGTCGCGAAGGTTTAGGGAAATACCACCCTATCAGTCACATAAAGTTGAGCGAGTTCACAGTTGGGTGTTCGTTTTAGGTTGCTTATGAAAACATAGTTTGTCTTTAGTTGGCTTACATGCCGTGGGGCTTACCCCATAGTTGAAAATATGATTAACCAGTTACCCTGTTTCCCAAATATATCCGTAGTTGGTGGGGGCTTCCCATGCGAATTACCAGTTTACCTTGTTTCCAAACCTTTTTACGATATTTAGTGGGGGGCTTCCCCTGTGAACCACTAGACCATACCATATCGACTACTAACGAAATATAAGTTGTGCCCTGCATCAGTGTCTATTATCACTGACAGTTTGGCATAGTCCATTAGTACACGACCGTTCGAACGACACGGTGTGAGGTTTGTTAAACCTAATAGCGCTATTAACTAATGACCCGCTCGCCATCGGCCTCGGCGATTAAGTCGATATAAAGAGGAGGGACTTCATGATAGAGTTTTGTCTAGTAAGTTAAGGTTGTTGTACTACCCAAGGAGGACGAACGTACGTAGTTCTACCCAAGGAGAATACGCAGGAGTTATAGTGGCATCCTACCCAAGGAGGATGGCCGTACATATCCTACCCAAGGAGGATATGTAGAGTTCCGTTTTAGTTTATTAACCCATTCCCAACCCTTGGGAATCCCATGCCTTGTAGAAAGTGTGAACTCACCTTGATTTGTTCGGTATGCTAAACTATGTGCTCACAAGAAATCAGTCAAGTCCTATAGTAATGCACGTATATACAATCAGTACATGTTTGTAGGGTTCCACATACACTCTATGTCACAACGTGTGTTTGACAGTTAACATCATGTAAAACATAAGCAGTTAATCAAATTCATGCAATTCAAGCTTTACATTAAAGGCTTCCTCAGTTTATTTTAACTTAGTTATTCATCAATAGTTTTGGTAAACTTAACTGTGTTCACAGCGTTAATCAGGATTAATAGAACTAACATGCATGGTAGAGTTAACACACTTAACATAGTCACTGTGTCATAACAGAGTTAGATCAAAATTAACAGAGTTATCATACATAATGAGCTTAACATACATAACCTAGTTAACATAACCCAGTTAACATATTAACATAATTGACATGTTCAACAACGTTAATAAACTTATCAGGTTTACTAAACTAACAGTGTTACATGCTTTACATGCTTAACAGTGTTACATGCATATCTTAACAGAGTTAATTAGTTCAACAGAGTTAACATGTTTAACTGAATTAACAACTGACGGAGTTAATAACTAACAGAGTTACATGCTAAACAGAACTACGGTGCCAGACATCACATGTGACGAAAACAAATGCTTGGCGAAATCCCTGTCTGGCGAAATCCCTCATGCGACGAAAACACTAAGGACGAAAACACCTATTTTCGTCGGCTTCAGGTGTGACGAAAACACCTAGTGTTTTCGTCTAGTGTTGTGATTTCGTTGGCCCTGTGTTTTCGTCGACTGGTCGTCATCTTCATTAACAGTTACGAACAACAAGAACAACCTTAATCATCACTTAACAGATTCGACCGCTTCAACGAACAATCGATTAATCAGAAAACTAATACAATCGCTTACATACTCACTTATCTGTACAATCAGAATTATCATCCAACATCATGTAAACAGAATCATCATTCAATTCAACATTCACACACACATATATATCATCCAGTTAAACATGAGCAGTCGTATAACATTCAGATCTAGACCGATGGATTTACGATAGAAATATCAAGCCCTACTCATTATCCCAATGGACAAACAATCCGATATAGCAATCTCATCATCTAATCAAATATAAACATACAGACATGTAGTGATTTTCCTAAAGAGTCATGCAAGAATCAAACAACAGTGAATACTAACCAAGATGAAAGGGTCACTAGATTGATCGGAAGGACGGGCTTTGGATTATCGGAATTGCCGTCGCACAAGGAAAAACAATAGGAAGCTCTAGGGTTTGGTAACTGATCAAGTACGCAACCTAATACGCTAGAATACGTAACTAATATGATGTTGGGCCCTAACTGGGCTTTGGCGAAGACTGGGCCAGTGAAATCGGGTGATTTTGTCGAGTGGCTATGGTGAAAACCCCTTAGGTTTTCGTCGAGTATGCTAGGGGCGAAATCCCTTTTGGATTTCATCAGGAACAATAAAATATAATATATATACATATATTGTTACATCACACATTTTACAAAAGTCCATATTTTAACACTTATCACACTAAGCATCAATATCAATAAAATAACACGGTGCACAAACAAGAACAGTTGTGAGGAAAGACCTTGAAAACTCGGGTTGTCACAGTCTTATTCATATAATATTTATTGTAGCATCATTGTGGTAGATATACATTAAAAGCGAAGTAATTGGGTAATCCATTTCATTGTGTTATGCATGGTTCAGTCGGTTCGGTTATTATCCTCAACCGAAGCCCAAACCAAAGTCATCGATTAGTTTATTTTATTAACCAATCGGTTTTTGGTTAATCACTTCGGTTATTCGGTTAGATTGATGGTTTTTTGTTTGGTTCATTTAATTTAAATTAATAGCAAAAACCAAACTTGAGCTAAAACTTTTGCTTGGAAATATATGAAATTGACGTATAAATACATAAAATGAAAGTATAAATATATGACATGGAGATATAAATATGAAATATATGAACATGAGGTATAAAAACTAGAAATATATGAAAATATGAATGATTTGGTTCTCTTTAGCTGACTTTGGTTAAATGAGAGTACAAAAATGGCGAATTGGAAATAAATAATCCCGCCTAACTCAATTTGGCCGATAATAATCCCAAGTCAGTAGTTATTGGCCGATAATAATCTGAACTGGTCAATTTTTTTGTAAAGTAGTCCGTCGTTAAAATAGCTTAACGGAGTTAAGCTTTTTTCCGAATTACAACCCGATGTTTTAAGGCTTTTGATCAGAACTAGGAGACGAGTCGATTGATGTAAAACTTACCTCGAAATTATGCTCGAAATGGCTTGTTTTATGTTCATTGGAAGTTTAAATACCTGAATTAAAGCACCGTTTTCGTGGGTTGGGGCAGTATTTCGAGGTAAGTTTTACATCAATCGACTCGTATCCTCGATCTGATCAAAAGCCCTAAAACATCGGTTTGTAATTCGAAAAAAAAACTTAACTCCGTTAAGCTATTTTAACGGCGGACTATTTTACAAAAAAAATTGACCAGTTCGGATTATTATCAGCCAATAACTGACTTGGGATTATTATCGACCAAATTGAGTTAGGTGAGATTATTTATTTCCAATTTGCCCTCGTTTTATGGGTGTATTTATAAATTAAGATAGAAAAAGTTCTTATTTCTAGGTATCTTAAAATGCCCCTTCTTCATACATTCTAATATATATATATATATATATATATATATATATATATATATATATATATATATATATATATATATATATATATATATATATATAGTGTTGGGATCAGGAGAAAACGGTATGAAGTGTGAAAATCGTGAGAAAGATTCTTAGCCACAAGATCTTTTGATTTAAGGCTGAGATTGTGCGGTGACATTTTTGTAAATAATGGAACTTTAGAACTAACATGAGGGGTAAAATGAGAAGATCCAAAGAATGGTGCATATGCTAATCACATGTTATTTTCCCCATCATATTTAAACGCCAATAACTTTTTATACGTGATTATTTGTTCTAAAAAAATATACCATAACATTCAACGTTTCTTATCTTTCCAATGAGTTTACAATTGATATATTTTTCGGAAAAAATGAATTGAGTTTTTTATGGCATTTTGAACTTTGTTTTTTTATGTCATTTTCCACTGGGTTTTTATGACGTTTTTCTGAAGTGGGTGTTTTCATGGCGTTTTCAACTACTTTTTATGGTGTTTTTTAACTGAGTGTTTTTATGGCATTTTCAACTGGGTTTTCATGTTTTTTTTATAAACTGGGTGTTTTATGATGTTTTCAACTGGGTATTTTCATGACATTTTTCTGAACTAGGTGTTTTATGCTATTTTTATTTGAACACCCAGCTCATATCATTTTTTTATTTCAAAAGTATAACAATAGTATACTCGTTGGAAAAATAATAAAACACATGATTTTATGGTGTAATTTTTTTTAAAAGACCATGTTTAAAAACGTTACGGGAGTTTAAAAAAATGGTGGAAAATGCATAGTCACATGTGGATGTTCTTTGGCATGTACATGGACTTTTTGACGATATTACCATTAGTGTAAGTTAGCAACAACGCCACATGTCAACACCAAAATCGTTCTCACCATTTTCACACTTTTACTCGTTTTCCTCATATCCCGCCCCTATATATATAGGATAAGGATCGGTTAGGAACCACCCTTTATTGCGAGAATCGCAAGAACCAATGTGAACACAACAAAAAATACCTAAAAAACACACGAAATTTTTTTTATTATTTTTTATATAAAAATTGTTGCTTTTAGTTTCTAATTTTTTTTCCGAGTAACAATTATGGATGCACATGTGCATATGTATCATTTCTGTAATAACCCTCGAAAATCACCCCTAAACGCTCCTAAATACACCCCATATACGATAAAAGGACTCGAATAACATTAGTTTTAGTAAAAATCAAATAAAACAAATAATCTGGGCCACTCGCGGCCCGCGACCCAGTTAGCCGAAGGTTTCGCGGGGCGTGAAGCCCCTTTACTTGCCGGTCACCTGGGCTGCCACGTGCTCTACACATGCGTCGAACCTACATTGTAACTCACCAATCCTAGGCCCTGGCTAGGGTGAGTCACGGGCCGCGAAGGAGGAGGAAGAGGGCGCCGCGGGGCGTGAGCGGCCCTTCAACCAGCCTATATAAGGAGGCCTCCTGCCTCATTCCAAATCGTTCATTCTCTCCGACTCTCTCTCAACTTCTGTAGACGAATTTTAACGGGTATAATACCCCTAAAACACGAAGCTCTGCCCTGTTGTAAGTATTTTAACCTCTGGACACTAAGTCGATACTCTGCTCGATTGATATAGGACTCCGTAACGCATGTCAAGGCTCTTTCTGACTCAGTTCATTGGAGTTCTGTCTCGTGTTATGGCTAATGGGATTGGGTTATCTTACTAACGTGTGTGCATTGCATATTTTTCGTAGAAACTCCAGGAAATAATCAAGAAATATTACCAGGAAGCTGTAGAAATACCTAAGTCTACAATGTGAGTACATCTTATTTTTGTCACCTTTTTGTGAGTCATTCCCCTTTTAGTAAACATTTTTGTGAAAACCTCAAATGTTTTAAATTATACTTAACAGTGATTGAGTCTATGTATTCTACAATTGCTGTCAGTATGTTGGGGTTTTGTGTACAATATTTGAAATCTGTTACTATTGGACAAAGAGTTAGCCAATGAGTAACATGACCCACAAGTCAGGATTGACAGTACTGAATGAGTATATTGGTATATATAAACATTGTAATCGCTATCTATACTGTAAAGTTATAAAATATGTTTTAATTAAACTGAGATGCACTCACCAGTATTTCTTGCTGATAAAATATTTTTAAAACGCGTTTCAGGTAACTTAAATGTGAAGTTAATAGAAGCCAGCTGGAGAGCACTGAAGGCTTAGAAAAGTGGCTATAAAAGTTACCTAAATAAAAAGGAGACTTTGTTTTCAATAATTAGGGTTTATTCCTATAAATGTATTGCAAAGGAAACTTGGATTTTATCCCACTTGTTTATTATAAAATATGGTGTTTTAATCTCTGATAAATATTTCCTAACTACGGTCCTGATGAAATTTTCCGCTGCGTAATTAATAAACACCGATACCATCTGACTGGCTCGCGACTCCCGCTCTCAGGGTGGGGTCGGGGGTTGTGACAATTTCTTTGACAAATTTCGTAATACATTACCAGTATTAGACAATTGCACTTTCATTTACACTACCATCAGTAATACAATACTTTTTACATTACAAATATTAAAAACTCACATATGCATCTATATGTATGAACAAGATACACACATATACTTTCCTGGATTTTCCCTCTCTCTCTGTCTCTAGAACATACACACATACACATATACTTTCCTGGATTTTATTTTTCCCCTATTTCACAAAACAACTTTCACACTTAATACATTTTAGTCCGTTAGTTGTGGTTAGCTGTTTTTGTTTACTTATAACCCACTTAAACTTCACAAGTAGACAACAATGTTAACTAAATTAATATTCCTAGTTGCATACATCATGTTACATATCAAACAAACAAGATAATTCAAATTACAAATTTGGGGATGTTACAATTAATTTAAGTCCTGATAGCCCGAGCCTTTTATAACTTTATCTTCTATAAAGCATTTATTTACCTTAATTAGCGTTAGATTTATTTATTTAAATCCTAACGATTACCGGGTTGATTTTTACTACTAATGGTGTTTTACCCGCTTATCCTTAGTTAATTTGGTTTAATTACCAAATTTGTTTTCGAGAGACCACACTCCATCTAATTTTTCTGTTAATTTCTCATAAAAAGACCAAGCTACCCTTAGCGCATTTTTAAACAAATATTATATCTTTTCTTTTTTATATACTAATAAATGAAAAAAATGGACAAGTGTCAATCTCTGGTGCACTAATACGGAAAGCCTAAACCACTTAACCCACCCCTACCGACACCCTCCAAAAACCTAAACCCCCCCACCCCTACCCCCACCCTCAAAAACCTAAATTCACCCTCCCACCAAAAGCCTAACCCCCACCCCCGAAAAACCTAACCCCCCCCCCTCACGAAAACATAAAACTAAACCCTAAACATAAACCCGAAAAAAAACCTAAACCCCCTCACCCCCACCCCCCAAAAACCTAAACCCCCTCCCCTCACACCAAAAACCTAATCCTAATCCTAATCCTAATCCTAAACCTCCAAAAAACCTAACCCTAAAAGCTAAACTAGAATCAAAAGCTAATTTTAAACATATTATACAGTCGAGAAATCCCTCATTAAGGTTGTTAAACTGTGTTTTGATTTGAAAGGTCTACAATGGTCATAGAATTAGTTTGATAGTTTTTTTTTAGAATTTTTTTATATATAAAAACAGTGATTTTTTTATAAAAAATTGTAAAAAAAAGAATTTTGATATGTTTTTTAGGCTTTTATCTAGTTTTCTCATGATCATCTCCCTATAAATAAAGGAGATACGAATTTAAGTAGGACAAACAACATGTGGTTCCCGTTGAGATAATTTTGTCCATGGACCACATAATTCAAAACGTAATAAAAACCATGAATGTTTGAAATTCCGTTGTTTTTAACTCATGTTACTACATCTACTTGGTTTGAGTGTGAATCTTTAAGCTCTTAAGTCGGCTCCTTATTAATTATCATCTTCTGAAGTCGGTACATATTATTAGGCTATGCGGTATGGGGTACGTCCCCCATACCGTCAAGGAGCGGCACCGCGTTCACACCATCCCGCCTCCCCACGTCCCCGTCCTCACCGGCAAGATCACGACGTTGGCGACGATCCAATCTGGTGGGCCCTCCTTTGTTTGTGTTTGTGTTTGATTTGTACATTAGGCATTACTACTTGTACATAGTGCATAGAGATGGACCATCTTCCCATACCCTCTACTTTTGTGGGATGGACTATCCTTGGGAGGACTATGACGTGACGCCTACGTAACGGATCATCCTCCCTTAGAGAACCATCACCATACTCTCTAGCCTTATATTCTCTTTTCTACGTAACAAATAAACGAGTTCAATTGTCGAAATAATATACTTTATGATTTGTATGTATTCATGTTGAAATACATTAAAACTCAACTTGCTTAAAGTGACATTTGCAAAAAGTTAGAATGGTTGTGGACCCGATGGTCCATCCTAAATTCCTAACGGCAGCCGTGATATCTCGTCCACGTGCTTCAATTAGTTTTAGTATTTTCATTTTCAATATGTATAATATGAAAAGACTTTCAATTTATATAACGTTATAATATAATAAAGTATAAAAAGATAATTAACTTATTTATAACTAGGTTATAACCCCGTGTATTACACGGCTTGAATAAATAAATTTTATATACTAAATAATAAAATAATATATCTTTAAAAACATCCTTTATTGCACGGGTTAAATAAATATAATTTTATATATTAAATAATAAAAATTTATATCTATAAGAACCATATTGTACAAGTTAAATAAATGTAATTTTATATACCAAATAAAAAAGTTATATCTTTAAAACCACGTGTATTACATGAGTTGAATAAATGTAATATTTTTTACTAAATAATAAAATAATACATCTTAAAAAAACCCCATTTATTACACGGGTTGAATAAATGTGATTTTATATACCAAATAATAAAAAAATTACATCTTTAAAAATATGCGTATTACACGGTTTGAATAAATGTAATTTTCTGTACTAAATAATAAAAAAATATATATCCTTAAAAAACCCCGTGTATTGTACGAATTGAATAAATCTAACTTTATATATCAAATAATAAAAAGTTATATCTTAAAACACCTCATGTATTACATGGGTCGAGTAAATGTAATTTTGTATAGTGAAAATAAAAATATTTAATATATTAATACAAAGTTTAGTTTTCGTGATAAAAATAGATTATTCTGTTGTTGCAAAATTTGTTAACGAAGTCTCAATAAATGTAACCCTTTATTTAAAACTCCCTAAATATATAAATGATAAATAATATTAGTTAATTTTATTTCAAGTTTCGTAAAATCTATTTGATACCAAACTAAACAAAACGTTAAAATATATAGTTAAGATCAAATTAGATAACTAAGTTTGAATTTGAAGTAAATATATAAAAGTAATAATTAATTGAGTTAATTACTGTTTTCATCCCTGTGGTTTGTCAAAAATCACTATTTCAGTCCTTTAGTTTAAAAATTGCGATTTCAGTCCCTGTGGTTTCACTTTCGTAACCATTTCTGTCCCCATGATTTCAATTTCGTAACAATTTCAATCCATTATTCTGTTAATTACAGGGACTGAAATAGTTATGACGTGGACTGAAATAGTTACGAAAGTGAAACCACAGGGACTGAAATCGTAATTTTTAAACTAATTAACTGAATAGTGATTTTTGACAAATCACAGGTACGAATACAGTAATTAACTCTAATTAATTCAAATAAATAATATTATAAATGAGAAGGAGATTAAACTGAATAATAATTATCTATAAGTTATTAAACTAAATAATAGTTAATATGAGGATTATCTTTAATTAATTAGAAGAGATTAAACTGAAATAATAATTATCTATATGAGATGGCCTAATATGATGACAAGTGTCCCCAAAGTGGTTTATTTTATTATATAGTACTAGCGGTAAGACTCGTGTGCAAACACAGTCGTTTCTTAGAAAACCATGCATAGCTCATATTGACAGAGAGTAAAAAAATAATTAGTGTAGACTTATAAAATTGGTATACACTAATGGGCAATAGGTTTATTCAATAGCAATTCCATTATGTTGATAGCAAACAACTGTTGTCTATTAACTGTTACAAACTTCTGTTGCTTTCTAACAGACTTTCCTAAAAAATGTTATCCATTATCTCCAACAGAGCTTGCCAGATAGATAGATAGAGAGTAAACAGATATGCATGTTACTCAACCTATGTTAAAAAGGTCAGGCAACAGAAATTACAAAGGTTAGTAAACAGATGTTAAGAGAATAATGTTATTAACAAAGAATTTAGTACTCTCATTAAAAATGAGAGCTGCAAACACGAGTCGTTTCTTAGACAAGCATGCATAACACATATTAATAGAACATATAGATACGTGCATAGATATTGTACCAAAACGTGTTATCTATTATAGCTAAAAGACAACTATAAACATAGATCATCGGTTAATATATCAATCACATACAATTTAACTGTTTACCCAAAAAGACAATATAAACTGTTTATAGACATACGTACTTCATAGAATTTGAATACAACTTAAAGTTCAACAAACGTTAACTACAAAAACACAATCACCTGCCTCAACAACTTTCAGCAAAACTAAATCAAGGAATCAGCAGATTTTCGAAATCAACAGATCTTTATTCTCTCATCAACATTTCCCGGATTTGCCCTTTGAATTGGAGCTCAAAATCCAAGGAATCAGTATCACCTTCATCCCTATCAAGCTGAAGGTTAAAAAGATCTTGGAGGTCAACTGGATTCAGACCAAGTGCATTCTCCCTTGATATCTTTTCAACACTACCATCAGACTTGATCAAAGTCAATTCATGGGTCTGTTTGTCAGACTTCCACTTTAGTATTTTTGGGTCTGATGGGTTTCTTGGGAGAAGTTTTATTTGAGAGGAGTTTGGCGATTGAGGCCTGCTTGCCAACTTCTGAAGTGTTTGAGCAACTTGAGCTTGTACTTGCAACGAAGCATCATCCAATCCATATCGTAACTGATTACTGATAGACTCTTTTCTGTACTCAGCATAGCTATTTTCATCTTCCTCATCCATCAATTGTTGTCTTTTTCTTTGGTTCAAGGCAGCGATGGATACATCTGCTGATGAGAACAACTTTTTAGATGTAACGGTCTGCCGACGTATAACAGTCGTTTCATCTTTGTATACTGGCTTTTTAGGAAGGGATGGATCTGTCTTTTTCGCTCTTCTAACCTACTGTAAGCTCGATCAATAGACTGCCTAGTCCATTTTCCAATTTGTCTAGCAGTCCCAACATTAGCTGCTACAAGTTCTGCCTTCATTCTCTTATACTTCAACACCTCATCCACTTCAACCTTTTTGTAAATTTTCCAGTTGAGAGCAGATTTTGGCATTTGAGGATCTTTATTCATCTTTTCAATTCTATTAACTTCCTCATTAAGAGCCTCAAGGGGCCAGTCTTTGAAATCAGATCTGTAGGCTTCGTAGGGCTTGGTTTCCATGATAGTGTTCAAGAAATCATTTCTTAATGTCTTTTCTAGCTCAGCATTTGGTGACAGATTTGACATATTCTTACTCAAGTCTCTAGCAAAATCTTCCAACTTCTTGACTTCACCAAGCCAATGTTGCATACGAGCTGATAAATTAATGTCTCCTAGCCCTTTACACTCTTCATTTGCCTTATCTTCTGCTTGCTTCCCCTTTAGCTTCAGATATTCATAAATATTCTTTGGAGTTTCAAATCCCTGAAGAGATGGGAAGGTTCTTTTGGATGGATCATCCTCTGTGTAAAATTGAGTCATTTCATCTTGAACTGCAAGCAGTTCCAGAGGGAAAGTTACTGCCAATGAGTTGATCTTTGTTGATGGAGGTGGGACGAATGGTTTAGGTGAAGTTTGAATGAACGGAGTAGCTGATAACGGAATTGGTGCGGGTATATCTTTTTGTTCCTTCTCTTCTTCATGCACCATGAATTTTCTCTTTCTTGTGTAAACAAATTTTGGAGAAGGAGGAGTTAGGGAAGAAAAAGGTGCCATGACTGTAAGGGTTGATTGTGATGGAAATTGAAATTGGGTAGAATCAGTGGATTGACTAACAACTGTTGAAACAACTGGTGTCTCAACCGCTGTTGTCTTAACATATACTGAAACATTTGTTGCATAACAATTGTTTCAGTCGAGGTTGGCAGTGGTGATGAGGATTTTGTATTCTACTTTTTGACGTGTGGTTTTTCTGGTGAGAGTTTTGTTTTAGGTGTATCAGAATCTGACTTCTTAGGTTCAGTAGTGGTTTTGAGTTTCGCAGCAGTGGTTGGTTTTTCTGGTGGTGATATTGGTTTAGGAAATATGAAAATAGGAGATTCGTTATCTTTCTGTGATTTTCTACTATTTGAAGTTCCAATGTTGAGCACTTCATCTTCCTCTTTTGTATGTTTCCTCTTATGTTTTCGTTCAATCTCCTTATCTGTCTGTTTGTTAACGGAATCATCAATTTCCTTTTTCTTACCAGTATCAGATTTTCCAGGAGATTTTGCAGAAGTTTGCTTGGCAGGCTTTGGATTTTGTTTTGGCTGATTCCTTGGTGTTGGTTTGCCAAAGTTTTTCATGGAATCTTTTTCCCTCTTTTCTGCATCATCTTCATCGTCTTTTTCAAACACAGGTGTAGGGGTAGTACCAGTTAACTTTGCAATGCATTCTTTTATGCCCTTGATGTCAGCCTGTGTGTCTTTGTATCTTGCTTCAACCATAACTCTAATTAGCTTCATGTGGGAATTAAGTTGAATCTCAGCCAGTTCCCTTTGAGCTGCAAGAATGGGTTGTACCAAATTCCAAAGCTCTTGGCATAACTGCTGATGAGAAGGTCGACTTTTGAAAGCATCCACCAACTGCTTCAATTGATCTTTCATATCAGCAACAGTTGTTTCCAAGTTAGATATCCTGTCCGTCAAATCCTAGTATTTTAATCCATCACCTAACTTAATAGGATCATCTGAATTCCCACCAGAGGTGGTTGTATCTGCTTTTGAAAGAGGAGGTATCTCCAAATTTTCATTAGCAGATGCCCCTTGTTCTTGGTTCTGGGGACTTCCCTCTACATCAGTGGTTACCTTAGTGATCTCACCCGTAGTTAACTTGAACTCACCAGTGGATACCTTGATAGACACAGCAGTGGTTGCCTTCAAGGGAGTCTGACTGATGAAACTACTGTCCAAATGTAAATCAGTGGATTTGACATTTGTAGTAGCTACTCAACTTGAAATACCATCAAGAATTTGCTGAAATTCAAGAGGTGTAGCCTCCTCAACTATTTCTGGGTTAGGTAATTGAAAAGGTTCAGACATAGCTATTGTTGAAGTTAAACTCTCAATAAAGTGTTCGTGAGAGGGATTGCTATCACTCTAAATGTCAATAGCTTGAAGCAGTGTTATAAACTTTGGTGGAATGGAAGATGAAGGGATTGCTGTCGAAAGAAACATTGCCGCGGGAGAAGGGCTTTTAAGTATACTCTCATATGAGGGTATGGCATCATATTGTGGTGTCCCTGTGAATACAACATGTTCCTTTTGTGAAGAATCATGAGGAGTTTGGTTTATGGGTTGAGATCTTTCCACATGTTGTGAGGAAGTAGCAACAGTGGTTTGTAGTGACATCTGTGTTGTCACGGGGTTAACCTCTGGGATCTCATCTTCCAGAGGACCCGTTTTGCTGGTTTCGGTGGGCTTTTTGGATTTTGTTTTGGTCTTTTTGAGTTTTGTTGGTGGGGGTTTCACAGCAGTGGTTGTAGTGCTGTGATCACCAAGAGCAGTGGGCTCAGCAACAAACGTTTGAGGAGCAGTTGTAGACTCATCTAAAATTTCCTCATTCCCCTTTGCTTCAGTTTTGAAAACATCTGACTCTTTAGCCATAAGGCGAGTAAAAGTTAGACTATTCATTTTAATAGCTTCACCTTTTTCAAAAGCTTTTTGAGAAACATGTTTTTGCAGGTAGTAGCTTAATAGTCTAGGAGACATAAGAAAACCAGCAATTTCCCCCTTTTTAAGAGCAACAGCTTTCCCCTTTTTAATAGCAGCAGTTTTGCCCTTTTTAATATTAGCAATTTTGCCCTTTTTAATGTTATTTAAATTTGCAACCAAATCAGCAAACAGTGCTCGAGAGTAGTAAAATAAGTATTTGTCAAAATTGCATACCCCAATGACTGAATTTTCAAAGGTATTTCATTAAAAGAAGTTGTTTATTTGAAAGACAGATTAAGAGAGTATGGAACATGAATTTCATTGGCGGTGGAAAATTACCTTTAAATATTGTTGCCTGATTCAACTCTCCATTATATCCCCTCCCCATCAAGTATGTTTGAATCTCATTTTTCGGCAAATAGGTCTTACCTGCCAAGTCGTTTACCTCAAATGTTGTTGATATGGTACTGGGGGTAATAGCAACCGATTCACCTCCGACTTTTGAAGTTATACTTATGGCCACATTGTTTTGTTCTTCAATATTCGCATTAGCCCAAAAATTGCGAAGCGTCTCTTGGAAAATGGGTGCGTCGGCGGTAAGAATGACCTTATATTTTGATGATGTAAGAACATCAATCATCAAATGATAGAGAGTATTGTTCTCGGTTTTCTCAAAAATAGCAAAGTAGTTATGCGAATTTTTCATCACCAAAGTCATGATCGGAATGGAAAGTTGCGAGAGGTTGACGAAGAAGTGTTGAAGAAGAAGGTGGAAACCACTCTGCTGAATTTTAAACTCCAGACGAAAGTAGAACCTCTGTGGATGAAACAACGGTTTATAAAGTGAAAAGGTGAATGCTGACGTGTCAGAAGTTAGAAAGATCTGATGGCTAACATCTATCCACGTCACAACCTCTGCTCTGATAATGGATGACGGTTGTTCCGAAAACCACTGTTGGCCAACAACAGATGTTAGGCAACATTAGTAACTCATCAGTCCTCAGATTAAACAGAACCTATGAGAACAGACAATACCGTTCAGCAATATTTGGAAACCACTGTTGGGCAACAACAGATCTTATACAACAATAGTAAGTTAGCAGTCCTTTCAACAGACTTTTAATATAAACGAATAAACTGATATTAAATATCAGCAGCCATTCAATGCAAAGCATTTAAAAGATAAATTTTCATTGGAAAACTATAAAATTAAATATCAAGAAACTGAAAGGACAAATTTTAAACCTCTGCCATAAAAAATTATAAAAAAACCTCTTCATTTAAAGACCAACAATAATCGACATGGCAAACAAAGGCTACTACCACTTCATCGGACACAAATGTTGTAAACAGTGGTAAATCAACAGTTGAGCAATAACAGATGTTCAGAACTGTTGAGCAGTGGTAAATCAACAGTGGTAAAAAACCTCTTCATTTAAAGACGTTGAGCAATAACAGATGTTCAGAACTTCTATTGTGTTAATCATTGACAATTCTTTGGAAACTGCTGTTGGGAATAACAGATGTTCGCACTAGTAGCAACTCAACAGTCGTTATAAAAAAACAGGAATTGTTGAGCAATAACAGTTGAGCAATAACAGATGTTCAGAACTGTTGAGCAGTGGTAACTCAACAACGGTAAAAAACCTCTTCATTTAAACAGTGGATAAATCTTTTGCCAAACAGATGTTTTAAAAACAGCTGTTTTCAACAGACTTATAAAGATTTTTGTCTATTTTTTAAGAATGTTCAAAACTTCTATTGTCTTTTGAAACTGCTGTTTGGAATAACAGATGCTGGCAACAATAGCAACTCAACATTTACAATAGCATGTATCAACACTAACAACTGTTGATACTCAAATCAGTAAAAATAAAATGCTCTAAAAAGATTAATAGAATTAAAATTTACATACCACATATGATGATAGATCAACAATTACATTAAGAACTTAACAACGAAATTTAATAATCTTCAGCTCTTGAACAGTAGCCCTATCCTCATATACTTGATCATCAACTTCCTTGATAAAGCGATACTTTAAATCATAAGAACCTACAAAAGGATATGATGACATTTTTAACTTGTATATTTCTTCAACTCTGATGTAAAAGAAGGATATAATGGTAGTAAAACGTGATGAAAAGCTTCTGCATTGTTTTTGAATTCCGAAGTGCAGAAAGACATCACCAAAACACCTCTTCAGCTCTTCAGCTCTTGAACAGTAGCCCTATCCTCATATACTTGATCCTCAACTTGCTTGATAAACCGATACTTTAAATCATAAGACCCTACAGAAGAGTATGATGACATTTTTAACTCTTGAATTTGGAGCGAAATTCATATATGTTATTTAACTTGTATATTTCTTCAAGTCTCATGTAAAAGAAGGATATAATAATCGTAGTAAAAAGTTAAATATTAAAAAACCGAAAGAACAGAAATAAAATTAGAAAAAAACAGGTTCTCATAATTACCATTAACTTCTTCATTTATCATAAAGAAGTACTCCACTTTCTGCACTTCGGACTTCAAAAACAATGCAGAAGAACTCCCCACTGCTCGCTCGGAGAAAAAAAGCTGAAATATATCAAGACCTTAAAATAAATATTATCAACATATATCAACAGTTTAAAAGAATCCACAAACCTAAAATAACCCGCAACTGATTGTTTGAATTTTAAACAACTCTGATTACGCTGAAATATAAACAGAGAATTAGAACAGATCAGTTCAAATTTTAAGATTCAAAATCAGAGAAGAAAACATACCTTCAACGATGTTGCAACAATGATGTTGGAAAATTTTCGTGAAGTACAAAAAGCTGTAATCGCAAATGAACAGACTGAATATGCAAAGTCAAGGTCAAAGGTGAGTGTGTGAAACAGAGCTTCCATGAAACAACGATGTTGGAACAATGATATTGGAACAAAGAACTGTATATGAAGATTAACCGGCTCAATCATGAGAGCTATGCATTTGAGTAAGAGAGATATGATCGCAAATATAAAGGAGAGAGATAAATTGAAATTTGAATGTGGAGCCAAATTCATATGTAGATATGAGCGAGAGAGATTTGAATGTGGGGCCAGATAATTATATCTTATTTATAGGATTAGAATTAGAATATATACGGTTTGAATTTTGAATGTGGAGCCTGAATTTTGAACGTGAGAAGAGGTTTTTTGAATTTTCAATAAACATCAGTACTTTAAATTATGAATGAGGGTAGACCTTTGAGTATAAGGCATTATACAAACGGGCAGACCTTTGAAAAGGTGGATGTGGACCAACTTTGAATTTTAAAGTCTTTTAATATTAGTCATTATGATGTAATAATGACATAAGAAAAGCCTTGTTAGACATGCTCTCCTGCTGACACATCAACTTTTCTTATGTCACTTGGATTTCTCATTTTATAGAAAGTATAGATAGATGAGATTTTTATAGTACAATCTTTACTAAATAAATCATTTATTATAACATAAACTACAATCGGCACAAATATTATATTAAATTTCACTAAACATGTCTATGTTTGTATCTTAGACAGAAACCAAATCTATATGAATTTAAAAGTCATGTTAGACAATGAACTCGAACACAACACCTATATTCACGAGTTGCCAAGAATATGAATTGTTTGACAACTAAAGTTATATATGTTTATGCTCTCAATTCCACTTTTTTTTACATAAAATACCTAACTAGTTTTATACATCTATATCTATATAATATCTATAATACATCTCCCATATACAAAAAGGTAATTTCCTTAAAAATTTTAAGATGTCAGCCGAAAAGTCAAGTTTAAACACCTAATTTTTTACCATTTTCTTCTAACTCTACCCCTACTCTCTCCATATACAAGATAACAAGCCATTTAGACGCTTGGAGAATTCTGGTACAAACCTCCTCCCTGGCAATCAATCGTGTGAATCCCAATCGTCTCTGCCTTTCGTTGTTCCAGGTTAAGGTTTCTTTATATACCAATTTCATGATCACTTGAATCTCTGTGATGTTCGTAATGGTATATATTAAATTAGGGTTCCATTAGCATAGAAGCATCGCAGAGTAGAAGAGATTAATGAAGTAACAGCGGTCGTAACAACGTCGGACGACAATGGTTCACGTCTCCCGCAACTGTAATTTCATATCTCTCTCTTTGGTGCTCCTTCCTTCATAGCAATATCTACAATTATTAGTCATTATTAACAGCATGTATTCACTCTGTTCTCTCCAATCGGTTCATCCCTCTGTTTCAATCAAAGTTTATCCATTTATCAGTTTATCCATTTCTAGGGTTTCACTTACTCATTTTCCAGATGTTGTTTAAATTTCATGAACTGATGCAATGCAGGTTACGGTGAGTATGATCAGCGTTATGCCTCTACGCTTACCACCAAAGGTATTGGACACCTGGTCCGCAAGGGTACTGGTGGGTCTGTTAGGTATACATTTACTCTGCAATTAATCAGTTATCCAGTTAATTAATTTGTGCATCTCGATAACATTATTATCGTGAATCTGTTCAATTTGTTCAGTTATTAGTTGTCAATTGACTCAATTTAGAGAGAATTGTGTTAATTTTGTGACTGAGGTGTGACGGATAGTTAGGGTTTGGATTTGGGGGATTATGGGGTTGAAAGTGTTGGGGGAGGGTAAGGTGGAGAGGTTGAGGCAGTTGGTTGGGTATTCGAATGCTAGGGGTAATAAAATGAAGCTGTGGATGGTTAGTCCTACTACTGTGGTGTTGTTGTGGACTTGTTTGGTTCAGTTGATGGCATTAGGGGAGTCTTGGGGACCTAGGGTTTTGAAAGGGTGGCCTTCGCATGATTCGTTTATTTCGGGTGCTGCTTTGGATGTTAAGTTGTTGCCGGTTGTTCCGGTTAGAGAGCTTCCACCCAAGAGTGAGTTCTTTGATCTTATGTTGTAGTTTTATGATAATAATTGTTGGATTAATGTGAATTATGATATCTGTTTATATGTTTTTGTTTTGTAACATCTAGAGCTTGTTAAGTTGTGACTTTTTCTGTGGTTAAAGAATCCCATTGCATGAATAAGCATACGACTAAAGGTGATATGCAAGAAGGGTAAACAGGTTTTGTATCCAAGAAAGTTAACCTTTTGTGATTCTTCCCTGTCATGTTGTATGAAACTTGTGATTGACAATCGGTTTCTCTTTGTGGATGATTTGTGATGTCAATACTTTTTTGTTTGATCGTTGATAAAGTGCAGGGTTCTATTTGGAACCTGCTTTTCATCTTCTTGGTTTGTCCTTGTATATTGTAAAAGTTACCCTTTCATGTATTTTGATCAAAGAACTTTATTTGGTAATGACAAGAAATTATTTTGGTCCACAATGTTTTTTTGTAATTGTGGCATTTTTAGTTATTAATATTGGATAGTTCTTATTTTTTTAAGGGAAATTGAGATCAGTAGAAAAAAAAACTTGTGCTCGTAACTTTAGTTCTTTATTTGCTTTCTTGTTACAAACTCTATTGGAGGTTTCTACTTATGCATATATATCCAATGTTCGTTAGTCTTTCTATTTATGAATAGTTGCTTTATTTAGTTTGGTCTGCTTATCTTGAGATAAATACATCATATGTTGTATGCAGGGGTTTACAAGAACGATGGTTACCTACTCATTTCATGTAACGGAGGACTTAATCAAATGCGATCTGCTGTGAGTGCTTTCAGTATGAATTGAGACCACAAATTGTTATCCGACTTTAATAATACAGAAACAATTAAATCGATTATCGTGTTGGTCTGATATTTCATATTACCACAACCAAGTATATATCTCTATATCTTTTCTCATTTCACTTTTATTTTAATAATATTTGGTTATTATTTTACTGTTTCAGTTTTGAAAATATTGTCCTGTATACATGCAGATTCTTACTTTGATTCAAAGATACAAAGTGTTGCATTTGAATAGAACGGATGCTCGGCTGGCCAATAAGACACTTTAAAATAGTAAAGAAGTTGGGTGAAGTGATCTGATTACTTGTTAATTGAAAGCACCCCTGGTAACGATCTGGTTTCCATACGGGTCATTAGTATTTTTTTATCCCTGTTTTTTTGTTATTATCAGTGGGGAGCATAGATCCTTAAAATTTTAGGGACTTCAAGCTTGTGAAGAAAACACAGCTTAGCCATAATGTGGCCAAGTTCAGATTTGCAGCAGCGACGACAAAATTACAACGCAATACTCATTTGAAAGTTATCAAGTTGAGACGGATCACATCTGGTGCTATTGCGTCTCTGAAGTCCAGCTCTCTTCGTGTTCCACTTGTTGATGGAGAAAATGTATTTTGTGTTTTGTTTTTAAAGCTTGAGCTTGGCTTGTAAGTATTTTTTCAAGCTAAACTTTGGCTCGTTTACTAAACAACTTTTAGTTAAGCATGGGCTCAAGCTTGTTTGATGTTTCGAGTTTTTTTACCCGAGCTGAGCTCAAGTAGCTCAGCTTCATCTTTTGTTTTAATAGATATGTTATTTTCATCTAATGGTTACATATATGAATTGAATTTCAGTTGGTGAAAGATGGAATCTCAGATCAAGCACGCAGTTGTGGTGAAGGTAATGGGCAGAACCGGGTCGAGAGGGCAGGTTACACAGGTGAGAGTGAAGTTTCTTGATGACCAGAACCGTTTCATCATGAGGAACGTGAAAGGACCAGTCCGAGAGGGTGATGTTCTTACTTTGCTCGAGTCCGAGAGAGAGGCTAGGAGGTTGCATTGATTTTGGTTGTCTTGTCATCATCATTGCAATGGTTCAGTTTTTACTCTCATTTTGGTGTTACTTTTGATGTTTGTTTTGAGTTGCAGAGATGATGTTTTGGTTTTGAGAAGATATGATTAGTATAATATGTGTTTCATCTTTTGAATGGGTAATTGATTCAGTAGTAAAACACTGGATATTAAGTTTATGACATTTTAGGTCATTTGAGAGCCATTAAGATTAGTTATTAAACACTGTTTTTCTGGTGTTGCCTACAGTCATGCAAATGCATATTATATAGCATCAAGCCTTCAAGCATACCACATTATTCTTGATTGTATATATTTGATTGGGTTGTTACTGTTGCTCTTCACTTTGTTCAGTTGGATTGGTTGGGTAACAACACATAGTTATTTTCTCTTTCGGGCTTGTGATGCGGATTGATGTTGAACCTTCTAATCCAGACCCAGGACCATTGCCGCATTTTTTAAATAGCATTGGTACAATGTTTTGGTGTCATGTTGACTGGGATGTTACTTGTTCTTGTACAAAAAGTTTTAACTACGTTATCATACCATGCAAGTTTTTCACTTTCAATCTTGGCCTTGGTAGATGATGCACATGAACAATATTACTTAAAGGATTAGGATCAAATACAAGTGGGTCACTTTGGGTTGCTTTTTAAATTATATGGGTTGGTTTTGGGTAAGATATTTTCACTCGGGTCAAAATGGGTCAATTAAAATTCCATCTCATATATTTTCGGGTCAAAACGGGTCGACAACTTCAAAGAAATGGATCAACATGGGTTGGTGTCTTAAAGAAACGGGAGAAGTGTTGACTCACCCGCAACGCGCGGGTTTCCCACTAGTATATATATATATGCATTATGTATAATATGCATAATGTATAACATGCATTATATAAAAAGAGTTCAATTTATATTAAGTTATAACAAGGGTATAGAAAGATAATTAACTTTTTTTATAATGGGCAATGATTTATAGAAACACGTTATGAAGAAAACGTCTTAAAGCATGAAAATGGTGAGAACGGATCCTTGAGCGACAAATGGTGTAGGCGCTAAATAATATGCGGGGTATGATCATCAGTTCCACCTTATATTTTGAAACATTCCCTTTTTGTCCTAGTGTTATTCCTTTTTAAACAAACTCCAAATTTTCCTTTTTAGTTGTTACCTCATCTCCAAATTTCCCGAGATTCATGGCGTCTGATATAGATTGTGAGTTACAAAGTAATTATGTTCATTTGTAATTTTCTTTTATTTTTGTTAGATAGTCGTTCTAGCAATTCATGTTAATAACCTGGTATTTTTTTTAATTATATGTGTTATAATGGCGTTTATTTTGGTATTTCATCATATTCTTATCATCAATGTTAGTTTGGCGTTTATTTTTTACTCATCCCTTAATATGTTTAATAGTGTTTCAATTAATATAGTATTTGAACATTCTTTTATTCTACATTAGGTTTTGTTTTAATGAATGGCGTTTTATACATATGAATCATTGAATCTTATACTTTGACGTTTTAATATCTTTTTTCTATCATGCAGTGTATTATCCAATGCTGAGTTTTAATGAATGGTGTCTTTATCTGATGGTGTTTTTTTTTTCATTCGCGTTATATGTTTTACTTTTATGTATCAGTTATCATTGTCATGGCGTTTTTCTGATTAGGTGAGTCTGTCGCGTCCAATGAAAGGATTTATCCAAAAACTGAGTTTACTTTGCACATTCCCGACGTTAAAGAAGATCTAAAGCCAAAGATAGGAATGATTTTCGAAAGCCTTGATGATTCTTATGCTCTTTATCTTAAATATACGATGGCTGGTAGTTTTGATGTCAGGAAAGGAACTGAAAATATAAACGCCAAGGGAAAAAACATATAAAGTATTATATGTATACGAAATATGACTTATACAAGAATAAGAAGGTTGATACATTGGACCCGAAGCAGAAGGAAAGGAGTGTGAGATCCACTTTTTCTAAGAGGACTGGTTGTGGAACACAAATTTATCTTGAGTTTAAGGCAAGTTTTTGGAAGGTGTATTAGTTTGTTGAAGATCACAACTACGTATTTTTTGATCAGCCTGAGAAGCATTTCCTACCGTCAGAATGACACCTCACTCAACGTCCGAAGTATGTTATACATAGCATGTCAAAGTTGATATTGGATCTGTGAAGGTGTTTAATGTTATGACGACTGTTTTTTGGTGGTTTTGAAGATGTGGACGCAAATAAAGTTAATTTTAAGAATTAGAATAGGCAAATTAATCTGTTCATTGGAGAATAAGATGCAGACATGGTTGTGAGACACCTGCATGAAAAGAAACAGTTCCAACCAATTTTTTCATACGATTACTCCACAGACAATAACAAACGGTTGAAGGGGCTGTTTTTTTGTGTGATAAATGTAATCATTATGTGTTTGGTGATGTGATTTCATTTGATGCCACATACTAGTCTAACAAGTATGAACTAGAATTCATTATATCTATTTGGCATTTTACTGTTTTCATTTTTAATTGGTGTTTCCCTGTTTTCATTTTATTGGCATTTTCACACTATTTTGTGTTGTTTATTTTTGCAGATACCCTATGGTGTTTGTACCTTTTACTGGTATAGAAAACCAGTGCAACAATGTCACATTCGGTGCTGTAATATTGGCGTCAGAAATGGCTAATGCATATATGTGGTTGTTGAGAGTGTTTTTAAAAGTTGTCCGTGATCAACCAAAAGTTGTTGTCACTGACTAAGATCCAACAATGAAAAAGACTATTTTTGATTTATTTGTTGATACCAGGCATAGGTCATGTATGTGGTACGGGATGCACAAACTTTCACTAAAGGTAGTATTGTTTTTGGTGTTATAAACTGTTTGGCATTTTACACCCACAATGATTTTTTAACTTTTTTATCAGTGTGTTTTATTATCTTGCATTTTTATGTGGCATTTTTGTGATATGTAGGTGGGTGTAAGGCTATGCAATTCCACCAACTTTAAGGAACATATATGCGGTGTTGTATGGACCGATGCACTTACACCTGAAAAGTTGAATCCAAATGAGAAGAGGTTATTAAAGAGTTCAAGCTAGCTGATAATGACTGGCTACCTGATATTTCTCTTTAAGAATCATTGATTCATGCATTCTATAGGATAGAGTTTTTGTCGGGTCTTATGCGTATGACATTGAGGTCCGAGAGTGAAAACCATTTCTTTTGTCAAGTATGCAATGCCAAATCTACTCTTGTGGAGTTTATGACTCATTATGAAACTACAATAGAAGCACAACGTCATACGCATCGGAAAAATGATCATGAGACCCGATACAAACGATCCAAACGATCCAAACTGAAAAGTAATTATAAAGGTTTGGGGAACAAAGCTACAGAGATATACACTAGTACCATCTTTCTAAATATAAAAGGTTAGCTAATTGGGATTGGGGATTGCATAAATTCTCGTTATGAAGATCATCTCTATGGGTTTGTTAAGCTCTTCACAAATGATTTCCAGCAGCCATGTTCCTCACTATTTGAGGTAAATGGTGTTTTACTGATCGTGGCCCTTTTTCATTCTACACTACAGTCTGCATGTTTTTTTTTGTGTGTGCATGTGTTTTTTGGCTTGATGACGTTATTCTGACTATACTATGACATTTTCAAGTTATATGAATTTTTTCCCCTGTTTTTTGTGTGCATCTGTTTTTTGGTTTGATGGCATTAGTCTGAACATATTATGGTGTTTTTAGGTTATGTTCCGAAAGTCTGATTGCACTAGCAGTTGCTCATGCAGGCGTTTCGAGTAGTTTGGTTTGTTATGTAGACACGTCTTCTATGTTTTGAGAAGCTTGGACATTAGCGAATTTCCAAACAATACATTCTTAATAGATGTCGTAAAGATGCTACACCAAATTGTTCTACTAATTACACAATGAACCATTATTTTATAACTGATGCCAATGTTCAAGGTATGATGCGAGAAATTATTTTTGCGACCAAGTATACTTTGAATCGTTTGTCAAGCAACAAGGAGGAGATCTCCTTGTACAAGGATCATGTTCAATCATACATGAAGAAGGTTCATGATATGCAATTTGTTGCCCCAGCTCCTAACACGAAGGACAAATTTGCCGAGATAACAGGGCATTACCAAAATGACAACAATCCCACAAGAGTTCCTGTTGGTTACAAGTCGAAAGGACCTGGATCTCGCAAGCGATTGAATTCCAAACACGAGTAGGCAACCGAAAAGACAAAAAAGAAGATGGAGGCGAAAGAAAGGCAGTGTCAGAATTGTAAACAATTAGGACACTACGCATTCGTATGCAAGCAACCGGTAATCAAAAGAAAATCTATACGGACTTGGAGAGCGGTCCCAAGTGAAAATACCTAGGGTGTTTTCTAATAAGATTTTTTTTTTGTTTTAACAGTGTATTTTTTAGAACATGATTTTGAGAATAATATATTTTGGCGTTTGTTTGTTATGATTATGTTTGACCATTTAATACACAAGTATTGGCGTTTTCATAGATAATAATTTCTTTATTCACCAAACTTAAAACTTAAAACATACGAAAATAACACTGGTAGTTAAAACGCCATAAAAAATAAATCATCATACAAAACTCATTATCCGATGGGATTACATGTGAGAAGTACCCATCACTCCTCTCATCTTCTTCTTCTGATTCTTGTTCAAAATGTCATCTTCAATTTCAGTTTTAACAGCGTCTTCGTCTTGAAGTGCTTGATGCCTCCATTTAAACATTTCATCCAACGAAGCCACTGTCGGGCGTATCTCAACGTTCAAACATCTTGAATTGTATAATTATTCTATAAACCCAAGAGTCTCTTTGGTCAATATGTTTTCAATGTGTGGTCATCTTCTCACATATCGTTCCACAAAATTGTCACCAATTCATATTCATGATCATAACGCCATGATTCGATGATTTGCTCGACCATTTGATTTGCTTATTCTCTGGAAATCTTCTTCTCAATCTCCTTATCACAGTCTATGTTTTCTCACACAAGTTATACAGAGGAACGCCAAGTTCTAGTATCCCCCTGAACATATTCTTCCATGTTAATTATAGCGTTTACAGTTTTCACCATTTCTAGTGTTGAATTTGATAACGAACCTATTGATTGACACGTTGAACCTCCAAGAAATGATGTTTTCCATTTTTTCTGTGTGTGTTTTGAAGTTTTTGGTGTTTGGCATTTTGTAGAGAATGACATTTGTGTTTTTAGTATGATCAATGAAAGGGGAGGTTTGTTCCTTTATATAATGATGTTTTAGGCACGTGTTTTTGGGCGAGAGTTTTTTTACAATAAATGGAAAGCAATAAAGTCTCTAGCGCTTCAAAGGCTTTTATAATTTATGTGACATGATTTGGCGTTTCCTCTTTTTTCAGTCAAAAGACCCTTTTACCCTAAATAAACCCCGCGCCTTTATGAGAGTTATTGATATTTACAAAAACGCCACGACCACATTGTAGTCCGTAGATTGTATTGATCTAACAACTGGGAACCGTTCTCAACATTTTCACACTTTTAGGCGTTTTCTACAAATCCTAACCCATGATTTATTTAGTAAACCATGATTTATATAATACAAACTATACTAAATAAATCATTAATTACAACTTAAACTAAAATTAACACAAAAATTATTTTACCCTTCACTAAACATGTTATGTTTGTATGTTAGACATGAATCTTAGAAATCGTATTAGACAATGAACTCGGACACAACACGTATATTTACAAGTTGCCAAGAATATGACTTGTTTGACAACTAAAGTTATATAGTTTTATACTCTAAGTTATAAATTTTCAACATAAAGTACAACATACATCAAAAGTTTGCTTAAACTAAATTTTTACATAAAATACCCTAACTAGTTTTATACAACAACTATATATATATGTATATATATATATACATGGAGAAGATCATGCGAGAACTACCTCTTATTGCGAGAACCGCGAGAACCAATGTGAACACAACCAAAAGTGCCTAAACATAGCTAAAAATCACACATTTTTTTTAATATTTTTTATATAAAAATCACTACTTTTCGAAGCAAAAAAAAAAAAAAAAAAAAAAATTGGCCACTAAAAGTAGCGATTTGAGCATAAAAAATATTAAAAAATTTTTTTTTAGATTTTTTTTTTGATTTTTTTTAGGTTTAGTTTTTAGCATTTTAGCTTAGGGGTGGGGGGGGGGGTTTAGGTTTTTGGGGGGTGGGGGAGGGGGGTTTAGCTTTTTTTTTGGGGGGGGGGGTAGGTTTTTTGGGGGTTTTAGTTTTTAGCATTTAGCTTCAGGGGGGGGGGAGGGGGTTAGCTTGGGGGGGGGGGGGGAGGGGGTTAGCTTGGGGGGGGGTGGGGGTTAGGTTTTTTTAGCTATTTTAGGTTGTGTTCACATTGGTTCTCGCGGTTCTCACAATAAATAGAGTTCTCACAATATATATATATATATATATATATATATATATATATATATATATATATATATATATATATATATAACAACAACAACAACAACAACAACCGTACCCAGTAAATCCCACAAATAGCAAAGCTACTTATAGGGTCTGGGAGGGTGGGATGTAGATAAACCTTGCCTCTATCCCTAGGGATAGAGAGGCTGCTTCCAGAGAGACCCTCAGCTCCAATATATATATATATATATATATATATATATATATATATATATATATGGTGAGGTTATTGTAAAAAAGGTGTTTTTTGTGAGAAGGGTAAGAAATAATCTAAACTATTAGATCTTTAATCTAATGGTTGAGATCTTGATGGCAATCTTGTAAATAGTGTAACAATTAAAATAATTAATTTTCTAGATTAGGCCGTGGGGTATGGTGGGGCTTAGGTTGGGGCATCGGTTGACACGTGTAATTTCAAAACCCAAGTCTCAAACCCACTTTAAAGGGGGTATGGTGGGTGTGGCTTGGCTGGCGTGGCCAAGCCACATCAACTTTTTTTTTTAAACCCAAGTCTCAAACCCAACGGCTAGTTTGAATGGGCCATTCACAGCCCGCCATGTCAGCTTGCTCCCCCGCCCCACGCCCGGCTTGAAACCCAAGCCCCAAGGGCCACGCCGCAACCCAAGCCCACCCGGGGTGGTGACTTGGGCGTTTTCCCCCAACCCACGCCCCAACCCAAGCCCCATACCCCATAGCCTTAAGAGTATAAAGGTAAAATTAATATTTTTAAATTTAGAAAGTCACATGCAATCCATATGCAAGTTTCCCCTTCTTTTTAAAACGTCAATAACTTTTTATACGTAACTCTTTTTTTTTTAAATTACACCATAATAACGAGTGTTTTTTTATCTTTAATATGAGTACCATATTGTTATACTTATGTGGAGAAAAAAAATTATGTTTCGATTGGATGTTTTAGTCCATGGTGTTTTTTATATGTTCATACAATAGTGTTTTCATTGTATTGTGATTCAAGCCATTGTGTTTTACAGTAAAACACCATATGGAAATATACAACTAATGCAGAAAAGACCATTCAAAACTAACGATGTGCAAAAAAAGACACTGCAACATAATATCTACAACATAACACCATACGCAACTAATCAAACTGTAGAAAATAAACAACTGGTATAAAAAACACCCTTCAACTTCAATAGTATACGTCAAAACACCATGTACATATAAAAACACCATGGAAGGATTACACATGGTGTCATTAAATAAACTCGTATACTAAACGAAAATCACCCATGCAAAAAACACCATACACTGTAACATCAAAGGGGCAAAAACCATATTAATCAGGGAAACTAATCAGATTGAAATTCAAAATTCGAATTTCTAAAATAACTAACTAAATTCGATTACATTTATTTAATCCTAAAATAACTACCTAGATTCGGTTACATTAATTTAATCCTTAATTAGAATTATTAGTACAATTACCATTATATCCTTGGTCTAATAAAATGGATAGGGAAAGATCTAATGGCTGATATTCTTTCTTACCCTTCTCACACTTTTGGTCTTTTTTACAGGATCCTCTACCTATATATACACACACATATATATAGGGAGGTTCATTTGAGATGAAATTTTAATTGATCGTTTCATAATTTATCCAACACTCCAAATTATTTTTTTTTCTTTCAAAAAATATATATTTTGAAAATAAGTTACAAATTTAATTTAATTAGCTGTTGATGAGGAAAACTACAGATTAATGATCCATGTAAGTTTATCAATCTACCGTTACATTAATATTAAACGAAACACTTTTATTGGTTGAAATTTATTATTTTTTCTTGCTACGAACAATTTTTTTTCCATTTGAACCCTCCACCATATATATATATATATAGAATGAGGTTCGGCTACAAAGTCACTTTTTCCTACAAAATGTACAAAGTCATAAAACACTACAATTTCAGCCATAAAACATACTAAAAACCCACAAATAACAGAGTGAATATCACTAAAACACAATTTTCAAAGCCTAACAGTCCATAAAAAATTCAAACACACCATCGTATAACTATGAATATAAAAAACAACATGATAATCATCATACACACTAATGTTAGACATTCGGTAATCAAAGACTTATCATACAAAACACAACACAAAACCCACAAATATGACGTTTTAGGAATCTTTACTTTGTTATTTGTGGTTTTTTAGTGTGTTTTATGGTTAACATTAGGGTATTTTATGACTTTTTTACACTTTGTAGGAAAAATGGACAATACATATAGGGGATGTATCATGAGAAAACTAAAAAAAACTTCATCAAAACCACTAAAAAGTAAGAGAATAAGACTTTAATGAAGGAGGGGTAAAATTGGGAAAATAGTATATATTTTTTTTAAACATTTCTAATTTCCCTATTGTACGTTAACGAACCCCTCTCTCTCTCTCTCTATATATATATATATATATATATATATATATATATATAGAAAGTATAATGTACAAAAGGGTTAATCATACTTCACGTACGCTAATATGCTGGCCGTCAGATCTGTTTGATCATCTCGCAATTAAGATTTAATCATTAAGGGCAGATTAGTATTTTTCATTCTTGACACAGGGGTAATTCAGGCATTTACTAAAAACAAGGAAATTACGCGAGTTCGTTATCTCCAGCATCCCGGTAATTACGATCAGTATCAGTTTTAATTAATTTCCATTTTCAAATTATAAAATAGCGGTTATTGGTGGGCGAGTAGGGTTTCATCACTTTTTTCTTTGTAATGGATCCACAGAGTAGTAATGCTCGAAACATAGATGATGTCGAATTTGAAGATGCTGAGGTCGATACCGGACATGATGATGCAGAGCAATATCGGAATCCGACATCAGACAACAACGTTATTTTAGACGATCAGACTAGTAAGTTGTAAAGTAAATGGTTTTATTAAATGTGTTGTTTTTTATCTCCATCATTTTGACAATTATTAGTTTTCTTAAATGTATTTTTAATCACGAGTGTTTGTTTGAATTCAAGAGAAGTATACTTTACTGGTTGTTTTTTGTTTGTGCGGTATTAGATTCTGAAGCGTTATTATATTTGATGCGTCAATTATATTTGATGCGTTATTTATTTTTTGTTTCAATTTTCGTGATTTTATGTTCTTTCTCTGTATCTTTATAATATTTTTTGTTGTCATTTTTTAAATGTCGATGAAAGATTGTATATCCCAGAGGTAGCTTCATCATGTGTTCCTGTTATTGGAATGGAGTTCTCTTCCATAGAACAAGCATATGTTTTTTATCAGACATATGCCAAGAAGGCAGGGTTCTCCGCTCGAAAAGGAGGTGAACATCATGTTGGTGGTATTATCAAGTCTAAATATTTTGTGTGTTCAAAGGAGGGGCATAAACCACAGGTATTTGACGATCCTTATTCGAAGTTGTCTAAGCCATATAAACGTAGGAACAGACCGACTATTCGAACCGGCTGTAAAGCTCAAATTAAGCTTTGTTCGACGGATGGGGTGTTGTTTAAGGTTGATAAGTTTGTTCAGTCGCATAATCATTCATTCATGTGCCCCAAAGATATGCATTTATTACCAGCTTATAGACATCTGTCTGAGACACAAGAAGAGATGATATGGGAGCTTGGTACATTGAATCTTGGGCCAGTGAAAGCCTTTAATATAATGAGAAAAAGATACGGAGGGTTTGAAAATGTAGGCGCAACTAAAGACGATTGCAAGAATTTTAGAGCTAGGATACATAGCTATATCAGCCAGTATGATGCAGATATGGTTATCAATAGGTTGACCGATAAAAAGCAGTTTATGGTTGATTATTCATTCTTTCATTCGGTCGATGAAAACAAACGATTAACTGGCCTGTTTTGGGCCGATGGGTTGTGCAAACGTAACTATGCTGAGTTTGGAGATGTCATATCGTTTGATGCTACATTTAAAACCAACAAGTTAGTCATCACTTCAATGTTATTCCTGTTATTTTTTTTATAATCATCTTGTTTTTTTATTCATTTTTGAATCCACATTTTGAAGGTATAAAATGGTTTTTGTACCTTTTACTGGTATTGATAATCACTGTCGGAATGTGACGCTTGGAGCCGGGTTGTTAGCATCCGAAAGCATTGAATCATACAAGTGGCTTTTACAGTCATTTTTCAACTCATTTGGTAAGCAGCCGAATGTGGTTGTCACTGATCAGGATCCCGCGATGAAACAAGCTATCGAAGCAGTGTTCGATAAGAGTAGGCACAGATTATGTATGTGGCACATAATGAAGAAACTTGCTGATAAGGTTAGGTTCAAATAGAATCTGCGTGATTATTTTTAGAACTGGCGTAATAGTTGTATTGGTTTCATATCTTTATTTGCCCAGACTAAAAAAAATTCATCATGCGTTATTATGTTCATTAATCATTTTTTTCATTACCCTTGTTCAATAAGTTCCAATTCTTTGTTTTAATAGGTCGGACATCAGCTGTGCAATAACGAAGACTTTAAGAGACGTATGTGTGACATTGTATGGACAGATTCGATTACGCCAGAAACGTTTGAGAGAGACTGGAAGCTGATAATGATTGATTTCGGTCTAACTGAGAATAAGTGGATTGATGATATGTTTGGCATGAGATCTTCGTGGATCCCAGCGTTCTATCGTCATGAGCCTATGTCTGGGCTTATGCGGACCACTTCTAGATCAGAGAGCGAAAACCATTTTTTCTGTCAAGTGGCGAATTCTCAACTTACCCTTGTTGAGTTCTTTAACCATTTTGATGGTGCAATGGACATTCAAAGATTCAACCATCGGAAGAATGACCATATATCTAGAAATACAATCCCAGATAACTTTTCTGAATCTACTCTAGAGGATGATGCTATGAAAATTTACACCAGGTCAATTTTTGCTGATCAACAGGCAGAGTTACAAGGAACACTGTCCGAGTGCCTTCCTATGGAGACTAAAATTGAGGAACCTTTTTTGAAGATAAGTATGAAGGATTGGAAAGCTCACGGCGACGGTTTATTAGAGGTAATAATATCTACACCAGCTAATATGCGTTTATTGCCAAACCATGTGTCCTTTTTATTTTATTTTTATTCTTTTTTTTGTTTAGGTATGTTTCAAGAAGGGGGAGGATGTAATTGCATCATGCACTTGTCGCAGATTTGAACAATATGGATTGTTGTGCAAACATATATATTTCGTGTTCAAGATGTTCAAAGTGAAGGAAATTCCCAACAAGTATGTTATGAGAAGATGGACTAAAGATGTGGTACCGAATGATCTTAATAATACATTTGATATTACTGTTGACGATGATGATGTGCATAAAAAGGCCAAAGAGGTTGCGTATGAGATTATGCAGACTGGAGAGTATCTTATTGGTAACCTGATCAAAGATTTCGATCATCTACTTATAGTCAGGGATCGGATGAGAGAGATGAAAGAAATGGTTGATGAACTTCGCATAACCAAGCCCATCGACCCTAAGTTTGATAGATATTCAAGGTTAATTGGTTACAAGAAACCAAACACTGACGCTCCACCTACAGTCCGTGTGCCAACCGGTATTAGAAACAAAGGACGCGGTTCACATAAGCGTATTAAATCAAAAAAAGAGAAAATTATTAGTCTAAAAGGCAAGAGAGGTCGGACATGCAGTTTTTGCAATATCAAAGGTCATGACATTCGAACCTGCAAGGTGTTAAAGGGTGAAGCTACTGCTGCTGATAAGGATGCCAATAAGGAGGGGAGGAAAAGAAGAGCAATTCAGTTAGAGAAGGATCCTAATTTAGTTGATGAAGAGGACGAGGAGGTTGAAACTGGTGACGAAGAGGAGTATGAGGAGTCTGACGAAGCAGAAGATAGTGATTTTGAATGCGAAGACGAGTAATTTTTGAACAACATAAACATTCCATATTTAATGATTTTGTTAAGACAGAACTTTATGTAATCTATGACATTCACATCTTTTTTTTACATGATATGCGTGATTAAATATCTCAATTGATTCTTTTTTACCCCTTTTTTGTGATTAATCATAACTATTCACAGGACTATTTGAAATGGAGACATCAAGTGACCAAACACTGATTCTCATCATCATAACTAGCGTAATTAAAAAAAAAGCTCATACGTGATAATAATTAACATGCACTTTTTTCATATCAATATTGCTAAAGCAACATTCAAAAAAGTCTGAGACATCAAGTGACCAAACACTGATTCTCATCATCATAACTAGCTATGGATGGATGATTTACCAAAATATACCCACATATGAGTTCAATACACATAAAACTACCATTGTTCAAAATACCACCAACACATTAGGTCATCCCAAAAATCAACAAAATAGTGTATTAATCAGCCATACCACCTACTTCGGTGACATTATCTTCCCAACCTCCTTCTCAGACGTCTCCATCTTCTCTTCAACGGTCTCCACTGCATCTTTCAGATATGAGTATACCAAGTTATCTGCAGATGCTTGATCCTTCATCAGTTGTATTCCTTTCTCCCTCAACAAAGACTTTGGTTCTTCCAGCAGCATTCCCCACACTTCCTGGTTTTTTTTTGTTGTTCTAAGAGCCTTCCCTGCACATCCAGAATACTGTTACAAGAGTTAACATTAGAAGCAAGTTCCGTTAACCTGCGGGTATTCAAGAGCTCCTTGATTGCTTCGTTTGCGGGATCTGTCGACATTGTTGTGTTTGAAGAGAGTTGATATATATCTTTTTTGAGCATATGTCTAATGGGGGGTGAGTGAATCATATATGTGTATAGATGGTTAATTAATTTGGTAGTTGAGAGATATTTTGGTAAGTAAAATTTAATATTTTACATGATTACAAGTCATATCGACTTAACAGTCTAGTCTATCTAGTTGTAGGTTTCATTATTTGGAGTAATAAGTATTTTATATATCAAGTTGTATCCTGATAATGTTGCCTAATTATTTAATTCATGCGTTATTTTTTTACTTCATGCGGGATAAACTTGGGCATGCGTGATTTTCTTACTTCATGCGTGATTTTATATAAAAGGAATCTACTTTGTATCATGCGTGATTTTATATAAATCATGCGTGATTTTATATAAAAGGAATCTAATTTGTATCATGCGTGATTTTTTGTTACATAACATATGTACTTGTAATGGACCAAGAAAACTACAAAAAAAAAAAAAAACAGCTGTCATGGTCAATAATTTTAGCTTGTCCTCTTGCTTTGCAATTCCCTTTTATATATCGTTGGAAAACCGTTCAATTTTTATCCGTTCAATTTTTATCTTAAAATATGGCAGATTCTTGTAATTCATCGCGTGGTTCTTCTTCGTCATCTGGTATGCGTGCTTATCTAAAAAAGAGGATCGAGGATCAAATAGCCGAAGACAAGTCTTGTAAAGACTTGTTGGAAACTAACATTTATAGGGTTAGAGAGAACATGAAAAGGAGAGAAGAGATTTTGAATTTGTTGTCTGGTATGTCAGATTCAAGTGTCAAAGAGGTGGCTATGATGTTTATGGTTGATCTTGGCAAGCGGGATGAGAAACAGTTAAAACAACTTGCGGACGCAATAACCGTCTTAGGATGCTCTATGGAGATGAAGATCCAGTTTCTGGAGACTTATTTCTGATGTTTATTATGTATCATCAATCATCTGGGTTGTGAAATCATGTCTATCTAAGTGTTTTATTTTCTGTATGAAAGTTGTGTGTTTGAATAATGAAAATGTCCGACTAGTTTATGTTTATAACCAGAAATTATAAGAATTAAAAATAAAAATAAAAAATCCAACATGTCAAAGATGTTTGGAACAAAAAACAGCAAGATAGTAGTCCTACGACTTTTCATTTTGTTTCCCCTTTTTAAGGTTGAAGAACTGATCCAATCTGTTCTTTATTTTGTTATCTAGATCGCGCAAAACATCTACGGGGCTCGATTTCTTCGTAAATTCCTTAGCTTTGTCGTATACCTCTTTCCTTATAAGATTGTAGTCGGACAATACAATCTTACTAAGATACCTGTACCGCAAAAACCGTAGTTGTGAATCTTGAATCTTCTTTTGGTCTTCGGTAGCAAACCCTGCATTCCATGGAGATTTGCCCTTGTATGTCTCCATATGTCTCATAGTGAAGACACCACAGTCACAACCGTTTTGAAGAGTTCTCCAATCCATTTCCTTTCGAATTATTTTTGCTTTTTCCAACTTTGTTATCCACTCTTTTTGTCCAATTTTGCCTTTTAGGTATAGTATTAGAACTCTCTGCTATAAGCACGATAAAAAATCATATTAGTACCTATTCATCATAATAATAAAAAGCTACTTAGAATTACCAGCTTTTCGGGGCGTCCGCGGTAGCGTTTGGTAAACGATTCGGCAGACCTAGAGTTATCAATTAACTCGATATCGCCATTTTTCATGTGAAAGCATAGGCACCAGTAATGATCAGAAAGTAGTACTGGAATGAAGATGAGATCAACTGTGTCAACTTTCTTCACCTGATACTTGCACAATATATCGTCTAGGCTTGGTCCGAATACCTTCAATCGATCACTATCTGTGATTTTTGGATCAAACATTTCGTCTTGCTGCAAGAATTTTGGTGATTTTTCTCATTAAAATCCATCGCTCCATTAAGCGTTAACAAGAGTGATTATAATATAGAATGGTTGGGTAACCTTAAACATGTATTCATTAAACTTTAATACACGGGTGTGTAACATATAAAACTGCAACCATGCGTGATTAACATATTATATTTTCATCCTTGCATGATTATTGTTGAAAAACTTACCAATATTGTAGTTGGCAAGAACAGCCTGTAGGGTGATGATTTTTTGTCCCTTTTTTTCTCTTCAAAGTTTAAAACATCTACAAATGCGTCCATTCCACCATATGATATGTATTGCGATGGGTGGAAGGTTTCAAAAATGGTTTTTAGCGTTTCGACTCCACTGTCAGACTTGTGTATCAATGTCCTGTTTTTAATACCAACAAAGAACAGTTTAAAAAAAGATGAAAATTTTAAACTCATTATTAGGGTTAAAAATCTTACCCAATATCTCCGACCGGAGCTAAGAGATAACAGATGATTGTTTGGTCACGTTCCAGAAGTGGCTCATATAAGTTGGTTATCCTGTTGCAGTAAGGTGATCTGTATGCGTCACCTAATTCTGCCATCCGCTTTTCGTTCTTTTCCCTCAACATGTTGATACGCGTTCTCACTAGGTGTGTATGCCTCTCGTCATCCGTTTTATTTGTGTTCGCTGACACAGGAGTCTTTTGATTACTTTCACTTGATGTTTGTAGGATTGGAGCCAATTTTAAAAGTGTCTCAACCGACTGCATTTCTGCTTCTGTCACTTCATCATTTTCATCAGCGGATGTTGTCGGAGGCTTTTCTTTACCATAGGCGTCGGTTATTGTATTCTGTTTATGTGCTTGTTGCTGACTGCACTCTGCCAAATTTACAGGTTGGTCCATGTTGTTTACCACATCTGCTTGTGCCACTGTTTTTATGTTTGATTTGGTTAATTTTTTGTAATCACAAGTTAGAAAACTGTACCTTTTTTTAGTAATGAACGTATTTTTGTTACCTTCTGTAGTCTGCCTGTATACGCCTGGTTCGATGGTTTGTAAGGCAGCCAGGCATGAGTCCGAAATACCCCCATCATCAAATGTCGTATTATGAACATCATCACATCCTATAAAATCACAAACGTTTTGGTTTTTATTAAACATAATTTCCTGTAAATATTAACAAATAAGAGAAATTCTTATATACCTTTATCTTTCCCCGTGTTTTCATGTTCCAAGCTTGCATCTCCATCGCCATCTAACTCTTGAATTGTTTCGCCACCCTGTCCAACTTTGTTTTGAACCGCCTCATCACCAGCAGAGCTTACTTCATCAGGTATCGAAACTGTATTTTTAACCGCATCATTCCATTTTTTACACCTTTCCATAATTTCAACATCCCAGAAAAACTTCTCCTTTACCCCCTTAACGAGATTATTCATTTCCGTAACCAGAGAAATGTATTTCTTTATATTCTTGTCCATTGTTTTCAACAACAGCTGCAGAATTCAAGATTCATAAAGTTCATGCGTCATTATCAGTCTAAGAAGCCAAGTTTCATTTTTTTAATAGCATGCGTGATTATCAGGCTATGTGTTACTCCTAAAGAATTGGACCAACAGCTTAAACTAGTGGGTAGTAAATAAAATTATAAGCCCATTGCACTTTTTATGGCATCAAGACTTATGCTAATGGGCCTCCTATGTGCCAGTCATATATATTTTGTCCTTAGTTCAGACTTATGTCAGCCCAAACCAGCAGCAGCATACGTTCATTTTTTGAACCCCAACTGTTCAAAATTAGAAGCCCCAAACCATGCGTTATTAATTTGTTTTTCAAAATGCGTTATTACATGTACAGTAGTTATTTTTCTAACATCATAAACAAGTATTATAGCATGTGTTATTCATAGTAACAAAAACAAAAAATCCAGTTTACCTTTTTACTTTTTTTTGAGGCTTCCCACGTAGCATGATCATAGATCACCCCGGTTAGTTGAACCGGAGTGTTGCAGTAGTCAAGCTCTTTTTGCGTTTGTGTCCCTATGTCCATTTCATCTAAATTCAAAGCTGAAATATGTTCATTAGGATTCCACCCATCAAACCAATCCGTATTTGATGGTATGTAACCTTCGTCAATCGGATCTTCCCCATCCAGGTTTCCAGCCAGGTTTCTTCTGTTGTAGACATGTGTGGTATCCACTGGTGGTATTATGTACTCATCCGTATCTTCCATAGGCTGATCTAATGTATCGAATTCGGTGAGGGTTTCTTGTACCACAGCTGCCTCGTGTAGCGGGATGTTGTCAGCGAAAAGGTCAGTGTATAGCGTCGAAGTGTTCTGTTTTACGATTTCGAATGGTGTGGTCGGAGCCTCTTGATTTTGATGATCATCGCCATTGATGCCTGAGGCAGTAACATGTTGTTGATCCTGGCGATTATCATTTGTTCCTTCGTCTTTCTCCACTTCATCACAATCTTCAACATTTAGCGGCCCATTGTTGTATAAATATTCTTCCACGTCGTCGATCATACCAGATGTTACATACTGTATGACAGGCATTTTGACAGCTTCATCGAAAATTTTGTGTCTTTTGTTGAAATAATGGCTGTATAGAAGCTGCATATTGTTTTTTTGAAAAAAACCAAATTATTAATATTAATATCGTATTTAGCCTAAGTTTTAAAGATGTCTACATAACATACCGTTAGAAATGCAACTGGTCCATTGTATTGTGAGTCAAACTTTTTCCAACCTTGTCTTGTTCGTTTCAGCGATTCTAAAACAAAGGAGCACCAATCCAGCTTTGGAATGTCTTCCTCTTTGTCAATTGCGAGTAGAAAACTTTGTTAACAGTTGTTGACTTTGTTATCTCTACAAACAAAGTGTTCCAGTAGGCTAGGAAATTTAGCTTGAATAGTCGTCCACCAGTGGTTTGGTTTTTCATAGTTTTTGCAAGTAAAGTATGAGTAATTTTGTTGGTGTCTGGCCACTGGTTTTTGAACTCATCAATGGTTGTTTCTGCGCCTTGAGTAGCCGTATTTTTCTCCACTATCGCTCCTTTCCTAGGCTTATTTTTTTCTCGTACTATAACATTACCCTTTGGAATACCAAACACGTCATGTACTGAATCTCGGGTGATTTCTATCTTGTGATTTCCTATGTTTAGTGTGCTGTATTGCTCGTCATAGTTTTGTACGAGCCAATACCCTAAACGTGTGCTTATATGATAAAGCTTTATATCAAGGACATCACCAAATCCAATGCTCTTCACATCCGCCACCTGCGCTTCAGTAAAGTGCTTAACTGTATCCAAGAAACCTGAAGGACTGCACCGTAGGCTTATTACATCATGATGATAATCATAGTACGGTCTTGGTTCTGTCCTAATTGGTTCTGCATCGGTAATCTTCTGTTTCCCCTTGATAGGATTCATCTGCTTTTCGTCTTTCGATGGTTTCTTTTTTACTGGCTCAAAGTCATCATCATCTTGGTCAGTTGGAGTATTTGGCCTTTTTTTTGTGTTTTCACCCCTTTTGACTATCAAGTCTCTAATAGGTACTTCAAAGTCATCATCATCATCTTGTAGACTTAATTTTGTTTGCTTTTTATTAACCTTTAAATTGTGAGGTTGCTTTATCATCATCGGCTGAATCGGGGGCTCAAAATCATCATCATCATCAGCAACCCCTACATTCATATTTCAATACAAAAATTAAATCAAGCAAAGAATCATGCTAATGCCGCTTGTTATCTCAAAATCTCCAATTTCACAATTTAAAGATAATACCGCTAGTTCATATCAAATATTCCACATATGTAATAGCAATCATGCTAATGCCGCTTGTTAGCTCTAAATCTCCAACTTCACAATTAGCTCAGAAGCCCCAATATTAAAAATTCCATATTTTTAACTTGTAAATTTCCCAATTCACAATGTAACCTAATTCAAAATTCGTTATTTAAACTAATAAAATCCCGAATTTCACAATTTAACTTAATACCTCTAGTTCATATCAAAGAATCCTGTAATATCAATCATGCTAATGCCGTTTGTTAGCTCAAAAGCTCCAATTTCACAATTAGATCAGAAGCCCCAATATCAAAAAATTCCATATTGTCAAATGGTAAAATTCCCAATTTCACAATGTAACCTAATACCGCTAGTTCATTTAAAAGAATCATCATCTAATGTTAAGCCTGCTAATCCCGCTACTACATATCAATGAATCAACAAAAAATTACGCTTCTTCATATCAAATAATGCTAGTTAACCAAACCTAATTTTTTCTTAAAAAAACTTCAATCAACATCAAACCTGAAGTTATGCCGCTAATGTGCACCGGCTTCACCGGATCATTTCTTTTCTTGCTCATCAAACCTGGAGTTATGCCGCTAATGTGCACCGGCTTCACCGGATCATTTCTTTTCTTGCTCCATCTTTCTCGTTTAGCTTGTTCACCATACAATGTAACCGCCGATTAGTTCAACTACAAAGTTGGGACCGACTAACAAAATAAACGGGTTTAGAAGATGATTTAATCGATACCTCTTAATGCCGTATTCGTCATTCTCAAGTGAAATCGATGGTCGTTTGTTGTTCACCGTTGTGGTTCGTCTTTCTCCGTCGGTCGGAATCGTCTTTGAAACTCACCGAATTTTTTGATGCTCAAATATGGTTTTTTGATTAGATACTGAGATTTAGCCGGGTATATAGGTATAGGAAATTGACCATTTTAACCTTTGGTTAACATAATTACGTTTTAAACCGACTTTTAAACTATTATTTAATCACGCTTTTAATCCCTTGATCCTACGGTCAGGATTGTCACGTATGTAATGTACGATTACTAATAATGTAGGTTAACCGCTCTCTCTCTCTCTCTCTCTCTCTCTATATATATATATATATATATATATATATATATATATATTATTTGGTAAATTTGTGAAGTTACTAAATTGACAGGAACACAATTTATTTCGCTAAATATGCTTGTGAGTTTGTTTCCAAACTAAGTAGAATATGTTTAAGCAACCTAAATGTAAATATCGTGTTAAATATTTACATGGTGTTAAAATGTAAAATAATAAGCGGCTATATGGTTGTGATGGACGATTTTAATTTTACACATTGTGCATTGAATTTAGAGGAATGATGCACAATCGTCATACATAAAAACTTAAAAATATTTAAATATCAATTATTATTGTCTTTTTGTTCTCGTTATTTTCAATTCATTTGGTGGCGACGTTTTTCCTTGAAAATATATTAAAACAAGTATTTACATGTGATGATGCTCTTAATTTTCACAATAAAATATTTTAAAGATAGCAATCAACTTTGATAAAGATAAATAAAGTGTAAATTTACCGATAACTGATAGTAGGGCTCTCTGATAAAGATAAATAAAGTGTAAATTTACCGATAACTGATAATAGGGCTCTTCACGAGTCGAGTCGAACCGAACTGAGCGAACCTTTGCTCGTGCTTAGCTCGTTTACAAACTAAACCGAGCGGAGCGGCTCATTTAAAACCGAGTCTCAAATCAAGCGAGCATTTTTCGAGCGAGCGTCGAGCGAAGTTCGAGCGATTTGGACAACCGTGTCGCCCGATTTAAATTTGCTGAGTGAGATAGTGACAATGTTTGATCTCAAGTTTTCATATGTTTAAAAACATGCACATTTCATGGCATAGTATTTTTTCTTACGAATAACAGTATTGTGGCCGACGAGGCGATGATCATATTGCACGAACAATTACGTTGAGAGTAGGAGATGATCGACTTAGGGTAGCGACATGAAACATTGAGGCGATGAGCAGCCTGTCGTTTATCGGTTTAGGGTTTAACTTTTAGATTTGATATTAATTTTTTAATTGACGTGGTTGGGCTAGTACGTATAGATATAGTTGTAAATTTGTATATACTGAACAAAAATCTAATAGGATGGTATACATAAACCTATAAATTTAATTTATATTTAAGTATATATGTATGTGTAAAGTGTATATATATGTATAATTTATATTCGTGTATATATATGTTTATATATGTATGTGTATATGTGTATATATACATATACTAATTAAAAATAATAATTCGAGCCGAACCGAGCCGAGCGGACCTTTGCTCATGCTTGGCTCATTTATAAACCGAACCGAGCAGAGCGGCTCGTTTACAACCGAGTGTCAAATCGAACGAGCATTTTCCGAGCAATTTCCGAACGAGTGGCGAGCGAGCGACGAGCGATTTAAACGGCCCTAACTGATAGCAATCAACGTATTTGACAACGAAGGCAACGGAAAGGTAAACAATCCTTTTTTTATCATCTTAGCTTCAATTACTATTTTTTTTAACGGTCAACTAAGTTACCAGATAAGTATCATGGAATGTACTCAATTGAGCAAATGCATCCCCTCCTCCATAACCGTCAAAGTTTGATGCATACTTGAGCCACCAAACTACTAGGGAAAACTTGTCCGCCCGATGGCCCAGATGGGCCTAGTTCTAAACTTCATTAGCACCACCAATGTCCTTCAAAGTGATGTTAGTGAGAGTTAAACTTAGAACCTCAATGAGAGAAATCAACTGACTTACCAGTAGACCAATTTGATCTCGTACACCAACATAGGAAATAAACTTCATGGTATTAGATGTATCTTTAACATTTTATAAATATAAAGATAAAAATCTAACAAAAAAGCTATTAGCTTTTTTTTTTTTAAGTTAGGAGTCCCATGTTAGTTTATGGTAGAAAAATATTAAACACCTTTTTTTCAAGTTAGGATTTCCATATTAGTTTATGATAGAAAATATTAAATATCTAACATTAAAACAATGCAAATCTCGTTTTTGTTATATAGTTTACAAGGTTTATATCTGGTCTACTATTATAACAAATATATGGGTGGGAACTGGGAAAATGCCTAAAAGTGTGAAAATAGTGAAAATGATTTTGGTGTTGATATGTGGCGTTAGTGCTAACTTACACTAAAGGTAATATTGTCAAAACGTCCATGCACATGCCACTCACATGCAAAAAACCATCCACATGCAAGTCACATGCATATTCCATCCTCTTTTTTAAACTTCCGTAACTTTTTTATACGTGATTATTTTTTAAAAAATTACACCATAAAATCGAATGTTTTATTATATTTCCAATTAGTATACTATTGCTATACTTTTGAAATAAAAAAAAATGACATAAACTGTGTGTTCAAATTAAATGCCATAAAACACCCACCAACATAACAACAAGCCCAATAATAGCCCAACACAACAACCAACATAAATAAGTCCAAGACCACTATGAATGACAATAATAACATGTATTATTTTTAACATCCCCCTTCATTCATATGGCTTAAATAAGTTCACAAGCCCAAGTTTTCACAAAAAAACCTCATGCTGACTTACACTTAGTCCTTTAGTGAAAACATCAGCCAGTTGACTCTCTTAGTCAACCTTCACTGTTTGTATAAAACCTGAAGCAACCTTCTCTTTGAACACACTACTATCACAACCTTCACTTAGCACATTAACAACCCAAGCAAGCTCACAGGTGGCTGAGCACATTGCTCTATACTCAGCCTCCCCTGTAGACCTGGAAACAGTACTCTGTTTCTTACTTTTCCAGGATACCAGATTATTACCTAAGAAAATGCAGTAACCAGTCACAAATTTCCTAGTAACAATACATTTAGCCCAGTTTGAATCAGCAAAGCAAGTTAAGTCAAGACTATCACTCCTTTTTAACATAAGACCTTTACCTGGACATGACTTAAGATATTTTAATAACCTTAAAGCCACTTTAAGATGTGAAACAAAAGGCTTATGCATATATTAACTCAAATACTGAACAGTATAACAAATATCAGGTCGTGTTAAGGACACGTAAATCAGTTTTCCAATCAACTTTTGGTAATTAGTTATATCCACAACTTTTTCCTTTTCACCACCAGTTTTGTTATTAACAACATGACTTAAGTCTATAGGTGTATTTACAGGTTTACACCCAAGATAACTAAACTCGGATAGCAGTTCTAGGCAATATTTCCGTTGGTTTAGACACACACCAGATTTATCATAAACAACTTCTACACCTAGAAAATATTTAAGAACACCCAAATCATTAATTTGAAAACTATTACTAAGAAGACCTTTAATTTTACCAATTTCAACATTATTGTTTCCTGTAATAACAATATCATCAACATATACAAGCAAAGCAATAAACACACACACACACACACTCTATTTAGAATATACAAAGAATGATCACATTGACTTTGAACAAACCCAACACCAAGTAACACATCAGTCAATTTTTCATTCCATTTTCTAGAAGCCTGTTTTAACCCATACAAAGACTTATCCAATTTACACACCTTAGTATCATTTTTAGAGTAATAACCCTCGGGAAGAGACATGTATACATTTTCAGATATTGAACCATACAAAAAAACATTGTTAGCATCAAGTTGATACAAAGTCCACCCATTTTGAATAGCAAGACTTAAAATACACCTAACCGTAACCATTTTCACAACTGGTGAAAACGTTTCTTCAAAATCCAAACCTTCCCGTTGATTACACCCTTTAGCTACCAATCTAGCTTTGTATCTCTCTATCTCACTGTTAGCTTTGTATTTGATCTTATAAATCCACTTACAACCTATTAGTTTTCTATTAGTAGGTAAATCAACAAGTTCCCAGGTTTTATTACATAGCAAAACTTCCATTTCTAAGTTCATTGCTTCGACCCACTTAGGATCTTTCGAAGCTTCACTATAACTACTAGGTTCAACAGATTTATTCAAACTACTAATGAAACAAACATTATCAGCAGACAAACAAGCATAATTAACAACTTTATTTATATAATACTTTACACTACTGTTAAGAACATAATCTTGAAATCTTTTTGGAGCAGAAATATTCCTAGAAGATCTTCTAAGACCTACTAGGTTTCCCTCAGATAGGTTGACATCAGCATCTGACACAGCAGTGTCCTCTGTCCTGCCAGACTCCTCCCTATCACTACTTTCTACACTAGACTCTAAGTTATGACCTAAGTCAATTGGTCTAGGAGTGGCAGATGTTGTAACACCCCAAAATGTTAATTGTGCATATAGGTTAAATTAATTTGGAGACTTAATTTAGTTAGTAAATATGTTAGGATGTTTGCCTTAGAATGTGAGAAATATCTACATAAAAACAAACATCTAAACTAAAGGGACCAAACATGTTAAATATTAAAATGATTGTATAAGAATTAATAAAAACCCAAAACATACACCCAAGTGTGTGTCTGGGATCGATCAAACAGGAAGAACAAGGGGAGAACCCCCTGTTGTCTAAGAATCCATAAATTGAAGGGCAATTTCATTGCTAATCAAGTGCATGAAGTCAGAATCTTAATCATCTAAGCTGTCTAAATAAACGGTAAGTTGAATTTTGTGTTTTGGTGATTATGAAGAATGTGGGTTTTGACCAATCTTGAAGATATATGAAAAATTGAATGATTATATGTTTGATTAACTCTATAGAACAAGAATTATGTTTGAAATTTCTCATCTTAGTGATTTATGTTAGAAAACCCAATTGTATGAAAGGATGATGATGAATGATTAAACTTGTAGGTATAACAATGGTTGTAATGTTGTAATGTAAGGTTGTATGAGATGTATCTTTGATAAATAGATAGTTAAGAGAATGGAAGATTATGTGAAATTGTTGATTTGATGAACTATGATAGGAATTAGTAGAATTATGTTTGAACACTTGTACATGAAGCATTGCTTATGGTACACACGCCTAGTGTTCGACAAAATGCCTCAATGAGAAATTCTGCATTTTGACTTGAACCCGATATATGATGATCATGTTTTAAGTATGTAAATAACGCTCGTATTGAGTTATGATGCTTTATCCCAAAAGTACTATTGAGAAGTAAGTATGGAATGTGAAGATCTTAATGTAAACGTCTTTATGTATAGGGATAAAGGAAGAAAGTTCAAGTCACACAAAGCAAGAAGGAAATCAAGACCAAGGTACATCACTTGTACATTTTGAATTGTAGTAAAGGTGTTTTTATGTTTTAGATTGTAGAATTAACTTGCTTAATGTTACAACGTGAATATGTCAAATGATTATGTTGTCGAATTGACCCGAATGGGTCAATTTATTAGAAGAACATGTTAGATGTAAGTTTGTGGTGTTGACTCGTTGTAAACGGGTCAAACAATTGATATGTGAACTATAAGGATGATGTTGCTAATACCCATCTTGAATAGGTCGAATAATTAGAATGATTTGTGATAAGAATGTTCATGTTTTGCAAACCCGTTGTAAACGGGTTAGATAGGAGGAACCTTATGAGAAAGAGTGGTTAAGTAAATGACTCAAATCAAACGAGTCATATGTGAAAGAATGTTGTAACCGATTTGGTTACATAAACGAGAAGGAGAAATTTAAGAAAGAATAGTCAAGTAATGTGCGAGTAAAGTTGTTGAATAATAACTCATCATGTTCGTTGAAAGTTAATTGATTATGTATGACTTGCTAATGTTGTTCTTTGTTGTTATGATTATAGGTAAGACTCGAATTTAGGAGCTTACGATGTTTAGAACGAACACACTAGAGCTCCATGCCCGAAACACGCTTCCGAATTTTGTGTAGTAAATGGGTCGGTTTTATGTAATTATAATACTTAGTTTGATTGTCAAGTTTATTAGCTAAAAAAGTATGACTATATATCTTTCGTAAATGTCCGATCTTGGATAAACTATTAAGTTATGGGTAACTTTGTATGATAACCAAACATTTTCCATAAGAAGTTACTAAAGTTCAAATTTCGTCATATTTTACTTGTTTATTTTATCGTAAGAATAGACCGGAGAAAATGGGCGCTACAGATGCAGAGGGAACTGGCTGCTGATCATCATTGACTGTGTCATGAGATCCAGTTGTACCTTCTTCATCATTGGGAATAGAAGAAACTTCGGGTGTATTTGTCTCATATTGATCAAAAAAATTTAACAAATTTAAATTTTTATCAAAAACAATATTATCATTAATCTGTTTAGACTTAAAAAGGGTACACATGTTCATAAAACTTAACATCTCTTGGAAAGAAAATTTTTTTCTCATCTAAACTCCAAAGTTTATACCCTTTTTTCACATTAGAATAACCTATCAAAACACACTTATCAGCATGATAAGCAAATTTGTCAGGTTCATTTAAAATTGTACTTAAACAGAGACACCCAAACTTTCTCAGATGAGATAAAGAAAGTTTAAAGCCAAATATAAGTTCATACGCAGAAGATGGCAGCCTGTTAATAATATAAACATCATTTAGCACACAATCACTCCAAAATCTCAGTGGTAGGCCACATTGGAACATCAACGCTCTAGCTATGTTTAAAAGATGCCTATGTTTCCGCTCAACTACCCCATTTTGTTGTGGGGTATATGAGCATGAAGTTTGATGAATGATACCTTTTATTTTACAAAACATACTCATTTGATTATTCACAAATTCAGTACCATTATCACTTTTAAACACTTTTACTTTCCTTATAAACTGAGTTAAAATTATTTCATAAAAATCTTTCAATTTTCAAAAACTTCCATTTTATTTTTAAGAAGGTAACACCAAACAGACCTAGAAAAGTCAACAACAACAGTTAAAAAAATATTTGTAACCTTCATAACTAGACACTTTATAAGGACCCCATAAGTCTAAGTGAATTAGATCACCTACTTCCTTAGACTTATGTTCACTAAGTGGAAAAGGAACTCAAACTTGTTTAGACCTATGACAAATCTCACATGGACCATGTTCTACTGAATTAACTCAAAAACTGTCTTTTAAAATAGCCAGAACCTGAACTGAAGGATGGCCTAACCTACTGTGCCACAAATTAGTCCTAACAACACTATTAAAACACATATTCACAGAATTACCATCTCTACCTACAAAATACAGCCCATTGCCTTGCCTACCAATCACTAGGATTTTCTTTGATTTCAAATCCTGTAACATACAATTATTTTCATTAAACAAGACAGCAATATTGTTACCTTAGCTAACTTGTGCACAGAGAACATAAAACACATCTTTTAAAACAACATTGTTAATTAATCTTAACTCTCCAATTTTTAACACACTAACACTTGTCCCATTAGGATGACTAACTTTCAACCCACATTCAGAAACATCAATACAATTAAACATATCTTTATCACTTTTAACCATATGTTGATTAGCACCAGAATCAACAACCCAACTATAATCATGACTAAAACTCACACTACTAGAACAACTAACAAAATCAAATGCACAAAAAAGACATACCTCTCATATTAGACTTCACCTGATCTCCCTCAGACTTATCACCAACTAAACTTATTAACTTTGAAATCTACTCAGGAGTAAAAGGTAAAGCAGACATAACAGAACTAGAAGGACCAGATGACATACTAGACTTATTCGTATTATTACCACTATTATTCCTAACAAAAGACCCACTAGTTCTTTTTTCATACCAGGATGATAACCAATTAACTCAAAACAACGATCAACAGTATGACCTAACATATTACAGTTGGTACATTTTAAGTTTGCGTTAGGTCCCCTAAAGTTTCTTCTTCTAGGATCAAAGTTTTTATTAGACTGGTTTGACTTAAACACAAATGAAATAGACTGACCCTTTGACCCACCACTAGAGAGTCTATGAGACTCTACTCTAGAAATCAACGCACAAGTAGCTTTAACTGAAGGAAATGGTTCTCTTGTCAACAAATTTGTCCTCACATGTTGATACACATCATCAAGACCCATGAGGAACTGCATCAGTTTTATTAGAGTTGAAAAATCATTGTAGTCTTTGGCTGCTTGATAAGAACATGAAGGCAGATGCACCATTGCATCAAACTGCTTCCACATTGTTGTCAACTTGTTATAATATTCAGCTACAGAACTACCATTTTGTGAAATACATTTAATTCGTTTATATAAGTTATAGACAATAGAACCATCTACCTTATCATATGTTTCTTTCAAGTCTGCCCAAACTTCAGAAGCCAGTTTGGAAAAGACTTGACCTAAAAACAACTCATCAGACACAGAATTTAATAACCAAGTTAAAACCACAGAGTTGCATCTATCCCATTGGGCAGCTAAGACATTATCATCATCATCAGGTTATTCACATTTACCGTTTATAAAACCATACTTATTTTTAGCTTCTAGTGCAAACTTCATTGCACTAGACCAAACAACATAATTGTCAGTGCTCTTAAGTTTTATACTAACTATGGTTAAGGCACTTGAGTCACTAGGGTGCAGATAAAGGGGGTTTCCAATATCTAACTTGCTAATAAGAGTAGCAGATGTGCTAGCAGGTTCACTCATATTAACAACACACAGACAAGTAGATAAAACAATAGAACAAATAACAACCAGAGAACATAAGTTATTAATAGATAACAGATCACAGAAATAAACAACAATTACAAAAAACAAAACCCTATGGCAAAACTGAGTTAGGGACCAGATTCCAGGTTCATCACTTTATGGTGCCTAGACAAGCCTTTACTCAGGAGCCACAACTAAACACAACAAACTTTGTACACAATATAAACACAAGGAAACAGAATAAAGCACAACACAAAATATAAGAAACATAGAATAATCACAAGTGGAATCAAACAACAGATAAACGGTCCTGATTACCCCGGTATCAACTATACCAATCAACAATAAAATCGGTCCTCACTACCCCGGCATCAACTAACAACAACAATAAGAAATAAACCAGAGAAAAGTGAATAATGATCTTACAAAGAGCGTTTAACTCCCTCCAAGCAGCAAATCTGAGATTGTAACCTTCTAGTGTTACAAATCACAGATTAAGAAGACAGGGACACAATACATACTGGTCAGTTTGCCCTGAAACCTTCTAGGGTTTCAGAGACCTACACAGTATGTAGGAATCACCAGAAGATGAGGAGTCAACCACCAGATTCTCCAAACCCTAACTAGGGTTTTCGATGCACACGATCCGTAACAACACACTTCCCAAGATCCAGATCTACAATGTTCTTCGAGCAGAGAAGAACACAAACACCATACAAAAATCAACAGAACCTAAGGAACACACAGCGGAACAAACAGAATCAGAAATCAAGAGCCAATAAGCTCTGATACCATGTTAAGAACAATGGTATGAAGAGCAATGACAACAAACACAAAAAATAGTGATGGAAAACGATGACAAAATCTTATTTATCCAACCCAAAAAAGTTCCCCCCAAATACCCAAAGATCTTACAATCTGTAACATCAACAATCAATACAAAATACAACAACGAAACCTGATGATCATCAATACCAGAAGTATAATCTCTCTAACACAGATGAGAGATAACAATACAAATCAACAATAATCTAGCAAACCCTAATTACAGAGAAACAGAGAGAATGTGTGCATAAAAGTGAAGGGAGAATGAAGTGTCTAGAAGACTCCTGCCCTTTTATATGCTGCTTTATCACAAGTTACACTCTAGTCCAAAACTTTGGCTAGAGATGATCGCAGCCCTCCAAACCTTTCACTTTTCCCCCTCATACTTCTAACAGCTTATAATCTGTTGCAACAACTTTAACAAATATCCAACAAACAACAGGCCCAATAACAACAGCAGTGTAATAGCCCAACACAACCACCAACATAAATAAGTCCAAGCCCAATATGAATGACAATAATAACATGTATTATTTTTAACAAATCCATTATTCCTTTTTCTTATAATTATTTAGATGATGTGAACTTACATTGCTATGGTGTGGAACTTTTGAGAATAGTTGATGAACTCTGTTCAATCTCTCTTCCCAGTTTCTAGGTATCCCATTTATATGTTGTGGCTAAACAAAAGTAACTAATATTAGTGCAATATTTTCTAATTAACACTGGGTAATATTTTAGTTCAAAATCTAGTTCAAAGAACACATTGAGGCTTCTACAAGTGCCTTCATATTTGGAATCTAAATTAAACTTAGCATGAACACATTGAAGCTTCTATAATTCGCTATTATACAAATTTGAATAATCATTTGGCATGAAGGCACCGAATCATCACAGTATTGAAGACTATCTGGTTATTATTGTTTTTTATACAAAATTAACTCTACAAACTAATTATGTTGCACAGGAGGCTTGAAGCAGATGTGCTGAAATTGTGTATGCTTTCATAACAACCAATCTTTCGCCCTCTATTCTACATCTGGCGAGAGTTACATTCTTTTCTTCGGAATTAGGAAACGAATAGAAAATAGACTTTATCAGCATGTTTGTGCCCCAAAAAGTTGATCTAAAATACACAAATAAAGTGTTACTTGCCACAACTGTTACAATCGAACATGGGATGGTGTAAGTGTCAACTCGTGCGACATGAGCGAGGAACGTGGCAACACTTGGTAGTGGCGATGCAACGCCGACGTCAATTGGTGGTGGTGACATATCAGATGCCACTTTTTATTCTGCAATGAAAACCGGTTACCAAAATCCAGAGTCTGACGGTGATGAAAACAATAATAGAATGCGGAGTTTAATTGTTCAAAAGATGCTAATCAATGATCAGAGTATCGATTGTGAAAAGACTCATTTTCCGTTGACAACATAATTCCAGTAGTGAACAGTCGTAACCCTAATCCGAACTTCAATTTAGGTGGAATGGGTACTGCAATTCATCTGGATAGGAGTAGATAGAAGAAGAAAAAAGGGAGTGTACGAAGAGTAGTCATGTACGGTTCCTTCGTTCACCACGAGACTAGGGGAAGAGTGGTGTAACCGGTGATTGTGAATAAAAACACAAAATCATCCCCAAAAGTCTATAAATGTAGCTTTTGAGTTTGTAATACTTGTGGGTTTAAGCAATAAAAGAACAAACAATTTGTAAATTGCAATATAAATAAGATGATACAAGAGGAAGTTATATTAAGACAGTTTTATATTCTTTAATGATTTCAGATATAGTATAATGATTATACACACTCCCCCATAGCCTGATCACACACTTTGTTGTTCGTACAAAAGGAATGAACGTGATAAAATAGATCTCTAACACATGATTCTATTTATACAAGTACGAAAGCTCTGTTGGCAATCAGCTGACGTCACCCTGATACTGATATCTAACATTCCTAACAGAAAAGATTCTGTAGATGTTAGCAAAGATCTGTGGGAATCTAACATCTCTATTTCATTTAACATTTGTTCTAAGCTATGTACTGTTACATTGAGTAAAACTCTGTTCTTCAAACTGTTGCTGGCTTGTATCAAACATCTGTTTGGCCATAACAGATGTTTTGTCTTCATAATCATTGTTTTGTTTCAATAGAGCTTTAGCCTTGAACAGTGGTTTCTTCATCTTCAAGAGTGGTTCCAAGGCTTCAATAGATATTTGAATGTCTTCAACAGATGTTCTGATTAGTGTTCAAGATTCACTATCTTTGGGAGGAGAATGCTTCATCAACTGTATATTTCTTGATCAGAAGGTCATGTTTTGGCTTTTGAATATCATCTGTTCTTTTGTAGGTCTAACAATCTCCCCCTAGAACATATGATGCCAAAATAGAGGTTTAGTAGATCAATCTTTATTTCTCATCAACTTCTCTCTGATCTGACCCTTGAATTGTAATTCGAAGTTCATAGAGACACTATCTTCTTAATCCCTTTCAAGTGAAAGACTTATTAAGTCTTGCAGATCTGCATCATTGACCCCAAAAGCACTATTCATTGAGATCTTTTGCACTTCCCCACTATCCCTACGCAGAGTTAATTCATGGCTTGTCTTATCAGACTTCCATTTTAGAATTTTTAAGGTTTGGATGGTTTGCTCGGACCAGATTTATTGCAATTGAGTTTGGGGAAACAAGTCTTCCTAACATTTTGTCAAGTAGATCTTCTTGATTTGTATCTGAGCTCCCATACTTCAACTTACTTTTGAAACCTTCTTTTATGAGCTCATCTTGTTCTATCTTCACATTTTCTTTTCACATCTCAATTTGTCTTTTAAGATAGCTCCTTGTAGCTGCTAAGATGTTCCTTGCAGATGGGAGCTCTGAAGGGTCAACTAAAGTCTTTATGGGGAAGACTACTTGTTCATATTCTAGCTTTCAGGGAATTGAGGGATCTTTTTCTCTGAAAATTTCTAGTCTTTTGTAGTTCTGAAAGATTGTTGGGTCATCCCATTTTGCCATTGATTTAGTGGTGCTAATTTTAGCAGCAACCATCTCTTCCTTCATCCTGTGTAATTGTAGTACCCTTTTATCATTGGGTGTTCTTCCTGTTTTCCAGTTGGGAAAAGTAGGATTAATTTTAGGAATAAGCTTCATCATTTCAATTCTTACTATTTCATCTAGCAAGGACTCAGTTGGCCTTCCTGTAAATTGATCTCTGGTTGCATCATAGGGATTTTTGACATGATGCGGTTTAAATAATCTTTCCTTAACATCTTTTTGAGATCTAGATCATCTAATGGAGCATGGGAGAGATTTTTGCATATATTTCTTGCATAATCTTCCAAGGCATCATCTTTTCTGTATTCTTCAGATAGGATTTGGTGTAGTTGCTTATCATCTTTTCCTGTATTCCTTTCAAGAACAATCCTTTGAGCCTACTTCTTTTTAGCTCCAAATATTATTTTCCATTTGTTAGCTTTGGAAGAGCTTGGTGGGAAGTTGTGGTGTTTGATGGAAATGATGACATTTTGATAGGAGAGGTTTAAGGAGTTTAGCTTTTCTTTTTCTGGTTTGTGTTGTGGGTGTTTTATGAATAGGTTTGACTGGTTTTGTTAGTGTAGTAAGTGTTGTTGTGGATATAACATCTGTTGTTACTTTTGTAGTGCCAAAAGATGTTTGATATGAAGGAGCAATGCTTAGAGGAACATCTGTTGAGGAACCCTGATTCTCTTAAACTCTCTTTCTTTTAAGGATTTCTTGCATTGTAAGCATGTCTTTAGCTCCCCATGTATCTTTTCTATTCTCCTTTTCAAGTGCATCTGTTTTATAATTTTTTGCTGCAGATATGTCAGGTTGCTTTTGAGCTCTTTTGACTTGAAAAGTGAGCTTTCTTAGGCTATCATTCTCCCTTTTTTGGCATCATCTTTTAGAAGCCTGGGTGTTGGAGTAGTGTCTGTTGATTGGAGAAGATGATCTTTAATAGCTTTGATCTCTGCCTGAGTATCATTGTACCTTGCTTCAATCATATTCCTGAGCATCTCCATATGCATATTATGAATGACATATGCAGACTGCTTTTGAAGTTGTAGATAGAATTAGGCATGGGACCATATCTTTTCTACCAGTTTTACATTAGTTGGTGGAGGTTTGGAGTGTTGCACCAGAGTGGTTATCATTCCTTTCATTTGATCAACGGAAGATTCTAGTTTGGTTACTCTGTCCATCAAATCTTGATATTTTAATTCATCACCTATATTAATAGGATCATCTGAATTCCCACCAAAGGTGGTTGTACTTAGTTTTGAAACAAATGCCCCTTGTTCTTGGTTCTGGGGACTTCCAACTATAATAGAATGTACGATTGTAGACTCAACAGTTGTTACCTTCAAGGAGGTCTTAGCTATGTAACCACTGTCCAGCTGTGAGACTGGTGTCTCTACAGTTGTAGTGGTTGCCTCACTTAAAAAACCTGTAAGTTTCATTTTTTCACAAGAGGTGTACCCTCTGCTTGTCAGCTAGCAATGACATGACCTGGCCTAATAATTTTCTATGGTATGCTCCCGATAATAGGTGGTTGGGAGGAATTGGGTCTATTTAGGTCACTTTGGTCAATTGCGTCAATCAATGTTTGGATTGTGGATGGTATTGGTTTTATGGGTGGTGGAGTGAAAAGAGAAACATCCATGGGAGAGGGGCGTGAGAAGAAATGTTCAAATGAATCATCATTCTCTTGATTTGGTTCCCCCGTGCTTACAACACTATCCTTTTGTGAGGATATATGAGGAGTTTGGCTGAGTGGAGATGTTTGCATATGTTGTGAGGAAGTAACAATAGTTGTTTACTACTTTTGTGTTGCAGCAGATTCCTCTGGCATCTCAACCTCCAGAGTGATCAATTTTCTAAAATCTTCACACATTTTATCACATGTGGATCCAAAAATGATATCATCCACATAGACCTGTACTATCAATAGATCCTTCCCTTTCCATTATACAAAGAGAGTTTTATCGATTCTACCTCTTTTGAATTCACATGATAAGAGAAAAGTGGATAAAGTATCATACAATATTCTTGGTGCTTGTTTCAGTCCATACAAAGCTTTGTTCAACTTTTAGACATAATCAGGATGGAATGTGTCTTCAAATCCTAGTGGTTGGCACACATTGAATTCTTCTTGGATTTTTTGATAAAGAAAAGCACATCTGTGTCCATCTGATACACCTTGATGTTGTGGTTAATAGCAAAGGCCAAGAGGAGTCTTATAGCCTCTAACCTTACTACAGGAGTAAAGGTTTCATCATAAGTTATCCCCTCTTCTTGTTTATATCCTTGAACCACAAGCCTGGCTTTGTTTTTGACAACTATGCCCCTCTCATCTGTTTTATTTTTGAATACCCATTTTGTGCTAATTGGAACAAGTTCCCACACTTGTTGTCTTTTGAACTGAAGAAGTTCTTCCGGCATGGTTTCTACCCAGCTGTTGTCTCTCAAGGCCTCTTGCTACTTGTCAATTTGAGTTAATGATAACCGGCAAACATACATATATGTCACACCCTGACTTTTGCGGAAGCGTGACTATGTGTGACTTGCTTAATATCATTGCATTCAACCATAACAAACAACTATATGATAAAACCCAAGATGTTCATCCATAGATAGTTTTAAAACATTACAAACAACATTGTCTTAAAATCCAAACACAGACTTCATGTTCAAAATACGATACCAACAAGTTTTAAGTTCCATAAGGACTTCACAAAAGACACTAACAAACTAGGTTTTGAGCCATGCATCTCATCCAAGATAAAATACATAACCCAAACCCTTCGACTTCGGATGACATCTTTTATTAGAAACATGACTTGTAAACTTCAACGCCCGCCCGATCCATACTTAATTTCCTGAAATACATGTAGTTTGAAAACATCAACAAAAGTTGAGCGAGTTCATGTGTTTAGTGTGTGAGCTCGAATAAACTTTGCAATCATTATAAGTAAGTATGTATTTGTAAACCCTGGTATGAAAGCAAACAAGGAAACAGATCAATTAATGGTTTGCAAGGCCATTAATATGTGTGACGTGATGCAGGAAGGCTCAAACCTAGCAGATTTTGCACCAGGCCTCCGGCTGTAAGACATAGTCACCTCATGGGCCAAACCCCGGTCCACATGGGTGGGGCTCGCTACACCCAAATAGATCTATCACTCATGTCCCTCGGTCCTACTACGAGGATTAATGGTCTTAAGCGTTGTATCCACCACTCACATGATCTAGCAGTACATTCCTTAGCTAACCATACCATACATAAACGTTTGTAAAGAATTTGTAACATGTACTTCACTCCCGAAGTTATAAAACTGAAAACAGTTAAAAGAAAAGGGGGACATGAACTCACAATCTTGCGTTCTTCGTATCCAAATGTAACCCAAAGCTGCTACTTGTGTGCACGACTACCTACAACGTATTACGGTTTATTAGACGAGCGGGTCGTGCCTTGACTTAGTATTAATTAGTGTCTTTGAGTTACGTTTCATTGTGTCTTCAATATTATTCCAAGTTATATAACTTAACGGTCCTCCGTTAAAAAACTTAACGGAGTTATTAATGGCCAATAAGTGACTTGATTTTGGTTAATTGGAAATTTAAACACCCGAATTGAAGTGCCATTTTCATCGTTTGGAGCACCGTTTCGAGGCAAGTTTTACATCAATAGACTCGTATCGTCGTTCTAATCAAAAGCCCTAAAAAATCTGTTTGTAATTTGGAAAAAAGCTTAACTCCGTTAAGATTTTTTAACGGGGGACCATTGTAGGAAAAATGGGTGAAAGGTGGGACTGGTGGGGGGAATATTCTGAGGTGGGATTATTAATGGCCAATAAGGTCTAGATGGGATAATTACAGGCCAATTTCCCTTTGTTAAAATAACAAATATTTTAACTTAAATTATAATTATTAAATTTTGAAATAATTGTTAAAATAATAAATTTTAACTTGACACTTTTATGTATTTGTACATGTATAACTTCCCAAGGATGGGTGTATTTATACTCATATTCTTATACTTGTATATTTTTGTCAAGTATCGGTGGCGTATTTCGGTGTGTAATTATACGTACGAGAATACGTTTTTTTATTGTGTTTATTAAGTATCTTTATACTTAATTTTTGTGTTAACTTTTCCGGAATAACATTTCTAATAAAAATCTATCAATATATATTCCCAAAATATATATTTTAAGAAATATTATATAGAAAACTTATTTATAATTTTTCCCTTGGCAAAAATATTTATAATTTTCATATAAGCCTCAAAAATAATATATTTTCAAGATTACCTTTAGAAAATATTTATAAATCCATTTTTCACCCAAAAATAATATGTTCCAAGTTTGTTTAAGAAAATATATATTTTCTCCCATAAATAATATCTTCTAATAACTTCAAGAAAATATATATTTTTATTTACCCAAAAATAATATATTTTCTTGTCAAAAAATATGATATATAATTTTGTAGTAATTGTAAAAATCATATTTTTGTTCTCTTGGTGTCCAAAATACCAATTACTAAAATATACTCATGAATTAATTTTCGGAATAATTTTGTAAGTTATATTCCTTGTTCGGTTTCTCCAATATTTTGGGTATAAATTATATATTTAATTCTTGGAATTTTGGTAGTATTTTGTATTGTAATTTTCTTGGTATTTTGGCAAGTCATATTATTTCAAGTCTTAAAATAATATAACTAATACACATAATATACAAATAATCACATACATGGTGACTTCTAAATGTATATTTCCTAAATACATATTTAGTCACTTTTATTTACAAAAACCAACTTCCAATATTTATAATTTTTGTAACAAAATTATGGCAAACTTTATATAAAAATTCATGGTTTAAAATATACTTGTAAATATTTGTTTAAAAATATTTTTCTAAGTGTTTAATTTTTAGAAAAATTTTGCCATAGTTTTCCCCTTAAAAATGGAGGTTTCCATGCTTTCAAAGCGTATCATTTTCTTTTATAAATCACCACAATCAACAATAAACCAATCAACACTTACCAATTTGCCAAAATCAAGCATAAATTACTACTTCATGAACTTGAAAATTTACAGAAATTTGTAGTAACTTACTAGTGTGTTTATTAAGCTTAGTTACCCTTTAAAGTGTGGTTGTTTATTTAAAAACACCATTATTGAAGAAATTAGTTCTTTACAACTTGTAAATAAATTTTCTAAAAATATTTCTTCTTGAGTTTTTCTTGTTAAATATGTATTTCTACACTTGATTAACCACCTGAAATATGGTTAATTTCTTTAAGAACCAAGCTTATGTAAATCTTGTATTTTTAACTTGGTTTCTTGGAAAATCATTCTTGAAATCATATGTTTACAAGACTTTATATTCACTTTGATCATCACACTTCAAGAAAAACAATTTATACTTTCAAGTTCATGCTTAACATTTGGATGATTACTTTGATCTTAACATAATCATCCTCTCATCTTGCTAGATTATGTCTTTAATCACTATCTAGTAAGATCACATGATGATTTACATCATTAACATGAGCAATCAACAATCAACAAGCATAACACCACCCAAACAACATGATTTCTTATGATTTTAGTCTTATGTTCAAGTTTCATGTTCTTGATTCATAGTGTTCTTCAAGATTAACAACTTATACCATCTTTTAACCAACTTAAGAAGATGTAAAATAGAGTGTAGATGATCTTACTACTAGCTCAAAGCTAGGGATGATCACAGGATGAAGAAGAGGTGGATAAAAGCTTGTATGAGAGGTCCTTCAACTTCCAAGAGTTCCTAGTTTCTTTATGTTGCTTCTTACACCCTTGGATATATATGTATAGAATGGATGAATGATGATCGATGATGATGGTGGTGTGGTGGTTGGCTCACGGTCGAGAGGAAGAGGGAGGAGAGGGGAGTGTGTGTTGTTGGTGAGTTGTGAGAAATGTGAAAGTTATGTTCCATGGTCTAAGTTATAACACTCCATCTATTTGAAATCCATAGGTTAATATGTTTAGTAAAGTTAAAACATGATCCAATATAATAATCAAATAAAATCTTGAGTGGGCCATGTATGTTGGCCGTATATAGGTGGGGGGGGGGGTCTAGACTAGGTTGTAATGGTAGTTAGTTTATATAGTTACAATCCAAGTGTTTAGTTAGGGTGATTAGTTATTAGGGTGTTATATAGTGTGTTATGATGTCCGGGGACCATAACTAGCTTGGTAACATTAAAACAATGCTTCTAGTGAAAATTTGGTGTTTCGGGTAGTGTCCGGTTGTTCGGTTGGTTACGGATTCGTTAAGGTGCTAAACTATGCAGTTTAGTGTGCTTTATGTTACCTTTTGTGACAGTTTTGATTCCCGACACTTAGGAAAGCATTCAGGACCGTTTAATCATATTTCTGCATGATATTAAGTTGTTTAAATGCTGAATTTTGCTGAATTCTGCAGTTTGTGTGAGTTTTAGGCACTTTCCGGTACTTAAACTATCACTAGGAAGGCAGTTTTATGATCCTTACTTCCCTACACACTATACTAGTGTAACTCTTGGTTTCTGGCTCATTTTGTGTCTCAATACCATGTTTGTCTATGTATTGAACTCCGTCAGCATTTTTCTGATTCATCTGATAACTGTGCTACCTTTGTTTTCGTGCATCATTCGAATCAATAAAGTTCACATGCAATAATGTTATGTCATTTGCAATATATGATGCACATGTATATATGATAACAATAATCAGAAAGCACTCATGTCATAAATGTTAAATCAACACAGTCATTAACCACTAATCATTGTCTAATTATTGTACGGATATATGCAAATTTGACAATTGTCACATTCTCCCCCTGTTAAGAAAATTTCGTACTCGAAATTTAAACTACATTAACTCCTTAGGGTTACTTTATACGTGCATGGATATGAATAATACAAAAGTGATTAACCACGAAACCGAATCAAGACTTATTCGAACGAGGTGAATCCAGGGACATATTACAATAATAAGAATCCATCGGTTAAAAGGTATGTGTTTCAGAATTTGATATCAAAGGATACGAGATATATAGATGTATATTCTGGTGTGACTTAATTAACAGGGATTCAACAAAAGAGGAGTTTCGACTGATAGAATTCCAAACGATCGTTTACAATATGCAAATGAGTTCTAGAAACAATAACATCCGCTAGATGAACTCAGAATCAGCAAGCTCAAATGTAATAGTGACATGAAAATGATCCGTTAACTTTCGAACAAATAAATGAATAAAATTAGTGTGTTGACATTATTGAATTGCGAGAATACACCGAAATGAAATACAACCGAATCTGGTGTATCATTGTCTTAATACATAGTTGCATTAAGAGTGTTTAAAAAACAAGTCAAACGTAGGATACGTAGTTTCGTATGAAACGGTTAACCATGGTTAGCACAAGCTACAAGTTTATACCGACACCACAAGGTGTCGTAATAACATAATTCGATAATAGCGGTGACAGAACAAGTTCACCGTGTTTAAAATCAAATGAAAGTGTAATGAAGCAAACCTGAAAATTTGATTTAAACAACATCATAGGGTTTTTCAATTGAATATGGAACATCAAAGAACTACTGTTTTCGACCGAAGATGACCAAACAATAAATATCGTAAGGTATTCGATTGATAATGAATGAACCATTAAGAGGTACACTGAAATATAAAATGAATTTATGTACCATTACCTTAACACACAATTACGTTAAGGCTGTTTTCACATGATAAAACAGAACGAATTTAGAGCAAGCCACTGAATAAATAATTAAATCCGTGCACGAGATGCGTAAACGAGATTAGCGCAGGCTTCAATTTAGTGAAAGCATCACCACAAGGTGTCGAAATCAACGAACGATTTAATGGAGTCGTAGACCAAACAAGTTTACTATGACTCAGAACAAATGAAACGCTTGTTAAAATGAATTTGAATATGATGCTTTCAATACATCACATGGTGTCTTGAATTGAATATGTGAAATGGACAAGTTCAAGCAATTGAACTTGGTTTCAGCGCAATCCGACAATAAATACATGTATCGACCAAGAAATTTCGGCAACGTTACAAAGATGAACCATGTATGTAACTCGAAGGAAAAGAAATTTCATGAAGGTTTTGTTGACTCGATATCAAGGAGTTGATACTTACAACAATGCAGAACATTCGAGACACAAGGCAATAACTGGATATAGCGAAATGACATTTGTAACTTTGATGAAAACGATCTTTCAAAGGGAAACCACATGCGTAACAAACGATGCATGTGTAACATATGAAATGATCAATAAATGAAGCAATGAGTATTCGCTATAATGAAGAAAGTTGTCGCGATACAACTACCATTGAGAGGAGTAGAGATGTAGAAATCTACTCGCTAGATGCAAAAGTGAGAATTCCAATAAAAGAAATTAGAGTACTTCACCTGTTCGGTTAACTAAAATAGCATACATGACAGAATAATGGTGTCTACTCGAGTTAATGGACATGGTTTCTCAGTCATAACCCTTAATGAGCTTTGACCTAAGTTCCCGAAAGTCCTAAGTACATGTCTCCTAGATTCTCAAAGTTTTGTATTCTGTGCGTAACTGTTTTGTGCACTGTGTGTAAAACACAACACTAGCGTAGGTCTAAAAACAAATTGTTGACTCACTGTTCTTCGGTATACTCTCTTCCTGAATCCGCAACTGGCGATAACCTGATCGAAGGTCGATCTTGGAATAGTAGTTGGATTCTTGCAGTTGGTCGAATAAATCATTAATCCTCGGCAAGGGATACTGATTCTTGATGGTTAGCTTGTTCAGCTCCCGGTAGTCGATACACATTCGAAACTTACCATCCTTCTTCTTGACGAACAGTACTGGAGCTCCCCAAGGCGAGAAGCTTGGCCTTATAAATCCCTTGTCTAACAACTCCTGAAGCTGCGCTGACAACTCTTGCCCCGTAACCGTGCGGATCGTAGCAGAATCGTCGATCTAACCTAGAGTGCGGAATCCCCTAGATTAGATTTCACAGAAAACGAGTAGAACAAGAATCAAGAACACGATGCACTTTCAATCCGGTCTTCTATTGATTATCCAACACGAAGTTTACAATCAATTTAAGACCCACAAGAAATCTCTCAGCCACTCTCTGTAGATTTCTCTCTATGTCTCCAAATGTCTACAATGTCTCTAATGTCCTCTAATTGTGTATCCTAAACCCTAATGCTAAGCCTTGTTTATATAGGACAAGGATTGCACATGGGCTTTGGTCTGGGCCAGGCCATTCTCCAAGCCCATAACACTAAATAACTCCCTAACCAATATGCTAAGCCCAATACAAAATATCCAAAGACTAAATAAACAAACTATTAAGCTGTTGTCACAAAACATGCACCAACAAACTCCCCCTTGACAATAGCTTCATAGTGTAACTTTGTCTTCAAACATCTTGCAGTCTTTTGGTCTTTGGATAGCGTCAGCTACACAGTTTCTTACATCAACAAACTCCCCCTTAGCTGATGCTTCCAATCTCCAAAACTTTCATTCGTTGTAGATCAGCGAACTAGCAATCTTTGGTTAAGCAAGTATCTTCAAATTTTCCATATCTCTTTCTCTTTCTGCAATGTAGTAGAAGGATCCTACCATGCATCTTCACACGTTCTTCACATCATTCTCAATCTGCACTTTACTTGTATTCTGCACTTCATTTTGATAACTGCATCAATCTGTTTAGAAACACAAGCAAGTATCTCGAAAAACCATTAGCCTTTTTCACAGTTAAAGATAAACCAATATTTTATCTTAATTTGCAAAAACAACTACATGTCAGTTCAAAATGGGAGATCTTTTAAAAGGAAATATTTTTGGTACTTTTGAAATTTTTCAACACAAACTAAACTAACTAAAACTAAACCCAAAAATATTTATAATACTTTTTTTTTGTGAGAATCATGTGCAAGAAGATCATATCAGCAAAATCAAACTGTTTCACATATTTAGATAATTCTTTAGGTAATTTTCGTGAAAAGCAGTCCAAGACGATTACCAGTATATTTATCCACTTAAACAAAATGCATGAACATTTCAAGTACCATTACCGTATGATACGTTAAGGTAATATTATTATACCGAAACACGAGCGTGTCCCACTTCAGGATGTACCCCCGCGATCAAGGTATGCACAAAAATTCATCGTAGTAGGTGAGTATACTGAATTCATCCGTTGTGTATTTCAACGATAGATAATTGGTGAACAGGTCAGTACTTCCGTACAGCAGAGACACCAAAATATCTTATCGAGGGCTAAGACAAATACCATTTTTGGTACGAATTATGCATTTTGCACTTATTGAATGACTCTCTATGAGAGCTTTTTCATTTTCAGGGTTTTGGCATATTTAGCTCTTTTAAGATATCCTGGGTGTGTCTAGGTCAGCATGTATCTGGATGCAGCAGAAGGACACCCCTAATATCCCCGGATCAAATAACAGTATAAAGACCCAAAACTTTAGATTTTGGCAATCTATCAACGCAAGAATTAAGGTCATTAAACCATACACCACTGATGTGTTCCCCACTCATACTCAGTGTATTTAGGTTTATATCACTTTGGTAAGTTGATTATTTCATGCTTTTTGCCTACTGGTACATCATATAATGAAACTGCTATCACACTTAATCAATTTAATTCAGTTTGAGTGTGACAGTCTAACTTGCTGATGTACTATCATTTCTCCTTTTTCACACCATGAAAACTCATTTTTGATTTTCTATATTTTTTATGTTTTTCATTTTTCAATGTTTTTGGATTTTTAAAATTTTATACTTTACTCCCCCTAAACCCACGCACTAACTAAACTCTTTTTGGCTTAGAGGAATTTCTCCCCCTAAATTTTTGTTTTTATGGAGTAAGTTTTCAAAACAAAAATTTATAAACACAAACAGATTCCCCACTTTAAATCTGACAAAAGTTTTTCACGATTAAAGTATAGAATAATCAAAACAATCACAGAAGTAAATAGTTCGTTACCCATGTTAACCTACTATTCACCTCAGATGCTTTACAGGAATAACCACTGTCGAACACATCAACAGTCCTTCTTGGTCATCCTGCATTCACTCAACAACTCAGTTAGTCTTGAGAACCCAAGCCCTGACAGTCTTAGGTTTTCCAGATTCATCCATTACAGGAACATCCATGCAATATCCATCACTCCTCACTGGAGTCTTGGATTGCTTCCCCATTGTTGAACAAGATTGATAATTTCCATTAGGTCTTCGATTGTGAGAGTTCCAATAACCTCTCATATTTTCTGACCTTTGCAAATTATTATCTTGATATCTTCTTCTCCCATTATTATACCCTGAATTCTGGAAAAATTTTGGATGTTGTTGAACATTTGAGTTACCAAAACTCCTATGTTCGTTTCTTCTTTGAAAATTTCGAGTTCCAGATGTCCGGTATCGATTTTGATATCCAACATTTTTTACTTTGACTTTGAAACCGATTTGATTTACCATCATAATGACTAAATTGTGGAGAATTACTTCTTGGTCTATCAAATCGTTTCGAAGTTGAGGGTTTTGATTGAGATTCAGGTTTCTTTGTTTGACAACTAGTTTTTACACTGTTGCTTGACCCAACCTGATTCCCGTCCTTAACCTCATCAACCTTTTGTTTACCTTTCTTCAAAGGACATCACCTCGCCACATGCCCTTTGTTGTGACATTTAAAACAGGATCCCTTCTTATAACTTTTCTTTTTGTTTGATCCCTTTTTAAATGTTTTAACCTTTTTGTCTTCAGTATCCTCATCCACTTTATGAGGTGTACTGTTAGACCCAACAGATTCTTTCAAAGAGACTGGACTATTTGGCAAGTCCATAGCTATCGGATCCACTACTACTTGTGTAGTGGTTACAAAATCAGCTAGCTCATCTTCAGTTGGTAAAAATGAGTAGTCTTGATTTTCAGAAGATGAAGCTTTAGTATACCCCTCCTCTGTTTTATCATTACTCCTTTTTAAACCTTTTTGAATTCGAGTCCTGACTAACGAAGAATTCCCAAAATTGTCTAACTTCCCCTGAAGTTCTACAATTTTGGCTTGTGCGTCAGCCAATTCTGTGCACTTTTCTGAAAACTCGTTAGTCTTTTCTTTCACAGTTTCACGAGCCAAATCAATGACCTGTAATAGTTCATTGACTTTGCTTGTTAGACTGCTAATTTCCTGTTCATTTGATTTGAGTTTGTTTAAACAATTTGACTCTTGTGTAATCAAAAGAACATTCGACTCTTTCAACTTTTCTAACTCAGCTAACTGAATTTTGTTTTGCTCCGATAGTTTGTCAACTTTACTTTGTAGTTCAGTGCAATTATGACATGTATGACTTACAGATTCTGATGATACCTTTACCTCTACTGCAAGATCATTCACAGCATTCATGCACTCTGAAACTTCTGCAGCCGTCTTTTTAGCAGTCTCCTCATCTGCTTTCTTCTTCTTTTCTTCCTCAGCAGCTTCCTCTTCAATCTTCACAGCTGCAAGCTCAGCTACCAATATTTGCTCACATGTATTCAATCTTGAAGGAATCTGATAACGTTTTTCCAAAGCTTCCCACAGCTCTTTAGAAGTCCCATATGTCTTGAAAGTATGTTTAACACCCTCAGGTAAGGACGTCTTTATTGCTGCGAAAGCTTTCTTCTCAGCATCAACCAACTGTTTCTCAGATTCATCCATCTTGTTATACGAAATAACTTTAACTCTTCCTTTAACACAACGTGTAGGAGCAACATATCCGTCTATCATACAGCTCCACATTCTCGTATCTTCACTTTTCATAAATGCCTCAAACTGCTCTTTCCAGTCAGCATATTCTTTGATGTTTTTAAGCTTTGGCCAATTTTTAACAGTCTCCCTGACCTTATCCATGTTGGCCATCACGCAGCGCAAAGGTTTAAATGAATTTTGGTAACCTATGTCAAAATCCAAATCTAACTTCTCTACTGGTCGTTGACGAGCTTTTACCGTAAGCGAACTGATAAAATCGTACAAAAATATTTCGAAAACTGTTTTTACCAAATTATATCGTTAGATTCGTCTCGAAATTACGATTCCAATGATATATAATGTCAAAAACCTTTTTCGGGATTTTCCAATGATATATCTCGATTTTTTTTGTCCTAAAAATCCAAGGATCCCAACGGTCCAAACGGTTTGTCCAGATGAGTTACGGATAGTTCTCTAAACACGAAATAGTGAAATTTTTCCTACGATTGCCTAGAAAAATTCCACCCCTTCCGAAATGAGCAGAACTGGTCCGTAATGGTCCTTTATACGAAATGATAATCCGAAATGAGCAACTTCTGGTCCGAAATGGACTAAACTGATCCGAAATCAGTCTTTTTATCCGAAATGAACACCTTATGATTCAAATTGATCCGTAATCCTTCAGAATTATCCGAAACCGGTCCGAAATGCAACCTGTTTGATCCGAAATCAACAGTCTAATCCGAAATGAGACTGTCTAGTCCGAAATCCTTAAGTGTAATCCGAAATACAAGCTTAATTAATCCGAAATCCAACTTTTCTATCCGAAATGGTCCGAAATTGATGCTGATTAGTCCGAAATCCAAGCTGTTAATTCGAAATGAATGATTTCTGATCCGAAATTGATCCGAAATCCTTGAGTTTTATCAGAAATGGTCCGAAATTCAAGCCTTTTGATCAGAAATGATCCGAAATGCTTGAATTTTATCTGAAATCAGCAGTAGAACTCAAGAACAGCCTTCAAAAACACGTCCAAAAGCGCCGATTTTCTGTAGAAAACGATTCTGAATCGAGCAAAACAAGAGCCGAATGCTCTGATACCAATTGTAGGTCCCGTGAGCCGTATGGATCATAACAGAATCGTCGATCTAACCTAGAGTGCGAAATCCCCTAGATCAGATTTCACAGAAAACGAGTAGAACAAGAATCAAGAACACGATGCACTTTCAATCCGGTCTTCTATTGATTATCCAACATGAAGTTTACAATCAATTCAAGACCCACAAGAAATCTCTCAGCCACTCTCTGTAGATTTCTCTATGTCTCCAAATGTCTACAATGTCTCTAATGTCCTCTAATTGTGTATCCTAAACCCTAATGCTAAGCCTTGTTTATATAGGACAAGGATTGCACATGGGCTTTGGTCTGGGCCAGGCCATTCTCCAAGCCCATAACACTAAATAACTCCCTAACCAATATGCTAAGCCCAATACAAAATATCCAAAGACTAAATAAACAAACTTTTAAGCTGTTGTCACAAAACATGCACCAACAGACAACTCTTGCATCTCTGAAGGCGCAAGTCGATAAGGTGCCTTGGCCACAGGCGCGGCGCCTGGAACCAAGTCAATGCGGAATTCGACTTGTCATTGAGGAGGTAATCCTGGCAAGTCTTTCGGGGAAGACTTCAGGATATTCCCTTACCACAGGGATATCTTCTAGCTTCGATTCTTCGGCTTCCTTGTCCACGACATGAGCTAAGAAGGCAACACATCCTTTACGAAAAAAACTTCCGGGCCTTCAAACAGCTAATAATCCGTAGAGGCGTATCCTGCTTCTCCCCGTGAATCTGAAATTGTTCGTCGATAGCTTCATTAAAGATTACCTCAGAGTCCTACCACCAGAGATTCATCGGAGCTTTAGAACTATAAACTAGATCGGAGAAAACTCCTAAACCCACGATACCGATTTCACGAGTTTACTATGAACTTGTCATCCGCCTGAAATTTTACGTAGATGGTGGTGGTAGGTGGGTGGTAGTGGTGGTGGTTGTAGGGTTGGTGGTGGCGGTGTGAACATAGAACCAAAGGGAGAGTTAAGAGAGAGAGAGAGAGACTGGTTTATTTTTTATATATATATATATATATATATATATAGTTTAATATTTTATGATTCTATTTATGTTTTATTTATTAAATATATTTTAAATAAATGAGTAAAATTACCAATCTATCCTGATTTAACCCGAAAAACTAATTGAGTTAAGGTTAAAGGACATAACGTGTAGTGATTTGCAAACATCAAGTACGTTTTTTTGTACTTTTTAAAGAAAAATGGCACACTTTGCAATCTAGTGTTAAAATAAAGGACGATTTTTGTAATTTACTCTAAAGAAAATGATAATTAAAGGTTAGTTTTGTACTTTTGGGATAAAACTGCCTTTACGTACGTAACGCCTGCGTCCCTAGACTTTTAGTTTTGTACTACGGGATAACTGATACTTTTGATACTTTGTGAATCTAATACTATGAATCTTATAAGACATAACTCTAGATACTTGATTCTTGATACTTGATACTTGGAAGCTATGATTCTTGATACTTGGAGTCTAGATTCTTGACTCTTGATACTTTGGTGCTTGACTCTTGAGGCTCGTGAAACTTGAGACTTGGTTGAACGAGGGACTGGAGTCTTGTCACTGGCGGAAGCTATGGAAACTATGGAAACTTTTGTGTTAATGATATAATCTAGTTACGTGATACTATTACCCAATAAAACGCAACGCAACGCTTAAGCCAACTCGCGAAACGAATCAAAGACGGGAACGCGGAAAGGATGGGATTGACCGAATGGCAAACCGATCGGATGACCATCCGATCGAATGACCATCCGATCGAATGACCATCCGATCGGATGAACAACTGATCGGATGGCTATTCGACCGAGCTGCCATCCGATCCGTGCACACCGCCTCACTCCCTCTCTCTGACACTATAAATAGGCCTGTCACATCATTCTCACTGATGTGACAGCCTCACTCAACCAAGACACATGCACTCTTACTTTTCTTCCTTTTCTCGGTGATTTCGGTACGTTTTACACTAGATTCTTGTACATCTTTGATCTACACGTTATTCTCTACATGACCCTCCTTTGAAATCTCACTTTTCACCGTGAAATCTCTAAGATTTGAGCTCTTGAGGGTGACATCATCATGGTGGTTTGTACAAACTATGGTGTGGTGTTATTCCTGCCAAGATCTAACTCAGATCTAAGGAATTTCATGTGTTTTACATTGAATCTTAACTAAATCTAGACTTTTTCAGCTAAAACTTATGTTTATCTTCATCTTTTCTTAACTTTTCACTTAAAACGGTGGAATCCAGATCTGAACGGACTAAAGACTTGATGATTAGTCTTGAGTCAGCTTGGAAATGGATTGTTGCCGAAGAAGATGACCGGAGTACGGATTCCGACATAAGCATCGCCAAGAGCAGACGACTGGACGGACAGGGGTGATTCCCATCCGATCAGAATGGCTGTATATTGGTGTGATTACCATTGTCTCAATACGTACCAAGTCGTCACGTTAAACTCAGAAACTTTACAAGGTTATCAACGGGACAAGGACAACTCAATCGAATGGCAATCCGATCAGATAGCCATCCGATCGAACTGCCATCCGATCAAGTGGCACTTGCCTCGTAACCTTAAATACTTTGAAACCTTGAATCCTTGATCGTCGAATGTCAATCCGATCGGATAGCCATCCGATCGAACTGCCATCCGATCGAGGTAACAATGGAATTTTGGAACCCTTCAACACTTGGATACTTTTCAGAAAAACTTGGTAATCAATTTGAAATCTCAACACTTGGATCGAATAACCATTCGATCGAACGGCCATCCGTACGGATGACCATCCGATCGGATGGCATTCCGTCCCCCACACAATAGTCATCCGAATAGAATGGCAATCCGATCGGATAGCCATCCGATCGAACAGCCATCCGATCAAAATGACTGATCCGACACTTGGTTTGAATCTCGTTATTCTGCCCGACTCTTATCTGTTGTAATCTATTCAGGCTAACTCTAAAGAGCTCCTTTTGATCCAATAACAGTTAATCTATTAAGCAGTCACTGCGAGTATACTCGATCCCTTTTTGTTTTAAACTTTGGGATGCAACATGTATTCTATTAAACTATGATACTTGAAACTTTTGGAATCTAAACTCTATCCTATGTGTATGTGAAACTTGTGATTCTTGATTCTGGACTCTTTGTGCTATGCGGACGTTTAATCAAGAGTGTGTAGTTCCGCCTTAACAATAGTAGCGCTATAGGAGATGCACCTCCCCATTATTCTCGGGTGTATTGTTAGGAGGATCTAGTTTTCCTTGAGATTTGGGAAAACACTAAAGCATCGGGATGCTTGGGCTATCTCTTGTTGGCCTGCGAACATTAGCATGGCTGAAACTATTTTTGTATCATTTACATGATGGATGTGAGTTGTTTTAATCTATTATGCTATTACTCAAACTTGTATACTCGCCAGTGCATTTTGTACTGACTTTATTTTAATACATGTTGCAGGCTGACAGAATGCTAGGAATCGTGAAACAAGCTAGGATGGAACTTAGATACTCCACGTAGCTAAAACTAGAAACTTTGAAACAAGGATTATGTTTGTTTTAGTATGATACTATGTTTTGGTGGTTGATGTTGTTTTAGACAATTGCATGAAATGAATCTAATTTATATTGAAACTACTTAGTGTTATGGATTCTCATGAGCAGTCTGAACGTTTAGTGCTCGCACCCCGATGTTTCCGCCATCGGTTGGGGTGTGACAGATTGGTATCAGAGCCATAACTATAGGGAATTAGGATAAGTAGGAATACTTTCCCTAGTCTATAGTTCTAGGAATCTTGACTCTTATTTGTTGTTTAAGACTTATGCATTCTACCGTATCTGCTTCCTAGTAGCACAATTTCCTGTTAAACTTACATGCCTTTCCTAAGGCTGACACAACATACACTTGATACTTTGAAAACATTGTTAATCAGTGTTTGTATTTTGCACGAAATTTGCCCTCAAGTCAGGAGTGACATCCGAACCTTGATGGGAAATTTCCTCATTATATTCTAGTAGGTCTTATCTGCGGGTAAGTACCGACGCTATTAGGGTACGATGCTGTCAAGTTAGAGGTGAAACTCAGACCTTGATAACTAGTTTCACTCCTTGCTATTTTTATGTCTCGCCAAAGTCTTGAAATTCCCAATCAATTAGGTACGTGAAATGACCAAAAGGACGAATACCGTAGGCCTAACATCGATGATATATTTGTCTAAGTAAGTCAAGAAGCGTTGCCTCAATTCGAAAGGGGTTCGAATCACTTTGGATAGTCACCGTTCCTCTACCCGGAACAATCCTATGTTTTATGAGCCTATCTTTTATGTTATCTCAAATTTTTATGTGTGGTTTTAAACTCGATTCTTCGCTTACCTTGAGTCTTCGTTTATTTTGAGGCTTTTTACACCAATTTTGCGCGTATGTCCGCAATCTAAAACATTAATTCTAATCTTAAGATCAAACTAAATTTATGAAGCTTTATTCATGATGTTAATCTATGTGGGAATCTTGATAGACTATGATGCTATGTGAATCTATTTGATGAACCTATGTATTATTGTGGTTGAAAGGCACTAAATGTAACATGGCATAGAATGCGAGGGGAAAGTGACGTGTCCGAAACATGGTGGATACGCCGCTGGTACTTCCTATATATAAGTGTTTCTGGCATGTTAACGAACCTTCGTACCACGCGTTAAGCAAAGATTCGTAGTTTTGTAGGCTCGGGTTGAAGTTGTGGAATCTATTTGGTTAATCTATGTTGTGAGAAGTGGGAAATCTAATGTTGTGGTTAACGCAGCATGACACCGATGACGAGATGGACGTGGCATGACTGAAGCATGGTGGATACGTCGCTGGTACTTCCTATATATAAGTGCTTCCGTCATGTTGTTGAACTTTCGTAGCACGTGCCATGTGGGATTTCATTGGTTGTGGATTGTTAACACTAATCTATGTGAATCTATTGGAAACTATTGGAATCTATTGGAATCTATGTGAATCTATTGAATCTACTGGAATCTATTGGAAACTATGTGAATCTATTGGGTTAATCTATGAGAATCTATCGAGTTTATCTACGTGTGTATGATGATGATGATGAGTGTATTGCGACACGTAACATGACACCGAGTACGAGGAGAAAGCGATGTGCCCGAAGTGTGGTGGATACGCCGCTGGTACTTCCTATATATAAGCGTTTCTGACATGCTGCCAAACTTCGTACAACGTGCCATGCGAAGGTCGTGGGTTTGCGGTGTTGAATCTATTGGAATCTATGTGAAACTTGAATCTTAATCTATGAGAATCTTGTTGAATCTTGAGTCTTAATCTATTATGTGTGAATCTATACTGTGAGACTTTGTGAATCTAGACTTATACGATCCTCTTGTTGGATCTTTAGATGTTTTCTCGTAAACTATCCGACACTCTCAAGAGATCCAAGGAAAAGTCTCAGAGAAAGATGATGTCCTTCATGGCCGACCAGATTGCTCGAGTCGTGCCGAAGATTGTCTCTGAGATCCAAGGATCAAACACTCCTCCATCCTCTGTGGACTCGAAGGCCGAGAAGCTAAATCCCACAAAGTTCAACTACAAACACTTCATCTCTTGCAACCCTAAACCTTTTACGGGCAGTGATGGGGTGACTGCTATGCTCGAGTGGTTTGACAGCATCGAGGTTACCTTCATTAACAGCGAATGCCCAAATCATCTAAAGACTAGGAGTGCGACTGGAATGTTTCAAGGAAGAGCGTTGGAGTGGTGGTCAAATGAGAAAAACATCCGTTCGAATGAAGAGGCCTATGCTCTTCCATGGGCCGAGGTGCGTGAACTAATGATGCTTGAGTTCTGTCTTCCCCATGAACAATTGAAGCTTGAAGAAGAGTTCTGGCACTTGAAGCAGATCGGTGATGATAATCTGGCCTATACTACCCGTTTCAAGCAGCTCAGCTTGATCATTCCTCACTTGGTTTCTACTCCTAAGCGAATGATAACCAAGTACATCAATGGTCTACCTCCTGCTATGCGTGGTTCTATTGAAGCAACCCAACTCAAAACTATTGAGGAAGTCTACCGTCTTGCAGCTAGTCTCAACAATCGCGTTCGTGATAAGAAGTTTGCTAACTCTGCTCCCTCTAAGTCTGAACATCAAGTTAACCAGCAGCCAAGTGGCAGCAAGAACAAGAGGCGAAAGTCACAGGGTTCAGGATGCAATGCTATTGTTCCTGTTGCAAACCCTGCTGCTAAACCTGCGCCTGCTGCTACTGTTCAGAACCCTGTTGCTCCTGAAGTCACAAAACAGTACTCTGGGTCTTACCCCAAGTGCGTAACTTGTAATTTTCATCATCCTGCTACTTCTGTATGTCATTGGTGCACCAACTGCAATCGCTATGGTCACACGACTCCTTATTGTCGTCAAGCTAACCCTGCTCAACCCGCTCAGCAAGCCCCAGCTCAGCAGCCCTACCAGCTCTTCTAGCTCCCCAACAGAATCCTAAGCCAATCAATGCTGTTCGTGCATGCTACAAGTGTGGAGATACTACTCACCTCCGTAATCAATGTCCTCAGCTGAACCAGGACCAACAGCCAGCCGCTCGTGGACGAGCGTTCAATCTCAATGCTAATCAGGCTCGTAACGACAATGACGTCATTAATGGTAAGTTTCTCGTGAATAACCTTTACGCTTCGATACTATTTGATGTTGTGCCGACAAAAGTTTTGTGTCCGTGGAATTTGAATCTTTGTTAAACTATGCACACTCTAAGTTACCTAAGTCATTTTCGGTGGAGATTGTCATTGGGTAGTCTATTCTAGTTGATTCTTTTCTCTGTGGTTGTTCCTTGACTCTTAACGACCACGTGTTTGCTATTGATCTAATACCCATGTAATTGGGTAGTTTTGATGTCATTATCGGCATGGATTAGTTGCATAAAAACCATGCCGAGATTGCTTGCCATGAGAAATTTGTTCGTTTGCCACTTCCGTCCGGTGATATTTTGCATGTCTATGGAGACCGACCTTCGAAAGGACTACGGTTGATGTCATGCACTCAAGCGAACAGATGCTTACGTAAACAGAACCTTGCCTTCTTGGCCCATGTAGTGGAACAAAAAGTCAAATGGAAGAACATAAACGATGTTCCAGTAGTGTGTGATTTCCCTGATGTCTTTCCTGAAGATCTCCCTCGTCTTCCTCCTCCTAGATCTGTTGACTTTCATATTGATCTCGTACCTGGCGCGACTCCTATCGGCAAGGCTCGTTATCGTCTTGCACCTTCTGAAATGCAAGAACTATATGGCCAACTACAAGAACTGCTTGACAATGGATTCATTCGTCCAAGAACCTCTCCGTGGGGTGCTCCTGTACTGTTCGTCAAGAAGAAAGATGGTTCGTTTCATATGTGTATCGACTACCGTGAACTTAATAAGCTTACCATTAAAAACCGTTACCCTCTACCTCGTATCGACGATCTATTTGACCAATTATAAGGCACGTCCTATTTCTCGAAGATTGACCTTCGTTCTGGTTATCATCAACTTCGTGTTCTCGAGGATGATGTACCCAAAACTGCTTTTCGTACTCGTTATGGACACTACGAGTTCGTGGTCATGCCTTTTGGATTGACCAACGCACCCGCTGTGTTCATGGACCTTATGAATCGTGTTTGTAAACCCTATTTGGATCGTTTTGTGATAGTCTTTATTGATGATATTCTCATTTATTCTAAGTCTAAAGCTGATCATGCTCGTCATTTACGCTTAATGCTTGAACTCCTACGTGGTGAACGTTTGTATGCTAAATTTTCGAAGTGTGAGTTTTGGATTGATGAAGTGCAATTTCTTGGTCATGTCGTTAGTAAGCAAGGTATTCATGTTGACCCATCTAAAATCAAAGCTGTGAAGAATTGGAGTACGCCAAAATCTGCATTTGAGATTCGTTCCTTTCTAGGATTGGCGGGTTATTACCGTCGATTCATCTCGGACTTTTCTAATATTGCTGTTCCTCTCACTTCGTTGACTCAAAAAGAGAAACCTTTTTCTTGGGGTCCTGAGCAAGAGGAATCTTTTCAGACTCTTAAGACCCTTTTGTGTAACGCTCCTGTTCTTACTCTACCCAATGGGAATGACGACTTCATGGTATATTGTGATGCCTCGAACTGTGGCTTGGGTTGTTGCTCATGCAGCGGGACAAGGTTATTGCTTATGCCTCTCTCCAACTCAAGGTACATGAAAAAAACTACACTACTCATGATCTGGAGCTTGGTGCAGTTGTGTTTGCGTTAAAGATCTGGCGACACTACCTTTATGGTACTAAGTGTGTGGTTTTTACTGACCATAAGAGCCTTCAACACATCTTTGACCAAAAAGAACTGAACATGCGACAGAGACGTTGGGTGTAATTGCTTAACGACTACGACTGCGAAATTCGCTATCATCCTGGCAAGGCGAACGTAGTAGCCGACGCTCTTAGTCGTAAAACTCATGTTAAGGCTATTCGTATCTCTAGTGACCTGCATGCTTGTATTCGTGAAGCTCAGTACTCGTCATCTAATGAAGGGAATCTATTTTTGGAAATTCATGGTGCTAATGTGGATCAACTCGAAACTAAATCTAATGGTCTTCAATACTATCTCAATCGCATCTGGGTGCCGGATCGCGATAATCTCCGTGAGCTCATCATGAATGAGGCTCATAAATCTCGTTACTCTATTCATCCAGGTGCCGATAAGATGTACCATCATCTGCGTATGACTTATTGGTGGCCTGGTATGAAGGACATTGATGTATATGTTTCTAAATGCCTTACTTGCTCGAAGGTTAAGGCCGAACATCAGCGTCCTTCTGGACTCTTAGAACAACCCGAAATCCCAGTTTGGAAATGGGATAGCATTGCTATGGACTTTATTACAAAACTGCCCCGTACACCGTTTGGTCACGATAGTATCTGGGTGATTGTTGATCGTTTGACCAAATCAGCCCACTTTCTTCCTATTCGTGAAAATTATAAAGTGGAGAAACTTGCTCGAATCTATACTGATGAGATTATATGCCGTCATGGCATACCTCTTGACATAATCTCGGACCGTGATGGCCGTTTTACTTCACGTCTTTGGCAAACTTTTCAATCCGCTGTGGGTTCTCATTTGAATCTTAGCACAGCCTTCCACCCTCAGACAGATGGACAGACCGAGCGTACTATTCAGACCCTAGAGGATATGCTCCGTTCTTGTGTCATCGACTTTGGTGGTAACTAGGATGTACATTTACCATTGATTGAGTTCTCGTACAACAACAGCTATCATTCCAGTATTCAAATGGCTCCTTTCGAAGCTTTGTATGGCCGCAAGTGTCGATCTCCTCTCAGCTGGCACGAGATTGGTGACAAGCAGTTTACTGGCCCTGAAAGCATTCAAGAGACAACAGATAAGATTCTTCAGCTCCGTGATAACTTGATCAAGGCTAGGAGCAGACAAAAGAGCTATGCTGATAATAGGCGCAAGCCTCTAGAATTCGATGTTGGTGACCGAGTTCTTCTCAATGTATCTCCCTGGAAGTGTCATACCCCAACCGATGGCGGAAACATCGGGGCGCGACACTGAGCGAAACAAATTATCCAAGAGAATCCACAACAACTATTAAATTACCAGATCCTTAACGTTAATATCCCATACTACTAACAGATAAAGTAAAAATAGTTATTACAGATAATTGTCTTAAAAACAAGCAAACTATTCCGACAACTCAGATTTTTATTTGGTTTGTTTCTAGACTCCATCCTAGCTTGATTCCAGCAAATAACAAGCAAGCATCCTAAGCATCTGTCACATACGTTAAAATAGAGGTCAATACACATAGTGTAAAGGTGAGCATACAAGTTTAATAGACATAATAGAGTTCAAAATCGTTTACGCATGACCAGCATGTAACATGTATAAAGTGAAGGCAAGTAGGTTATCGATAGAGAAATATGCACAGACATGACTGCGAGTTGTAGAATGCGCAACATATATCCCCACTAGGACACGTGAAGTAAATCCCTTAACAACCCCTGTCCACGACAGGTGCTGAGTCCAAACTAGAGTACTATCGTTGCTAAGGTGTCAGGCAACAATCAGTGTGTTAACATAACATACAAGCATTCATTGAATAACACGTAACATGCAATAACGGTCAGCTTATAAATGGTGTTTGTGTTGTGTGATCGATGTGATTTGAATAAGTAACGTATGTAACACCTAAAAGTGCGTAAAGCAAAAAGGGTTCGAGTATACTCACAGATCGTGCTTAACAAGTAAACACTCTCTTGGATTGAAGGGAGCGCTGAGAGATTAGCCTGAACAGTTAAAGATTGCATGAGCGAAGAAGGGCGTGTAAAACGGTGCAAAGTGTCAAGGTGTCGGAAGGTAATCCGATCGGATGGCAATCCGATCGGATGGCCAGTCGATCGGATGTCAATCCGTTCGGATGGTCATCCGATCGGATGGCCATTCGATGGGATTGACATTTGTTTGGTAAGGATGCATTTGTGTATGATGGCTTTGAAGTTTTCGTTGTAGCATTTTGAAAACAGGGAAGTATCTCTACCTTTCAGGTCGTTCAATCAAACGGCGGTTCGATCGGATGACGATCCGTTCGGCGAGGTATTTCTCAGAGAACAAGTTCACCGCAGGATTGTCATCCAATCGGATGGTCTACCGATCGGGTGGCAATCCGTTAGATCTGACTATACATTGAACATGTTGAAAATTGTTTAAGTGTTGAAGTTCCAAACGTCACATGGTCGAATAGTCGTTCGATCGGATGGCTATCCGATCGGATGGCTATCCGATCGGATGACAATCCGCTCGACGTTCAGACCCTTAAAAGTTGGCTACAAGTTTAAGTGTTGAGACCTCAAGTGCAATCCAATCGGATTGCGGTTCGATCGGATGGCAATCTGATCGGATTGCAATCCGTCCCGTGACCTGATCGTGTTGCTAACTTGAAAATTTGTTAAGTTTTGCGGTTTGTTCGAGACGATATGACAACGTGCTAGACAACAGAAACCCCATCAAGACCCAAGTGATCCAATCGAACAGGAATCACCCTAGTCCGATCAGTCAACCATTCGAGACGGTGGTTCATGCTTAACCCAAAATCGGTCGTCTCTTAGATAGAAATCAGCTTGAACCAACACATCACTAAGAAAGAGTAGAAGATCAGAACAAGCTCCGATTCTATCGGTTTTGAGTGTATTGAGTGTAAAAGAGTTGAAAGAAAGTTGGAAAACCATCTTTCAATCCTTTTAACCATGGAAATGTTCAGATTTATGTGAGAATCATGTTTAGTCAAGTGGAAATCTTCCAGATCTAAGTTGTTCTTGGTGGATTGAAGCCAAAACATGAAGTTCATAAGGACTCCATGGTTACATCACCCTAGAACACCTCAAATCCACTGATTTCACGGTTAAAAGTTAAGATTCAAAGGTGAAAAAGATGAAGGAGTGCGTGTAGATCATAGAAGTACAAGATTTAGGTTGGAAACTTACAAGAATCGTGAGAAATCGAGAGAAATGAGTGCTTGAGCGGGCTGGTCGAGTTGAGGAGCTATCACATCACAAATGATGTGACAGGTGGGTATTTATAGGGTTTCCAAAAGAGGAAAGTGCATAGGGTCGGATTAGCCACCGATCGGATGGCAACTCGATCGGATGGCAATCCGATCGAATGGCCACTCGATCGGTTGGCCACTCGATCCTGGTGTCCGGCGTGTTGAGTTTTTTCGTTTCGATTCACGTGTTGAGCGTTGCGGTGCATTTCGAGCGAGCGATGCGATAGATTAATAATAAACACACAAATACTATATCTAACATACAATCATCATAAATAGCTGGCGTTTAGCGTTTGCGATTCGATTGCGATAGAGTTGCGATTGCATTTTGATTAATCACCACAAACATACACATAATTAAACATGCACAAGTAACACATAAACAGCACACACACGTAAAACAATATCCAGAACGCATAATTCGAGTTGTGAATGCGATTGCGATAAGCGATTAAAGCGATAAAACATCGATCAGACCTCGATTATTAATAGATACTCCACATAATACAACAAAAGCAAATAAAATAAAGATCCGATTACAAGTCAAAGAAGTCAAAACAGTAGTTAAGCAAGGAGTGGCAAATCGCAATTAGCAATCTTTTCTTCCTTTGACTTCAATCTTGACTTTGACTTTGACTTTGACTTTCGAAACACGGGGTGTTACAGGAAGGGAGTAGTTCATTTTGGTACGAAGGGAAAGCTCGCTCCTCGCTATGTGGGTCCTTTAACGATACTCGAAAGGATTGGTAAGGTGGCGTATAAACTCGACCTACCACAAGAACTAAACAATGTGCACCCAGTGTTCCACGTATCTAATCTACGTAAATGCTTAACCGACGAGGAATTACAGGTTCCCCTTGAAGACTTGCAAATAAATGAAGTTGTACACTTTGTGGAGAAACCAGTCGAAATCATGGATCAAGGTGTCAAGCGATTGAGGCGCAGCAAAATTCCCATAGTCAAGGTTCGATGGGAAGGAAAGCGTGGCGCCGAGTTCACTTAGGAGCTGAAAAGTGAGATGAAGGCCAAGTATCCGCAGCTCTTCGAGCAGTCTTCTTCTTAGATTTCAGGGACGAAATCTCCTAAAGAAGGGGAGACTGTAACGCCTGCATCCCTAGACTTTTAGCTAATTGTCACTTTTAGTCCCTGTACTACGGGATAACTGATACTTTTGATACTTTGTGAATCTAATACTATGAATCTTATAAGACTTAACTCTAGATCCTCGATTCTTGATACTTGATACTTGAAAGCTATGATTCATGATACCTGGAATCTAGATTCTTGACTCTTGATACTTTGGTGCTTGACTCTTGAGGCTCGTGAAACTTGAGACTTGGTTGAACGAGGGACTGGAGTCTTGTCACTGGCGGAAGCTATGGAAACTATGGAAACTTTTGTGTTGATGATATAATCTAGTTATGTGATACTATTACCCAATAATATGCAACGCAACGCTTAAGCCAACTCGCGAAACGAATCAAATACGGGAACGCGGAAAGGATGGGATTGACCGAATGGCAATCCGATCAGATGCCCAACCGATCGGATGGCCATTCGACCGAGCTGCCATCCGATCCGTGCACACCGCCTCACTCCCTCTCTTTGACACTATAAATAGGCCTCTCACATCATTCTCACTGATGTGACAGCCTCACTTGACTAAGACGCACGCACTCTTACTTTTCTTCCTTTTCTCGGTGATTTCGATACGTTTTACACTAGATTCTTGTACATCTTTGATCTACACGTTATTCTCTGCATGACCCTCCTTTGAAATCTCACTTTTCACCGTGAAATCACTAAGATTTGAGCTCTTGAGGGTGACGTCATCATGGTGATTTGTACAAACTATGGTGTGATGTCATTCCTACCAAGATCTAACTCAAATCTAAGGAATTTCATGTGTTTTACATTGAATCTTAACTAAATCTAGACTTTTTCAGCTAAAACTTATGTTTATCTTCATCTTTTCTTAACTTTTCACTTAACACGGTGGAATTCGGATCTGAACGGACTAAAGACTTGAAATTAGTCTTGAGTCAGCTTGGAAATGGATTGTTGCCGGAGAAGATGACCGGAGTACAGATTCCGACATAAGCATCGCCAAGAGCAGACGACTGGATGGACTGGGGCGATTCCCATCCGATCAGAACGGCTGTATATTGGTGTGATTACCATTGTCTCAATACGTACCAAGCCGTCACGTTAAACTCAGAAACTTTACAAGGTTATCAACGGGACAAGGACATCTCAATCGAATGGCAATCCGATCGGATAGCCATCCGATCAAGTGGCACTTGCCTCGTAACCTTAAATACTTTGAAACCGTGAATCCTTGATCATCGAATGGCAATCCGATCGGATAGCCATCCGATCGAACTGCCATCCGATCGAGGTATCAATGGGATTTTGGAACCCTTCAACACTTGGAAACTTTTCAGAAACTTGGTAATCAATTTGAAATCTCAACACCTGGATCGAATGACTATTCGATCGAATGGCCATTTGTACGGATGACCATCCGATCGGATGGCATTTCGTCCCCCACACAATAGCCATCCCAATCGAATGGCAATCCGATCGGATAGCCATCTGATCGAACAGCCATCCGATCAAAATGACTGATCCGACACTTGGTTTGAATCTCGTTATTCGGCCCGACTCTTATCTGTTGTAATCTAATCAGGCTAACTCTAAAGAGCTCCCTTTGATCCAATAACAGTTAATCTGTTAAGCAGTCACTATGAGTATACTCGATCCCTTTTTGTTTTAAACTTTGGGATGCAACATGTATTCTATTAAACTATGATACTTAAAACTTTTGGAATCTAAACTCTATCCTATGTGTATGTGAAACTTGTGATTCTTGATTCTAGACTCTTTGTGTTATGCGGACGTTTAATCCAGAGTGTGTAGTTCCGCCTTAACAATAGTAGCGCTATAGGAGATGCACCTCCCCATTATTCTCGGGGGTATTGTTAGGAGGATTCTAGTTTTCCTTGAGACTTGGGAAAACACTAAAGCATCGGGATACTTGGGCTATCACTTGTTGGACTGCGAACATTAGCATGGCTGAAACTATTTTTGTATCATTTACACGATGGATATGAGTTGTTTTAATCTATTATGCTATTACTCAAACTTGTATACTCGCTAGTGCATTTTGTACTGACTTTATTTTAATACATGTTGCAGGCTGACAGAATGCTAGGAATCGTGAAACAAGCTAGGATGGAACTTAGATACTCCACATAGCTAAAACTAGAAACTTTGAAACAAGGATTATGTTTATTTTAGTTTGATACTATGTTTTGGTGATTGATGTTGTTTTAGACAATTGCATGAAATGAATCTAATTTACATTGAAACTACTTAGTGTTATGGATTCTTATAAGCAGTCTGAACGCTTAGTGCTCGCACCCCGATGTTTCCGCTGTCGGTTGAGGTGTGACAACGTAGGCTTGTTTTATTCCTTTTCAACATATTTTTAAAGCATGTGTTTTTTAATGAGACCTCTATATTTAAAATGCAACAAAAATTTGTAATTAATTGAGCATGAAATGACTTGTACACTAATGCAAAAACGATATGTACATTATTATCCACATCTGGATATTCAATAAAACTTACATCGATACGTCGACTAAAATAAGAACATTTTAATAGTTGTCCACAATTTTTTAAACATAATTTATTAAAAGATATAAGAGAAAAATAAAGAAAATGATTGTTAAAGGTTAATTTTGTACTCTTGTGATAAAACTACCTTTACGTGGGCTAGTTTTATTCTTGAGTAAAATGCACGGATAGTCTCTGTGGTTTGGTGAGATTTCACTTTTAGTCTTTAACTTTTCAAAATTACACTCTTAGTCCCTGTGGTTTGACAAGTTGTTACTCGGATAGTCCCCAAAGCGGGTGGAAGTTAGTTTTTCTTGTTAAGTGGGTGTGAAATGACAAGGACTATCCGAGTAACAACTTGTCAAACCACAGAGACTATACGAGTAACAACTTGTCAAACCACTGGGACTATCCGAGTAACAACTTGTCAAACCATAGGGACTATCCGAGTAACCTTCATCCGCTTTAGGGACTATCCGAGTAACATCTTGTCAAACCATAGGGACTAAGAGTGTAATTTTGAATAGTTGGGGACTAAAGGTGAAATTTTATCAAACCACAGGGACTATCCGTGCATTTCACTCTTTATTCTTTATAACACATCTTTTTAAAACATGTGTTTTTTTAATCAGACCTCTATATTTAAAATGTAACCAGAATTTGTAACTAATTGACCATGAAAAGACTTGTACACTAACGCTTAAACGATTTGTACATTATAATCCACATCCGGGTATTCAATAAAACCTACATTGATACGTCAACAAAATTTGTTCAAATATTTTAAAACATAATATATTGTAAGATATAGAGTAAAATAAAGAAAATTATAGTTAAAGATTAGCTTTGTACTTTTCGGATAAAACTGTCTTTGTCTTTACGTGGGCAAGTTGTATTCTTTAAAACACATTTTTTAAAACATGTGTTTTTTGCTCAGACATCTATATTTAAAATGCATACAAAATTTGTAGTTAGATGAGCATGAGTACACTAACGCATAAACGATATGTAAATTATAATCCACATCCGGATATTCAATAAAACTTATATCGATACATCCACAAAAATAAGCACATTTTAACAGTTTGTTCAGAATTATTAAAACATAATTTTTTAAAAGATATAAGAGAAAAAAATAAATAAAATGATAGTTAAAGGGTAGTTTTATACTTTTGGGATAATACTGCGTTTACGTGGGCTTGTTTTATTCTTTAAAACATATTTTTTGATACAATTGTTTTTTAATCAGACCTCTATATTTAAAATGCAACCAAAATTTGTAATTAACTGAGCATGAAAAGACTTGTACACTAACGTATAAACGATATGTACATTATAATCCACATCCGGATATTCAGTAAAACTTACATCGATACTTTGGACAAAAATAAGCACATTTTAACGGTTTGTTCATAATTTTTTAAAATATAACATATTGAAAGATATAATAGAAAAATAAATTAAATGATACTTAAAGATCAGTTTTGTACTTTGGTAGGGATGACAATGGGTTGGGTTCGGGCATTGTTAATCCAATACCTATACCCGGCCCAATACATGTCGGGTATTTGTCGGGTAATTACCCATCGGGTATCGGGTATATCCATTAGTTTGTTAAAAGATATACGTTAGGAGTTCCAAAAACATTTCTTTACTATTATAACTATTATATAATTTTATTTGTACAACTATTATAAACAAAAAAAAATATACATTACATACATATAAGTTATATCATAAATTAATAATAACTTTATAATACTTATACACTTATATGTATATACTTCACAACATATAAAATATAAATACTGTTATCAAATACATATACTAAAAGAAGCTTTATTTTTTCACATTATGAACATTCTAAAATAAATCACTAATAGACAAATGTTAATGCAAAATAAAAATTAAAATTAAAAAATTCGGTTATATGATCGGGTATATGGTTCGGGTAAACGGGTATGTGGTTTCGGATAATCGGGTCGGGTATCACCTAATCCCATACCCGACCCATACCTGCGAAAAAGTTTAAAACTAATCATATACCCGGCCCAATACCCGTTGGGTATCAGGAATACCCATCGGGTATCGGTTATACCCGTCCCATTTGTGTCGGATTTCGGGTATACATGTCAGACTCGGGTATTTTTGTCATCCCTAACTTTTGGGATAAAATTGCCTTTACGTGGGCTAGTTTTATTTTTTGAATCATACCTCTAACTTTAAAATGCAACCAAAATTTGTGATTAATTGGGCATGAGAAGACTTGTACACTAACGTGTAAAGGATTTGGACATTATAATCCACATCCTGATATTCAAAAAAACTTACATCGATACATTGATAAAAATAAGCATATTTTACGGTTTGTTTAGATTTTTTTTAAAACATAATATATTAAAAGATAAAAAAGAAAAAAAAGAAAAAAAATGAGGAATGCATAGGTAAAGACAAGACGAGAAAACTGTAAGTTTTGAGAGGAGAAGATTGTAAGTATTGTTAAAAAGACAAATTATAATTATAACCTTATTAATAAGCAACTTATTAGTGCATATGATAGTTGTACAATTGGCTTTGGGAGTCTTTCCAAAAAAAATAGAAATTTTCCTTTTTAACCTTAAAGTTTTAAAGTTTGACAATTTAAGTTTAAACTTCTAATCTTTGTTTCCTTTTTAACCCTAAAGTTTTAATCTTTGACAATTTACCCTACAATTTTAATCTTTGACAATTTAAGTTAAAAAATTTTAATATTTCTTTCCTTTTTAACCCTAAAGTTTTAATCTTTGACAATTTAAGTTTAAAGTTTTAATCTTTGGTAATTTAACCCCTTTGATTAATTTGATTCTTTTACTTCTAATTCAAAAGTTTTCATCTTTTGCGATTTAATCACTTTGATTCTTTTTTACTTATGTGTTGTAATCTTCACTTTGGTGGTTTTTCAAAGAAAAAATAGTTATGCATATAGTTGTTGTAACTTTGGCATTGGAGGTTTTTCAAAAAAAAAAATGATTTTTTTACTTTTCATCCAAAAGTATTTTATAAATTACTTTTAACCCAAAACTATTTGTTTTTTAGTTTTAACATTAAACCTTTTATCTTTTGCAATCTATACTCACAACTTTTTTTACTTTCAACTTTGGTCCTTTATAGTTTTCATTTTCCGTAAATTTTTCGCTTTATGCTTCGTTCTAAATTTTGTGACTTAAAACATCGCAACGTGCGTCTTTGGTTTAGCGTTTTCACGTTTCGGTGTAAATTTTGCGAGTTAACACGACGCAACGTACGTGTGTGGGTGAACGTTTTTACATCGTCTATTTTTTTTCCTGTTTGACAGGTTCAACATAACATGTGCGTCCTAAATCGACTTAGTTATAACTAAAGAATCCCCGCCGCATTGCGGCGGGTCGTAATTCTAGTTTGTCTTTAAAAAGTGGTTAATACGTGCATTAAGTGTTGTATTCTAAGCAATCCTATGTGTACTATTTAAATTTTAAGAAGTTCTTGGGAAATGTATTATAATATAGTGTAGATTTTGTGGGATATTATGTTTTATGGGTAATAATTAAATGTTGTTTTTATTTTATTTAGTTTAACATTTTGTATATTTTAATTATTTATATGTTTTATTATTTGTTTGTAATTTAAAAAGATAAAACGAAAAGGTTAGGAAGGTGTAAGTGATGTCACTAAAAAAAGTAATTTAGGGTAGTGGATGATTTAAATGACGTGACACAATTAAATTAACAAGACTTAAAGTATACGGGTTCGATGACCCTTCCCCCTAATGAGATATAGATAATTGGGATGGATATCCAATAAAAAGAAAACTTGACTACGGTTACTATACATCCACTCCAACAAAGCTTGAAAACAAAACAAAAAAAGAAAGAAATTAAGTCGTCTTTGGACAAACAATTAAAATCGGACTCGACATGAATATAAACTAGAAAATTATCCCGCACTTCATGACGGGAATTCGGTTGATATCGTTTCGTTTCTCTATGATAACGATACTGGCTATAGCAATCGGAAAAAAAACCAGTGCTACAGGATTTTTGAATTGAAAGAAAGAAAAAAATAAATAAAAAAGAAATGTAAAAAATAGCTTTTATCGAACTTATTTTGAGTAGTTTACAAACAGGTCAACTCATTCATATGCCAAATACTGAACATCTTTAAATGTTAAAAAGCATTTAACTAAAAATGATAATTTGAAAAAAAAAAAAATAATGAGGTCTACATATATGAATTTGTACCTACAAATAATTTTATTATTTATACGTTAGAATTAATATATGGTGCAATAAATTTGGAGATACACCGATAAACCGCTAACTAAAACTTCTGTTAACTAAAAAGTAAAAAGTGTAGGAACTAGGTTCACTTTTTATTAAAAATATTAATAAAATAAATAATAACGAGACTCTCGTTATTTGTGGGAAACCCATCAAGTAGAATACCGGTTACATAAACCAAATGAACGAAAATAGAGTAAACTGTCATTTTGGTCCCTGTGGTTTGGGTACTTTTGCCATTTTAGTCCAAATCTCAAACGTTTTAAATCTGGGTCCCTGTGGTTTCACTTTTATTACCATTTTAGTCCAAAATTAAGAGTAAACTGTCATTTTGATCCATGTGGTTTCACTTTTATTGCCATTTTAATCCAAATCTCAAACTTTTTGGAACAGTCAAGAAAAGGGGGTTTTTGAATTTTGGACTAAAATGGCAATAAAGATGAAACCACAGGGACCCAGATTTAAAAAGTTTGAGATTTGGACTAAAATGGCAAAAATGCCCAAACCACAGGGACCAAAATGGCAGTTTACTCACGAAAATAAAATACAAAATAACTATACCAATCTTGATTCAAGCCAACGTCTTTGGAAGAACTTCAACCGCACCATCTTGTATAAACCTCCGCTGCAAGAATGAACATACTAAAGGATGAAGGTTTTGGTTGAGGATCGTGTTAGACACGGGGCCCTTAAAACAGATTTCGCGCCTCCTCTCAGACGGTCTGTTTCCAGGATACAACAACCGAAGCAGTAGTTGTACTGCCGGAGATGACACTCGCGCCCGAGATTACACCGGGTATAATTTGGTGTTCATAAAATTGGAACAATGTGAAGTTGTGTAAAATTGAGAGTACTCCTCTCAATAAAACATCGAGACTCAAGAGAATGTCTATTTTCTAGTGTATCTAGTATGAACCACCAAGTTCATATTTATACACCCATAGTTTAATCTAATTAAAACTAGTTATAAAATAGACAATTATAACATTAATCTTGTAATAAACAAGATAATGAATATGACATTAATCTCAAATTAAATGGACTTAAGTGGTTAGTAAAAAACGGTCATATACATCATGACACAAATTAAATGGTTTGAAACAACTAGTTTGACTAGGTCTAACTAGATCTTTTACTACTGTTGCAAACCTGCGCGCATGCTAGAACTGATCCGCCAGTCCGCGTGCCACGCTTCAAGGATCTCATGCCACGCCATATGGAGCCGCCTGCCATACGGATGCCACTACGCATACCAGGACGCCACCCGGTCATGCGCCGTCCATACTTGTGCGCCACCTGCACTCTCCGCCCTAGCCATGACGTGCGTCATGCGCCCAAGGAGCTCGCGCCGCATCGACATGCCATGGCATCCGCCTACGCCACCCAAGGGTGCGCCATAAGCGGATCCGCCATGTATTTGACCACGCGCTCATGTACAAAAATACAAAGGCGGTGTGCGAAGTTCAAAGTGCACTACATAGGGCCTATAGCCCACGGCACGCGCGCATATGTGCATGAGTACAAGGAGTGCTCCTCCTTATAAACCACTTTAAGTTTTGTCATCCCACCTATGTGGGACAAGATGACAAATCTCAATCCATTTTTCTCATCTTTGTTTTTACAAACATACAACTTCAAGCTTCGATATCTCATTCATCTCAGCTCTATTTGGACATAGTTTGAACGCAAACCATAAATAATTATTTATACAACACATATATAAATATTATTGATGTCCAAAATATTTAGTGAAAAACTCATTTTCACTAAAATTTCCAACAATCCCCCACATGAGTGGAGATCGATTAAGACACACAAAATTCCCCGATGAAAACTCGACAGTCGAGTATTGCAGAATAGGTAGGTGTAGCCTTTGAACCTTCCTTTGTGAAGCATACTTAGCCTACCAGGGTTTTGTAGACGTGATGTCCTTGAACAACCCCCCATTTGTGTAAACGACAATATACATTCACACAATACTTTCCCTAGCCGGGCCATCTTCTCATGTATGTCTCCAATAATGGTCATGGAGCACTTTCCTGGTTCTGCAGGAGCTCTAGGAATTATGCCCTAATTCCATTCGAAGCGACCACAGTTCTCTCCAACATAGGTAATTTCCCTTTAAATCATTAAAAGCATTATGGTTTACTATGATTTACCCACATCATAAAACCACATATTATGCTTAACCTCACAACAATGTCACTGAATATTATAGGAATGGACTAGGACGTATTTAAACACCCTTTTATAGTTTTACGGGGGATATATGAACATATACACTAGCTTATATATAAACATATATATTAGCTATGCCCCCACAGTGACTACCACTCGGTTCATGATTAAGTTGGCCTATTGAACCTAGATCTTGGGATCTCTAATCAACTAGGTTAGGTTTCCCTCATGTCTCTTTTTTCCATGGCTTTAGTCCCATTCCACAACCTGATCTCTTATCAACCCACTGGTTGTTGGATCCAAAATTATCTTTGACTTCGCTAAGTCACCAACGACAATTTAAATTGAGATCAGTTGTTCTAACGTGTTCTTGACTCGCTAGTCACCTTTGCCTTTTAGTCGATTCATAAGACTTATAACTCGTGATCTCAACCTGGATCCAGTTATGTACCTTGTCTTAGAATGACATGAAACTCAATTCATGGCTGGACACGTTTTCACCATGCCTTTGGTGTGTCATGACTGACATCTTACTAGATTTTGAATCTAACCAATTGGCATTCAAGTCCAATCTACTCGATTGACTCCATATAACCATTGTGTACTCCACTTGGTCATGCGTTTGCAATATATGCAAGTCACCCCCACATTTAAGTGTAATTGGATAGCATCCAAATGGGGTGATGAAAGGTTCTCCCTTTCATTTCGAGTTTGAGAAAACTTCTCAACTACCATTTCCACATTCAAATGCAAGTCACCCCCACATTTAAGTGTAATTGGATAGCATCCAAAAAGGGTGATGAAAGATTCCCCCTTTCATTTCGAGTTTGAGAAAACTTCTCAACTACCATTTCCACATACCCTAAAGGGTTTGTTTCTTAAATGGCCTACTCCCCCCACATTGCTTGCATTTTAATGAAGTTATATTTATAGTTTTGTTTAGCACAAAATTTGTTCTTGTGTCATCACATATTTTGAATGTTTAAAGTTAATTTAATCTCCGTCGAGCATATAAATTAACAAGTATTAGTCTAGCATGCTTTAGACCACATTACTCGAGCATGTGAACAGAAGATGCATCATTCTGATTCTTCACAACCTTAAGAGATAACACGCTATCTCTTCTGAACATTTGTTTCTTTGTTTAGACACAATAATGAAATTTTATTTCACCATTCCAAAACCATTGGTTTTTAGGAAGGCCTCAAAACCATAGTTAACTTCATCCATTAGGATCATAACTCGTTTGCCTTTATATCTCAAAGGCTTCACCATTGACTTCCTAAAGACTTAAACATAAGTCTTAATCTAAGTCACTTTGATGAAAGATCTTTGTATAAAATCACTTGAGTCTTGAGATATAGCCAATTAAATTGACTCTCAACAACAAAGCATTCACGTATGCCTATAGTGATATATACATTTACGTTGTTGTTTCATTAATACCATGTATTGGGATACTCTCCCAAATTTAGGACCAATCCTCCACATAGTTTAAACAACATTGATGGTGGTAGAAGCATCTACATGTCCATCACTATTGTAAATTTCCGTTAATAAATTTGCCAAATTTATTAAAATCATTTACAATAATAACATAAATTCCTTTCATATGTTATATACTTTGAAAACTTACATGTGCATTTCCATGTTGATGCTCTCAACATTAGATGACATATCTTGTTTCCGTGCATTTCATCTCAAACCATGCACCACGTTTCTCACGAACTCGTTATACGTTTGATGTTTGATTTTTGACTTATTACATAAGTCATGATCACAACCCGCTCATTGTGTTCGTGTAAACTACTTTTTACACTTTGTTTCAAAATGTGTATCCTTTTGACAACTTATTAGTAGTCCAAAATAACGGATACACCAATGATATCTAAACATCAAATCCCAAAGTGTTATTATTTTCAACACTTTAGAACGAAATAAGCGCAATTACATCGTTCAGTCATGTTTTGAGGTACTCCCCCAATGGAACACATATAACTTGTTTCGTCTTAAAACTCTAAACTTGAATAATCACAAGTTGTCCAAAAATATAAAGTTGTTTACAATTAACTACTTGCAAGTAGTTGAGCAACTTATTATATTTATAACAACATCGAGTTGTTTTTCACAAAATAGTCTCTCCAAGACTATTATATGGTTCAAGACGTTATACTTCTCGTGTAAGTATCGAATCACTTATACTTCGCAAAGACATGTTTTATTCCTAAGGATCATGGATCCTCAAGTGCTGCCGGGATCAAGGATCTTTAATTCTGTTTGAATTAGTGATCCTCAGGGAGTATTGCAGGATCAGGATTTAGGATCATTATTGTTATCCTCACACTAACGGTTGTCTATTTCGAATGTGAAGTTGTTTTGCAGGAGCTGAAGCATGGACCAAGTCTTACCGAAGTTCCTGGAGCATATTCCCTTAATATTCCACACGTGCTAAATTCTCATGGACGTTATGGAGATCGTGGGGAGTTCGCGTAATTGTCGGATTGTTTGTTAACGTAGTTATTTCTAATTTAAACTGGGGATAACAAGCTTGATTAGAACACTTTTGCTATATTCGGCATACACACACACTTGTAACTGCTCTCAGTTGGCTCTCGAATATTACTTGGCGATTTCATACACATTTTTGCACATTACACACTAGTGATCCTTGTAACAAGCTTGTTATCATCCCTAGTTGTAATCTTTTATTGTTTAATCTTAGTTGGTGATCGGTAGTTTCCATCACCCGAGGTTTTTTATGCCGGAGATCAACTCTTAATCAAGGGCTTTTTCCTCGTATAAATCCTTGTGTCATTTGTTCATTACGTTTGATTGTTTTCTTTAGCATTGTTCATTGATTCAAGCATCACACCTCACAAAAAAGATTTGGTTGCATCATCTTTGCTTGATTTTTTACCAAAACAATTTGGCGCCCACCGTGGGGCAATTGGTGCTTCAATTCTGAGAAATTTTGTTCGTTTTATTCATTTCGGTTCATCACCTTCAACCGTATGGCTTCTCAAGGAAAAACCACTTCAAGTGCAATGCCAGCAGTCAATTCATCCCAGGGCGTTCCACCTTTGCCTCCACCACCTTCTGGATCCCAGAAGAATGCTGAAAAGAGACCGACTCCTATTTTCTCAAAACCTCCAACTTCTTCTGCATCTTATACTCCTACTACTAGTGACCTCTTTACTTTAATTTTGCAGATGAAGGATCACATACAGCAGCAGGATAACACTAATGAAAAGATTCTCAGAGAAATTGGAGATATCAAGAAACAGAAGAGATTAGCAGAGGATCATTCCCCATTGATGCCTAGGTCTTTGAATTTCGACACTCCGGTCATAACCTCCCAGCATTCTGCAGTTCCGGACGTCCAATACTTGGGTGGAACAAGAGGAAGGCACTACGGATCCTCAGCAATGTCTCAGGCCCTAGGATCCTATTTTCAACCAGCAGGATCCTTCTCTCAGCATCAAGGATCCTTCGCCAGCTCAGGAGGATACATGGGGACGCAACAGGTTCAAGGATCCTCTCAGGTTCAAGGATCCTCTCAGGTTCAAGGAACCTCTTTTCAACCTCAAGGATCCTCTCAGGTTTTCGGATCCATGGATTATCCTCCAAGACCCCCATTCACAGTGTATCAAGGATCCAATGTTTCTCAGGATCAAGGATCCTTAAGAAGCTTGCAGCTTGGAAGTTCAGATGTCCATCAAAGAGACTTCATCCCAATGCAAACCATTGCTTCTTCTGGTCCTTCAATTATACCAGAATCTCGACAATATGGATTCACATCTGGGATTCCGAACTTGAATCCACCGGGAGGTAACACTTTCAATAATTCTTATACTACTAACCATGGCCTTATGCAGGATACAGGTATCAACCAAGCTATGGCTAGGGAGTTACAAAAGCTTAAGGATATGATATCCAGCGTTCCAGGGGTGGTTAAACCCATTCCTGAGATTGCAGATGGGAGCCATAAGATATCTCATTTTGCACCACCTATTTGTGATGCTGAGATACCCAAAAGGTTCCAGATACCAACCATGAAGTTATATGATGGCTCAACGGATCCTGAAGAACACGTGGCTCAATACAAAGAAAGGATGGAGATCAACCCCATCCCTGAGAGGTTAAAAGAAGCATGTTTATGCAAGGGTTTCGGATCCACACTTACAGGATCAGCTCTTAAATGGCTGCTAAGTCTTCCCCCTTACTCTATTACTTCATTTGCTAATCTAGTTAACCTGTTTAATAATCAATTCTCTTGTAGTAGAAAATTTGAACGCTTAACTAGTGATTTATATAGGGTAACTCAAGGTCAAAATGAATCACTTAGAGATTATATCACTAAGTTTAGTAAAGAATCCTTAGATATTCCTAAGTTGGATATAGCCACGGCTGTAGAAGCCTTTAAAATGGGCTTACTTAGGGATTCATTATTCTATGATGATCTTGTTATGACACCATGCAGGAATCTTGATGAAGTAAGAACCAGGGCCCTTAGGTTCATCCGATTAGAGGATGACAAAAGGATCCAGGAGAGACTGGCAGGATCCTCAAACAGGAAAAGCAAGGATCCTATTTCAAGAATAACAAGTTCAAATCCTACAACAAGTCTGATAACCAGAATGTGCATGCAGTCGATCAAGAAGAGGATGATGAGGATTATCCTCCAATATCTGAATACTGTTTTTCTGTTGATAATAATGAATTAATTCTTGCAATGCAGAATTTAGGTGAGAAAGCTAGGTGGCCAAGAAAAAGTGATAAACCAGCTGCTACAAAAGAAAAATCAAATTGGTGTGCATATCACGAGGATTTTGGGCATCTCACCGAAGATTGCATTGCACTAAGGAAAGAAATTGGTTACTTGTTAAGCAAGGGGCACTTAAAGGAACTTTTGGGACGAAAGAAGTCAAGAACCCAGGATCCTGAAAGGATCCCAGAAAAAGCTCCTGCTCCTCCAGCAGATGCACAAGTTATAAACTTCATTTCCGATGGATCAGACATTTGTGGTACTTCCTTTTCAGTAGCCAAAAGACATGCCAAGGAAACCAAGATGGACAATGGAGACAGAGCCATCCGAACATCCAGTGTTACCAAGGATAAAGTCATAACTTTTGATGAGGATGATCATGTTGACATTCAGGATCCTCATCATGATGGTCTTGTTATTACTCTTTTTATTTCTAACCATTTTGTTTGCAGGATCCTTATAGATGGAGGAAGCTCTGTGAACATCATCCAGCTCGATGTCCTAAAGAAGATGAATATTCATGAATCCGATATTGTACCAAGATCCTCAGTACTTGTGGGATTCAGTGAAGAGACCAAGAATACTCTGGGGGACATCAAACTCCCAATCTATATCGAAGGACTCCATTCTTATCAAAAATTTTGTGTTATAGATTGCTTATCTTGTTGTAATGTTATCCTTGGCAGGCCTTGGATACATGACATGAAGGCAGTCCCATCCACTTATAATCAATGTGTGAAGCTTCCTAGTGCATGGGGGGTGGTGAAAATTGAGAGTGATCAGCAAGAGGCTAAGAATTGCTACACATCATCAATGAAACCAGCCTCAAGGCCAAGGGAGCAATAGCAATTAAAGTATCCTCCGAGGGATGTCTTGGAGGCTAGAGAGCAGGATGTGAAAGAAATCCTTATGGATCCTTTTGATCCTGAATCCAAGACTTACATAGGATCAGGGATCCTTGGCAAAATAGAAGAGGATTTGGTCATTCAAACCAATCCATCAAAAGAGGAGGAAGTTTGCACCAGAAAGAAATGCCATTATCCAGGAGGAGGTAGAAAAATTACTCCGAGCAGGTATGATTAGAGAGGTCAAGTATCCAAGATGGTTGGCCAATGTGGTTGTTGTTCAAAAGAAAAACAGAAAGTGGAGGGTATATGTCGATTTCACTAATTTAAATAAGGCATGTACCAAGGATCCTTTCCCATTACCCCACATTGACTCCATGGTGGATGCTACCGCGGGTCATGAACTGTTAACTTTTATGGATGCTTCGTCTGGATTTCAGCAAATTCAGATGGAACCATCTGATCAAGAGGATACAACTTTTATGACCCCAACTGGTATTTATTGTTATATTGCTATGCCATTTGGACTAAGAAATGCAGGTGCTACTTATCAAAGGCTAGTCAATATGATGTTCAAGGATCAAATTGGTGATGTGCTGAAAATGGGTCAAATAAAACTAACTAAATTACCCTAATTCTAGACTCTCTAAGCTTTAAATTTATAAAACTAAGACTCGACCTAAACCCACACAACCGGCAAGTGAACCGATCGATGTAGTAAAGCTAAAGTAAGTCCGAGTATCGAACCCACGAGACTCTACTGATTACGCTACGACTCTATCTAGACTCGGACTGACACGACATACTAAATTGTTTATTAATTGGGGGGGGGTTTCTAAAAATCCTAAAATTGTAATTAAAATTAAACTAAATTAACTAGACGAACGGTCAGACAAGGCACGAACTCACACGAAAACCGAACTCAGAGATGATGAAGGAACTACTGTTTTGGTCAAAAATCACACAAGGATAATGCAACCAAACTCTAAGTAAACGGGGAATGATGCTTGGTTTGTTGAAAAAGTAAAGGATCACTCTAGTGAGAAATATGCAAGTAACACAAGGATTTATACGAGGAAAAAGCCCTTGATCAATGAATGATCTCCGGCATAAAAAACCTCGGGTGATGGCTGTTAGGGCTGGATTTTTACAATACATGATCCTGACGTGTGATCCTAACCAGTGATCCTTGTTTCTTTGGCAGATAGTGATCCTCAGCAGAGTTCCAGGATCAGGATCACGGACCATCATAGGATCCTCATGCTGACAGTTGCTTTCGTTGAATTTAATGTTGTTTTGCAGGACATCTAGCAGGATCCGCTCTTAAGCATCACAATCAAAGGACGCGTCTTTACAACTATAGCATGTGCTTAATCGGAGATGGACGTTGTGAAGGATATGGAAACTTGGCATGATTTAAGGGCGATAATTTAGGCTAGATTTGCTTTTATTTCTAAAGGGGTAATGAGCTTATTATTAGTCTTTTTACCTAAAATAGGTCACCTACACTTGTATATATAACACTCTTCCCCACTCGGAAGAACACACAACACAATTCTCACACGCTTAGACACTCGAAACTATAGTGATCCTTGTACTCAGCTCATTATCATCCGAAGTTGTAACCATTTTTCTTATATTGAAGTTTGGTGATCGGTAGTTGCCATCACCCGAGGTTTTTTATGCCGGAGATCATACATTGATCAAGGGCTTTTTCCTCGTATAAATCATTGTGTCTTTGCATATTTCATAGTAAAAGTGATCCTTTACTTTTTCAACAAACCAAGCATCATACCCCGTTTACATAGAGTTTGGTTGCATTATCCTTGTGTGATTTTTGACCAAAACAATGGCAACTACCGATCACCAAACTTCAATATAACAAAAAATGGTTACAACTTCGGATGATAATGAGCTGAGTACAAGGATCACTATAGTATCGAGTGTCTAAGCGTGTGAGAAATGTGTTGTGTGTCTTCCGAATGGGGAAGAGTGTTATATATACAAGTGTAAGTGACCTATTTTAGGTAAATAGACTAATAATCAGCTCATTACCCCTTTAGAAATAAAAGTAAATCTAGCCTAAATTATCGCCCTTAAATCATGCCGAGTTTCCATATCCTCTACAACGTTCATCTCTGATTAAGCATATGCCAAAGTTGTAAAGACGCGTCCCTTGTTTGCGATGCTAAGAGCGGATCCTGCTAGACATTCCTGCAAGATAACATTAAATTCAATGAAAACAACTGTTAGCATGAGGATCCCTATGATGGTCCGTGATCCTGATCCTGGAACTCTGCTGAGGATCACTATCTGCCAAAGAAACAAGGATCACTGGTTAGGATCACATGTAAGGATCATGTGTTATAAAAATCCAGCCCTAACAATTGCCCCCAAAATATAAGGAGTGATATTGTAAATAAATGAGTTATATTTTGCTTGATCTTATCTGCAACGAGCTAATCGGATAACTAGCCGTTGGAGTCGGACTAGCCGTTGTGATTCTTACGTCACAGAAGTGACAGCCCTGCAGATCATCATTATAAATAGGAGATAGAGATAGGATCAATTAGCATTTAAAATCAAAGAAACTCCCTTTATAATCTCGCCCGAAGATCAATCAGGTATCTCTCTTCTTCCTTCTTCCTTCTCTTACTCTGTTTTTCTGCTTCTTTGTTTTTCTTCAACATTCTGCAAGCATGCTGCTACGCAACTCCCCTCATAAGGATCCTAAAAAGAACAGTCCCTTGAAGGGTCAAGGGATCATCAAGGATTCTCCCCATGAGAGGTGTTGTTTCACCGATGTTCATATTGATAGAATTCGTCATTGTTTTCCGGCGAATGCTATCTTTAAATCTTTCACTCCCACTGCTTTAAGTGACTTTGTCTCCGATACTTGGGTAGCTTTTCCTGTTACTCCGTTCACCATAGGCTATACATATCCCTTTCCAGCTTTCACCCAATCTTTCTTTTCCCTGACCGGCATATCTTACATCCAAGCCATGCCAATGATCTGGAGGGTTTTGTATACCCTTGAAAGGATCATTGAGCAAGAAGGGATCGACCTAGGAATGGCGGAGCTGTCTGAGATGTATGATCTCACAACGTTTGGATCCTGCCGATATTTGTTCAAACGGAAAGCTGGAGAGGATCACCCTGTTCTTAAGGTCACCAAGAATGACACGAATTGGAAGCGACGATTTTTCTTCGTTAGGAGGGATACCATCCCTAATGGGAAGGATCTGCCCAAGGAGTGGGCTACTCATGGTAGGATAGAGGATCCTGGAAGGATCACCATCAGACTTGTTCCTTCAGGCGAGGATCACTAATATTCTGTTTTTTGTGCAGCCATATCTGTTGCTCATCTCAAGTTGACTCCTGCTGCAAGAGAGAGAGTTCTAGCCTTCAAAAAGCTTGATCCTGAGACCAGAAGTTTTCAAGTTGCCATTCAAGATTCACAGGAAGTATCCTCCGCATCTGCCACAATGTCAAGTAAGTATCCTCATTTAAAAAGTAGTTCTATGTAAGATTTTTAAATTAGTTAGAGTACTTATCTTATTTTGATTGTGTAGGCGCTGGGAAATCTATCAAGTCTGCCTCCAAGTTTGGTATTGATGATCTTGCAAATGTCAAGTCTACAAAGAAGAAGACCCCTGCTGCTAGTCCGTCTGCTTCAGCCCCTAAAGCACCTGTCAGAGGTTAGGGAAAGAAGAGAAAAGCTTCTGAGGATCTTCAAGGATTTCCCCTGCTCCGCCAACAGTTTCTTGATTATGTTAATGAAGTAAGGATCATTGCTCTTGCTTGTGTATTCTGCTCGTATATCCTGCTTGTTTGAGGATCACCTGGTCCTGAACTTACCTTTTTCCCTTTCTGCAGAAACTTGCTGAAATAGAAACCTACCTTGGCCATGTTGAGGATCAGGATCGCCTAATCGCCGACCTTCAACAAATGGGCGTGCTGAAGGATCTCAAGATAGCTGATCTTGAGAAGGAACTCCGGGCTACCAAGGATGAAGCTGCTCAAATGCAGATCAACATGGATTGTGAGAAGCAGGAGATCACCCAGGATGCCAAGGTCTCTGCCGCAATAGCTATGTATAAGATCCAATTGCAGATGGCTGCGGAGGCTCAGGATCCTGCCTTTGACAAGAGCACATGGGATGTGGAGGGCTGGAAGGCAAGGTTAGCAGAGTTGGAGGATGATGATGAAGCCGAGGAGATCCCAATGCTTGAAGGTGGTGATGCTGGCAAGGATCAGGGGGAAGCAAGTGGAGCTGGTGGTGATGGAGCAGCGAAGGTTTGAGCTGCAGGATTGGGCGATGATGGAAATTTCGAGACTTGGCCGGAGCCCAATTTTTTGAATTTGGTAGTGGTTTTTGTGGTTGTTGATGTTTTGAAACAATTTATGGTCTGTAACTTAAACAATAGTTTTTAGGGTTAAGGATCCTGGATCCTTTGGACAATAGGTAGGATCGCAAAGGGTGGAGGGATCCTCTATTTGGGGGATGAAGCCTTTGTGATCCTGCCGCTTTTAATTTCCTGCACCTGCTATGACCGCATAAACAATGGACACCCTTTGCCAACCCATGTGGACGGGCCACGTTTTGCTGGTAGAAACGTGGGTTGGCAATTTTGACAACTTTTGAAAGGGTTTAAAATCCTTTGTTAATAAAATAACTCTAATCTTTCTGGCTTATCTCGTGTTGTTATCCTTAGTTTATCCTTTTATTTTCCAATTGTTAAGCGAATCATGTTCAATCATTTTAGGATATGATCCTGGATCAAATATCCTGTAATCGAAAAATTTTCAAAAATAGTTTATGATCGAGGATCATAGGTTTAGTTGTCAAAGTGTAAGGGTTATTCAAAATAACGAGTATAATCAAAATAGTCAAGGAACATACCTGAGAATCCAAGTTAGGATCCTAACCTTTAATCAAGATAACTATAAATGAAACTTTAACGGATAATAAGGATTAAGGATCCTTATTTGTTTAACTTCGAAAACCTGAAAAATGGAACATAACTTGGGACTAAGCCAATGTAAAAGATAAATTAATAGCTGGGGACATGCCCAAAGGATAACTGGGGACAAGCCCAAAGGATCACTGGGGACAAGCCCAAAGGATAACTGGGGACAAGCCCAAAGGATAACTGGGGACAAGCCCAAGGATCGTATGTAAACTGGAGTATGGCCCTTACTGGCGACTATCCAAACTTGGTGACATGAAAATGTCAAAACCTTAGCTAACGTGAAAACGTTAGAAACCTTAGGAACGGATGTATGGTACGTCTACCATTATACGTAGGATCCTAGATATAGCCAGTACGATGAGGTTGTCAGCCCCTAAAGTGGGTACTGGTCCCAAAGACGTGAACTATACCAGGATCATCATGCGCTACAGGCGAAAACTGGGGACAAGCCCAAGGATAACTGGGGTTGAACCCAAGGATCTGAGGTGCTTTTGAAGACTATCAATAACATGCTGAGGATACCTGTACTATCAGAACTCAAATTCTCGTGAGAGGAGGATGAAGGATACGTGATCCTTATCCTTAGGTAAAAATAAGAAAATGGAAAAGTTTTGAGATAAGGACTTTACCAGAGTAAGGATCACTGATATCGCCGGGATCCTTCGAGGATGCTTTCATTGTAAGGATCATATGCTTGAAGGATCCTGTTCACATGAAATATTTCTTTAAGTGAATAGCATTCCAGGCTCTTGGTAACAAATTTCCTTCCATGGTTAGCAATCTGTATGCCCCCTTTCCTGCTTCGGCTTCAATCCAGTAAGGGTCTTCCCATTTTGGTGCCAATTTTCCATCAGCAGGATTGATGGTATTTTGGAATGCTTTTCTCAACACCATATCCCCGACTTGGAACTTCCTTATCCTGACATTTTTGTTGTAGGCACCAGCCATTCTTTGTTGGTAGCTTGCCACCCTTATCCTAGCCAGATCCCTGATTTCCTTAATAGTATCCAAGTCTTGAGCTAGGTTTGCAGCATTCTCTTCAGGATCACGAGTACTTGTTCTAGCAGTTGGAACCACCATTTCTGTTGGGATCACTGCTTCTGCCCCAAATACTAAAGAGAAGGGTGTTTGACCAGTGGCATTCTTGGGAGTTGTCCTATCAGCCCACAGCACATAAGGCAATTCCTCTGCCCATTTCCCCTTCTTGGATCCTAATTTCTTCTTCAGGTTGTTGATGATGATCTTGTTGGATGATTCTGCTTGACCATTGGCTTGTGGATGGACTGGCGTTGATGTTATCATCTTAATTCCCCAACTGTCACAAAAGTTAGTGGTTCTGCTCCCAATGAATTGGAAACCATTATCACATACAATTTCAGAGGGAATGCCAAATCTGGTTATAATGTTTCTCTTAATAAAGGATATAACTTCCTTTTCTCTGACTTGAGCAAAAGCTTCAGCTTCTATCCACTTGGAGAAGTAGTCGGTCATGGCAAGCATAAATACTTTTCCACCAGGTGCTTTAGGGAGCTTGCCAACTATATCCATTCCCCATCTCATGAATGGCCAAGAGGATGGTATAGGATGTAGAAATTCAGCTGGCTGATGAAGGATATTGCTGTGTCTTTGACAAGGATCACACTTCTTAGCATATTCTACAGCATCCCTTTTCATAGTTGGCCAGTAGTATCCTGTTCTAAGGATCCTTGAGAACAATGCCCTGCCCCCAGTGTGGTTTCCACAATCTCCTTCATGGAAGTCTCTCAACACATCTTGAATTTCGGGATCCTCGATACATCTTAAATATGGTCCTGCAAGAGATCGCTTATATAATACATTATTTAAGATTGTGAATTGAGATACCTTAATCCTGAAAGCTCTAGGATTTTCTCCCATAGGAATCTCCCCGTGTTGTAAGTATCTCATGATTGGTGAGATCCATGATCCTGAGTGAGATTGAGTTTCCTCACTAGGAATCACTGCAGTATCCTCTTCTATTTCCATGGCCACCTGATTTTCAATAGCAGGAGCCAGGATATGGATGATGGGGATACTTATATCCTTTGGGATCTTCAAGGATGATCCTAGATTGGCCAATGCATCAGCTTCTGTATTTTCCTCCCTTGGTACCTGTGTTAAACTGAAAGAAACAAAGGAGAGTGGCAATTCTTTGACTATCTCTAAATATTTGGTTAGTTTTTCACCTTTAACAGCATAGGATCCATTAAAGTGATTAGTGATTAGTAATGAGTCTACGTATACTTTAAGATATCTAATCCCCATATCCTTTAGCAATTTGCAAGCCAGCAATTAAGGCTTCATATTCAGCCTCATTGTTAGTTGCTTGGAACTCACAAGCTATGGAGTGGGGTATTATGTCCCCCTGTGGCGATTTTAGTAGTATGCCGAGCCCTGTGCCTTTAGCATTTGAGGATCCATCAGTGTGTAGTATCCAAGGATCCTTGGTTTCATCTAGCTGCTGGACCTCCAATTCTGCTTCCTTTTGTAGATCACTACTGAAATCAGCCACAAAGTCTGCTAGTTCTTGGGATTTAATGGCTGTTCTAGGCTCATATCTTATATCATGGGCACTAAGCTTTACTGCCCACTTAGCCATCCTTCTGGACATCTCTGGTTTCCTGAGGACATTCTTGATTGGAAAATTAGTTCTAACAACAATAGTATGGGTTTCAAAATAATGTCTTAGCTTAGTAGATGCCATAATTAATGCAAGAATAAGTTTTTCAAGGTGTGAGTACCTGGATTCGGCATCAAGTAAACTTTTACTTACATAGTAGATAGGATGTTGTGTACCTTCGTGATCCTTAACAAGGACTGCACTTACAGCGGTTGAGGATACCGCCAGATATAAGGATAACACATCTCCTTTTCCGGGTTTCATTAATGCTGGAGCTGAGGACATATATTCTTTGAGGGCTTTCAAAGCATTCTAGTGCTTTTCAGTCCATTCAAATCTCTTGTTTTTCCTTAGGATATCATAAAATTCTTTACATCTTTCTGAGGATTTTGATATGAACCTGTTTAGAGCTGCTATCCTGCCTGTTAGCCTTTGCACATCCTTAGCATTGGCAGGGGATTTGATATTCACCAATGCTTTAATTTGTTCCGGGCTTACTTCAATGCCCCTCTGAGTTACCATATATCCTAGAAATTTACCTGCTTTAACACCAAAGTGACATTTCGAAGGATTAAGCTTCATGTTATAATTATCAAGGATATCAAATGCTTCCTCCAAGTCCCTTAGGTGATCCTCAGCTTTCTTTGATTTTACTACCATATCGTCTATGTACACTTCCATAGTCTGTCCAATTTGATCTTTGAACATCATATTCACCAGCCTTTGATATGTTGCACCTGCATTTCTTAGTCCAAAAGGCATAGCAATATAGCAATATAAACCGGTTGGGGTCATAAAGGCCGTATCCTCTTGGTCAGATGGCTCCATCTGAATTTGTTGGAATCCAGATGATGCATCCATAAAGGTTAACAGTTCATGCCCCGCCGTTGCATCCACCATGGAGTCAATGTGGGGTAATGGGAAAGGATCCTTGGGACATGCCTTATTCAGATCAGTGATATCGACACATACCCTCCACTTTCCGTTTTTCTTTTGGACAACAACCACATTGGCTAACCATTTTGGATATTTTACCTCTCTGATCATACCTGCTCGAAGTAGTCTTTCTACTTCTTCCTGGATAATGGCATTCCTTTCTGGTGCAAACTTCCTCCTTTTTTGGTGGATTGGTTTGATCGACCTGTCAATGCCAAGTTTATGAGTGATAATATCCTTAGATATACCTGTCATATCTTCATGTTTCCATGCAAAGGTAGATTTTCTTCTTTTGAGGAAGGATATTATGTCTTCTTTCATCTTGCCAAGGATCCCTGATCCGATATAGATTTTTGATTCAGGATCATTAGGATCCAGAAGGATTTCGTCCACATCCTGTTCCCTTGCCTCCAAGACATTCCTTGGAGGATACTGTAATTGATATTGCTCCCTTGGCTTCGAGGTTGGTTTCATGGATGAGGTATAACAATCCTTGGCCTCCTGCTGATCACTGTCGATCTTGATTATCCCCCATGGGCTAGGGAGTTTCACACATTGATGGTAGGTGGATGGGACTGCTTTCATATCATGTATCCAGGGCCTGCCAAGGATAACATTACAACAAGATAAACAGTCAATAACACAAAATTTTTGATAATTATGTAATCCTTCCACGTAGATTGGGAGTTTGATGTCCCCCAGAGTTTTCTTAGTTTCTCCACTGAATCCCACAAGTACGGAGGATCTTGGTGTGATGTCTGATTCTGGGATACCCATCTTCTTTAGAACATCAAGCTGGATAATGTTTACTGAGCTTCCTCCGTCGATAAGGATCCTGCGGACAAAATGGTTAGAAATAAATAGAGTAATAACTAAACTATCATGATGAGGATCCTGGATGTTAATGCGGTCATCCTCATCAAATGTTATCGTATTTCCTTCCGAGATACTTGATGTTCGGATAGGTTTTTCTCCATTATCCATTTTTGCTTCCTTTGCATGCCTTTTAGCCGCTGAGATGGATGTACCACAGATGTCTGATCCTCCGGAAATAAAGTTGATCACTTGTGCATTCGCCGGAGGGGCTGGAGCCTTTTCAGGGATCCTTTCAGGATCCTGAGTCCTTTGCTTTTTTCTTCCCAACAACTCTTTTAGATGCCCTTTGCTTAGCAGATATCCAATTTCCTTTCTTAATGCGATGCACTCTTCAGTTAGATGCCCGAAATCCTCGTGGTATGCACACCACTTTGACTTGTCTTTAGTCCCGGATGGTTTATCATTCTTTCTGGGCCACCTGGCTTTTTCTCCTAGATTCTGCATTGCAAGGATTAGTTCATGATTGTCAACAGAAAAACAATATTCAGAAATCGGAGGATAATCCTCATCATCCTCTTCTTGGTCAACAGCATGCACGTTCTGGTTGTCATTTCTATGGTAGGATTTGAATTTATTGCTCTTGAAGGAGGATCCTTGCTTCTCCTGTTTTGAGGATCCTACTTGTCTCTCCTGGATCCTCTTGTCATCCTCTAGCCGGATGAACCTGAGTGCCCGAGTTCTTACTTCATCTAGGTTCCTGCACGGTGTCATAACAAGATCATCATAGAACAATGAATCCTTAAGCAGTCCCATTTTGAAGGCCTCAACAGCCGTGGCCATATCCAAGTTGGGAATGTCCAAGGATTCTTTACTGAATTTAGTTATATAATCCCTTAATGATTCATTATGACTTTGAGTTACCCTGTATAAATCACTAGTTAATCTTTCAAATTTTCTACTACAAGAGAATTGATTATTGAATAAATTAACTAAATTAGCAAATGAAGTGATAGAGTAAGGGGGAAGACTTAGCAGCCATTTAAGAGCTGATCCAGTAAGAGTGGATCCAAATCCTTTACATAGGCATGCTTCCTTTAACTTTTCTGGGATTGGATTGATCTCCATCCTCTCCCTGTATTGTGCTATGTGCTCCTCAGGATCCGTTGTACCATCATACAACTTCATAGTAGGGATATGGAACCTTTTGGGTACCTCTGCATCACAAATTGGTGGTGCAAAACGAGATACCTTATGGCTTCCATCTGCAATCTCCGGGATAGGCTTGACTACCCCTGGAACACTTGAGATCATATCCTTCAGCTTCTGCAACTCCCTGGCCATAGCATGATTGATACCTGTATCCTGCACGAATCCATGATTAGTGGTAAGATAATTATTTAAGGTGTTACCTCCCATTGGGTGCAGGTTAGGAATACTGGGTGTGAATCCATATGGCTGGGATTCTGGGATGATGGAGGGACCAGTGGAGGCAATGGTCTGCATTGGAATGAAATCCCCTTGATGGACATCTAGATTTCCTGTTTGCAAACTCTTTAGGGATCCTGGCATCTGGGAGGATCCTGGTATCTGAGACGATCCCGGAACAAAGGAGGATCCTTGAACCTGGGATGATCCTGGAACAAAGAAGGATCCTTGAACCTGGGATGATCCTGGAACAAAGGAGGATCCTTGAACCTGGGATGATCCTGGAACAAAGTAGGATCCTTGAAACTGCTGTGCTCCTGGATAGGCTCCTGAATTCACGAAGGATCCCATATGCTGAGGATAGGATCCTGCCGGCTGAAAATGTGAGCCCGATGCCTGAGTCATTATTGCCGATCCGAGGTGCAATCCTTTTGATCCTCCCACAATTTGAACGTCTGGGACTCCTGATGGCTGAGAAGTGATCATCGGAGTATCAAAACTTAAAGATTTGGGCATCAGTGGGGAATGATCCTCTGCCGCTTTCTTTTGTCTTTTGATATCTCCGATTTCCCTGAGGATCCTGTCATTAGTTTCATCCTGCCGCTGCATACGATCCTTCATCTGCAAAATCAAAGTAAATACATCACTAGTACTGGGAGCAGAAGAATTCATAGCAGAAGAAGATGGAGGTTTAGAGAAAGTAGGAGTTGGTCTCTTCTCAGCATTTTTTTGAGATCCTGCCGGTGGTGGAGGCAAAGGCAGAGTGTTCTGAGACGAGGTGACTGCAGACATCGCCGTGGATGTATTCTTCAATGATGAAGCCATGTAATTCTTTGAAATGATTTCGAACAGAAAGTTTTCTTATGAATGAAGCACCAATTGCCCCACGGTGGGCGCCAAACTGTTTTGGTCAAAAATCACACAAGGATAATGCAACCAAACTCTAAGTAAACGGGGAATGATGCTTGGTTTGTTGAAAAAGTAAAGGATCACTCTAGTGAGAAATATGCAAGTAACACAAGGATTTATACGAGGAAAAAGCCCTTGATCAATGAATGATCTCCGGCATAAAAAACCTCGGGTGATGGCAACTACCGATCACCAAACTTCAATATAACAAAAAATGGTTACAACTTCGGATGATAATGAGCTGAGTACAAGGATCACTATAGTATCGAGTGTCTAAGCGTGTGAGAAATGTGTTGTGTGTCTTCCGAATGGGGAAGAGTGTTATATATACATGTGTAAGTGACCTATTTTAGGTAAATAGACTAACAATCAGCTCATTACCCCTTTAGAAATAAAAGTAAATCTAGCCTAAATTATCGCCCTTAAATCATGCCGAGTTTCCATATCCTCTACAACGTTCATCTCTGATTAAGCATATGCCAAAGTTGTAAAGACGCGTCCCTTGTTTGCGATGCTAAGAGCGGATCCTGCTAGACATTCCTGCAAGATAACATTAAATTCAATGAAAACAACTGTTAGCATGAGGATCCCTATGATGGTCCGTGATCCTGGAACTCTGCTGAGGATCACTATCTGCCAAAGAAACAAGGATCACTGGTTAGGATCACATGTAAGGATCATGTGTTATAAAAATCCAGCCCTAACAACTACCTAGACAGGAATCCTGATTGCTTTTAGTGTTGATTATAATTGAAAGTTGTCTGCTATGGAACCGGGATCTTGGGATTCTCACCCCTCGGGAAATCAGAGGACCCCTAATCCTTCTCAAGAGCGCGCTAAGACCCCCTAAAGGTTGTTAATTTACCGGTTATTAGACTCCTTTACAAGACATCTAATTGGGTTTATAAAAGTATCCTACGAGGCTCACTCCCTTACGAGACCTAAACCTAGGATATGTTTGTTTTCTCAGCTAGACTTGCTAGACAGCAGCCAAAAGGTTAACTTCCTAAGAAGGACCCACCTTACGGTTTAATCACTTAGACCTAGCAATAATCTCGCACCTTACAGCTATTGATGATTAGTAGAACACTTGATTTTATAAAATTACCAATTATTACTTCTAAGGTTTATCGGCCGATTTAACCCTAAAGATTCTAGATTTATTACGTGATATAGACAGTCACCAAAACCTAAAATCTAGCACGATTCTATTATGTGATAAAGACCGTCACCAAGATTCATGCGAAGCGATAATTAATCATTAAACAAAATCAAGCATGCAAACACATCTAACTGATAGAACAAACCGTTTACAATTTATAAACAATCCATAGCTTCCATAAATCCAAAAATAATCAAACTTAAGCAATCATTCAACCATGTCTAGGTAGTTACGGAAATTTAGCCGATAATCATGTCGAAATACATAGTATTAATCATAGTAAAAACAGAATTCATCATCAAATAACAAGAAACAAACGAAAACGAAAGAAACAAGGTTATAAAACCCGTGAACTCCAATCCCGAATGCTTCTGCGTTTCAACAATGATTCCCAGCAGTTGCGTGCCTTCAAACGTCTTCAATCAGCCTCTATGATCGTCCAAAGATGTCCAAACTTCGTAATTGTGCTGTTGTACCCGGCTGTTGACGTTTATCAATCCATATATAGCCCCAAAAACCCTAAATTTTCATGCACGCAACTCTGTTGCCGACATAGGGACTTTACGCGGCCCGCTTGAGATGAAATGAAGAGATAACGCGGGCCGCCTTAAGGTTTAACATCAGAAATCATTCCACAAGGCTCGCGGCCCGCTTCGTAGTTTCCCTTAAGTTCAGGCGGGCCGCCTGAACTTAAATAACTTCAATTCTCCTTGTTAAGTTCATGCGGGTCGCCTGGATGTGTTGCAAGACCCCAAGCGGGCCGCCTGGAAGCTCCAGGGATGCATTTTTCGCTCCGTTTCAGCTCCCGACTCCTCGGTTTCCGTGCCAAACTTTCTCCTGCCCAGATTTTACCTCGTATCTGTTCCTTTTGCTGCAAAAACCTGGAAAACACGAAACAATCAAAAGTATATACATCCTACCTAAAACCGACACTAAAACTAACGAACTAACGACTAAAACTGACGCGAATACCGATGTATTTTGCAATACATCAAATATCCCCACACTTATCTTTTTTTCGTCCTCGAAAAAGAATAATGCAAACGGAATCATAGTCAAGATAGTCGATCGGGACAAAAGCTTACGTTATTTTATTAAATCGATACTCGTGTTAGCCGCGATTACAAGTATAATGATCCTCTTAAACCCAACCCGGTTTCAAGCCCTTATCATGCAATTTAGGTTCAAGTTCGGTCAATCCACCTAGGGTCTCACGCTAAGAATTGCAAGTCCACCTACTCCCCCCTCAAGCTTATAGGACAAAAGGAACCACCACTGGGTTATTTCCTAACCGCCTTATACCAAGATCAAGAGAGTTTAAAATCAAATCTATTCTTCCCATTTTTTTTCATTTTTTTTTCACATTTACGAGCGTAGACGTTGCTTTCCCTAATCCTAGAGGTATTCCGGCTGTAGAGTCGCTATCCCCAACCACAGATTACATAGGCCTCGGTACTTTTTATTTATTTTGCAAGGTCGATTTCACACATTCTAGCGGTATTCCGGCTGTAGAGTCGCTATCCCCAACCACAGATTACATAGAATGGCTACTTTCATTTAGTTTCTAGCTCGCTTATTTATTTATTTTTTTTTCTTTTTCCAACGAGATAATGACCAAAAACTCTAACAATCTTAGCTTATAACGGCATCCCTTATACTATTATTGGCGGTTTCAATTTCCCCACTTTCCCTAGATGAGAACCCACTAGTAGACCGACAATTAGGTATAATTAATATCAAAGGAACCCGAAACCGAATCAAGCCTACCCGCGCATCCCAAACTAGACACAAGCACGATTTTTTTTATCTCATATTATTATTATTTGACCCCGATCAAAAACCCGACTTTTCTATCATTTTCCGTTTTTATTTTGCAAACTTCTTATTTCAAAAGGCTTTTTTTTTTTTTACTACTCAAGACTCACTAACTACAAGTTCCCATCCCCACACTTGAATGTTGCATTGTCCCTAATGCAAGGATGGAAACCCGACTCCTAAAACCTAAAAACAAAGATAAATAAATAAATATACAAGTATACAAGTGGAACGACTTAGCTGAATCATATGTGAGACTGTCAGTATGCCAGTCGATACCACACATGCCCTCCAATCCAAAACGCGCTCAGCAAACTGTACTAACTCGGACACGCGAACGGAAGCGGCGTCAAAATCAACCTATCACCCAAACATACCAAACCAAAATAATACATACCATCAAAGTATCATCAAACAAGTATCAACCAACCCACAACCCGACCAACCAATATATCATATCAATACAAACCGACTATGAGGATCAAAAACAGCATAAAATAAAACAAAAGATATAAATGCTCCAAGCACTGCTGCACATCCTCATGCGTCTCCTGCTCCACCCTGCTCTCCACCAGCAGGCTCCTCCTGCTGTGGCTGCCTCGATGATGGTGGTTGTATGTGAAAATGATCATAAATAGCCTGAAACCCCTCATACATCTCCTGCCTAACCTGCTCCACTCTGTCATATAAACCCTCCAAAGTCAGCGGCACTGGCCGCGGCTGCCTGACAGGGCGCTCACGTACTGGCAACTGATGCCTCTGTAGTGGCGGCCGAATACGCTGGGGAACGGCACCCTGCATCGCCTCTGCGGCGGCTGACTCTGGTGGAGGTGGCACCTGCTGCCCCTCAATCACTGCCTCCCACGCTGGTGGCGTCGCCACTGTCACTATCCTCGCCAGCTGTAGACTCTTCAGCTCCATGAGTGCTGGAGTTGGTCCTACACGCATCTGATCATGCGGAAAATCAGCAAAAACACCTAAATTGGCCACTAACATCGTGATGTACGGCCCACCATATAACCTCGCATTCTTACCCCCCTTTTTCGGCCTCGATAACGACCACGCCAAAATACTTGCCAGATTCGCTGGCCTCCCCTCAACCATACACATCAAGCAGAACAAGCTATGCTGATTTACTTTGTCCCCCTCATACCTACCAATCAAGGTCGCCGCTAGTATCTTGTGTACGAACCTGTAAAGCGGATCCCTAATGTCAGATGCTACCATATTGCCTGAATACGGTGTGGTAGCAATACTAGCCCAAAACCTCTGCAAGTCTGCTGTCAACACGCATGACTCCTTCGCCTCCTTCGCTACATACCTCAACAAACTCCTAAACTCATCTGACTCCACCTCCTGACATGAATAAAATCCAGTCGCCTCAGCGAACTGTGGCAGTGTCATATTGAATATCCTCTTGCCTAACGAAAACGAAACTACATCAGCCTCATCGAAACCCCCTGGATGTCTGTAATAGAACGTAGAGTGAAACTCCAGGGTAAGCTGATAATACTGTGGCGCATCACACTCCACCGCCATCCTAAACTTAGAACCCAGCAGCTGCTCCAACCTCTCCACCTGCCCTAACTGCCTCACTAAACCCCAATCTATCCTCCGAAACTCTAACAAGCTCAACTTCTTGATCGGATCATACTTCAGATACTCCGCCGAATTAAACGTAAACCGTAACAATGGACTATCCCCCAACTTATTTGTCTGACCGTGGGGCGTCCCGTTGTCCCTGTATGTGATTTCCCTAAGTACCGGAACACCCGGCTGCTCCTGTGCAGCCGGCTGGGCTCTCGTATTGCGCCTCTTGCGCTTTACTCCCGAAGACGACCCTTCACCTGACATTCCTGTTCACACAAATCAATAAACAATGCAAAAACACGTGAACAGTTAGTAACACAAGCTATTTTTGGTATTTTTGAATTTTTTTTGATTTTTTTGGAATTTTTCTGTTTTTTATATTTTTTTTATATATATATATTTTTTTATATAAAATAATAAAATAATATAATAGCGTACAGTCGGATGACGGCCGTATAGCATTTCATTCGCAGCCGTCGTTCGATACAAGTGCTTATCACATAAACAACTCGAAAATAGGCCAACCTCGCCCGAATGGAGATTGAGTACGAGCGAAGCGGCCTAAAATCAAGCGATGTAATAGTACGCGCACAATGACACTCACAAGACGCACAATGACTCGATACGCACAAGACACACTAAACAAACCTAGACGACGCAAAAACTAAACACTATGACTCGAAAAACGACACTAAACACACTACGGCCAACTAGACGCGATTCACACAAGAAATCACATCTTTACCCCCTCCCGGCACCTTGCTCGCCCTCGAGCAATCCCAAGTGCCGAGAAACCATAACAACTCCGAAATGTGGAAGCAACGAAGGCAAATGCGCGCAAGGTATGTGAAACTGGTGATTTTACGTGAAAACCGCGTGAAATGCCTCCCCACACTTGAAGTCGTGATATCCCAAACATACGGCCAAAAATTAAAATACCGAGCAAAACCTCCCCCCCCCCATATTTCTTTATCACAATCCCGAACTCACACCGCTCAAAGCAATATTCCACGCAACAATAATTATTCCAAACCGAACCGCCCGCACCCCTGCACTAACTTCAAAACAAATCAGACACTGACCCGACCAACTGACTGAACAAAAACAATTCCACGGACGCGACTCTACTGACATGACCGGACCACAGCTTACAACCTATTGACTAAATCTCGACTAAATAGCACCTGCATCAAGCATCAAACAGACTGTGAACTGAACTCCGGACTTGACACAACCTAACAGACAGACAAACTGACTCAGACTAGACAAAAAGTTAAGCAGAAAACATACCTTGCACGCGACCGAACCGACTGAACAAAAGTGGTCTGTGGTTACTGGTGGTGGTGGCCGGAGATGGATTGGTCGCCGGCGGAGTGGTAAATCAGTGAATGGTGGTGGTGTTTGGTGAGTAAATGGAGATGTGGGTGGTGGTGGTGAAATGGTGGGTGTAAGAACGGTGGGTGATGGCCGGAGAAGAACCAGTGGGTGGTGAATGGCGGTGGTTATGGCGGTGGGATTAATCGCCGGAGAAGAAGGTGAAGATGTGTTAGGGCTTGAACTGATGTTGATTTGGGGGAAATGGTGGTTTTACCGACTTACAGTCTTCACGCAGCCCGCATGAGGTACAATGATGATATGAAGCGGGCCGCGAGCCATTTTTTTTCTTCAAAATTCTGAACTGCCAAGCGGCCCGCGTGAAAGTGTGAATTAAGTGGGAGCAGGCCGCGAGCCATTATTTTCTCAGAAAACCCTTATGGGCCCAAACGGCCCGCTTTAACTAAAGAGTAATGGGTAAGCGGGCCGCCTGGGCAACTGATTACAGCAACAGTTTGTTACAGAATCAGCATATTTGCAGCAGAATTCATTTTTTATTAGTCCCTTATTACCCCTGCACCCTATTTCTCCGTTTTTAGCGGTAACGTACCTGTGAGACTGTTCGGTGGTCGACTTCGGCCGTGCGAGAGAGGATGTACCTGCAAAACACTTGACAAAACACAAAACGGACGCAAATACAAAATAAAGACACAAGACGCAAAAACACCTAAACTAGCGACACGACACGGACAACGACTCAATATACAAACTCTACACTTGAGTTTTCACCCAAGAACCTACGCGGTGGTATCCGGAAGATCTTCGAGAGGAGTTTCCTCTTTCTCGAAGTCGTCGATGGGCCCTCCTAAATAATGCTTCAACCGGTGACCGTTCACTTTCCACGACTCGTCACTCTCCTTGTTGTAAAGCTCGATCGCTCCATGCGGAAACACCTCCTTCACAACATACGGTCCCGTCCACTTCGACTTCAACTTCCCGGGAAACAATTTAAACCTCGAGTTGTAAAGGAGCACCCTATCACCAATCTTGAACTCCTTCAACCCCCTGAGCTTCCGATCATGCAACGCCTTCGTCTTCTCCTTAATACTCCATGAACGCTCGTATGCCGCATCCCTAAGGGCTTCCAACTCATGAATTTGGAAGTATCTTCTCCTAGCGGCCTCGGTCAAATCTAAATTCACCGTTTTGAGTGCCCAAAGAGCCCGATGCTCTAACTCGACCGGTAAATGGCACGTTTTCCCATAAACGATCATAAACGGTGTCGTACCTAGCGGCGTTTTGTAGGCGGTGCGGAATGCCCATAACGCATCATCTAACTTGTCGGACCAATCCTTCCGACTCTTCCCGACCGTTTTCTCTAAAATTCTCTTCACTCCTCGATTCGCGTTCTCCACTTGACCGCTCATCTGTGGATGATACGCGGTAGAAAAACGGTGCGTGACTCCATATCGCTCCAACGCCTTCTCCATCACCGCATTACAAAAATGCGTACCGCGATCACTAATAAGTGCTTTAGGAGTACCAAATCGCGTGAACAACTTCTTCAAAAACCTCACCACCACTCGTGCATCGTTAGTGGGCAAAGCTTGAGCTTCCACCCACTTCGAAACGTAGTCAATCGCAACGAGGATGTACCTATTCCCACTCGAAGGAGGGAAAGGTCCCATGAAATCAATGCCCCACACATCAAAAAAATTCCAACACCTGAATGGGGTTCTGGGGCATCTCATCCCTGAATGAGATATTTCCTGTACGCTGGCAGGCATCACAGGCCCTAACGAAATCCTGAGCATCCTCGAACACCGTAGGCCAAAAGAAACCGCAGTCGAAGACTTTTTGCGCGGTCGTATGTGCTCCGTGGTGACCTCCTGTCAAACCCTCGTGCACGTGTCTCAGGATCCCAACACCTTCTTCCCTACTAACACACCTCCTAAGTACACGGTCGCCTCCAATCCTAAAGAGGTAAGGGTCATCCCATATGTACTTCCTAGCATCCCTCATCAGCTTCCGCTTCTGTTGCGCATTCAAACTCTCCATCACAAACCCGTCGGCCAAATAATTAGCGATGTCGCTATACCACGGGAGATCCACGGCTCCTGCCGTGACAGCATCAATAGACTCGTGAGGGAATCTATCTCCTATCGCCTCCTCACGAATCTCCTCTCGCTTCGGATCCTCTAAGCGGGACAAGTGGTCCACCGCCACATTCTCTGCCCCCTTCTTATCCTTAATTTCAATGTCGAACTCGGAAAGAAGCAGAATCCATCGTATAAGACGCGACTTCGCGTCCTTCTTCTGAAACAGGTGGCGCAGAGCAGAATGATCAGTGAACACGACTGTTTTCGACAGAACGAGATATGATCGGAATTTATCGAACGCGAACACCACTGCTAACAACTCCTTCTCCGTGGTGGTGTAATTCTCCTGGGCATCATTCAGCGTTTTACTCGCGTAGTAAATCGGGTGAAAATGCTTCTCCCGTCTCTGCCCTAACACCGCACCAACTGCGTAGTCACTCGCATCGCACATCAGCTCGAATGGTAAGCTCCAATCAGGCGACACGAGGATCGGTGCACTCACTAACTTCTCCTTCAGAAACTTAAACGCACGAAGGCACTCCTCGTCAAAGACGAAAGGAACGTCCTTCTCCAACAATCGCGTCATGGGGCGAGTGATTTTGGAAAAATTCCTAATAAAGCGCCTATAAAATCCCGCATGACCGAGAAAACTACGAACCGACTTCACACTAGTCGGCGGAGGAAGCTGGCTAATCGTATCTATCTTTGCTCTATCAACCTCAATACCTGCTCGCGAAATCTTGTGCCCTAGCACAATCCCCTCAGTCACCATGAAGTGACACTTCTCCCAGTTCAGCATCAACTTCGTCTCCACACATCTCTTCAACATCCTCTCAAGATTCGTCAAACATTGATCGAAAGAACTACCATACACTGAGAAGTCATCCATAAAAACCTCCATCGAACTCTCGACCATATCCTGAAAGATCGCGATCATACAACGCTGGAATGTAGCAGGAGCGTTACATAATCCAAATGGCATGCGTCGGTACGCGTATGTGCCATATGGACATGTAAAAGTGGTTTTCTCCTGATCCTCTGGTGCAATAGGAATCTGGAAATAACCCGAAAACCCGTCGAGAAAGCAATAGAACTGCTGACCCGCGAGACGCTCAAGCATCTGATCAATGAATGGGAGCGGAAAATGATCTTTACGAGTGGCGTCATTTAACTTTCGATAGTCAATGCACACACGCCAACCCGTAACAGTACGAGACGGAATAAGCTCATTCTTCGAATTCAGAACAACCGTCATCCCCCCTTTCTTCGGGACGACCTGCGTAGGACTCACCCAAGCTGAATCAGAAATAGGATAGATCAAACCAGACTCCAGCAACTTCATCACCTCCTTCTTCACTACCTCCTGCATATTCGGATTCAACCGACGCTGCGGCTGCACTACAGGCTTGAAAACGTCCTCCATCAGAATGCGATGCGTGCAAAAGGTAGGGCTGATGCCCTTGATATCGGATAACCTCCATGCAATCGCATCACGGTGCTCTCTAAGCACCTCAATCAACCTCGACTTCTCCTCCTCTGTCAACTTCGAAGAAATGATGACAGGCCTATTCGGCTTCTCTCCTAGAAACGCGTACTCGAGATGTGAAGGAAGAACCTTAAGTTCTAAAGGCGGTGGAATCTCTCCGGGAGTACTCTCATCACTAATCGCATCGAGCTCTAACGGCTCAGTACTCAACTCATCGCTCTCATCAAACTGCTCCTCCTCTTCCTCATCTACCTCATCCTCAGAATGCTCGTCAACCACTCCCTCACCTACTAGATCGGCTCCACTAATGTACTCGAAGCACGTGTCGACACAAGTTATGAATGAATTGAGAAAATAGACGGAATGACACGGCCCACTAACATCATCTCCACAACTAGGATGCTGCATCGCCATATCGATCTCGAATGTGACAACCTCGTCACCCGCACGAAGAGAAATCTTACCGTCAAAGACGTCAATGATCGCCTTTGCGGTTCGAAGGAATGGACGGTCTAAAATAATCGGAACTCTCTCATCGGCCTCCATATTGAGCACAATGAAGTCTACTGGGAACACAAACCTATCGACCTTCACCAACAAATTCTCTACTATCCCACGAGGATACTTGACTGATCGGTCAGCCAAGGACAATGACATGCGCGTGGGTGTAAGCTCTCCTAGACCAAGACGCTCATACAACGAGAATGGCATCAAGTTGATGCTGGCCCCTAAATTGGCTAAGGCGTGAGAAGGGGTAACGGCTCCCCCAAAGAAACATGGAATCGTGAATGTGCCAGGGTCGGTCAACTTCTCTGGTAGCTTATTCAAGACTACCGCGGAACAACCTCCTGTCAATGGAATATTCGAAAGCTCACCGATTCTCTCCTTACGCTTCAAAAGATCTTTAAGGAATTTCGCGTACTTAGGCATAGACTGAAGCGCCTCGATGAACAGAAGATTGATCTTCAACTGAGTAAACATCTCGAGGAATTTCCCGTACTCTTGGGCATATTTCTACTGCCTGGCACGGGCGGGAAACGGAAGGCGAGAATAATCAATCACCGGTGCCGGCCGACCCCTCGTCGGCTGCTTCTCCACTCTCTGCTCTGCTGGCGACTCCTCGGTGTGTGCGGTACTTGCTGGGGCTAGCCTCGTGTGCACCTTGCCTGGAGCCTCCATCTCGATCTCCTCATCGACTTCATCCTCTTTCTCCTCTTCAACTCTCTCTCTCACGACCTCTCCCAAACTCTTCCCACTACGGGTCGTAATCGCCTTTGCTGACTGGTTCGCGGGATTCGTGAAAGTGTTTCCCGAAAACTGACCCGGCGGGTGCTCCTGCAACTGCTTAGCAAGCCCGCCTACTGTCCTCTGAAGATCAAGGAGGGCGGCCTGCTGATTCTTGAACTGGAGCTCGTTGTTTTTGTTAGTTTGCTCCTGATTTTTCATGAACGCATCGGTCCGCGTCATCATCTGGGCGAACATCTCCTCCAACCTGTTCGTGCTAACCTCAGGAGCCTTCCCACTACCCTGACTCTCCTGAGTCGGTCCTCCACTCGAAAACTGACCACTCGACCCTGGCCCACTAAACTGCCCTGAACCAGAATGCGTGTAAATACCGGGCCCTCTACTCTGATACTGACCAGATGGAAATCCAGGAGGATTTCCAGACGAACGATAACCACTCGAATTACCACTACCGCGCCAGTTGGAATTAGAATTATTGAACGGATTCGTGGGACCCCTAGACTGACCGGCTATGTACTCTACCTGCTCAAGAGTGATCGTAGGACAATCTATAGTATCATGTCCCCCTCGACAAACCTCACATCTATCGACTTTCTTCTTTATCTCATTCAACTCCTGCCTCATCTCTTGCCTCAACTCCTCCTTCGCTCTCTCGACTGCAGCAGCTACCGATGAATCCAAGCCAACTTGGTTTACCCCTCGACCGGCCGAGGTGGTACGCACAGGAATGGAAGTCCTGCTGGTAGTGCAGTAGTCCATATCGGAGTGGGCAAAACTCTCAAACAAGTTATTGCACTCCGCCACTGTCTTCTTTCCCATAAGCTGACCTCCTGCTGAAGTATCGAAACACGCTCTAATCTCAGGGGTAAGTCCATTATAGAACTTTTCTACTAACGCCCAGTCAGATAGACCATGCTGAGAACAACGGGTAATCAGGGTCTGAAAACGCTCCCAAGCTAAGTGATAAGGCTCATCTGGCTCCATACGAAATGAGTGGATCTGGTCGCGAAGGCGAGATGCCTTGGCTGGCGGAAAATACTTGGCTAAGAATGCATCGCGAAGGCCTGCCCAAGTAGTGAAAGTGCCAGCAGGCTGGGAATCGAACCAGACGGCTGCGCGTCCAGCAAGTGAGAATGGAAAAACCTGAAGATACCTAGCATCAAGATTGACACCCTCAATGGAGAAGGTGCTGCAGAGACGAGTGATGCGATTGATATGGGCGGGGGCATCCTCGTCGTCACGACCATGGAACTGGCATGAATTGGTGATGGCGGTCATAATGTAGGATGGTATCTGCCAAGACCGATCGTTCGGGATCTCGGGAAGGGTGATGGGGGAATTACCACCGGCGAAGCCGGTGGTAGCCTGGTCGTAAACTGTCCTACGGGCCATGTGAGCTACGGGTGGTGGACTAGGTGGACGGGTGGGTGGCGGGGAATTGTGGGGTGAAGACTTTGGTGTAAAATCGAACGCTAGGGTGGACTGTGAAAATGAAGTAGAGCTAGAAGCACGTACCTCGGACGCAGATGACGAGAAGGAAGACTTGAGTGCAAACGGCAACGGCGGCGGTCCCTGCGAGCGCGTATGGGGCATCCACTGCAAAAAAACCGAGAACAAACAAGTAAGAAGACTCTAATAAATGACTCGACTAACTATAAAAGACACTAAATTACTTAGACACCTACGACTCAAACAAAGAACCAAATAGCACGTAATATGTCAAGCAAGTCCAAACAAAGTAATTAGCGCAATCGCCAAGAGTCCCCGGCAACGGCGCCAAAAACTTGATGTGCTGAAAATGGGTCAAATAAAACTAACTAAATTACCCTAATTCTAGACTCTCTAAGCTTTAAATTTATAAAACTAAGACTCGACCTAAACCCACACAACTGGCAAGTGAACCGATCGATGTAGTAAAGCTAAAGTAAGTCCGAGTATCGAACCCACGAGACTCTACTGCTTACGCCACGACTCTATCTAGACTCGGACTGACACGACATACTAAATTGTTTATTAATTTGGGGGGGGGGTTTCTAAAAATCCTAAAATTGTAATTAAAATTAAACTAAATTAACTAGACGAACGGTCAGACAAGGCACGAACTCACACGAAAACCGAACTCAGAGATGATGAAGGAACTACCTAGACAGGAATCCTTATTGCTTTTAGTGTTGATTATAATTGGAAGTTGTCTGCTATGGAACCGGGATCTTGGGATTCTCACCCCTCGGGAAATCAGAGGACCCCTAATCCTTCTCAAGAGCGCGCTAAGACCCCCTAAAGGTTGTTAATTTACCGGTTATTAGACTCCTTTACAAGACATCTAATTGGGTTTATAAAAGTATCCTACGAGGCTCACTCCCTTACGAGACCTAAACCTAGGATAGGTTTGTTTTCTCAGCTAGACTTGCTAAACAGCAGCCAAAAGGTTAACTTCCTAAGAAGGACCCACCTAACGGTTTAATCACTTAGACCTAGCAATAATCTCGCACCTTACAGCTATTGATGATTAGTAGAACACTTGATTTTATAAAATTACCAATTATTACTTCTAAGGTTTATCGGCCGATTTAACCCTAAAGATTCTAGATTTATTACGTGATATAGACAGTCACCAAAACCTAAAATCTAGCACGATTCTATTATGTGATAAAGACCGTCACCAAGATTCATGCGAAGCGATAATTAATCATTAAACAAAATCAAGCATGCAAACACATCTAACTGATAGAACAAACCGTTTACAATTTATAAACAATCCATAGCTTCCATAAATCCAAAAATAATCAAACTTAAGCAATCATTCAACCATGTCTAGGTAGTTACGGAAATTTAGCCGATAATCATGTCGAAATACATAGTATTAATCATAGTAAAAACAGAATTCATCATCAAATAACAAGAAACAAACGAAAACGAAAGAAACAAGGTTATAAAACCCGTGAACTCCAATCCCGAATGCTTCTGCGCTTCAACAATGATTCCCAGCAGTTGCGTGCCTTCAAACGTCTTCAATCAGCCTCTATGATCGTCCAAAGATGTCCAAACTTCGTAATTGTGCTGTTGTACCCGGCTGTTGACGTTTATCAATCCATATATAGCCCCAAAAACCCTAAATTTTCATGCACGCAACTCTGTTGCCGACATAGGGACTTTACGCGGCCCGCTTGAGATGAAATGAAGAGATAACGCGGGCCGCCTTAAGGTTTAACATCAGAAATCATTCCACAAGGCTCGCGGCCCGCTTCGTAGTTTCCCTTAAGTTCAGGCGGGCCGCCTGAACTTAAATAACTTCAATTCTCCTTGTTAAGTTCATGCGGGTCGCCTGGATGTGTTGCAAGACCCCAAGCGGGCCGCCTGGAAGCTCCAGGGATGCATTTTTCGCTCCGTTTCAGCTCCCGACTCCTCGGTTTCCGTGCCAAACTTTCTCCTACCCAGATTTTACCTCGTATCTGTTCCTTTTGCTGCAAAAACCTGGAAAACACGAAACAATCAAAAGTATATACATCCTACCTAAAACCGACACTAAAACTAACGAACTAACGACTAAAACTGACGCGAATACCGATGTATTTTGCAATACATCAATTGGACACACTATGTAAGTCTATATAGATGACATGGTGGTTAAGTCTAAAAAAGGTGAGGATCACCTTAAAGACTTGGAGGAAGCGTTCAATATCCTTAATAAATTTAATATGAAACTAAATCCTTCCAAGTGTCATTTTGGTGTAAAAGCAGGTAAATTCCTAGGGCATTGTTTTGGTCAAAAATCAAGCAATGATAATGCAACCAAACTTTCTGTTGTGAGGTGTGATGCTTGAATCAACGTATAATATTAAGAATCACTCTGAAATGTACTGAACAAGTGACACAGAGATTTATACGAGGAAAAAGCCCTTGATCAATGAATGATCTCCGGCATAAAAAACCTCGAATGATGGAAACTACCGATCACCAACTCAGATTAAACAAGAAATGTGACAACTCGTACCTTACCGTCTTTTATATTACGTGTAACTGTTGAACTAGATGTGATTGCGTGAACTTTAATAATTGAATGTTATGATTATGTGATATGTGTGTTAAATGTTAGTGTAGTGAACGAGCCCAAACCACACACTATAACCCGATCGCACAAGGCTCAACCGGTCACACAAGCCCATTCGGGCCACTCCTTGTAATCGGACACCATTAGGCAGCCGAGTTGGGCTCGGCCCACTCCCCACTCGCAAACACAAAACCAAATGTAGGGGTTTGAGTTTCATTGTTTTGCAAAAACACATTAACACACACAAACCCTAGAAGCTCTCTCTCTCTCTCTCTCTCGTGTGCTTTGGAACCCGACGGCAAACATCCTTCGAAGCTCGTGAACCGAATCGATCCCCTACTTTCATCTCGGTTAGTATGATGCCACTAATTGTATGCTTATACGTTTTGTTAGTTATCGGATTACATGATTGGTTAGGGATATGCTAGTAACTCGGTTGATATGTTGTATGATATGTGTATGCATGATAAACGGATTGAAGTTTGCTATCCTTGTTATTGTTCTTGTTGTAAATCGGATTGCATGTTTAGAACCGAATAGATATGTTTAAACGGCTGTGTCACATTTGAACTTGGTTAATATGTTTAGATGGTAGGGTTTAATCCGGTTGGATGATGATGATAAGTTGTTCATGCTATGTTTAGTCTAGGGTTCATACGAATTAAGGTTTGGAAACCCTCGTTTGATCGAGAAATTACATATTGTGAAACTGTTAGTTGTTGATTGATTTTGTGCAAGTTTGGAAACCACGAAACTGATTGCATGAAACATGGAAATCTGTTACAATTTGATAGCCACACGGTTGCGACTCGAGACCACACACTTCCGGCACAAACCGCACAAGTCGAGACCGAGGTTGCGAGTCCCGTTGCGACTCGAAACCTCACACAGCAGCACGAGCCGAGACCACGGTTGCGAGTCCCGTTGCGACTCGAGACCGGACCATGACGAGCCGAGACCAGCCCTCTTGCGACTCGAGACACTCCTGTTGCGACTCGAGATCGCTGGTTGCGACTCGAGACCAGTTATTTCGCACACACTGTTTTGGACCCTACACTATCACGGGCGCAATCGATTGGGCCAAGTAATTGGATTTACGTACTTGACTGCTAATTGGACTGTCTATGTTAGCTGGGCCGGGTATAGTTTGGGCTTAGACATCTGAATCGCATATGTGGTGAATTGCTATACTTTGATTGTTTGCATGCTATACGTGTTTGCTATGATTCATGAGTGCATTACTTGAACCAAACCTGACTTGTATAATAACCATGATAGGACGTGGTTGACCACTTACTAGCTTACCTGTGCTTTCTGTGTATCTGCCGAGCAACCCAAGGTGAGTTCACACAAGCCAAGGCATGGGGTTCCCAGGGTGGGAATGGGGATTTGATGATTTACTGTACATACATAGATGATAGAACCTACTGCTAGACTAGTAACACTCATTGAACGATCTTCGCACACCTGCCAAGGGTTGGCCGCGATATTATGACTGACTTCGCACACCTGCCTTTGGAAGGCCGCGAACTGTAATCTGCTAATCTTCGCACACCTGCCTGGTAGGCCGCGATACAAACAAACCTAGTCTAGAATACTCGGGAGGAACATCCCCTAATATCTTCGCACACCTGCCTGGGAGGCCGCGATACGAACTAAACGATATACGACTTAACGAACGAACAAAACGCTACCCACACTATACTATTACTGAACTGTTAACTGTGAACTCGCTCAACTAGTTGTTGATTATCTGCTGCATGCCTTGCAGGACCTTAGGTACATTATGGAGCTTGCACAGGGAGGAGCAGGTCGTTGTGGGATACGGATCGTGAACGATATTTGAACTTATAACTTATTTGGGTTTTCATTATTTTGCTTCCGCTACTTAAACAAAGTTTGGTATTTTGAAACATCAATCATGTCGTGATGAATTACTTTATCTACTTTTATTATTAAATGCTATGTTTGATATGATTGATGGCTTGATCCTGGTCATGTCACGCCTCCAAGCGGTGGTACTCCGCGTGTGGGGTTTTGGGGGTGTGACAGATTGGTATCAGAGCCATTGGTTATAGAGAACTTGGTTTTAATACGGGGAAAACGTTTTTATTAAAACCAGACTATAACCAGAACAGTGCTCTCAACGATCCACAACGACGCTTCGCTCCACGTGCAAGACTCGGCATCCTAGGTAATAAGGTTTATGTTTATTGCCTGCATGCTAGAAACGTATAGAACTTTGCTCGCATTACGCTTAGATACACATGATACTATTACATGAGAATACCTACGTGCTTACGCTTTTCTGTCAACGCCCTACTCGCGAACCATTCTCACTTACGTTACTTTTACTATGAAGATCATGTCTGGACGGATTAACATGACACAAGCCCAGCTAGAGGCTCTCGTTCAAGCTCAAGTTGCTGCGGCACTTGCAGCTGCTCAAGCAGGTAGTATATCCTGTAGTCATAGCTTACGCTAGGATCTTTAGATCCTACACTCCTAAACTAGCCCTTGTATTTAAACTTTGCCCTATTCGTACACAATAGGTCAACCAGCGCAGCAGCAAGTTTGCACCTTTAAGAACTTCATGGACTGTCGTCCAAGTACTTTCAGCGGCACAGAGGGGGCAGTGGGACTCCTCCACTGGTTTGAGAAGCTAGAGTCAGTCTTCGAAATGTGTGAATGCCCTGAGGCTCGCAGGGTGAAATACGCCACTGGCACGCTGGAAGGAATAGCACTAACTTGGTGGAACGCCCAAGTTCAGATCTTAGGGTTGGCAGCTGCTAACGCCACACCCTGGAATGATTTCAAAGAACTTATCAAACGTGAGTACTGCACAAGGGATGATATTCACAAGTTGGAGAATGAGTTTTATCACTTGAAGATGACGGGGTCAGAGATAGAAGCTTACACGAAGCGATCGAACTGGCTATTTTGTGTCCTACCATGGTGGACCCTCCCATCAAACGCATCGAATTGTACCTCAAGGGTCTAGCCTCAGAGATTCAGAGTCATGTTACATCGGCAAACCTCGACAACATCCAAGACATCCAGCGCCTTGCTCATCGCCTCATGGATCAGGCGGTGGAACAGAACAAGTTGCCCAAACGCATCAGTGCTACCACTACTACTGTCACTACTTCTGCTACCCCCAGTGACAACAAACGGAAATGGGATGGGGATTCCAGCAAGGGATCAGTTTCTGTTCAGTCCCAAACACAGCAGCGTCGCACCAACGATTATCAGAGTCCGAATCAGCAATCATCGGGCAGTCAGGGGTAGAGTGGTTATAGGGGAACTCACCCATGGTGTGGTAGATGCAACAAACACCACAGTGGAAGGTGTCGCAGGGAACGATGTCAAAGATGCCTCAAGCCGGGCCATGAGGCAAAGGATTGTAGAAGCTCACGGCCAGCAAACCAGAACCAGCAACTCCCACCACCAGCTCCACAGAATCAGCAGCAGCAGCCACAGCGTGGAAACCGGGGATGTTTCCAGTGTGGGGCTGAAGGTCACTACAAACGCGATTGCCCTCAATTGAACCAGAACCAAAATCGCAACAACAACAACAATCAGGGTAACGGGAACAACAACAACAACGGGGGAAACAACAACAATAATGGCAATGAAGCTAGGGGACGCGCTTTTGTGCTAGGTCGAGGTGACGCAGTGAACGATCCCAACGTGGTTATGGGTAAGTTTCTCCTTGATGATATTTATGTTACTGTTTTATTCGATTCGGGTGCGGATACAAGTTATATTTCTGTGAAAGCCAGTAAATTGTTAAAACGTACATCAACACCCCTAAGCACCAAACATGTCGTAGAACTAGCTAACGGTAAGAGTTTAGAAGCCACGCAGATAGTCAAGGGTTGTAGTATTGTCTTAGCTGGTCAAGTTTTCTCCATCGACCTTATTCCCATAGTCCTGGGAAGTTTCGATATCGTCATTGGGATGGACTGGTTATCCCAACATCAGGCAGAGATCTTATGCAGTGAGAAGATCATTCGTATTCCACGATTCGGTCAAGAACCTCTCGAAGTTCAAGGTGACAAGAGTGGTGCTGTGGTTGGCATCATCTCTTTCTTAAAGGCGCAGAAATGTTTACGAAAGGGTCACACTGCCATCCTGGCACTCGTTACAGACGCATCAGCGAAGGAAAAGAAATTGGAGGATATTTCAATTGTACGCGACTACCCTCAGGTGTTTCCTGAAGACTTACCTGGCTTACCGCCTCATCGTCAGGTCGAATTTCAAATCGAGCTCGCTCCAGGAGCAGCACCCATAGCTCGCGCAGCATATCGTCTAGCTCCATCAGAACTGGAAGAACTGTCAAAGCAGCTACAAAAGCTCTTGGAAAAGGGCTTCATTCGCCCAAGCTCTTCGCCTTGGGGAGCTCCAGTACTATTTGTGAAAAAGAAAGACGGTACGTTCAGAATGTGCATCGACTACCGTGAACTCAACAAGGTGACGGTGAAGAACCGTTATCCTCTTCCACGCATAGATGATTTATTCGACCAATTGCAAGGGTCGTGCTACTATTCGAAGATAGACCTGAGGTCAGGTTATCATCAGCTGAGAGTCCGGGAGGAGGACGTCTCCAAAACAGCATTCAGAACTCGTTATGGCCACTACGAGTTTCTTGTCATGCCGTTCGGGTTAACGAACGCGCCTGCCGTATTTATGGATCTTATGAACAGGGTGTGCAAACCCTATCTTGACAAGTTCGTCATTGTTTTCATGGACGACATCCTGATCTACTCCAAGAGTCAGGAGGAACACGAGCAGCATCTACGCCTTATTTTGGAACTTCTTCGAAAGGAACAGCTGTACGCTAAGTTTTCCAAATGCGACTTCTGGCTTCGTGAAGTCCACTTTCTAGGCCATGTAGTGAACAAGGATGGGATCCATTTCGATCCATCCAAGGTAGATTCGATCAGAAACTGGCCTGCACCACATACGCCAACGGAAATACGCCAATTCTTGGGTTTGGCGGGTTACTACAGACGGTTTATTAAAGACTTTTCAAAGATTGCTCAGCCGCTTACGCTACTGACACAGAAGGGTGTCACCTATCGCTGGGGAGACCCTCAGGAGACTGCTTTTCAGCACTTAAAGGATAGACTTTGCAGTGCACCTATCCTCTCTTTGCCAGAGGGCACAGACGACTTCGTGGTTTACTGTGATGCATCCATTCAGGGTCTTGGATGTGTGTTAATGCAGCGCGACAAGGTTATTGCTTACGCTTCACGCCAACTTAAGATACATGAACGAAATTACACGACGCACGATTTAGAGCTGGGAGCTGTTGTTTTCGCGCTTAAGATATGGCGACACTACCTGTACGGTACCAGGTGCACGATTTACACCGATCACAGGAGTCTCGAGCATATCCTTAAGCAAAAGGGTTTGAACATGCGTCAACGACGATGGGTTGAACTACTGAACGATTACGAATGCGCTATTAAGTATCACCCAGGCAAAGCCAATGTTGTGGCTGATGCCCTCAGTCGGAAAGACACTCTACCACGGCGCGTGCGAGCGCTACAGCTTACGATTCAGTCTAGCCTTCCTGCACAGATACGAGATGCTCAGGTAGAAGCATTGAAACCCGAAAATGTCAAAGCTGAAGCCTTACGCGGCTCACGACAACGAATGGAACAGAAGGCAGACGGCGCCTACTATGTAACGGGGCTTATTTGGGTCCCACTTTATGGCGGTCTACGCGAACTTGTGATGGACGAAGCTCACAAGTCCCGCTACTCGGTACATCCAGGGTCGGATAAGATGTACCACGACATCAGAACTACTTATTGGTGGCCTAGCATGAAGGCCCACATCGCTACGTACGTTGGAAAATGCTTGACCTGTGCAAGAGTCAAGGTTGAATATCAGAAACCAGCTGGCCTACTTCAGCAACCCAAGATACCGCAATGGAAATGGGAAGAAATTTCCATGGATTTCGTTACGGGCTTACCTAGATCCCAGCGTGGGAATGATACCATATGGGTGATCGTGGATCGACTCACCAAGTCTGCACACTTCCTAGCTATCAAGGAAACGGATAAGTTCTCCACTCTCGCAGACAACTACCTTAAGGAAGTTGTTTCGAGGCACGGGGTGCCCACCTCCATCATTTCGGATCGCGATGCACGATTCACGTCAGAACTATGGCAAGCGATGCACAAATCTTTTGGCTCACGGTTAGACATGAGCACAGCATATCATCCTCAGACGGATGGGCAGTCTGAGCGAACGATTCAAACATTTGAAGACATGCTTCGAGCATGCGTTATCGATTTCGGCAACGGCTGGGAAAAACATCTCCCTTTGGTGGAGTTTTCGTACAATAACAGTTATCACACTAGCATACAAGCCGCTCCATTCGAGGCATTGTACGGGCGTAAATGCCGGTCACCTCTCTGTTGGGCAGAGGTGGGGGATAGTCAGATTACGGGTCCGGAGATTGTAGTGGACGCCATAGAGAAAATAGCACAGATACGACAACGCTTGGCGGCAGCACGCGACCGTCAGAAAGCCTACGCGGACAAGCGTAGAAAGCCTTTGGAATTTCAGGTCGGGGACCGGGTTTTACTTAAAGTCTCACCCTGGAAGGGTGTGGTTCGTTTTGGCAAACGGGGCAAACTAAATCCGCGGTACGTCGGACCGTTCGAAATCATTGAGAAAATCGGCAAAGTAGCCTACAAGTTGAACCTACCAGCTGAACTCGGGACAGTTCACAATGTATTTCACGTGTCGAATCTGAAGAAGTGCCTATCAGATGAGACCCTTATTATTCCTTTCAAAGAACTCACTATCGACGAGCGGTTGCAGTTCGTCGAGGAACCAGTAGAAATGACGGACCGGGATGTGAAGGTCCTCAAAAGCAAGAGAATCCCTCTTGTTCGAGTACGTTGGAACTCCAAACGTGGCCCAGAGTACACCTGGGAAACCGAAGACAGGATGACAGAAAAGAACCCCCAGTTATTCGGAACCAATGCAACCACTACTGAGGCTGAAGCTACTACTTCGGAATTTCGGGACGAAATTCCAGATCAACGGGGGGAGGATGTGACACCCCAGGAAAACCAGTGAACGTTATAATCTACCTAGCTTCCTCAGTGAGTGCATACCAAATTTCGGGACGAAATTTCTTTTTAGTTGGGGATAATGTGACAACTCGTACCTTACCGTCTTTTATATTACGTGTAACTGTTGAACTAGATGTGATTGCGTGAACTTTAATAATTGAATGTTATGATTATGTGATATGTGTGTTAAATGTTAGTGTAGTGAACGAGCCCAAACCACACACTATAACCCGATCGCACAAGGCTCAACCGGTCACACAAGCCCATTCGGGCCACTCCTTGTAATCGGACACCATTAGGCAGCCGAGTTGGGCTCGGCCCACTCCCCACTCGCAAACACAAAACCAAATGTAGGGGTTTGAGTTTCATTGTTTTGCAAAAACACATTAACACACACAAACCCTAGAAGCTCTCTCTCTCTCTCTCGTGTGCTTTGGAACCCGACGGCAAACATCCTTCGAAGCTCGTGAACCGAATCGATCCCCTACTTTCATCTCGGTTAGTATGATGCCACTAATTGTATGCTTATACGTTTTGTTAGTTATCGGATTACATGATTGGTTAGGGATATGCTAGTAACTCGGTTGATATGTTGTATGATATGTGTATGCATGATAAACGGATTGAAGTTTGCTATCCTTGTTATTGTTCTTGTTGTAAATCGGATTGCATGTTTAGAACCGAATAGATATGTTTAAACGGCTGTGTCACATTTGAACTTGGTTAATATGTTTAGATGGTAGGGTTTAATCCGGTTGGATGATGATGATAAGTTGTTCATGCTATGTTTAGTCTAGGGTTCATACGAATTAAGGTTTGGAAACCCTCGTTTGATCGAGAAATTACATATTGTGAAACTGTTAGTTGTTGATTGATTTTGTGCAAGTTTGGAAACCACGAAACTGATTGCATGAAACATGGAAATCTGTTACAATTTGATAGCCACACGGTTGCGACTCGAGACCACACACTTCCGGCACAAACCGCACAAGTCGAGACCGAGGTTGCGAGTCCCGTTGCGACTCGAAACCTCACACAGCAGCACGAGCCGAGACCACGGTTGCGAGTCCCGTTGCGACTCGAGACCGGACCATGACGAGCCGAGACCAGCCCTCTTGCGACTCGAGACACTCCTGTTGCGACTCGAGATCGCTGGTTGCGACTCGAGACCAGTTATTTCGCACACACTGTTTTGGACCCTACACTATCACGGGCGCAATCGATTGGGCCAAGTAATTGGATTTACGTACTTGACTGCTAATTGGACTGTCTATGTTAGCTGGGCCGGGTATAGTTTGGGCTTAGACATCTGAATCGCATATGTGGTGAATTGCTATACTTTGATTGTTTGCATGCTATACGTGTTTGCTATGATTCATGAGTGCATTACTTGAACCAAACCTGACTTGTATAATAACCATGATAGGACGTGGTTGACCACTTACTAGCTTACCTGTGCTTTCTGTGTATCTGCCGAGCAACCCAAGGTGAGTTCACACAAGCCAAGGCATGGGGTTCCCAGGGTGGGAATGGGGATTTGATGATTTACTGTACATACATAGATGATAGAACCTACTGCTAGACTAGTAACACTCATTGAACGATCTTCGCACACCTGCCAAGGGTTGGCCGCGATATTATGACTGACTTCGCACACCTGCCTTTGGAAGGCCGCGAACTGTAATCTGCTAATCTTCGCACACCTGCCTGGTAGGCCGCGATACAAACAAACCTAGTCTAGAATACTCGGGAGGAACATCCCCTAATATCTTCGCACACCTGCCTGGGAGGCCGCGATACGAACTAAACGATATACGACTTAACGAACGAACAAAACGCTACCCACACTATACTATTACTGAACTGTTAACTGTGAACTCGCTCAACTAGTTGTTGATTATCTGCTGCATGCCTTGCAGGACCTTAGGTACATTATGGAGCTTGCACAGGGAGGAGCAGGTCGTTGTGGGATACGGATCGTGAACGATATTTGAACTTATAACTTATTTGGGTTTTCATTATTTTGCTTCCGCTACTTAAACAAAGTTTGGTATTTTGAAACATCAATCATGTCGTGATGAATTACTTTATCTACTTTTATTATTAAATGCTATGTTTGATATGATTGATGGCTTGATCCTGGTCATGTCACGCCTCCAAGCGGTGGTACTCCGCGTGTGGGGTTTTGGGGGTGTGACAAGAAATGTATTACAACTTCGGATGATAGCGAGCTAATTACAAGGATCACTATAGTGTAATGTGCAAAAAGTGTGTAATCGCCAAGTGAATTGTCAAGAGCTGGTGAGAGCAGTTACGAGTGCGTGTTAAGCTAAAAATAGCCAAGTGTTTCTATTTAGCTCGCTATCCCCTTTAAAAATATAAAATATCTAAGCTAACAAACATTCCGCATTTGGTGCAAGTCCTCCACGAACTCCATAACGTCCACTTCAGCCGTGCACGTGCGGAATAAATATGGAATATGCTCCAGGAATATCGCCAAGACCAAGTCCAAGCTCGTACTCCTGCAAAACAACATCATATTCAAAGCAGACAATTGTTAGTATAAGGATCCTTACGATGATCCATGATCCTGATCCTGCAATACTTCTGAGGATCACTAACTCAAATAAAAGTGAGGATCACTAAACCCAACAACAATTGAGGATCACTGATCATTGGAAAATCCTCCCCTAACAATTGCCCCCAAAATATAAGGAGTAATGATGCAGATAACGAGTTATATTTTCTTGTCCTTATCCGCAACGAATCAACCAGATAACTAGCCGTTATAAGCGGACTAGCCGTTAACATCCTGACGTCATTGAGGTGACTATCCTGCAAAATCATCATTATAAATTGAAGTTAGAGATAAGGGTTAGAGAGCATTTAAATTCGTGCGTTTCCTCTTTAAATCCTCATTCGAAGACTTGATCAGGTACTTCTCTTTCCTTTCTCTCTTCATCTTCTCACTCTGTTTCTCCTTCTTCACCACCGTCATAAATCAAGATGATGCTAAGATCCTCACCAGCTAAGGATCACAAGAAGGACAACCCCTTGAAAAGCCAAGGGATCATAAAAGATTCTGCAAAAGAACGTTGCTGCTTCACTGATCCACAGATAGACATAATCCGCCATTGTTTTCCGGCGAATACCGTTTTCAAACCATTTGATCCCACCGTTCTAAGTGATTTCGTGTCTGAAACCTGGGTAGCTTTTCCGGTCACTCCATTCGCAATAGGATACACATACCCTTTTTCCAGATTTCACCCAATCCTTCTTCTCTCTCACTGGCATCTCCTACATCCAGGCAATGCCTATGATCTGGAGGGTCTTGATCACCCTTGAAAGGATCATAGAACAACAAGGTATTGATCTGGGAATGTCGGAGCTTGCAGAGATGTACGACCTCGTAAGCCATGGGTCTCACCGATATCTACTCAACATAAGCCTGGTGAAGAACATCCCATCTTCAAAGCCACTAAGAATGACACCAACTGGAAACGGTAATTCTTCTTTGTCAGAAGGGATTCTATCCCTGATGGAAAGGATCTGCCTAGAAAATGGACCACTCATGGTAGGATAGAGGATCCTTAGAAGGATCACCGGATGAGTTTGCTTCTGATCAGGATCACTAACATATCTCCATTTCTTTTGTGCAGCTGTTTCTGTTTCACATCTCTTCAAAACACCTGCCACAAAGGAAAGGCTTGCTGTTTTCCAAAGACTTGATCCTGTAATAAGATCATTTAAAGCAAACACCCAAGATTCTCAAGAAGTATCCTCAGGTTCTGTCACTATGTCGAGTAAGTATCCGTGTTTATATGTAATTAAATGCTTAAATAAAAATAAATAAGGATACTTATCTGTTTTGAATGCGTAGGTGCTGGAAAATCTTCAAGATCTGCCTCCAAATTCAGTGTCACTGACCTTGACACTGTCCGATCCTCAAAGAAGAAGCTTGTTGCCAGTCCAACTGTCTCGATCCCCAAGGCACCCACTTCTAAAGGCAAGGGTGGCAAGAAAAGGAAGACCTCTAAGGCTGACAATCTACAAGGCTTGCCTCTGATCCACCACCAGTTCCTTGAGTACTTTTCTGATGTAAGGATCACTGACTTAGCTTGAATATCCTGCTCACTTGAGGATCACGTGATCCTGACCTTTGCACTGTCTTCTTTGCAGAAATTTGCTGAAATCGAGGACTATGTTGGGAATGTTGAAGAGCTGGAAGGGAAATACTCGGACCTTCAACAAGTTGCGGTGCTCAAGGATCACAAGATTGCTTCTCTTGAAAAGGACCTCAATGATGCCAAAACCCAGACGGCTAAAGTTCTGATCAATGCTGACTATGAGAAGCACGAGCTCATGGAGGGTGCTAAGCTCTCCGCTACCATTGCTATGTATAAGACCAAGCTGCAGATGGCCCAAGAAGCTCAGGATCCTGACTTTGACAGGAGCAACTGGGACGTTGAGGGCTGGAAGGCTAGGCTGGCTGAGCTGGACGACGAAGAAGAGGCTGAGGAGGTTTTAGCAATCGAGGCTGGTGGCAGTGGCAAGGATCAGGGCGGTAGAGAGGCAAGTGGAGCCGGTGAAGCCGGAGATGGTGATGCAGCAAAGGTGTAAGCTGCAAGGATGGGCGATGATGGACACTTCTAGACATAGTCGGAGCCCATTTTTTTAAGTTGGGTAGTTTATTTTGGTTATGATGTTTTCGTTGAACAATGATGGGTTGTAATAACTTTAGACAATAGTTTCTAGGGTGAAGGATCATGGATCCTTGAACAATAGGCAGGATAATGGGTGGTGGATGGATCCTCTATTTGGGGGATGAAGCCACTCGTTATCTTTCCGTCTTTTATTTCCTGCACTACAAAGACCCGTAAACAATGGACACCCTTTGCCATCCCATGTGGACGGGCCATGTTTTGCTGGTAGAAACGTGGGTTGGCAATTTTGATAACCTTAAATGGTTTAATGTTTTGTGAATAGAATAACTTTAACTTTTTGGCTATCTCCCGTGTTGCTATCCTTGTTAGTACTTTACTTTTCAATTGTTGCGATATTCATTTTGTTTAAATTTATCAAGTAAAGAAAAAACTTAATAAATATCCTCAAAAAGTTTAGGATATGATTAAGGATCACATATCCTATAGTCGACAAGTTCCGAAAAGTAGTATATTTTAAGGTCATAAGTTCAGTTGTCAAAGTATAAGGGTTACTCAAATGAATAATGAATAAAATAAAAATAGTTAAGGATCATACCTGAGAATCCAAGTTAGGATCCTAACCTTTAATATTATAATCAGTATAACCAAAAGACAAACCTTAGCAGAAGGTAAGGATCAAGGATCCTTGGTCGTTTGTCTCCAAAAGCCTGAAATAGGATACAACTTGGGACTAAGCCAATATAAGATAAGAGTTAGTAACTAGGGACAAGCCCAACAATTCTGGGGACAAGCCCAATATACTGGGGACAAGCCCAAAGGATAACTGGGGACAAGCCCAAAGGATCGTGTGTAACTGGAGTATGGCCCTCACTGGCGACTATCCAAACTTAGTGACATGAAAATGCCAAAACCTTAGCTAACGTGAAAACGTTAGAAACCTTAGGAACGGATGTATGGTACGTCTACCATTATACGTAGGATCCCGGATACAGCCAGTACAATGAAATTGTCAGCCCCTAAAGCGAGTACTGGTCCCATTGCCATAAACTGTACCAGGATCATCGTGCGCTACTGGCGAAACTGGGGACAGGCCCAAACTGGGGTCAGGCCCAAATAACTGGGGTCAAGCCCAAATAACTGGGGTCAAGCCCAAATAACTGAATACTTCTGTGGATAATAAGTCCTTTGTTAAGGATACCTGGACCTTCAAAACTCAGAATTAAGAGAAAGGAGGATAAAGGATGCAGGATCCTTATCCTTATATAAGAGAATAAAAGAATGAAATAGTTTGAGATTAGAATGTTACCAAAATGAGGATCATCTGTTCTGTAAGGATCCTTCAAGGATACTTGTCATGTGAGGATCATGGATCCTTGTCACATGAAGTATTTCTTCAAATGGACAGCATTCCAAGCTCTTGGTAGCAAATCACCTTCCATTGTTAGCAATCGATATGCCCCCTTTCCTGCCTCAGCTTCAATCAAATAAGGGCCTTCCCACTTTAGTGCCAACTTTCCATCAGCAGGATTGGTGGTATTCTGAAATGCTTTCCTTAATACCATATCACCAACTTAGAATTTCCTGATCCTGACATTTTTGTTGTAAGCTCCAGCCATCCTTTGTTGATAACTGGCCATCCTTATCCTTGCCAAATCCCTGATTTCTTCTATAGTATCCAAGTCTTGAACCAAGTTTTCAGCATTTTCTTCAGGATCACGAATGCTTATTCTTGCAGTCGGAACCAGCATTTCTGTAGGGATCACTGATTCTGCCCCAAATACCAAAGAAAATGGAGTTTGGCCAGTAGCATTCTTGTAAGTTGTCCTATCAGCCCAAAGCACATAAGGTAGTTCTTCTGCCCATTTTCCTTTCTTGGATCCAAGCTTCTTTTTCAAGTTGTTAATGATGATCTTGTTGGATGATTCTACCTGACCATTAGCTTGTGGGTGGACTGGTGTTGATGTTTGAATCAATGAACAATATTAAGGATCACTCTGAAATGTAATGAACAAGTGACATAAAGATTTATACGAGGAAAAAGCCCTTGATCAATGAATGACCTCCGGCATAAAAAACGTCGGGTGATGGAAACTACCGATCACCAACTCAGATTAAACAAGAAATGTATTACAACTTCGGATGATAGCGAGCTAATTACAAGGATCACTATAGTGTAATGTGTACAAAAGTGTGTAATCGCCAAGTGAATTATCAAGAGCTGGTGAGAGCAGTTACGAGTGTGTGTGTTAAGCTAAAAATAGCCAAGTGTTTCTATTTAGCTCGCTATCCCCTTTAAAAATGGAAAATATCTAAGCTAACAAACATTCCGCATTTTGAGCAAGTCCTACACGAACTCCATAACGTCCATTTCAGCCATGCACGTGCGGAATAAATATGGAATATGCTCCAGGAATATCGCCAAGACCAAGTCCAAGCTCGTACTCCTGCAAAACAACATCATATTCAAAGCAGACAATCGTTAGTATAAGGATCCTTACGATGATCCCTGATCCTGATCCTGCAATACTTCTGAGGATCACCAATTCAAACAAAAATGAGGATCACTAAACCCAACAGCAATTGAGGATCACTGATCACTGGAAAATCCTTCCCTAACAATTGTGAACATCAAATCTCCTGCCAACGCTAAGGATGTGCAAAGATTAACAGGCAGGATCGCAGCCTTAAACAGGTTCACATCCAAATCCTCAGAAAAGTGCAAGGAATTCTACGACACTTTGAGGAAGAATAAAAAATTTGATTGGACTGAAAATCACGAAAATGCTCTCAAAGCTCTTAAGGATTGCCTATCCTCAGCTCCTGCCTTGATGAAACCAGAAAAAGGGGATGTGTTATCCTTATACCTCGCAGTATCCTCTAAAGCAGTAAGTGCCGTCCTTGTTAAGGATCATGAAGGAAACCTGATATGAACCTAGAACCGCCATTAAATCCCAAGCCTTAGCTGACTTTGTGGCAGATTTCAGTAGTGACATGCAAAGGGAAACTGAATTGGAAGTCCAACAGCTAGAAGAAACTAAGGATCCTTGGATACTCTTCACTGATGGAGCCTCCAATGTCAAAGGAACTGGGCTTGGAATACTACTAAAATCGCCACAGGGGGACATAATACCCCACTCTATACCTTGTGAGTTCCAAACTACTAACAATGAGGCTGCGTATGAAGCCTTGATAGCTGGTTTGCAAATTGTTAAGCATATGAGGATCAGGTATCTTGAGGTACATGTAGATTCATTATTAATCACTAACCACTTTAATGTATCCTATGCTGTTAAAGGTGAAAAGCTAATCAAATATTTAGAGATAGTCAAAGATTTGGCACTTGTTTTGGTTAAAAATCACACAAGGATAATGCAACCAAACTTTATGTAAATGGGGTATGATGCTTGGTTTATAGAAAAAGTAAAGGATCACTTCAGTGTGAAATATGCAAAGACACAATGATTTATACGAGGAAAAAGCCCTTGATCAATGTATGATCTCCGGCATAAAAAACCTCGGGTGATGGCAACTACCGATCACCAAACTTCAATATATCAAAATATGGTTACAACTTCGGATGATAATGAGCTGAGTACAAGGATCACTATCGTAATGTGTGTCTAAGCGTGTGAGAATTGTGTTGTGTGTTCTTCCGAATGGGGAAGAGTGTTATATATACAAGTGTAGGTGACCTATTTTAGGTAAAAAGACTAATAATCAGCTCATTACCCCTTTAGAAATAAAAGTAAATCTAGCCTAAATTGTCGCCCTTAAATCATGCCAAGTTTCCATATCCTTTGCAACGTCCATCTCCGATTAAGCACATGCTATAATTGTAAAGACGCGTCCTTTGATCATGATGCTAAGAGCGGATCCTGCTAAATGTTCCTGCAAAACATCACTTAATTCAATGAAGGTAACTGTTAACATGAGGATCCTATAATGGTCTGTGATCCTGATCCTGTAACTCTGCTGAGGATCACTATCTGCCAAAGAGACAAGGATCACTGGTTAGGATCACATGTGAGGATCATGTATTGTAAAAATCCAGCCCTAACAATTGCCCCCAAAATATAAGGAGTGATTTTGTAAATAAATGAGTTATATTTTGTTCTGATCTTATCTTCAACGGACAACTCGGATAACTAGCCGTTATAACCGGACTAGCCGTTGCGATCATTACGTCACTGAAGTGACATCCCTGCAAATCATGATTATAAATAGGAGATAGGGTGAGGATCGATTTGTATTTAAATTCAGGATATACTCCCTTTATAATCTGCACCGAAGATTGATCAGGTATTCTCTTCCTTTCTTTCTTCCTTTTCCTGCTCTGTTTTTTCTGCTCTTGCTCTGTTTTTGTTCTACCACGAGTATGTTGCTCCAAAATTCTCCCCATAAGGATCACAAGAAGAGCAGTCCCCTGAAAAGCCAAGGGATCATCAAAGACTCTCCTACGGAGAGGTGCTGCTTCACTGACGCTCATGTTGATAGGATCCGTCACTGTTTTCCGGCGGATGCTATCTTCAAGTCATTTCACCTCCACCGCTTGAAGCGATTTTCGTTTCCGACGACCTGGGTGGCCTTTTCCTGCAACTCCGTTCACCATAGGATATTCATTATCCTTTTCCAGCCTTCACCCAATCCTTCTTTTCTCTGACCGGCATGTCTATATCCAAGCCATGCCGATGATCTGGAGGGTTCTATGTACCTTCGAAGGATCATCGAGCAGGAGGGATTGATTAGGGGATGTCAGAGCTGGCCGAGCTTTATGATATTACCACGTTTGGTTCCTTATCGGTACTTGTTGAAACGGAAAGCTGGGGAGGATCACCCTGTTCTTAAGGTCACCAAGAATGATACAAATTGGAAGCGGCGATTTTTCTTTGTTAGGAGGGATACCATCCCTAATGGGAAGGATCTGCCCAAGGAGTGGGCTATTCATGGTAGGATAGAGGATCCTGGAAGGATCACCATCAGACTTGTTCCTTATGACGAGGATCACTAATGTCTTTTTTGTTTTTTATGCAGCTATATCCATTGCTTATCTCAAGTTGACCCCTGCTGCAAGAGAGAGAGTTCTAGCCTTCAGGAAGCTTGATCCTGAAATCAGAAGTTTTCAAGTCACCGTCCAAGATTCACAGGAAGTATCCTCCGCATCTGCCACTATGTCAAGTAAGTATCTTTATTTAAAAAGCAGTTCTATGTAAGATTTTAAATTAGTTAGGGTACTTATCTTGTTTTGATTGTGTAGGCGCTGGGAAATCCGTCAAGTCTGCTTCCAAGTTTGGTATCGATGATCTTGCAAACGTTAAATCTGCAAGGAAGAAAGCTCCTGCTGCCAGTCCCTCTGCTTCAGCCCCTAAAGCACCTGTTAGAGGTAAGGGAAAGAAGAGAAAGGCTTCTGAGGATCTTCAAGGATTTCCTCTGCTCTGCCAACAGTTTCTTGATTATGTCAATGAGGTAAGGATCATTGCCCCTGTTGGTTATCCTTCTTGAATATCCTGCTTGTGTATTTTGCCTGTATATCCTGCTTCTTTGAGGATCACCTGATCCTGAACTTACCTTTTTTCTCTTTTGCAGAAACTTGCTGAGATTGAGACCTACCTTGGCCATGTCGAGGATCAGGAAAGCCAAATCGCCGACCTCCAACAAATGGGCGTGTTGAAGGATCTCAAGATAGCCGATCTTGAGAAGGAACTCCGGGCTACAAAGGATGAGGCTGCTCAAAGGCTGATCGACATGGATGGCGAGAAGCAGGAGATCACCTAGGATGCCAAGGTCTCTGCCGCAATTGCCATGTACAAGATACAACTACAGATGGCTGCGGAGGCTCAGGATCCTGCCTTTGACAAAAGCTCATGGGACGTGGAGGGTTGGAAGGCAAGATTGGCAGAGTTGGAGGATGATGATGATGCTGAGGATATCCCAATGCTGGAGGGCGGTGATGCTGACAAGGATCAGGGTGGAGAAGCTGGTGGTGATGGAGCAGCAAAGGTGTGAGCTGCTGGATTGGGCGATGATGGATATTTGTGACTAGGCCGGAGCCCAATTTTTTTAGTTTGGTAGTGGTTTGTTTGTGGTTGTTGATGTTTGAAACAATTATGGTTTGTAACTTTGAACAATATTTTTTAGGATTAAGGATCCTGGATCCTTTGAACAATAGGTAGGATCGCAAATGGTGGAGGGATCCTCTGTTTGGGGGATGAAGCCTTTGTGATCCTGCCGCCTTTAATTTCCTGCACATGCTAAGACCGCATAGACAATGGACACCCTTTGCCAACCCATGTGGACGGGCCACGTTTTGCTGGTAGAAATGTGGGTTGGCAATTTTGACAACTTTTTGAAAGGGTTTAAGATCCTTTTGTTAATAATATAACTCTAATCTTTCTGGCTTATCTCGTGTTGTTATCCTTTATTTATCTTCTTATTTTCCAGTTTGTTTTAGAAACATATTTGTTAGAGTAACAAGAGTTGAGCAAACCATGTTTAATAAATTTAGGATATGATCCTAGATCAAATATCCTGACACTGAAAATTTTTGAAGCAATCAATTTCAAGGATCATAGGTTTAGTTGTCAAAGTGTAAGGGTTGTTTAGTATAATCAAAATAGTCAAGGATCATACCTGAGGATCCAAGTTAGGATCCTAACCTTTAATCAAGATAACCATAAGTGAAATTTTAACGGATAATAAGGATTAAGGATCCTTATTTAACTTCGAGAACCTGAAAATGGAACATAACTTGGGACTAAGCCAATGTAAAAGATAAATTAGTAGCTGGGGACATGCCCAAAGGATAACTGGGGATGATCCCAAAGGATAACTGGGGATGATCCCAAAGGATCACTGGGGACAAGCCCAAAGGATAACTGGGGACAAGCCCAAAGGATAACTGGGGACAAGCCCAAAGGATCGTATGTAAACTGGAGTATGGCCCTTACTGGCGACTATCCAAACTTAGTGACATGAAAATGTCAAAACCTTAGCTAACGTGAAAACGTTAGAAACCTTATGAACGGATGTATGGTACGTCTACCATTATACGTAGGATCCTAGGTATAGCCAGTACGATGAGGTTGTCAGCCCCGGAAGTGGGTACTGGTCCCAAAGACGTGAACTATATCAGGATCATCGTGCGCTGCTGGCGGAAACTGGGGATAATCCCAAGGATAACTGGGGTTGAACCCAAGGATCTGTGGTGCTTTTGAAGATCTTTAACGACATGCTGAAGATACCTGAACTATCATAACTCAAATGGTTCGTGAGAAGAGGATGAAGGATACATGATCCTTATCCTTAGGTAAAAAGTAAGGAAATGTAATAGTTTTTAGGATAAGGACATTACCAGAGTAAGGATCACTGACTTCACCGGGATCCTTCGAGGATACTTCAATGTAAGGATCACATGCTTGAAGGATCATGTTCACATAAAGTATCTCTTTAAGTGAACAGCATTCCAGGCTCTTGGTAACAGGTTTCCTTCCATGGTTAGCAATCTGTATGCCCCCTTTCCTGCTTCAGCTTCAATCAAGTAAGGGCCTTCCCACTTTGGTGCTAACTTCCCGTCAGCAGGATTAATAGTGTTTTGGAATGCTTTTCTCAACACCATATCTCCGACTTGAAACTTCCTTATCCTAACATTTTTGTTGTAAGCACCAGCCATTCTTTGTTGGTAGCTTGCCATCCTTATCCTAGCCAGATCCCTGATTTCCTCAATAGTATCCAAATCCTGAGCCAGGATTGTAGCATTCTCTTCAGGATCACGAGCACTTGTTCTAGCAGTTGGGATCACCATCTCTGTTGGGATTACTGCTTCTGCCCCAAATACTAAAGAGAAAGGTGTTTGACCAGTGGCATTCTTGGGAGTTATCCTATCAGCCCATAGCACATAAGGTAACTCCTCTGCCCATTTTCCCTTCTTGGATCCTAGCTTCTTCTTCAGATTGTTGATGATGATCTTGTTGGATGATTCTGCTTGGCCATTGGCTTGTGGATGAACTGGTGTTGATGTTATCATCTTAATTCCCCAACTGTCACAAAAGTTAGTGGTTCTGCTTCCAATGAATTGGGAACCATTATCACATACAATTTCAGAGGGAATGCCAAATCTAGTTATAATGTTTCTTTTGATAAAGGATATAACTTCTTTTTCTCTGACTTGAGCAAAGGCTTCAGCTTCTATCCACTTAGAGAAGTAGTCAGTCATGGCAAGCATAAATACTTTTCCACCAGGTGCTTTAGGGAGCTTGCCAACTATATCCATCCCCCATCTCATGAATGGCCAAGAGGATGGTATAGGGTGTAGCAATTCAGCTGGTTGATGAAGGATATTGCTGTGTCTTTGACAAGGATCACATTTCCTAGCATATTCTACAGCATCCTGTTCTAAGGATCCTTGAGAACAATGCCCTGCCCCCAGTGTGGTTTCCACAATCTCCTTCATGGAAGTCTCTCAACACTTCTTCAATTTCAGGATCCTCGATACATCTTAAATATGGTACTGCAAGAGATCGTTTATATAGCACATTATTTAAGATTGTGAATTGAGATACCTTAATCCTGAAAGCTCTAGGATTTTCTCCCATCGGAATCTCCCCGTATTGCAAGTATCTCATAATTGGTGAGATCCATGATCCTGAATAGGATTGAGCTTCTTCACTAGGGACCACTGCAGTATCCTCTTCTATTTCCATGGCCACCTGATTTTCAATGGCAGGAGCCAGGATATGGATGATAGGGATACTCATATCTTCTGGAATCTTTAAGGATGATCCTAGGTTGGCCAATGCATCAGCTTCCGTGTTATCCTCCCTTGGTACCTGTGTTAAGCTGAAAGAGACAAAAGAGAGTGCCAATTCCTTGACTATCTCTAAATATTTGGTTAGTTTTTCTCCTTTAACAGCATAGGATCCATTAAAGTGATTGGTGATCAATAATGAGTCTACATATACTTTAAGATATTTTACCCCCATATCCTTAGCAATTTGTAAGTCAGCAATTAAGGCTTCATATTCAGCCTCATTGTTAGTTGCTTGGAACTCACAGGCTATGGAGTGGGGTATTATGTCCCCCTGTGGCGATTTTAGTAGTATCCCGAGCCCTGTGCCCTTGACATTTGAGGATCCATCAGTGTGTAGTATCCAAGGATCCTTGGTCTCATCCAGCTGCTGGACCTCCAATTCTGCTTCTTTTTGTAGATCACTACTGAAATCAGCCACAAAGTCAGCTAGTGCTTGGGATTTGATGGCTGTTCTAGGCTCGTATCTTATATCATGGGCACTAAGCTTTACTGCCCATTTAGCCATTCTTCCGGACATCTCTGGTTTCCTGAGGACATTCTTGATTGGAAAATTAGTTCTAACAACAATAATATGGGTTTCAAAATAATGCCTTAACTTAGTTGATGCCATGATTAATGCAAGAATAAGTTTTTCGAGGTGTGAGTACCTGGATTCGGCATCAAGTAAACTCTTACTTACATAGTAGATAGGATATTGTGTACCTTCGTGATCCTTAACAAGGACAGCACTTACAGCGGTTGAGGATACCGCCAGGTATAAGGATAACACATCTCCTTTTTCGGGTTTTGATAATGCTGGTGCTGAGGACATATATTCTTTAAGGGCTTGTAAAGCATTCTCATGTTTCTCAGTCCATTCAAACTTCTTGTTCTTCCTTAGGATATCATAAAATTCTTTACATTTCTCCGAGGATTTTGATATGAACCTGTTTCAGAGCTGCTATCCTGCCTGTTAGCCTTTGCACATCCTTAGCATTGGCAGGGGACTTGATATTCACTAGTGCTTTAATTTGCTCCGGACTTGCTTCAATGCCCCTCTGAGTTACCATATATCCTAGGAATTTTCCTGCCTTAACACCAAAGTGGCATTTTGAAGGATTAAGCTTCATGTTATAATTATCAAGGATATCAAATGCTTCTTCCAAATCCCTTAGGTGATCCTCAGCTTTCTTTGATTTGACTACCATATCATCTATGTATACTTCCATAGTTTGTCCAATTTGATCTTTGAACATCATATTCACCAGCCTTTGATATGTTGCACCTGCATTTCTTAATCCAAAAGGCATGGCAATATAACAATACAAACCTGTTGGGGTCATAAAGGCTGTATCCTCTTGGTCAGATGGTTCCATCTGAATTTGTTGGAATCCAGATGATGCATCCATAAAGGTCAACAGTTCATGCCCCGCCGTTGCATCCACCATGGAGTCAATGTGGGGTAATGGGAAAGGATCCTTGGGACATGCCTTATTCAGATCAGTGAAATCGACACATACCCTCCACTTTCCGTTTTTCTTTTGGACAACAACCACATTGGCTAACCATTTTGGATATTTTACCTCTCTGATCATACCTGCTCGAAGTAGTCTCTCTACTTCTTCTTGGATAATGGCATTCCTTTCTGGTGCAAACTTCCTCCTTTTTTGATGGATTGGTTTGATAGACCTGTCAATGCCAAGTTTGTGAGTAATAATATCCTTAGATATACCTGTCATATCTTCATGTTTCCAAGCAAAGGTAGATCTTCTTCTTTTGAGGAAGGATATTAAGTCTTCTTTCATCTTGCCAAGGATCCCTGATCCGATATAGATTTTTGATTCAGGATCACTAGGATCCAAGAGGATTTCGTCCACATCTTGTTCCCTTGCCTCCAAGACATTCCTCGGAGGATACTGTAATTGCTATTGCTCCCTTGGCTTCGAGGTTGGCTTCATGGATGAGGTATAACAATCCTTAGCCTCCTGCTGATCACTGTCGATCTTGATTATTCCCCATGGGCTAGGGAGCTTCACACATTGATGGTAGGTGGATGGGACTGCTTTCATATCATGTATCCAAGGCCTGCCAAGGATAACATTGCAACAAGATAAACAGTCAATAACGCAAAATTTCTGATAATTATGTAATCCTTCCACGTAGATTGGGAGTTTGATGTCCCCCAGAGTTTTCTTCGTTTCTCCACTGAATCCTACAAGTACGGAGGATCTTGGTGTGATGTCTGATTCTGGAATACCCATTTTCTTCAGAACATCAAGCTGGATAATGTTCACTGAGCTTCCTCCATCGATAAGGATCCTACGGACAAAATGGTTAGAGATAAAGAGAGTAATAACTAAACTATCATGATGAGGATCCTGAATGTTAATGCGATCATCCTCATCAAACGTTATCATCTTCCCTTCTGAGACACTTGATGTTCTAATAGGCCTTTCTCCATTATCCATTTTCGACTCCTTTGCATGCCTTTTGGCCGCCGAGAAGGATGTACCATAGATGTCTGATCCTCCGGAAATAAAGTTGATCACTTGTGCATTTGCCGGAGGTGCTGGAGCCTTTTCAGGGATCCTTTCAGGATCCTGAGTCCTTTGCTTTTTTCTTCCCAACAATTCTTTTAGATGCCCCTTGCTTAACAAATATCCAATCTCTTTTCTTAAAGCTATGCATTCTTCAGTTAGATGCCCGAAATCCTCATGGTATGCACACCATTTTGACTTGTCTTTAGTCCCGGATGGTTTATCATTCTTCCTGGGCCACCTAGCTTTTTCTCCTAGATTCTGCATTGCAAGGATTAGTTCATGATTATCAACGGAAAAACAATATTCTGAGATTGGAGGATAATCTTCATCATCCTCTTCTTGGTCAACAGCATGCACATTCTGGTTGTCATTTCTATGGTAGGATTTGAATTTGTTGTTCTTGAAGGAGGATCCTTGCTTCTCCTGTTTTGAGGATCCTACTTGTCTCTCCTGGATCCTCTTGTCATCCTCTAGCCGGATGAACCTGAGTGCCCGAGTTCTTACTTCATCTAGATTCCTGCATGGTGTCATAACAAGATCATCATAGAATAATGAATCCTTAAGCAGTCCCATTTTGAAGGCTTCAACAGCCGTAGCCATATCCAAGTTGGGAATGTCCAAGGATTCTTTACTAAATTTAGTTATATAATCCCTTAATGATTCATTATGACTTTGAGTTACCCTATATAAATCACTAGTTAATCTTTCAAATTTTCTACTACAAGAGAATTGGTTATTGAATAAATTAACTAAATTAGCAAATGAAGTAATAGAGTAAGGAGAAGACTTAGCAGCCATTTAAGAGCTGATCCAGTAAGAGTGGATCCAAATCCTTTACATAGGCATGCTTCCTTCAACTTTTCTGGGATAGGATTGATCTCCATTCTCTCCCTGTATTGTGCTATGTGCTCCTCTGGATCCATTGTACCATCATACAGCTTCATAGTAGGGATATGGAACCTTTTGGGTACCTCTGCATCACAAATCGGTGGTGCAAAACGAGACACCTTATGGCTTCCATCTGCAATCTCCAGGATAGGCTTGACTACCCCTGGAACACTTGAGATCATATCTTTTAGCTTCTGCAACTCCCTGGCCATAGCATGATTGATACCTGTATCCTGCATGAATCCATGGTTAGTGGTAAGACAGTTATTTAAAGTGTTACCTCCCATTGGGTTCAAGTTAGTGAATCCATGTTGCTGGGATTCTGGAATAACGGAGGGACCAGTGGAAGCAATGGTCTGCATTGGAATGAAGTCCCCTTGATGGACATCTAGACTTCCTGTTTGCAAACTTTTTAGGGATCCTGGCATCTGGAAGGATCCTGGTATCTGGAAGGATCCTGGAACGAAGGAGGATCCTTGACCCTGGGATGATCCTGGAACAAAGTAGGATCCTTGAAACTGCTGTGCTCCCGGATAGGCTCCCGAATTCATGAAGGATCCCATATGCTGGGGATAGGATCCTGCCGGCTGAAAGTGTGAGCCTGATGCCTGAGTCATTGCTGTTGATCCGAGGTGCAATCCTCTTGATTCTCCCATAATTTGCACGTCTGGAATTTCCGATGGCTGAGAAGTGATCATTGGAGTATCAAAGTTCAAGGATTTGGGCATCAGTGGGGAATGATCCTCTGCCGTTTTCTTTTGTCTTTTGAGATCTCCAATTTCCCTGAGGATCCTTTCATTAGTTTCATCCTGCCGCTGCATACGATCCTTCATCTGCAAAATCAAAGTAAATACGTCACTAGTACTGGGAGTATAAGAATTCATAGCAGAAGAAGATGGAGGTCTAGAGTTAGTAGGAGTTGGTCTCTTCTCAGCATTCTTCTGGGATCCTGCCGGTGGAGGAGGCAGAGTGTTCTGAGACGAGGTGACTGCAGACATCGCCGTGGACATGTTTTTCAATGATGAAGCCATGTAATTCTTTGAAATGATTTCGAACAAAAGGTTTTCTTATGAATGAAGCACCAATTGCCCCACGGTGGGCGCCAAACTGTTTTGGTTAAAAATCACACAAGGATAATGCAACCAAACTTTATGTAAATGGGGTATGATGCTTGGTTTATAGAAAAAGTAAAGGATCACTTCAGTGTGAAATATGCAAAGACACAATGATTTATACGAGGAAAAAGCCCTTGATCAATGTATGATCTCCGGCATAAAAAACCTCGGGTGATGGCAACTACCGATCACCAAACTTCAATATATCAAAATATGGTTACAACTTCGGATGATAATGAGCTGAGTACAAGGATCACTATCGTAATGTGTGTCTAAGCGTGTGAGAATTGTGTTGTGTGTTCTTCCGAATGGGGAAGAGTGTTATATATACAAATGTAGGTGACCTATTTTAGGTAAAAAGACTAATAATCAGCTCATTACCCCTTTAGAAATAAAAGTAAATCTAGCCTAAATTGTCGCCCTTAAATCATGCCAAGTTTCCGTATCCTTTGCAACGTCCATCTCCGATTAAGCACATGCTATAATTGTAAAGACGCGTCCTTTGATCATGATGCTAAGAGCGGATCCTGCTAAATGTTCCTGCAAAACATCACTTAATTCAATGAAGGTAACTGTTAACATGAGGATCCTATAATGGTCCGTGATCCTGATCCTGTAACTCTGCTGAGGATCACTATCTGCCAAAGAGACAAGGATCACTGGTTAGGATCACATGTGAGGATCATGTATTGTAAAAATCCAGCCCTAACAGCACTCTCTTTTGTTTCCTTTAGTTTGACACATGTACCCAGAGAAGAGAATGCAGAAGCTGATGCATTAGGCAATCTGGGATCATCCTTGAAAAATCCCAAAGGATATCAAGATCCCTATTATCCATATCCTAACCCCTGCTATTGAGGGTCATGCAGCTATGGAGATAGGAGAAGATTCTGCAATTATCCCTAGTGATGACACATGATTTCATTCAGGATCATGGATCCTTCCAATTATGAGATATATCCAACATGGAGAGATCCCTACAGGAGAAAACCCCAGGGCTTTCAAAATTAAGGTATCTCATTTTACAATATTGAATAACATGTTATATAAACGATCTCTTGCAGGACCATATCTAAGGTGTATAGAGGATCCTGAAACCCAAGAAGTCTTAAAGGATCTTCATGAAGGAGAATGTGGAAATCACATTGGGGACAGGGCATTATTCTCAAGGATCCTGAGAACAGGATACTATTGGCCTACTATGAAGAAGGATGCTGTGGATTATGCTAAAAGATGTGATCCTTGTCAGAGACACAGTAATATCCTTCACCAACCAGCAGAGCTCTTGCACCCTATATCCTCTTCTTGGCCATTTATGAGATGGGGGATGGATATAGTTGGTAAACATCCCAAGGCACCTGGTGGAAAAGTGTTCATGTTTGCTATTAGGGGAAGATTTTCTTGTGATCAGTGATCCTCAATTGCTGTTGGGTTTAAGGATCCTTAATTCTGTCTGAATTAGTGATCCTCAGAGAGTATTGTAGGATCAGGATCCAGGATCATCATAGTGATCCTTACACTAACGATTGTCTACTTTGAATATGGAATTGTTTTGCAGGAGTACGTGCTTGGACTTAGTCATGGCGATATTCCCGGAGCATATTCTCTTTTATTCCGCACGTGCTTGACCATGGTGAACGTTATGGAGATCGTGGGGAGAGGGCATGAATTGCGGATAGTTAGTTATTTAGATATTTACTAAATTTAAAAGGGGATAGCGAGCTAGATTAGAACACTTGGCTATTTTTTTGGCTACAAACACACACTCGTACTGCTCTCATTAGTTTACAACACTTTGCTCGGCGATTACACATCATTGTTACACATTTCACTCTAGTGATCCTTGTAACTAGCTCGCTATCATCTAAAGTTGTAACACACATTTTACTTAATTTATGTTGGTGATCGGTAGTTTCAATCACCCGAGGTTTTTTATGCCGGAGATCAACTCTTGATTAAGGGCCTTTTCCTCGTATAAATCATTGTGTCACTTGTTCATTATATTTCTGAGTGATCCTTAATATTGTTAATTGATTCAAGCATCACACCTCACATCTAAAGATTTGGTTGCATTATCTTAGCTTGATTTTTGACCAAAACAGTTTGGCGCCCACCGTGGAGCAATTGGTGCTTCATTTTTGAGAAACTTCGTTCATTTCGGTTATTCCGGTTCATCACATTCAACCAGATGGCTTCTCAAGGAAAAACCACTTCAAGTGCAGTGTCTGCGGTCAATTCATCCCAAGGCGTTCCACCTTTGCCTCCACCACCTTCTGGATCCCAGAAGAATGCTGAAAAGAGACCGGCAGAGGATCATTCCCCATTGATGCCCAGATCTTTTTACTTTAATTTTGCTACTACTAGTGACCTTTTTACTTTAATTTTGCAGATGAAGGATCACATACAGCAGCAGGATAAGACTAACGAAAGGATCCTCAGAGAAATTGGTGATATCATGAAACAGAAGAGATAGGCAGAGGATCATTCCCCATTGATGCCCAGATCTTTGAATTTCAACACTCCGGTCGTAACCTCTCAGCATTCTGCAGCTCCAGACATCCAATACTTGGGTGGAACAAGAGGAATGCACTACGGATCCTCAGCAATGTCTCAGGCTCTAGGATCCTATTTTCAACCAGCAGGATCCTTCTCTCAGCATCAAGGATCCTTCGTTAGCTCAGGAGGATACATGGGGACGCAACAGGTTCCAGGATCCTCCCAGGTTCTAGGATCATCTCAGGTTCAAGGATCCTCTCAGGTTCAAGGATCCTCTCAGGTTCAAGGATCCTCTCAGGTTCAAGGACCCTTTCAGGTTCAAGGATCCTCCTTTCAGCCTCAAGGATCCTCTTAGGTTTTCGGATCCATGGATTATCCTCCAAGACCCCCATTCACAATGCATCAAGGATCCAATGTTTCCCAGGATCAAGGATCCTTAAGAAGTTTGAAACCGGGAAGTTCTGATGTCCATCAAGGAGACTTCGTTCCAATGCAAACCATTGCTTCTTCTGGTCCTTCAATCATACCAGAGTCTCGACAATATGGATTCACACCCGGGATTCCGAGCTTGAATCCGCCGGGAGGTAACACTTTCAATAATTCTTATACCAATAAACATGGCCTTATGTAGGATACAGGTATCAATCAAGCTATGGCTAGGGAGTTACAAAAGCTTAAGGAAATGATATCCAGTGTTCCAGGGGTGGTTAAGCCTATTCCTAAAATTGCAGATAGGAGCCATAAAATATCTCGTTTTGCACCACCTATTTGTGATGCTGAGATACCCAAAAGGTTCCAGATACCAACCATGAAGTTATATGATGGCTCCACAGATCCTGAAGAACACATGGCTCAATACAGAGAAAGGATGGAGATTAACCCCATCCCAGAAAGGTTGAAGGAAGCATGTCTATGCAAGGGATTTGGATCCACACTCACAGGATCAGCTCTTAAATGGCTGCTAAGTCTTCCCCCCTACTCTATTACTTCATTTGCTAATCTAGTTAACCTGTTTAATAACCAATTTTCTTGTAGTAGAAAGTTTGAACGATTAACTAGTGATTTGTATAGGATAACTCAATGTCAAAATGAATCACCTAGAGATTATATCACTAAGTTTAGTAAGGAATCCTTAGATATCCCTAACCTGGATATAGCTACGGCTGTAGAAGCCTTTAAAATGGGTTTACTTAGGGATTCGTTATTCTATGATGATCTTGTTATGACCCCATGCAGGAATCTCGATGAAGTAAGAACCAGGGCCCTTAGGTTCATCCGATTAGAGGATGAAAAAAAGATCCAGGAGAGACTAGCAGGATCCTCAAAACAGAAAAAGCAAGGATCCTCTTTCAAGAACAACAAGTTCAAATCCTACAACAAATCTGATAACCAGAATGTGCATGCAGTAGAACAGGAAGAGGATGATGAGGATTATCCTCCAATCTCTGAATACTGTTTTTCTGTTGATAACAATGAACTGATTCTTGCGATGCAGAATTTAGGTGAGAAAGCTAGGTGGCCAAGAAAAAGTGATAAACCAGCTGCTACGAAAGACAAATCAAAATGGTGTGCTTATCACGAGGATTTTGGGCATCTCACTGAAGAGTGCATTGCACTAAGAAAAGAAATTGGTTACTTGTTAAGCAAGGGGCACTTAAAGAAACTTTTGGGATGAAAGAAATCAAGAACCCAGGATCCTGAAAGGATCCCAGAAAAAGCTCCAGCTCCTCCAGCAGATGCACAAGTTATAAACTTCATATCCGGAGGATCAGACATTTGTGGTACTTCCTTTTCAGCAGCCAAAAGACATGCCAAGGAAACCAAGATGGATAATGGAGACAGACCCATTCGAACATCCAGTGTTACCAAGGATAAAGTCATAACTTTTGATGAGGATGATCGTGTTGACATTCAGGATCCTCATCATGATGGTCTTGTTATTACTCTTTTTATTTCTAACCATTTTGTTCGCATGATCCTTATAGATGGAGGAAGCTCTGTGAACATCATCCAGCTTGATGTCCTTAAGAAGATGAATATTCCTGAATCCGATATTATACCAAGATCCTCAGTGCTTGTGGGATTCAGTGGGGAGACCAAGAATACTCTAGGGGACATCAAACTCCCAATCTATATCGAAGGATTACATTCTTATCAAAAATTTTGTGTTATAGCTTGCTTATCCTGTTGTAATGTTATCCTTGGCAGGCCTTGGATACATGACATGAAGGCAGTCCCATCCACTTATCATCAATGTGTGAAGCTTCCTAGTCCATGGGGGGTGGTGAAAATTGAGAGCGATCAACAAGAGGCTAAGAACTGCTACACTTCATCAATGAAACCAACCTCAAGGCCTAGAGAGCAATAGCAATTAAAGTGTCCTCCAAGGGATGTCTTGGAGGCAATAGAGCAGGATGTAGAAGAAATCCTTATGCATCCTCATGATCCTGAATCCAAGATTTACATAGGATCAGGGATCCTTAGCAAAATAAAAGAGGATTTGGTATCCTTCCTCAAAAGGAGAAAATCTACCTTTGCATGGAAACACGAAGATATGACAGGTATATCTAAGGATATAATTACTCATAAACTTGGCATTGACAGGTCATTCAAACCAATCCATCAAAAGAGGAGGAAGTTTGCACCAGAAAGAAATGCCATTATCCAGGAGGAGGTAGAAAAATTACTCCGAGCAGGTATGATAAGAGAGGTTAAGTATCCAAGATGGTTGGCCAATGTGGTTGTTGTTCAAAAGAAAAATGGAAAGTGGAGGGTATGTGTCGACTTTACTGATTTAAATAAGGCATGTCCCAAGGATCCTTTCCCATTACCCCACATTGACTCCATGGTGGATGCTACCGCGGGTCATGAACTGTTAACTTTTATGGATGCTTCATCTGGATTTCAACAAATTCAAATGGAACCATCTGATTAAGAGGATACAGCCTTTATGACCCCAACTGGTATTTATTGTTATATTGCTATGCCATTTGGACTAAGAAATCCAGGTGCTACTTATCAAAGGCTAGTCAATATGATGTTCAAGGATCAAATTGGGTACACTATGGAAGTCTATATAGATGACATGGTGGTTAAGTCTAAAAAAGCTGAGGATCACCTTAAAGACTTGGAGGAAGCATTCAATATCCTTGATAAATTTAATATGAAACTAAACCCTTCCAAGTGTCACTTTGGTGTTAAAGCAGGTAAATTCCTAGGCTATATGGTGACTAAGAGGGGCATTGAAGCAAGTCCAGAGCAAATTAAGGCTATTGTGAACATTAAATCACCCGCCAATGCTAAGGATGTGCAAAGATTAACAGGCAGGATCGCAGCCTTAAACAGATTCATATCTAAATCCTCGGAAAAGTGCAAGGAATTCTATGACATCCTAAGGAAAAACAAGAAATTTGAATGGACTGAGAAGCATGAAAGTGCCCTCAAAGCTCTTAAGGATTACCTATCCTCAGCCCCCGCTTTGATGAAACCAGAAAAGGGGGATATATTATCCTTATACCTAGCAGTATCCTTAAAAGCAGTAAGTGCGGTCCTTGTTAAGGATCACCAAGGTACACAACATCCTGTTTATTATGTAAGTAAGAGTTTGCTTGACGCTGAATCCAGGTATTCACATTTAGAAAAACTTATCCTTGCTTTAATCATGGCATCCACTAAAATAAGACATTATTTTGAAACTCATACCATTATTGTTAAGACTAATTTTCCAATTAAGAATGTTCTCAGGAAACCTGAAATGTCAGGAAGGATGGCTAAGTGGGCAGTGAGGCTCAGTGATATAAGATATGAGCCTAGAACCGCTATCAAATCCTAAGCCTTAGCTGACTTTGTGGCAGATTTCAGTAGTGACTTGCAAAGGGAAGCTGAATTAGAAGTCCAATAGCTAGAGGAGACTAAGGATCCTTGGATACTCTTCCCTGATGGAGCCTCTAATGTCAAAGGAACTGGGCTTGGAATACTACTAAAATCGCCACAGGGGGACATAATACCCCACTCTATAGCTTGTGAGTTCCAAACTACTAACAATGAGGCTGAATACGAAGCCTTGATAGCTGGTTTGCAAATTGCTAAGCATATGAGGATCACGTATCTTGAGGTACATGTAGACTCATTATTAATCACTAATCACTTTAATGGATCCTATGCTGTTAAAGGTGAAAAGCTAATCAAATACTTAGAGATAGTCAAAGAGTTGGCACTCTCTTTTGTATCTTTTAGTTTGACACAGGTACCAAGAGAAGAGAATGCAGAAGCTGATGCACTGGCCAATTTAGGATCATCCTTGAAGATCCCAGAGGATATCAAAAACCTTATTATCCATATCCTGAATCCTGCTATCGAGGATCATGTGGCTATGGAGATAGGAGAAGATTCTACGATCATAGCTAGTGATGCTCCGCAATCAGGATCCTGGATCCTCCCAATCATGAGATATATCCAATATGGAGAGATCCCTACAGGAGAAAACCCCAGAGCTTTCAAAATTAAGGTATCTCAATTTACAATATTGAATAACATGCTATACAAACGATCTCTTGCAGGACCATTCTTAGATGTATTGAGGATCCTGAAATTCAATAAGTTTTAAAGGATCTCCATGAAGGAGATTGTGGAAATCACACTGGGGGCAGGGCATTATTCTCAAGGATCCTGAGGACAGGGTACTATTGGCCTACTATGAAGAAGGATGCTGTGGATTATGCTAAAAGATGTGACCCTTGTCAAAGACATAGTAATATCCTTCATCAACCAGCTGAACTTTTGCATCCTATATAGTTGGTAAGCTTCCTGAGGCACCTGGTGGAAAAGTATCCATGCTTGCTATGACTGATTATTTCTCCAAGTGGATAGAGGCTGAAGCCTTTGCTCAAGTCAGAGAGAAAGAAGTGATATCCTTTATCAAAAGAAATATTATTACTAGATTTGGTATCCCTTCTGAAATTGTATGTGATAATGGATCCCAATTTATTGGGAATAGAACTACTAACTTTTGTGACAGCTGGGGGATTAAGATAATAACATCAACACCAGTCCACCCACAAGCTAATGGCCAGGCAGAATCATCCAACAAGATCATCATCAACAACTTGAAAAAGAAACTTGGATCCAAGAAAGGAAAATGGGCAGAAGAGCTGCCTTATGTATTATGGGCTGATAGGACAACTCCCAAGAATGCTACTGGTCAAACTCCATTCTCTTTGGTATTTGGAGCAGAATCAGTGATCCCTACAGAAATGGTGGTTCCTACTGCAAGAACAACTATCCGTGATCCTGAAGGAAATGCTGAAAACTTGGTTCAAGACCTGGATACTATAGAAGAACTCAGGGATTTGGCAAGGATAAGGATGGCCAGTTATCAACAAAGGATGGCTGGAGCTTACAACAAGAATGTCAGGATCAGGAAATTCCAAGTTGTTGATATGGTGTTGAGGAAAGCATTTCAGAATACCACCAATCCTGCTGATGGAAAGTTGGCACCAAGTGGGAAGGCCCTTATTTGATTGAAGCTGAAGCAGGAAAGGGGGCATATCGTTTGCTGACAATGGAAGGTGATTTGTTACCAAGAGCCTGGAATGCTGTCCACTTGAAGAAATACTTCATGTGATAAGGATCCATGATCCTTAGCAAACGAGTATCCTCGAAGGATCCTTACATGACAAAGGATCCTCATTTTGGTAATGATCCAATCTTAAACTATTTCCATCCTTAATTATCCTGTATATATAAGGATAAGGATCCTGGATCCTTCATCCTCCTTTCACTTGTTTTAAGTTTTGTAGAAGGTTTGGATAAGTCTCTACAGAAGCATCCAGTTATTTGGGCTTGTCCCCAGTTCTTTGAGCTAGTCCCCAGTTTTTGGGCCTGTCCCCAGTATCGCCAGTAGCGCACGATGATCCTGGTACAGTTCATGGCAATGGGACCAGTACTCACTTTAGGGGCTGACAATTTCATTGTACTGGCTGTATCCGGGATCCTACGTATAATGGTAGACGTACCATACATCCGTTCCTAAGGTTTCTAACGTTTTCACGTTAGCTAAGGTTTTGGCATTTTCATGTCACTAAGTTTGGATAGTCGCCAGTGAGGGCCATACTCCAGTTTACACAAGATCCTTTGGGCTTGTCCCCAGTTATCCTTTGGGCTTGTCCCCAGTTATCCTTTGGGCTTGTCCCCAGTATATTGGGCTTGTCCCCAGAATTGTTGGGCTTGTCCCCAGAATTGTTGGGCTTGTCCCCAGTCACTAACTTGTCTTATATGTTGGCTTAGTCCCTAGTTATATTCTACTTCAGGTTTTCGAGGTTAAACAAGCAAGGATCCTTGATCCTTACCTTCCACTAAGGTTTGTCTTTTGGATTATCATAATCATTATTGTTAAGGAGTTAGGATCCTAACTTGGATCCTCAGGTATGATCCTTAAATCACTTTGATTTTATTTATCATTTATATAAGTGACCCTTATTCTTTGACAACAGACCCAATGATCCTAAAACGGCATAACCTTTCTAAAGTTTTTCGACTATAGGATATTTGATCCTGGATCATATCCTAAAATTCTTAAACATAATTTGTTTAACTTTTCTTATTCAAACAAAGTATATAATAACAGTTGGAAACTAAAGGATTCATAAGGATAACAATGCAGGATAAGCCAAAAAGTTAAAATTTTATTTATTCACAAGATGTTCAACCTTTTAAGGTTGTCAAAATTGCCAACCCACATTTCTACCAGCAAAACGTGGCCCATCCACATGGGTTGGCAAAGGGTGTCCATTGTTCATGTGGTCATAACAGTGCAGGAAATTAAAGGCGGCAGGATAACAAGTGGCTTCATCCCCCAAACAGAGGATCCCTCCACCACCTATTATCCTACCTATTGTCTGAGGATCCTTGATCCATAAACCTAGTAACTATTGTTCAAAATACAACCCATCATTGTTCAACAAAACAAACTACCAAACTTAAAAAATGGGCTCTGGCTATGTCTAAAAGTGTCCATCATCGCCCATTCATGCAGCTTACACCTTCGCTGCATCACCTTCACCAGCTCCACCTGCTTCTCCACCCTGATCCTTGCCGCTGTTGGTCGCCTAAATTGCCAGAACCTCATCAGCCTCCTCTTCGTCCTCCAACTCAGCCAGCCTAGCCTTCCAGCCCTCCATATCCCAGTTGCTCCTGTCAAAATTAGGATCCCGAGCTTCTTGGGCCATCTGCAACTTGGTTTTGTACATGGAAATGGCAGCAGAGACTTTAGCATCCTCCATGATTTCGTGCTTCTCATAGTCAGCATTGATCTGAGCTGCAACCGCCTGAGTTTTGGCATCATTGAGGTCCTTTTCAAGGGAGGCAATCTTGTGATCCTTGAGCACCGCCACTTGTTGAAGGTCCGAGTACTTTTCTTCAAGCTCTTCAACGTTCCCAACGTAGTCCCGAATTTCAGCAAATTTCTGCAAAAGAGAAGATACAATTTAAGATCCTTTACTCTCAGTATGGAAGGATCATGTACAAGAATCACATTTAAGGATCAGCTATTCTTACATCAGCAGCGTATTCCTCGAACTGATGCTGGATCAGGGGAATGCCTTCAAGGGTACCGGCAGCTTTTCTCTTCTTCCCACCTCTTCCTTTTGAAGTGGTTGCTTTGGGGACTATGACGGAGGGGCTAGCGGCAGACTTTTTCTTTCCGGATCAGACGGTGTCAAGATCAGTGACACTAAAGCGAGAAGCAGACTTTGATGACTTTCAACACCTACACATCCAAAACAGATAAGTATCCTTATCCTATTTTTATTTAACTATTTAATTAAACATTTAATTATGCAAAAAACAGGATACTTACTTGACATTGTTACAGAACCTGAGGATACTTCTTGAGAATCCTGGGTAATGGCTTGAAATGACCTTGTTGTAGGATTAAGTTTTCTGAAAGCAGCAAGCTTCTCCTTGGTGGCAGGTGATGGTATAATGTGTGAAATAGAGATAGCTGCACAAAAGAAACGAAAACATGTTAGTGATCCTCATCAGAAGCAAGCTTATTCGGTGATCCTTCTAAGGATCCTCTATCCTACCATGGGTGGCCCACTTCCTTGGCAAATCCTTCCCGTTTGGAATGGTATCCCTCCTGACAAAGAAGAACCTCCTTTTTCCAGTTGGTATCATTTTTGGTAGTCTTGAGGACGGGGTGTTCTTCGCCGGGTTTATGTTTGAATAAATATCGGTGGGATCCGTGGCTCACTAGGTTGTACATCTCTGCCAACTCCGACATTCCAGATCAATGCCTTGTTGCTCAATGATTCTTTCAAGGGTTATCAAGACCCTCCACATCATTGGCATAGCTTGAATATAGGAGATGCCGGTGAGGGAAAAGAAAGATTGGGTGAATTCAGGGAAAGGGTATGTGTATCCTATTGTGAATGGAGTGACCGGGAAAGCTACCCAGGTTTCAGAAATAAAATCGCTCAGAAGGGTGGGGTCAAAGGTTTTGAAAACGGTACTTGCCGGAAAGCAATGACGGATTCTGTCTATTTGTGGATCAGTGAAGCAGCATCGTTCTTTCATGGAATCTTCAATGATCCCCTGGCTCTTAAAAGGACTGTCTTTTGTGTGATCCTTAGCTGGGGAGGATCTTAGCATCATTTTAGTCATGATGGTAGAGAAGAAGATGAACAGGAAAAGAAAACGTAAAGGGAGAAGAGGAAGAGAGATACCTGCTTGATCTTCGAATGAGGATTTAAAGGGAGTCTTTCTCGAATTTAAATGCAAATTGATCTCTATCCCTAACTTCAATTTATAATAATGTTTTTGCAGGATAGTCACTTCAGTGACGTCAGGCTTGTAACAGCTAGTCCATCTTCAATGGCTAGTTATCCGTTGATTCGTTGCGGATAAGAACAGAAAATACAACTCGTTATTTACATTTTTACTCCTTGTATTTTGGGGGCAATTGTTAGGGGAAGATTTTCCTGTGATCAGTGATCCTCAATTGCTGTCGGGTTTAAGGATCCTTAATTCTGTCTGAATTAGTGATCCTCGGAGAGTATTGTAGAATCAGGATCCAGGATCATCATAGTGATCCTTACACTAACGATTGTCTACTTTGAATATGGAATTGTTTTGCAGGAGTACGTGCTTGGACTTAGTCATGGCGATATTCCTGGAGCATATTCTCTTTTATTCCGCACGTGCTTGACCATGGTGAACGTTATGGAGATCGTGGGGAGAGGGCATGAATTGCGGATAGTTAGTTATTTAGATATTTACTAAATTTAAAAGGGGATAGCGAGCTAGATTAGAAAACTTGGCTATTTTTTTTTTTTTTTTGCTACAAACACACACTCGGGGGAAACTGCTGCGGGACTATACCATGTGGTGTGTCTATTGATCTTTAACCTGGTGTAGACCCGGGCTACTAGACGCATAAGAAACATGTAAATCTTTTACAAGTTTATATTTAAATAATTATCCCAAGTTATAAAAATCTTTTGTGCCATGTGCATTCAAATCAATTTTCAAACCTTTTTAAATGAGTCAGTTAAATTGTATTTACCAGTGTAAACTGACGTATTTTTCCAAAAAGATTAAGTGCAGGTACTACGCGTAATAGGCTGGCCTCTCCTTAGCATCACTTAGAGTCTCGCAAGCTTGGATGCAATTAAATCTGTTGAACATGTTTCCTTTTTCTTTTGATCCGTCTATGGATCTGTTTCAACTACTTTGTGATACTCCATATTACAATTTTATTTGGTTGAAATAAATCTATCTTTTTGCTTCCGATGTGCATATTAAATTTGTGTTGTTTGACTATAATGATATCAACTACGTCACGATACTCCCCACTGGGCCCACCGGTGACACGTGGAAGAATAGGAGTGTGACAGGTTGGTATCAGAGCCAACACTGAGTGAATTAAACACTAGCCTTTTGTGTTTAATCTCACTGCACAAATTGCACATTCCTCGAGTTCCGAGTCTAGACAAAGAACATAGGACAAATTCTTTTTTTGTTTTATTTTTATTTTGTCTTTTATTTCATATTATATATTTTGTTGTTATCTATGTTTTGTTGACAGGTTTGAAAATGCCGCCGAGGATGAGACGAGGACGAGGTAAGGCTCCGTTTACTAGCCATGACCATGAAGCCGGGCCTTCTCACCGGCGTACACCCTCGATCACAATGAGCACTAGCCCTCAGGAGCCATTGAGGGTTTACGTTGAACCCGAGAGGCGATCAGTCTCCCTAACTTCCTCACTGTCTTACCTACATTCTTTTGGGCCGCAATCCGAAAACGAGCCCAACAACCCTCCGCCTTCCTTCATACCTTTGTAGCGGTCAAACTCGCACATTCTTTTGGTGACCCTACCCATGCTTTTCAGAGCCGGTTCAACCCGGCTAATTTCATTCAAGAACCCGTGGGTTTTAACCCACTAGGACCCGAAGATCATTTTTCGGGTAACAACGATATGGATGACGATACGGATCCCGTGGAGCCTGCAACCGGGACCCCAAACCATCCCATCAAGATCTCGGATGGCTCCTCGTTTCACGGATCGCCTTACCGTGGTCCGGATAGCTACCAGGCGAGGTTTAACCAGTGGGACTGGTATTTCACGCCCTCTGAACACTCGTCTCCATACCAGCAGCAGCAGCACCAGCAGCAGGATCCTTCCGAGGATTCCCAATTTGTGGCAGTTACTCCGCCACCACCTCCACCAGTGGAGCAACCGCTTCCGGAACCACCGAGGCGGAGAAGGTTAAATGCGCGGATGTCCGTGCGAGGAGGAGTCCGCATCAGCACTCCTCAACCCTCGAGTGGCAGTCATTATCCGTCACTCCAATAAGAAGACCCGCAGATGGGGGGGCCATCAAACCCCGTCTCAGAGGCAAACTCTGCACCTGTGGTGCCACCATTGGGTTTTGATAACCCAATCCATGCATATGCCGGTTCAGCGGCATATAACCCATTCGAGCTACCGGGCCACAACAGCTACAACTATGCCAATGTGGACCCATACCAGGAGGCGTGAGACTACAATGCTCGTCACCCTGAAGGGCCCTATGGTGGTCCTTGGACTACCGGGTACCCACCTTATGTGTACCAGCACCCTCCACCTCCTCAACCACTGCATCACCAGCCGCCGCAGCTAATCCCGCTGGAACGTCAATGAGAGGTCCTCGATAGATTGGACCGATGTGAACGGGATATTCAAACGAAGCGCAGTAACACTCGAGGCTTCTTCAAGGGGTTGTCAGACCTGATCAAAGGGAAGTCCAAGAGAAGGGGTCATTGAAGACCTTTTGTTATTTATTTTATTTAGTTGTAATCAAGTCCCTGCGTGGACTTTTGCTTCTGTACTCAGCCCCTGCGTGGGCTTGTCTTTTTGTACTCTGCCCCTGTGTGGGCATGTCTTTTATTAACCCCTGCGTGGGTTTGTTGTTAATTTCGCCCCTGCATGGGCATGTTATTTTGTAGAAGTCCCGTTTAGGGCAAAAATGTACTTGTTGAATTATTAATGAAATGTTTAATTTAAATTTTCATTTTGTTTGTTATTAATTATGTGCATGAAACATAAAATAAATAAAAATAACTTTTCCTATTAAAAGATCTACCATTATATTAAAATGGCAAAATCTAAAAAGGACAAGACCTAGCCATATGTCATTATAAGACAGGGCCAAGATGGTAGTTCCATAATTAGATTCAGATCCATATTAACATCTCAATTTAGGACTGTTTTGCGTTAATTATTAAAAGAATCTTAAAGGTAAAACCTAGTTTATATGTCGTTGCAGACATGGCCAAGATGGTAAAACCTATGCAAAAGATTCCAATTCTTGTTAACATCTGAAAGCATGTTAACATTCATGACAAACTGTGATACGATAAAATCACATAGGTCATCTTTTAGTTGGGTTATTTAAATTCCCTTAATTATATAACCATCCCTTAAGGATGAAATGCCTACGGGCTATAACTAATGTCCTTTTGGACTAAAGACAGTTGTAGCTTATAACTCCCTGTCTAGAATAAGGCAATAAACTTTGATTAGAGCCTTAATACCTTAACTCCGTAAAAGTCTCGGTTTATATATTAAATTTGTCTTTATGACTATGCCCTTTTGTGCTATTATTAAATTAAAATATAGGATTATAATAAAGGTCCTGAACATATAAATAATTAACAAATTGACCAAAAATGGCTATTAAAACCATGGTTAATAAATCATCAAATGCTGTAAAATCTTCTAAATAAAACCTTGCCTATTATTTTCTATATGTAGCAATTGAAGCTACATGGCTGGGTCGGATGAAGTGAATAGTCATCCGGTGGAAAACCACGATAATGCTAGGATACAGCTGACTAGTGCAGAGCTGCAAGCACTAGTTAATAATGCTGTTACAAGGGCTTTGGATCGGCAGAATAGTGAGTCTAGTGAGACTCGAAGTAGGACCCTATCTGCACCGCACTCCAAGCTTAAGACTCATTCTGAAGCTCACAGCAAGCCACCCTCTATCCAACCTAAGCCTAAGAAAGAGGAACCAAAGAAGGATGATGATCGACATTCTTCAAACCAAAACAGTATTCCATCCAAGAAGATTGTATTTGATGATAAACCTCGTGCCAAAGGTTGCACATACAAGTAATTTGTTTCATGCAAGCCCCAAGATTTCACTGGGGAGAAAGGGGCTGTGGATTGCATGACTTGGTTGGATGAGATGGACACTGTGGTCGATATTAGTGGGTATGCTGAAAAGGACATTGTGAAGTTTGTGTCCCATTCTTTCAAGGGTGAGGCCCTAGCCTGGTGGAGGTCCCTGATCCAAGCTACAGGGAAAATCTCATTGTACAATATGTCCTGTGAACAGTTTGTGGCACTAATCAAAGAGAACTACTGCCCTCAGCATGAGGTTGAAAAGATTGAGTCTGATTTTCTGTCATTAGTGATGAAAAACCTGGATTGCCAAGCCTACCTCACGAGCTTCAATACTATGTCAAGGTTGGTTCCTTATCTTGTGACCCCGGAACCCAAAAGAATAACTCGTTTTATTGGGGGTTTAGCCCCTGAAATCAAGGCAAGTGTGAAGGCCTCTCGGCCAACTACATTCAGGTCTGTAGCTGATATATCCATGTCCCTCACATTGGACGCGGTCCGGCAGAGATCGCTGAGGAACACGGATGCTGAGAAGAGAAAGCGCGATGATGACAACTCACGACGCTCAGGCAAGAAGCACCGAGGTAACAATGACCACAAGAAGGTGAATCTAAGAAGGATGGGCATCAGTCTAGAGATAAGCCCAAGTGTAAGGTCTGCAAGAAACACCACTTTGGGAAGTGCAGATACGACTCAAAATCCCAGTCTCAGCCGAGGCCATGTGGGATTTGCAAATCTTCTGAGCATAAGACCCTAGAGTGCAAGAAACTGAAGGATGCAACTTGCTACAGTTGCAATGAAAAAGGGCATATCAAGACAAATTGCCCAAAAGCTGCGAAGAAAGCTGATGAAGGGAAGAAGACCAATGCGACGGTCTTTCAGATGAACGCACAGGAAGCGATCCAGAATGATAATGTCATAACAGGTACTTTTCTTATTAATGATATCTACGCAAGAGTATTGTTTGATTCTGGAGCAGATAAATCGTTTGTAGATAATAAGTTTTGTGAGTTATTGAAAATGCCTGTTAAAGCCTTAAGTGTGAAGTATGAAGTGGAATTAGCTAATGGAACCATAGAAACCGCATCAACCGTTTTAGATGCATGTTTCATATCCATTAGGAACCACTCTTTTCATTTGTCCTTACTTCCGTTTAAGCTAGTCGGTTTCAATATAGTGATAGGCATGGATTGGTTATCGAATAACCAAGCCCAGATTGTATGCAACAAGAAACAAGTGGTGATCAAGACTCCGTCTGGTGAGCCACTTACCATTCAGGGAGATACCCAGCATGGATTGCCTGAGCAGGTGGCTATGCTCAAGGCATCCAGATGTCTAAAGAAGGGTTGTGTCATTTATATGGCACAAGTGACCATTGATGAGCAGAAACCCAAGATTGAAGATATTCCAGTCATTTCTGAATACCCCAAAGTTTTCCCGGAAGAACTACCTGGTTTGCCACCAGATAGACAAGTAGAGTTCAGAATCAACATCATTCTAGGAGCAGCGCCTATTGCAAGAACACCTTACAGGTTGGCACCGACAGAGATAAAGGAATTGAGGACGCAGTTAGATGATTTGCTAGCCAAAGGTTTCATTAGACCTAGCTCGTCTCCATGGGGAGCACCAATCTTGTTTGTCAAGAAGAAAGATGGGTCGATGCGTTTGTGCATCGATTACCATGAGCTTAACAAGGTCACTATCAAGAATAGGTATCCTTTGCCCAGGATCGACGATCTATTCGATCAGTTACAAGGAGCAAGCTACTTTTCCAAGATTGATCTGAGGTCAGGCTATCATCAGTTAAAGGTTAAAGATGAAGATGTGCACAAGACTGCATTTAGGACTCGTTATGGTCATTACGAGTTTCTAGTGATGCCTTTTGGGCTCACTAATGCACCTGCTGCATTCATGGATCTCATGAATCGCGTCTGCAAGCCTTATTTGGATAAATTTGTCATTGTCTTCATCGATGACATCCTCATTTACTCGAAGAACCAAGCCGACCATGAGAAGCATCTTCGTTGCATTCTGAAACTGCTTCATCAAGAAAAGCTCTATGCCAAATTTTCTAAGTGTGAATTCTGGCTTCGTGAAGTCCAATTCCTTGGACATGTTGTTAGTGAGTGTGGTATCCAAGTAGAACCCGCTAAGATTGAAGCTATTATGAACTGGTAAGAGCCGAAGACGCCTACGGAGATTCGCAGTTTCCTAGGATTGGCAGGATACTACAGACGCTTTATTGAAAACTTCTCAAGAATTGCAGCACCCCTGACTCTTCTCACTCACAAGAATAGCAAGTTCGATTGGGGGCCTAAGCAGCAAGAATCCTTCAATATTTTGAAGCAGAAGTTGAGCAACGCTCCAGTGCTGACGTTACCTGAAGGAATTGATGAGTTTGTAGTATATTGTGATGCATCACACACCGGGATGGGGTGTGTGCTTATGCAAAACGGCAAGGTCATTGCCTATGCTTTGCGCCAATTAAAAGTGCACGAAAAGAACTACACCACCCATGACTTGGAGCCGGGTGCCGTTGTATTCGCACTAAAGCTGTGGAGGCATTATCTGTATGGAACTAAGTGTGTGATCTATTCAGATCACAAAAGCCTTCAGCATCTGTTCAATCAGAAGGATTTAAACATGAGGCAGCGACGTTGGATGGAAACTTTGAATGATTATGACTGCGAAATAAGATACCATCCAGGCAAGGCCAATGTAGTCGCAGATGCCTTGAGTACAAAAGAAAGAGTGAAACCGATAAGAATCAATGCCAAGAGCATTGAAATCAAGAACAGTTTGAATGAAAGGTTGTTAGCTGCACAAAAGGAAGCTATGTTGGAAGCTAACTATCCTGATGAAAAGCTAGGAGTAACTGAAGAACAATTATCCTATGGCAAGGACGGAATCCTGAGATTAAATGGACGAATATGGGTTCCTGTTTATGGAGGACTTCGGGATGTCATCCTTCAGGAAGCCCACAGTTCCAAATATTCCGTTCATCCTAGAGCTGATAAGATGTACCAGGATTTGAAGGCAAATTATTGGTGGATAGGCTTGAAGAAGTCTATAGCTGCCTATGTAGCTAAATGTTTGACGTGTGCGCAAATCAAAGCTGAACACCAGAAGCCGTCAGGTTTGCTACAACAGCCTGAAATTCCCACTTGGAAATGGGAAATGGTGACGATGGATTTCATCACCAACTTGCCAAAGATAAAGAAAGGAAATGATACTATATGGGTGATAGTAGATAGACTGACTAAGTCAGCACATTTCCTACCTATTAAGGAAACATACAGTTCTGACATGTTAGCCCAATTGTATGTTGATAAGATTGTATCTCTGCATGGAGTACCAGTGGCCATTATCTCTGATAGAGATACCAGATACACGTCACACTTTTGGAAAAGTTTCCAGCAGTCTTTGGGCACGCGCTTAAATTTCAGTACGGTTTACCACCCTCAGACGGACGGCCAGAGTGAACGTACCATTCAAACTCTGGTAGACATGCTACGTGCATGTGTAATTGACTTAGGTGGAAGTTGGGATAAGCATCTACCATTGGTCGAGTTCTCCTACAATAATAGCTACCATACCAGCATTCAGGCCGCGCCTTTTGAGGCATTATATGGTAGAAAGTGCAGAACGCCTATTTGTTGGGCAGAAGTAGGAAAAGCTCAGTTATCAGGTCCTGACCTAGTCTTTGAAACGACGGACAAGATTGTCCAGATCCATGACCGCTTGAAAGCTGCCAGGGATAGGCAGAAGAGCTATGCGGATAAAAGACGAAAACCTCTAAAGTTTGAGGTTGGTGATAAAGTCCTGCTTAAGGTATCACCCTGGAGAGGGGTGATGCGATTTGGTAAGAAAGGTAAGTTAAGCCCGAGAAATACAGGACCATTTGAGATCATCGAATGCGTAGGGACAGTGGCTTATAAGTTAAACTTACCTGAAGAGCTCTGTGGTATTCACAATGTATTCCACGTCTGCAATCTGAAGAAATGTCTAGCTGATGAATCGCTAGTCATACCACACACAGATGTGCACATAGATGAGAGCTTGAAATTTGTGGAAAAAACCTTTGTCGATTGAGGATCAACAGGTTAAGAAGCTTCGGAGAAAGCATGTACCTATTGTCAAGGTGAAATGGGATGCCCGCAGAGGCCCCGAATATACGTGGGAGTTAGAGTCCACCATGAAGGAAAAATACCCCCAATTGTTTCAGTAAATCTCGAGGTCGAGATTTCTTTTAAGGGGGTGAGGATGTAACACCTCGTAAAATCATACCCAATAAAATAAGGACACGTGTCATGTAAGACAAACGTGTCAGGAACCCGGATCAAATAAAGATGTATGGCAGGATTTAAAAAGGGCAACATGTTATTAAAATACCTCTGAGCAACCCAAGTTATAAATCCCAAGATCCTTAAATCAGTATGATAAGCATCCGATACATTTAGCCGGTTATTCCTAAATAAATAAAGTTCCATTTTTATATGGGAATTGGGTTTTAGAAATGTTACTACAAAATCCTGATTTAATTCTTGTTTAAAAGAAGTTGAGTTTAGTTTAATAAGGCATGGCCAACCTCCATAAGAATCCAAAGTGAATTCTTGATGTTCCGACATTTCAAATACCTTACACAAAGTGCCAAAGTGGTGTAAGTGCATGCAAAGCATGCAAGGTCTGAGTATTTGGTCCCACAATTGAAAAGAGATGCATGGGATTCGGACTTGTAAGAAGTGCATGGTCAATTCTTGGAAGTTTGCAAAATTTTTGGTTCTGGTCATCGGTTACGGACTGTATGGCTCTAAGCTTACGGTCCGCAAGGAGCATACCTGGGCGCATCAGACCAGGGTCGGTTACGGACCGTAACCGTATAAGCATACGGTCCGTAAGAGGAGCATACGGACCGCAAGGGATTTGGCTTACGGTCCGTAAGCCTGTCGTTGGCAGCGGATTTTGGACAGCTGCCTGTTCAGCCTGTTACACCGCCTTATTAGTGTGGTTTTCGAAATCAGGGGCTTGATAGGTGGTATATAGCATCATAGGGGCACCTGGGATCATCTCACAACATTAGTAGAGTTGCTTGGCAAGATCTTGTGGCATTTTGAGCACTATATAAGAAGAACAAGTTGTGGCATTTTTACTTGCTAACTTGGAATTTTGTTCAAGACTTCTCTGGAGCTCCTGGACAGCAACCAACTCTTCTTAGGCTCCATAAGCATACTTAGGACCATTGTAAGTGTTCCTAATCCTTTTTAAATCAATTGGCTTAGTTAATTAGCTAAAAGTCAAACCGTCGTAATTAAGGTTTGACTTCGAGATTAAGCTATAATTATCCAGTCAAATCTCGAATTAAAAATACCTATAGGTAGGTAATTATGTGGGTAATAAACCCTTAAAAGGGTATTCTCAGATTCCCACTCTAACTAGGTCAATTGTCGGGTTAAAGCTTACTTTAAAAAGTCAACAGAATGCTTATTTTCAAATTAATGCATAATTAGCAATGTAGGATCCATGCAACCTGTTTTATCATTAATATAACTTGGTAAATAATGTAAGAACATGTCTAAACATGTTCACCCCGACAATTTTCAGTTTAGGCTCGGTTTGGAACCGAAAGTCGCATAGTTTGACTTATGCTTTGACTTTCAGTTCTGACCCGTTTAAGCCCAGTTTAGGATTTCCTTAGAGCTTCTTTTGAACCTAATTACATGTTAGTATAACCCTCTGTGATTATACAACGTGGTTCATTAGGCATCTAATTCATATGCATGTTTCCGTTAATTGCTTAAATGTTGACTATTATGCCCTTTCCACCTTAAACTATGATTTCTGAAATTATAAAAGAGTAGACACCTTAGTTACTAATTTATAAACTTGTACCAAAAATTTGACATCAGTTTGAGGTCTAGATTTAGAGTTATGCTCATTAGCGTAATTGGAAGCATTTTTAGTAAATAAATGGTGTAATTAGCATATAGCTTATCTAAACCCAAATTTTAATATCAAAATTTTTACCTACTAATATAAAATAATATTTTGGGATTTTTGGAGATTTTTATTTATTTTTAGGCTGAGCATAACTTAGAGTCTTAAGCTTAATTCGGTTATTGTCGGTTTTGCCCTTTTGGGCTATAAAATGAGTTTTATAAATCCTTTTGACCCCAAACCTTTTTCTGCTGATCTAATATAGTAAATAAATTATTTTGAGCCTTCTGGAATTATAAAAATATCAGCTTTCTATACAAAACCCGGAAATGGCTCCAAATCGCCTTTTAAAGCATTTTTACGACATAGTATGTATCAAAACTAGTTTATATATATAAGGTTTGATACCTACAGATATATTCAGTAAATTTTTATATTATAACAGTAAACAAAGGTTTTAAACTCAGATTTCTAGTTTTAACCTTTTAGGCTTATGTGAACTTACCAAAATGCCCCTTCGGTGCATAAAATGGTTATAATTAATAAATTTCACATATACATGATACCCTACTGTTATAACTTATTAAATTAAGTATATTTACTAAATAAATCAGATCTGTAACTCAGATTTCAAATTAAACTTTTTTATACCCTTTTAAATGACCAAAATGCCCTTATGAGGCATAGTTTGCGTTTAAAATCATCTTGGGCATAATAGAAGATATCTTACTGATGTCACAACATATTTAGTGCATTTTAACTCAGGGAACTTGCATATGCTTCATATGGTTACCCGTTACGCACTTTCGCGTTCGGATCGGCTTATGTAACTAGTTTACACCTTTTAGCCGAAACGGGTCAAACCATATCATTATTGTCTCAAAATCCAGAATGTGTTTAAGTTACCCATAATAAACAAGCATGCAAGCTTGTCGGGTCAAAACCACATTCTAAACCGGTCTTCGCCTTCCATGCGATTGAACCGTATTCATTCTTTAAACTAACTGGTCTAAGCTTAGGCTAAATTAAAGACCCGTTAGGATTCTAATAGGTTATTATAAACCTTCGTTCCAGAATAGGAGATCCAGTAAAAGATATTTGCACTTGCTTATTGTGACTATACTTGCTCAGGTAAATACTTTTAACTTATTTTCCCAATACGGGCTTGGGGTACGGTATATAAAATACCGCTTGGTCGGGCATTGAATCTTTAATCAAATGTTGGTTAAATCATTGAAATGACCCGTTAAAGTTGTTTTGTTGCTTCAAGCCTTTGGGGGGTTAATGACCATGTCTCGGATATCCTTGGCATCATTTTACGAAATGGCCACGACCTAAGCATACGGGTGTAGGCGTACACCCGTTGTGCATAAAGATTAAGGTATAACCGCCAGTTTCGGGGGAAACTGCTGCGGGACTATACCATGTGGTGTGTCTATTGATCTTTAACCCGGTGTAGACCCGGGCTACTGGACGCATAAGAAATACATGCAGAAATTTGATTAGACTGCTAGCTTTATCTTTTACAAGTTTATATTCAAATAATTATCCCAAGTTATAAAAATCTTTTATGCCATGTGCATTCAAATCAATTTTCAAACCTTTTTAATTGAGTCAGTTAAATTGTATTTACCAGTGTAAACTGACGTATTTTTCCAAAAAGATTAAGTGCAGGTACTACGCGTAATAGGCTGGCCTCTCCTTAGCATCACTTAGAGTCTCGCAAGCTTGGATGCAGTTAAATCTGTTGAACATGTTTCCTTTTTCTTTTGATCCGCCTGTGGATCTGTTTCAACTACTTTGTGATACTCCATATTACAATTTTATTTGGTTGAAATAAATCTATCTTTTTGCTTCCGCTGTGCATATTAAATTTGTGTTGTTTGACTATAATGATATCAACTACGTCATGATACTCCCCACCGGGCCCACCGGTGACACGTGGAAGAATAGGGGTGTGACACTAGTTAGTTTAGATTGTATGAAATGGCCTTGGGAACTTTGTCCTACCCAATGGCAAGGCGCTCACACTAGTGGATTTCACGGGGTGCCATCCATCATGCTTGAAGCGGTTGCGTCCCAAGATCTTTGGATATGGCATGCGTTCTTCGGTATGCCAGGTTCACATAATGATATTACCATCATAAACCACTCGCCTCTTTTCAATGATCGGGTAAATGGTATAGGACCCAAATGAACTTTCTTTGTAAACGGGGTTGAGTACGTGTACGGGTACTACCTAGTTGATGGGATTTACCCAGAGTGGGGGGTTTTCGTAAAATCGTTCACAAGACACGGTACCGCAGATCCAAAGAGATTAAAGTTTAACAAGGTCCAAATGGTTGCACGTAAAGACGTCGAGCGAGCATTCGGTGTTTTGAAGAAAAGGTGGCGAATATTAGGAATGCCTTGTCGACTATGGGACAAGGATCAGATTGGAAACGTGATGTACACATGTATCATTCTTCACAACATGATTTTGGAGGATGAAAGTAGAGCGGTCGTAACCTACTATGATGATGATGACCCCCAACCAGGTAATGTAACAGACGAAGATAAAGCGGTAAATGAATTTTTTATAAAGTCAAGGGATATACATCACAACCTTCGATCTGATTTGGTGGAACATGTTTCAACGATTCCTGGGTTCGAAACCGAAGAAGACGACGAAGAATGATAGTTTTTTATTTTGATAATTATTTTGTATGTTTATTTTAATAATTATTTTGTATGTTTATGTAGTTTTTGGTTATAAATATATATATATATATAATAAAAAAATAAAGCTGATGTGGCTTGGCCACGCCCAGCATACCCCCTTCAAAGTGGGTTTGGAACTTGAGTTTTGAAATTATACGTGTCAACCGATGCTCCAACCCAAGCCCCAACCCAAGCCCCACCATACCTCACGGTCTTAAAAGTCACCTCAAAGTTCTTCAACTCAATAGGAAAGAAATCATTAGAAAATTTAGAAAACTAGGGGTTTTGGCTGTCGTGCATTGCGCAGCGATTTTGTTGTTATGTTTAAAGTGGATTAGTCATGTTTGTAATAGGTAATTACGGTTCAATATGTATTCAACATAGTGCTGCTTAGGCTTCTGGGTATGGAGACCGTCCCCAGATGATTCCGGAACGGCGCCGGTGGGAACACCATCCTGCCCCCCCCCCCCCCCCCGGCTTCGTCCTCGGCGTCGAGTATGGGACGATGGTGACGATCCACAAGAAGACAAAAACCATCACTCTCCCTCTCTCACACACCTATACAGACAATATATACATATACATTTTAGGTCCATTCCCCATTTTCATACATCCATCCTCTTTGCCCCATCCTCACACCCATCCTACGTGGATCCTACGTGGTGGATCATCCTTCAAGGGAGAACCATCACCATACCGCATAGCCTTATACTTGCAGACGACAAAAATCAATGTCTTGTACGGTTTACGATTAGTTACCACTTATATTCATTATGGTTGGTTACCGTTAGTTACAATATGTTTAAAAAAAAAAGCCTTAAATGGTTACACTTCATTTCATTATAAAAAAATTAATATATAGATAATAGTATAAAACTTTGAAAAGCAATTTTAAAACATTTTTTTATTTTACTTTTCATTCTTGTTACTATTATTCATGGAAATAAAAAAATATATGTAATCAATGAGCTATATATAACTTGTTCGTGAACACTCTCTCTCTCTCTCTCTCTATATATATATATATATATAAAGTATATCGTACATTACGGCTTAACGTACTTCACGTACAACAACTTGCGTGATTTGTTCTATAACATGCGTGATTAATGTTTTCAATATGCGTGATTATTGTGTTTCAACATGCGTGATTTTGGATTTTTGAGTTATAACGTGCGTGATTTTAAAATGAACGTGCGTAATTACCTGTCGTACGTGATGTACATTAAGCCGTAATGTACGTTAACCTTCCTCTCTCTCTCTCTCTCTCTCTATATATATATATATATATATATACACCTCACATCTACATGTACCTTCGTAAACTACATATATGCAACTCGTCAATTTACATATATTCTTTTTAGAGTAAACTGTCATTTTGGTCCCTGAGGTTTGGTCACTTTTGCCACTTTAATCCAAAACTCAAACCTTTTGCATCTGGATCCTTGTGGTTTCAGTTTTATTGCCATTTTGGTCCAAAAGTGAAATCAGGTCATATTTGTCTTTTTTCCTCAGGAGCAAAATGGTAATTATTTATTATAAAATTAAATAATCGTTTGACCAAACAAACGATTTGCTATTATTCCCAAATCACACCACCAACATTCAGAACATCAACCATGTCAAAGCAAGGTCTGCAACGGTGGCTGCAGTGATCAAAGTGGTCGATAATTGAAACCCAGATTTGAACCATCCTGCCGACCACCTGAAACCTTCTTGTCATACTTGTTGTTTCCACAAATCTGAAACCCTCTTACCGGAAATACGAGAGTTGAAGACGAAACATAGATCCAATCTTCAACCCAGATCCTATCTCATCATCAGTTTCGAATGTGTTGGTTCGAGTATTGCTCAGATCTGATGGTCAACGATCATCTCCACCTCTCAATCGACGGGTTTTTTAAGGGCTTCGATGGTGGTTTTCAGGTGATGCGACGATGGTTTCAGGGGGTTCGACGTGGTTTGACAGTTTTGACGACGAGTGGCGGTGCTTCGACCGGGGGGAGCGGTGGTGCGACGGCAGGTGTCGATGTTTTGTGACGTGGTGCGTGGTGCTGCGAGGGTGGTGGTTTGTTTGATGGTGGTGGGGACTGCGAGGATGGTTGTTGTGCGGTGGTGTGGGGGTGGGGCTGCGGTGAAGGGTTGAGCTCTATTTTCTTGTGGTTTAATAAACATTTGGGAGTTCCATCCTGGACTTTCTCGAGGATGTGTGACCTTCGTTTTTCTTGTGGCTTTCAAGTTCCGGACACCATTGCAGATTAATACTATTAAACTTGCAAGAGAATGGGTTTTGGGGGAAGATGATGGATTAGAGTTTGGGTTTGGGGGACGATGATAAGTCCTTTTATATAAATGGATTATTTAATTTTATTATTTTAATTAAGAAAAATTAAAATGACCATTTTGCCACTGAGGAAAAGGACAAAATAGCAAGATTTTATAACACAAATATGATATGATTTCACTTTTGGACCAAAATGGCAATAAAACTGAAACCACAGGGACCCCGATGCAAAAGGTTTGAGTTTTGAACTAAAGTGGCAAAAGTGACCAAACCTCAAGGACCAAAATGGCAGTTTACTATTCTTTTTATTTTAGTTTCTACAATACTAACTTTATAATTAAAAAAAATGAAAAGTAAAAAAAAAGTTGATTTGGTTGGTAATAGTTTTCTCAATTTTTAAGTTCTTAATAGTTTTCTAAGACCATGTGTAGTGGGACGTTTTTTTTAAAAAAAAAATCAAAAATAACGCCCAAAAACGCCCCCCCCCCCCCTCATTACATAGGGCGTTGTTTGGCTTTTTCTTTTGAAAAAAAAATGAATTTGGCGTTTTATATAAAACGCCTTGCCCCCTTCTCCTTGTCCAATCATCTTTCATCTCCCTTTTTGTTATCTAATAAGATTTTTTAGGTGTTTTTTCTTTATTTTATTTAATGCCCCAATAATGTCCAATAATGCCAAATAATGCCCCATCCCCACTACACCTATTTTAGAAAACGCCCAATAATGCCCCTTTGCTGACTGGACCGCCACATGACTTAAAATGCCCTAGTTAGAGGCATTATCTTCCCCTTCCACTACACATGGTCTAATGAATCTAACCTCAACTAGCTAACCTGTTCATGACGCTCTTAAAAAATTTCACTTAAATCATCTGTACTTCGTTATAGTATTTAGAGTTAAATGCCATTTTAGTTCCTGTGGTTTGGGTCATTTTGCCAGTTTAGTCCAAAGGTTTCATTTTTAACCTGTGGGTCCAAAAAGGTTTCACAGTTGCCATTTTAGTCCACTGGGTTAACTTCATCCATTTTTTCTGTTAACGAGAAGGCCAATTTGGTCATTTTGTATGTAATTCTGTTAACTAAAAGGGCAATTCAGCCATATAAAATGACCGAATTGGCCTTCTCGTTAACAGAAAAAATGGATGAAGTTAACCCAGTGGACTAAAATGACAACTGTGAAACCTTTTTGGACCCACAGGTTAAAAATGAAACCTTTGGACTAAAATGACAAAAGTGCTCAAACCACAGGGACCAAAATGGCAGTTTACTCTAGTATTTATTTGATATTTTGATGAACTGTAAATAGTAACTTCATTACATAATATAATTTTTTAAGTTTCAATTTCATATTTATACTTGAAATAATATTAGCCTTCAATCAATTTAGTTGTCGTTAAATTTGATATAACTTGTTGTACTAAGTGTCAATACATTAACGAATTGAGTTTTAGTACACTAAATCATAACACGTGCCTTTATACAACACCCTCCAACCTAACAAATCAAAACAATACTGATCAAAACATATATCATAACTAATTACATAGTTAGTCCCTATGGTTTGCACAAAGTAACATACTTAGGTACTAATAGTTTAAAATCACATTCTAGGGTATTAACTTTTTATTTTGTAACGTTTGGAGGTATTAACGTTATTTGTAGGTTTAAAATCACATTCTATTAGTACCTATATATGTTATTTTGTGCAAACCACAGAGACTAACTATGTTAATACCCTAGAAGTTAATACCTTCAAACTTTACAAAATGAAAAGTTAATACTCTAAAAAGTGATTTTAAACTATTAGTACCTAGGTATGTTATTTTTGGTAAACCACATGGACTAACTATGTAATCTATTTATTAGGTTTTTCTTTTCCAATTGACACATATAACGAACCTGATTGAATACCCGCGACCAAACACCAAGGAATCCCACTAGTTTGGCGTGTTTCTATTTAAAAAAACATTAATCACACTTTTTACATAAACTAATATAAAAATAAATCTTATCAAAAATGATAAATCGGATGACTGCGAGTTGAGAAAATCTACGGTGGGGGTTCGAACAACGTAACAACGACAATAAGCGGCACGTGATAACGACTGTCGGGATAGATTACCGGCGGCCGCAAAAAAGTCGGTTTTTACAACTACAAATGATGCACGTGCTGGCTGCCATTTATCCTCAATGACGTAATACAATACTTTAAGAAGTCAACCCCCTTTCAATTATCAACTCATAAACATCGTTTTGTTTTAGAATTAGTTTTATGTGCGTCCGTGTTTCGAGTCGTTAGATCGAATATTTCTCAACCAATTAAAAAAGACATTATCATAGCTTGTTAGAAAAAAAAAAAAACTAAAACAATAGCAAGACTGTAATTTTGAGCTAAAGGCAAAACTGAATTTGGTAGGACCAATGAGCGAGTGTTAGGCAGTTGTCTGGCATGAATAAAAATTACATCAAGTAAACAATTAAAACAAAACATTTCCATAGTTTTGCAAAAAAAAAAAAAAAAAAAAAAAAAAAAAAAAAAAAAAAAACTAAAACGAAGACAAAACTGTAATTTTGAACTGCGAGCAAAAGCGTAATTTTGAACTTGGGGTAATGTAATTTTAAACTATGGTAAAATCGTAATTTTTTACAGGGAGCATATTCATAATTTTAAAGTAGGAGTTAAATGTATTTTTTAACAACAAAGGCAACACCTCGATCCTTTGCATGCACTAACGGTCATATTAGGGGAGGCAAATAGGATATTCCTTGATGGGGACGTCCGACCTAAGGCCTATCAGCCCATCTCCTTCTCCACACTGTCGTATTAGGGGAGACAAATAGGATATTCCTTGATGGGGACGTCCGACCTAAGGCCTATTAGCCCATCTCCTTCTCCACACTCTTCAACTGTAAATAGTGAAAAAGGAGATGGGCTGATAGGCCTTAGGTCGGACGTCCCCATCAAGGAATATCCTATTTGCCTCCCCTAATACGACCGTTAGTGCATGCAGAGGATCGAGGTGTTGGCGCACGGTGGTTGGAGCCATGTGGCCTGAGGGACGTCCTTGATGTCGGGTCTGTCATCAACTATGATTGGAGATCATGGAGTAGTGAAAGGGTGAATGGCGCAACCTGACTAGTTACACGTCACTGTCCTTTTGTACTGGTTGTCTCCTGCACGATTCCACATCATGGTGGTTGCATGATCACACGCCTGGCATGCCCTGATTGGCTGCATGCTCTACCATTTGTACGAAGTATATTATCCTCAGCTGGCATCCTCATGCTTGCGCTTACAAAACTTGCATCGAACTAACAAGAATGGCTAAGTATTGTGTTGTTTTTAAGTTGGGTATGGTCTTCCGCGTGCGCTGGCTGCTTGTAGCGACGCATGCAGGCACAGGATTTGAGATCATACCCCTTCAATGTTTAAGTTTCTTTTTTTGTTTTTTTACTTTTGTGTTTGCTTCCCCTTCTAGTTCCTTGCTACTTAATATAATCATCTTTCCAAAAAAGTATATAATCTTTAGCTTCAAAAAAATATATTGTCAAGAAAGGACTACAAAAATTGTACGTTTACGTATTTTGAGTTTTAATACGTGTAATTATATAAAAACATCGACATTGTTAGACTTTACCCAAGCAACCTCAAAAATGGATATTTGTTTAGAGAGGAGATCTTGTACAAGATAAAATTGTGTACGAAATGTAGCAGACAAATCAATGGCTGAAAATTAGGCAGTTGCATTTTTGTAAATATGAGACTGAAACAATTGAAAAAACAAATAGAGAAATGGTACTTTGATCATTTCTCACTTTAACCCATTCCACCCTTGATTTTCAAATGTCTATAAATTTTTCATATGTTAATATTTTTTTAAAAAAAAATTACACCATATTAACGAGCATTTTATTCTCTTTAATTTGAACAGCTTATTGCTATAGTTTTCTTTAAAAAAATATTACAGGATTTTGAATACCTTTACGTGATTTTGAATACCCAACACATGACTACGTGATTACGTGATTTTAAATACATGATTTTGAATACCCATTACGTGATTTCATTATTGTATTTTTGTGAAACCCCACTAAGTGATTACGTAATTACGTAGCAATAGTTGAGTATGTATTATTACGTGATTACGTGATTTTGAATACTTATTTCGTGATTACGTGATTTCATTATAGTATTTTATGTGAAATCACACTGAGTATTTACGTAATTACTATAACGACTCGCTTTTTGTAACTTTCCTTATTTAACAAGTTTGATTGTATTTCTATTTTTGGAAAATTGTTTTCTCTTTGTATCGCCTTTCAGTTTCAATCATTGTAATATGAGGCTTGAATCGTAATGAAAACTCAATTTTTTACACACTTGTGTTATTCATAATTCGTAAATACTTGTTATACATTCATTATGCGTGCATACTTGATACAATTTATACACAAATCCATACTTGTTTATACATGCAAAATTCATTTATACATTCATTATTTTATACATCACACTTATGCATTACACTTATACGTTTAAAATGCTTAAAACCGACAAAACACGCATAATCAACAAACTTTATTTTCGAACAAAAGGGAAAATACCCTCTCGTGCGAAAGGCCCTTTCGCACGACAGGTCCCTGTCGCCTGGAATTACCTGTCGCCCCAAACTCAGTTCACAACCTATAAATACCAACCCACTTCTTCATTTTTCAACTTCCATAACTCCGAAATTCTCTCTAAAAACTTGAACTCGAGCATTTCAGCTGAGCATTTTCGAGCAACCTTCTAAGTGAGTTTGCAACTCACTAACACACTTATTTCTTCTCCATTTTTCTACTTTTTCTATCTTTTTTACAAGAACTTCATATCAAAACAGCTGGTACATCAGATCAGATTTGCCTTGGCAATCTGATAACAACTCTCACTACGTCGAGGACCATGCTAAGATTTGAAGTTTAACTTTCAAACTTTTATGAAAAAACTTCCTGTTACTAAACTTGGCCGAATCAGAGACTCACCGGGCTCACAAGCTAAGTTCATAGCTGTGGGTTAGTGTTAGAGTCAATTCCAGCCAAGAAGATGAACAGTTCAACCAAAACCGAGCTGATTTCATCTCGAAACTGAGCCTCTCGCACGGAAGCAGTCCTGTCGCACGAAAGGATACCCCTTTCGCGCGACAGGGACATCATCTCGCACGAAAGGTTCGGATTTCACTTGTTTCGACAATTTCCAAGTGGTGTATGTTGATCAGATCCTCATTTCCAATACGAACGATTCTGATATAAACAATGTGTGAACTAGGGAAGCATGGGCTTCCAATCTAGTTCCACCACCTCACTTGAACTTGTAAACGAACACCCAAACAATCTCCTAGACCTAGAACAAGTTAACCCCCTCTAGCCTCCAACACTTAGTTCATTCTTTCCATGTTGAGTTGGCACATCCGGGTTGTTCTTGTTTGGTTGTTTGGCTATTTACATTCTGTTATTTCCATTTCTGTTATTCATGACCAACCGATTAGTTAAATTTGTTTACTAATTTGTGCTTTGGTGAACTATAACGAGGTTATTACCTCCATGCATGACTTCTATGATACTCTAGACTATTATTATAATATATCTATAACACAACTGGACTCACAAACATAACTGATTAATAGTTAAAACGTTCAAAGACAAAGTTCGATTCAAACAGGCCCCTGTCGCACAAAAGGGTGATCTCTTTCGCGCGAAAGGCTTCTTATCGTGCGAACTATCCTTTCGCCCAAACAGTTTATGTCGTTTCAGTTTCCGTTTATTCTGTTTCCTCATTCCTTGTTACTGATTCTGGCGGGCAAATCAGGACCCGTAAAATCACAGAAACTTAGTGTCGTGACAAGTGCCTGGACAGAATATATTGTCTGTTTAATTATACTTTCATACCTAAATACTTATGTACTTAAATTCCAAATCCAAATCCTTCGTCCAATCTCCAACAACTCATGCCTTCGTTTACCCTCTGTAGGGTAACCTGACGTTCTTGTGCTCGTCAACTCAACTCTTCGCTCGCGGATTAACTAAAGAAGATTTAACAAAACCGTGAGTATACTCGAACAACGCTTTTCCATTTTACACTTTGGGTGCAATATGTTTACCTATTAACCTACATAGTTACACTTAGACTTTTATACAAGTGCACAAACAATCCACTACATGCATGCTAATATGTTATACTTGATTCGTCTATCTTGGTGATTCTTTTGTGTGATAAACTTGTCATTAACTTCGTACGAGCCTCCATTTAACATGTATAGCGCTATAGGAGTAACGCACCGCCTATAGTCTTGTGGTCATGTTAAATTTAATACTTGCGGTAATAAGAGGATTGACTTGAATATTCGCATGCCAGTTATACAATAATCATGTTAACTTAGTTTCCATGTGGATTCGTTTAAATCTTTTTATACTTACGCCATGTAACAAACTTGTATACTCGCTAATACTTTTGTATTAGACCACGTATTTTTAAACATGTTGTAGGTTGATGATGTTGAGATGATGAAACTTAGTAGGGATACTTAGATGCACGCCTTGTTATACTAGATAGGATGTTGTATTTGTTGTATCACTTTGAAACAATGTTGTATTCGAATAATTGTCTCGTTGTTGTATTTCGGAAAAATGTTGTACTTGATTTCATATGTTGTACTTGGCAATGTTATTTGAAATGAAATGAAACCAGTTTTGTTATAGTTATTGTTACAAATAGTGTTATGAAGTCTCAAGCAATCTCGTTCATCTCACTCCGATGTTTCTACCATCGGTTGGGATGTGACAATTACGTAAAAACAAAAACATGTAATATATAATATTTCATATGCAATACCTAATTTTTCAAGTCTAATGATGTATTAAGGATGAATTATATACAAAACATAGTCAAAAATCAACCTGTAATAACCACATAATGTCGTATATTAGAAATTTAATCACGTAAAAAAGCATAAATAATCAAGTTCTTATTATTTGAATGTGTGATCACGTAATAAGCATAATTGTAATAAAGAGAATAGATCATGTACATGACAATATTTTCATACGAAGTATACGAGCGTTTAAGAGGAGGACAAGTGTCATTGCTTGAAGGGTAATTTAGTCCTTTCTCACTTAAACACTTTCCCCCTTGATTTTCAAACGGCTATAACTTTTTCATACGTTAATATTTTTTTAAATTACACCGTATTAACGAGTATTTCATTCTCTTTGATTTGAGCAGCATATTGCTATAGTTTTCTTAAAAAAAAATACAGGATTTTGAATACCCATTAATTCATTACGTGATTTTGAATACCCAGCATATTACTACGTGATTTTGAATACCCATTACGTAATTACACATTCATCATAAACCGTTACGTGATTACACATTCAACATAAATCCATTACGTGATTACACATTCAATATGATTTGTTATAACTAATGTTATTAAAATTATGCTTATGACGTAATTACACATTCAAATAATAAGAACTCGATTGTTTATGTTTTATTACGTGATTAAATCTCTAATATTCGGCATTATGTGGTTATTATAGGTTGATTTGGCTAATATTTATATATAATTTATCCTTAATACGTGATTAGACCTGAAATATTTGGTATTCAAATCACGTAGTCACGTAATAATACATAGTCAACTATTGTTACGTAGTTACGAAATCACTTAGTGGGGTTTCACATACTATATGAAATCACGTAATCACGTAATGGGTGTTCAAACTACGTAGTCATGTTGGGTTTTCAAAATCACGTAATGGGTATTCAAAGTCATGTAAAAACATTTTAAGAAAACTATAGCAATAGGCTGCTCGAATTAAAGAGAATGAAATGCTCGTTAATACGGCGTAATTTTTTAAGAAATATTAACGTATTAAAAAGTTATAGCCGTTTCAAAATCAAGGAGGGGAGGAGTTCAAGTGAGAAAAGACCATAATACCCTTTCTCTATTTGTTTCTTCAATGGTTTGAACCCCATATTTACGAAAATGCCACCGTGTAGTTATGAGCCATTGATCTTGGAAGATCAATAGCTATAAATGTCACGTATCCTTGTTATGAGGGATTCCTAATTGTACATGATCTGCACACCTATTGTCTAATACCTAATAACATCATGACATTATGTTTAATTTAAATACATAAGAGATCATGTACAAGAGAGGAATTTTGTACAAAGTGTAGAAGAGAATCATGACCACACATTTATTTTGTTCAATTTAAGGAGGGAAGGGTATAATGGTCTTTTATCCTTTTAACTAGTTTCCTCCTTGATTTTCAAACAGCTATAACTTTTTTCATACGTTAATATTAAAAAAAATACATCATATTACCGAGTATTTCATTCTCTTTAATTCGACCAGCCTATTGCTATAGTGTTCTTAAAAATAATTTATAGGACTTTAAATACCCATTACATGATTTTGAATACCCAGTACCCATTACGTGATTTTGAATACCCAGTACCCATTACATGATTTTGAATACCCAGTACCTATTACGTGATTTTGAATACCCGATACATGACTATGTGATTTTTGAATACCCTTTACGTGATTTCACATTCAACTACGCATTCAATGTAAATTCATTATTTGATTACACATTCAATATGATTTGTTATAATGAGAAAGGTTATTGTACAAGAGGAAAGAATTGTACGAAGTGTAGAAGACAAGTTTGGCCCTTGATTTACAAGATCAATTGTTGAGATTAAGTGGTCCCCAAATATAGAATTCACATAACTAAAAACAAGGGAAACAAGTGGGGAAAAGGGTAAAATTGGAAAATCCAATATTGTTGACTCATAAACTCACTTCCCTTGATTTTCAAATGGCTATAACTTTTTCATACGTTAATATTTTTTATAAAAATTACACCGTATTAACGAGCATTTCATTCTCTTTAATTCGAGCACAATATTGCTATATTTTTCTTTAAAGAAATTTGAAGGATTTTAAATACCCATTACATGATTGCGTGATTTTAAATACCCAGTAAGTGACTACGTGATTTTGAGTACCCATTACGTGATTAGTTGATTTCATTATAGTATTTTATGTGAAACCCCAGTAAGTGATTACGTAATTACGTAACAATAGTTGACTATGTATAGTTACATGACTACATGATTTTAAATATTCATTTCGTGATTATGTGATTTCATTATAGTATTTATCTGAAACCCTACTGAGTGATGACGAAAAAACAAAACACGTAATACATAATATTTCATACGGAATACCTAATATTTCAAGTATAATCACGTATTAAGGATAAATTATATATAAAACATTAGCCAAACCAACATATAATAACAACGTAATGTCGTATATTAGAGATTTAACCACGTAATAAAGCATAAACACTCAAGTTCTTATTACTGAATGTGTAATCACGTAATAAGCATAATTGTATTAACATTAATTATAACAAGAATCTGGATCATGTACATAACAAAAGTTTCATACGAAGTGTACGTGACATGGAGAGGAGGACAAGTGGCATTGCGTTGAGGGGTAATTTCGTCCTTTCTCATTTAAAACAACTTCCCCACTGATTTTCAAACGGCTATAACTTTTTCATACGTTAATATTTTTTTTAAATTACACCTTATTAACGTGCTTTTCATTCTCTTTAATTTGAGCAGCGTATTACTATAGTTTTCATAAAAAATTACAGGATTTTGAATACCCATTAGTCCATTACGTGATTACCTGAATTTTGAATACCCAGCAGATGACTATGTGATTTTGAATACTTCAAAATAAACCATTACGTTATTACACGTTCAATATAAATCGGTTATGTGATTACTAATTCTATATGATTTGTTATAACTAATGTTATTACAAATATGCTTATTACGTGATTACACATTCAAATAATAAGAACTTGATTGTTTATGCTTTTTACGTGATTAAATTTCTAATATACGGCATTATGTGGTTATTACAGGTTGATTTTTTACTATGTTTTGTATATAATGTATCCTTAATACATGATTAGACCTGAAAAATTAGGTATTGCATTAGAATATTATATATTACATGTTTTTGTTTTTACGTAATTACGTAAACACTCAGTGTGACTTCACATAAAATACTATATTGAAATCACATAATAACAAAATCAGTATTCAAAATCACGTAGTCACATAATAATACATAGTCAACTATTGATACGTAATCACTTAGTGGGGTTTAACAAAAATACAATAATGAAATCACGAAATGGGTATTCAAAATCATGTATTCAAAATCACGTAATCATGTAGTCATGTTGGGTATTTAAAATTACGTAACCACGTAAAGGTATTCAAAATCCTGTAATATTTTTTTAAGAAAACTATAGCAATAAGTTGTTCAAATTAAAGAGAATAAAATGCTCGTTAATACGGTGTAATTTAAAAAAAAAATAGATTAATGTATGAAAAAATTATAGTTGTTTGAAAATCAATGGGGGGGGGGGGGGGAGGAGTTAAAGTGAGAAAGGACTAAAGTATTCTTTCTCTATTTGTTTTTTCAATTATTTCAGTTTCATATTTACGAAAATGTCACCATCTATTGTCAGCCATCAATGACTGCATTTGTCTCCTACACTTCGTACACAATTTTTGTGTTATACAGGATCTCCTCCCTATTTGTTTAATATGTGTGAAATCTTTTGAAATCATTGATTTTACTCTTTTACTAAATGACAATTATGGGTCATAATATAAGCTAAAAATGTAATCTTATTCTAAATGAAAAGTCCAGATCTAGTTTCTATATATTAGTTGTCCAAAACATACGAATATTTTCCAACTAATATATTTTTTTTTTGTTTTCTATATGAAAATCTATAATTTTTTCTAAAATAAACGTACTCGTAAAAGAATAAATAGCTTGTTACTTCATAAAGTAATACTAGTTATTTTATATCGCGCGTTGCGGCGAAACCGAGCAGATGATAATGTAAAGCAAACATGATTTGAAAATAAAACATGTTGTTTAGAAATTCAAACCATTAGAACGATTTAGTTTATCATCGTACCGTTTTATGATACCAAATAAATACTTTATTTTGAGTATAAACTTGTTTTAACAAATCTTATAACAGAATGTCAGGGAAAGAAATCAAGCACAACTACGTACTTAATTTTTGGAAAAAAGTTATAAACGTAACTTATTAAAGAAGTATCAAATTAATCGATAAATTAATATATGTTAAAAAAAGAAAAAAAACAATTATTAAACAAAAGGTAAAGGAAATAGATGTTTAAAAAAATATGTTATTAAAAGTAAATATAATAATAAACTATTATAATATATTAAATAATAAAATAATAAAACAATAAAAAAATATATATTATTATAAAAATAAAGTTACTATTCATCATTCTTCGAAATCAATATATATATATAATATATAATATAATGCGTTATTTTTATGGCTTTATTAGTATACAACAAAGACAATAGGGTGACACTTGTCAACGTAATAATAGTTTATGGATATTATTGTCAAGGCGGATTTGTTAGGTCTAGTAAGATGTTTTTAACAATTAGGTTATGGTGTGTGGTCATAACCTTTATGACCACCATAACTCTTTACATAGACGTCATGTCACTCACTTCTAAGCCACCATTCAAAACCACTATCCTAATGGTGTGGTCATGACTCAAACCACCATCCTCTTTCTTTTTTAAATTTATTTTTGTCTGAAAATCATCAAATGGGAGGGCAGTGGTAAACATGGTTCAATCCACGCAAACCACCATCAATCGAGGAGGGTACTGTATCATTTGATAAATGGTTCTATGTGGCAAATAATGTCCCAACCCATACCCCCACACCCCCATTTATGAGAAAAAAAAAAAACATCATATCTCTCGATAATGAATACAGAGTTTACAAATGTAATCGTTAATTGTTCATGCCTTATAAGAATTTAGAAAAACGAAGATGATTATTGCACATTTGAAATGAAATAGATTATGTTTTCATGTGTATTCAAGTAAACCTGAGATGAGCTTGACTCGTTACATCTTTAATTGTCAAATTAGCGAAGACTTGTCACTATGACGGTGGAGGTAGCAACAAGAGTATTTCGCCTAGGGATGTAAAGGAGCGTTGTCACGTTTGAGCTCAGCTCATTTAGATTAACAGATCGGCTCGAGTTCATTTCAAGCTCTATATGCAAAGGTCGAGCTCGTTTCATGCTCTATATCCAAAGCTCAATCTTGACTCGTAAAAATTTTCAATCTCGAGCTCGGCTCGTTTGTTATTTAATAATTATACGTACCTATCTATATTCATTGATTTATAATTACCAATTTTGATATACAACTAAATATGTTATTTAGTTTGTAATCATAGGTACTAATGATACTAAATATATATTATTATACTTATATAAATAATAGGTTCGTTTAGCGGTTTTGATCCTGGTCTATGAAGCTTGGGTTTGGGTTCATTTACTAAAAAAAAAAAACTTATCTTTAGGCTCAACAAGCTCGTTTAAACTTGGCTAGGTTCAAGGTTTTAGCGAGTCGATCTCAAGTAACTCATGAGTAGTAAAACTCATTTACTCCCCTAGTTTTACCATATCAACAACTAATCAAGTTGTTTCTTAAAGTCTATGGATAAGTTTGATCAAACAAAAAAAAATATTTTATTTTATATTATATTTTATTTTAATATAATATTATATTTTTGGACGGAGAATATCATTCTAAATTTTGTCATGTTGAAACTCACATCACACATATGAAGCCTATATATATGAGTTGCTCCCACAGAATCTTCCATTGCTCCTGTACACCATCATTTCTCCTAAAGGTTGGTTGTTTCTCTCTCTCTCTAGTATACTCCACTCTCTGTGGTTTCTGTCTTTTGAACACAAATCACGAATATCATCACCTTCATCTTCATTTTTTTTAGTTTTTTTTCATAAAATATCATATTCTTAAATTCCATATTTATTTTTTGCTGCACATTAATTTGCGCGCTTGAGTCCGTCTAGCGCTAGCTTTTACTGGTTTTCTGTCTTTAACCCCGCAACAAGTTGTGAACATGATACCATGAGTTTTTCGATAACGGATTCTTACCTACACAAAAATCTTCTGATCTTCTTTAAACGCACTAAAAATGCATAAACTCCAGCCAATAATGTCCATGTCATAACTTTTATTTTTCAGAATGTGACATCAAGAAAAGTATCCTTTTTTGATTTTTTCAGTTTTATTTTTTTTTTTTTTCTTATAATTATTATAACAATTTCCATTTGAACAATTTTCAGCCAATTCATAGCAAAATCAAGAAAATGGAACACAAGTTTGATTCAGAAGCAGTGATCCAAGAATTTGAATCATTAACTAAAGATGCCAAAAGGGTTCAACTTGAAACATTGAAGAAAATCTTGAAAGAAAATGGTGAAGCAGAATACTTGAAAAAATGGAATCTTAATGGAAAGTTTGATCCTCAAACTTACAGTTCATGTGTTCCTCTTGTTACCCACAAAGATCTTGAGCCTTATATTCAAAAGATTGCTGATGGTGCTTCTTATCCTGTGCTTACTGGAAAACCAATCACCACCATCACTTTAAGGTACATAGATTTGCCGGTTTACCGGAGATTGTATCCGGTTTCGGGTTTGTTTGATGGTTTACTGATTGTTTGTTTATGTTTGTAGCTCTGGAACTACTCAAGGGAAGCCCAAGTTTGTGCCGTTTAATGACGAATTGACTGAAACAACAATGCAGATTTACCGGACTTCTTTCGCTTTCAGAAACAGGTATTTTGATGGGAAAATAACGGTTTTTGTTTGTTTAAACGGGTTGTCGGGTTGTAAAGTGGTTTGAGGTGGTAATTGTGTTGGGTTGGCAGGTTGTCAATCCATTTACAACCCGTCAACTCGTATGACTTGTTTAAATAAATAGTCACCGGGCTGTGTTCAGGTTACACAACTTTGAGTTGTAAATGGGTTGACAGGTTGTAATAAATGATTAACGGATCGTAAAAAAGTTGACAATGTTACCGTATAAAAAATATGTTTTTTTAATTTCATTTTAAAGGTTGACATGGTTAATTAAACGAGTTAAACATGAACACATACATGTTTAATTAACTAAACGAGTTAAACATTTGCTTATTAATTAAATAGGATATAAATGACATTCCAAACTCATTATTTTTGTTTCATGTTTCGGGCTCATGTTTACCTTAACAAACAATTTGTTTGCTTTAAAGTTTAAACAATTTGGCGGGTTGGCGTGTTTACCTTAACAAACACTTTGTTTGCTTTAAACTATAAACAATTTGGCGGGTCGATCTGTTTAATAAACGGATTGAATATGAGCACGACATGTTTAACTAAACAGATTGAACATGAACATGACGTGTTTAACTAAACGGATTAAACAGGTCAACCCAAACACTTCATATATATTATATAGAACATAATTGACAAACCAAAAATCTGATTATTTTCTTATCTAAGTTTACAAACTGATTAAACTTGTTACTCTTAAACTATGTTAGGGAATTTCCTATTGGAAATGGAAAAGCTCTGAGTTTCATCTTTGGAAGCAAGCAGTTCACAACCAAGGGCGGTCTACTCGCAGGAACCGCAACGACAAACGTATACCGAAGCGCACAGTTCAAGAAAACAATGCAGGCGATGCAAACCCCGAGTTGCAGCCCAGATGAAGTCATTTTCGCACCCGACTTTCATCAATCTTTATACTGCCATCTCCTCTGTGGACTCATTTTCCGCGAAGAAATCCAAGTCATATCCTCAACATTCGCCCACAGCCTTGTTCATTCGTTCCGAACCTTCGAGCTAGTCTGGTCAGAACTGTGTTCCGACATCCGAACCGGTGTTTTGTCAGCCAAGATCACGGTCCCGTCTATTAGAACCGCCATGGCCAAGGTTCTAGCACCGAACCCTGATCTTGCCGACGAAATTCAGAAAAAGTGTTTGGGTTTAACCGACTGGACCGGGTTGATCCCAGAAATGTTTCCCAACTGTAAGTACATTTACGCGATCATGACCGGGTCAATGGAGCCGTATTTGAAAAAACTACGGGTTTATGCTGGCGGAGTACGGTTGTTGAGTGCAGATTACGGGTCATCGGAAGGGTGGATCGGGGCAAATGTAAACCCCGATTTGCCCCCCGAGATGACGTCTTTCACTGTGCTCCCTAACATCGGATATTTTGAATTCTTACCGTTGACCGAGTCCAACGAGGTGGATTCTGTCGGGCCCGAACCAATTGGGTTAACCGATGTGCAACTCGATGAAGAATACGAGGTCGTGGTCACAAATGTTGCGGGTTTGTATCGGTACCGGCTAGGAGATGTGGTTAAGGTTATCGGGTTTCATAACTCGACACCGAAACTCCAGTTTGTTTGTAGAAGAAACTTGATGCTCACTATCAACATCGATAAAAACACCGAAAAGGATTTACAGTTATCGGTCGAAACAGCTGCAAAACTTTTAGCAGATGAAAAACTTGAAGTCCTCGACTTCACTAGCCATGTAGACTTGACCACCGATCCGGCCCACTATGTGATCTTTTGGGAAGTGAGTGGGGAAGCGAGTGATGCGGTTTTGAAAGAGTGTTGTAACTGTTTGGACAAGTCGTTTGTTGATGCGGGCTATGTGAGCTCGCGAAAAGTCAACGCGATTGGGCGTTTGGAGCTTCGGGTTCTACGAAAGGGAACCTTTCAAAAGATTCTGGATCATTATGTTGGGTTAGGGTCCGCGCTAAGCCAATTCAAGACACCACGATGTGTGGGCCCAAGTAACCGGAAAGTGTTGCAAATTCTTTGCAACAACGTCGTCAAGAGTTATGTCAGTAATACTTTCGGTTAAGGTAGTTTGTTGTGTTTCGCTATATGATGTGTGATTTGCTTTGGTTTGGTTTGTGTTGCTATATTTTGGTTTGGTTTCTACTAGGATTGAAATAATGTTTTTAATTGTGTATAATTAAATAGAAGTGGTTATTGGATTTTAATAATTCTAAGTTTCATCTGTTGGCCGATATTAATCTCAACTTTAAAAAATACCTCCAACGATCCCAACTTATAAGAATTTGGCCCCATCGATCCTTTTCATCTGGAGACCAAATTCTTGTATGTTATAAAAGGATCAATGAGTGTCAAATTCTTACAAGTTGGGATCGTTTGGGGGAATTTTTAAAGTTGGGATTATTATCGGCCAACAGGTGAAACTTTGAATTATTAAAATACAATAACCCTTTTAAAAGAGTAATTCTAGTCTTATACATAATTGTAATTCACCGGAAAGTGTTGCAAATCGTTTGAAATATCTTTTATATACTTATACTTGTTACTTATTACCCGCCAGGTTTGCAGATTTTCTCGTAGGCAAGCGCATTACCCATTTATTAACTTAAGTGGTTAAAAGTTGCATGTTAGAATTCTCATTACCCGAAAACCAATCTTTTACTCACACCCCAAACCAACTTAAAATATCGAGCTCAACTCGACTGCACTTCTAATAATTCTATATTCTTTTTAAACTTTCAAAATAATATCTTATATAACATACTAAGATATCTAGTAACCAGGTATAAGATCACTTAATGTATCCCTCAAATACCATACCCTTCTCAACCCACAATAACAATCTATTTATTTTGACCCGAATTTTAAAGTCAAACAAACCCTTGTCGATAACCGTTCTCAAACCCGCAAGAGGGCACTTTAGTCAAGGTACCATAGAACATCAAATGTTAACTCTCAAAAGACATTTTGGTCAAATCGGCCATCTTTAAGTCCGTCTTTACAGCCAAGCCCGAAAGATTGTCAATCAGTGCAGGAATATCTTCTTGCAAACCAGCAGCCAAAGCCTGCAAACAAAGGAGTTAGAGCAAATACATCATTAGCCGAAATGGTTAACTTCTTAAGGGATATATTGTGTTGAATTACCATTTTGCCCTCATCTTTTCTACTCTTTATAACCTCCAATGGCCATTCGCTAACCAGCTTCTCGAGTTCTGCCATTATATCTGGCCTTTTCGCATCGGGTAGTGTCTGTCATCAAGTAATACGTGTAAAAAGACAGTATTGCCCAGAGCGATTATATATTTAAGAAACATAAGAGGATAAAGATGGTAGAAACAATATATGAAGCCATTCATGATTCTTGTAAAATATGTGCTATATAAAAGCCTAGGGGAGGGGTGTAAACGAACCAAGCCACACGTGAGCTACTCTAGACTGGCCGAGTAGACGCTCGTATCAAGGCGAGCTTCCGTTAAGTTCATTTGTTTATTTTTGATTTTCCATCTATATTTATTATCTAGAGTAATTTATGTTTTATATTATAGTGTAAACTAGTTTTATACCCGCCGCGCGTTGCGGCGGCAGTGTAAGCGACGTGATAAATTATAGACTAAAATCAACCCGACTCATTTCCGAACTAAATTTACTTTGAAACGTAGACTACTCCGAATTCATAGCGTTGAGTGAATGTATTATATTTGACCCGACTTGTTTCCAAACAATGTTTACGTCCAAAATGTACATAAAATAAACATGTGCAGTGGCGTTGCGTTGTACGCGGCGTGATAAAGTATAGACTACAATCAACCCGACTCGTTTCTGAACTAAATATAATAAGTTGAAACGTATAGTAACTCAACTTTATACCGTCGAACGAAACGTATTGTATTTTACCCGATTTGTTTCCAAACAAAATTTACGTCAAAACGTTCATAAGAATAAAACATTTTATAATTGACCCGGCTCGTTTCCAAACAAAATTTACGTTAAAGCATACACTTACATAAAAACAATAACGTAAGAAATTCGCTTTAGGATAAAGTCGAAACTTTAGAAACATGAGGGGGTTAAGGTGAAATTTATAAAGTTAGGGGGCTACTTTTGACATTATAGCAAAGTTTAGGGATTTATTTAAAATAGAGTGGTATCGACATAACAAACCCTAAATAGTACCTGAGTGACTACTTGAATTATTGCAGCTGCTTCTTTAGGTTTGCGTTCAAGAAGAAGCCCCTGCAAAAAGCAACTACTAATTAAACAACGCATCGGAAATAAAGCACATTTAACAAAGGACAACAGGATCTGAAGGATTAATACCTTGGCACATGAAAACCCGCTTCCAATTGTGTGCGTTTTCATCAATCCCGATCTCAGTTTCTCAATCTTCCATAAATTGTCAACATCTCCTGTAAAAAAACAGAACATGTATGATACAGAATTACTTGCATAAGTTAGGCCTATTTGATAATATTAATAGTAATATATATAACAATAGTATCAAATAATAATAATATAATAAGAAATGTAAATGGGCACCTATTTTGGCAGCAAATGTCATCCAAGTATCAAACGAAGTCCGTCTCAATTTTACTCCTGATTTGACAAACCGTTTAGCATACTTACACAGCAAATCCCACCTCTCTGTGTTGTAGCAAATGCTGCATGAATAATATGCAAAAGTTTGAACAACTTTGTAAAGGTAAAGGATTATATTTCATTCGTTTATACAATGTATAGTGGTTGTTGAACCCAAACACAACCCATCATTTATTTGTGTCAACTGTCAATGATAATGTTACATACCAAACAGGATAACACAACCCAAAAGACTAGTCTGGTGGGTGAGAGAGCCCATTTGGTATATAAACCCCACATCAATTGCCCATACAACTAGGGCTGTTCATGAGCCGAGCCGAGCCGAGCCGAGCCAGGCCAAGCTCGGGCTCGGCTCGATTATAAACCGAGCTGGCTCGGCTCGGCTCGGATTTGAAACCGAGCTGAAAATCTAAGCTCAGGCTCGGCTTGGTTTTAAACCGAGCTAGCTCGGCTCGACTTGGTTTGGCTACATTTTTTTAAAAAAACTAATATATACCTCTTAAAATTTAATAGCCTAAAATATTATTCAATAATTTAAAAGAATATATTCATATTAAATTCAACCTAATACAATTCAAACCAAAATCAAGTTTAACAACGCAAAATAAGTTTTAATTTCAATAAAATACAATATTAGTTCATTAGTATGGTAATCAATCTTCAAATATGCCATAAATATCAAATTAAAAACCTATATACATGTAAATAATAATCAGTTTTTTTGTAATATATTATAATGTATATAAAATTAAAACTTATGATAAGTAAAATAATTCGAGCTAAACCGAGCCGAGCTACAAAGCGAGCCGAACCGAGCCAGCTCGGCTCGTTACGAGCCGAGCTAGGCTCACTTTCTAACCGAGCCGAGCCGGCTCAGCTCACTTTTAAACCGAGCCAAATCGAGAGAGCTTTTTCCGAGCTAAATCCGAGCGAGCTTCGAGCGAGCTCCGAGCCACGAGCTTTTTGAACAGCCCTACATACAACCGATGTGGGACAAGTCCATACCATTGCACTTGTCCCACATCGGTTGTATGGGCAACTGATGTGGGGTTTATATACCAAATGGGCTCTCTCACCCACCAGACTAGTCTTTTGGGTTGTGTTCTCCTGTTTGGTATGTAATAGATAAGAACCCTAATCCGGACGCTTATAACCATGTACCCCAAACACAACATATAATCTTTATCTATACGGGTTGACACGTAAAATGAGAATGAGGGATTCAGATATATCTTGTATGTCATTAAATAACATACCTAAATACGATATCGGCGGTACCAGGTTGCAGGGGCACATCATTTGCTTTCAAGAGTTTCATCACATCCACCATGAGATTAACATCGTTATGTTGTTTAGCATGCAGCTGCAATAACATCACACCAAATCTTTAAAATGCCACGTAAAACTAAAAAAAATGGAAATTTATTTAGTTTCTAAAAATTAAAATACCAGTATATTGTGAGCAGACGCAACACTAGGAGTCAATCCATACACGTTGTGTTTCCACAATGTCTTCTTTCCTGTTGTAAACACGTAAAATGATTTAGGTCCTATTGACATGCCAGCTAAACTTTTTAACATTGCAAGTGTTGTATAAAAGTTTATACAGGTGTCAAGAAATAAATATATGATTTTGAGTTTCGTTTATTTGACAAAAGAAGCACAAGAACCAGACCCACAATTAAGGGTGTAAACGACCAAGCCGGCAAGCCACTCATGAGCACTCAAGATCGGCTTGCTAAAAGCTCGAATCAAGTGAAGCCTAAACGATCTTGAGCCTAAAAATAAAGCTCGATTGATAACACTTATTAAGCTTGAATAGGCTTGTGAGCCTAAACAAGCCTAATATTTATATATATTTTACTTGATATATTAAATATATATTTAAAAAACATTTATTATTATGTATAAATTGAGATAAAATAACTAAATAATATATATTGTGTTTTAGCAAAAAAATATAAATACAAACAAGTAAAAAAATTATTATACATATATATAAATTATAAATAAGTCGAAAAAAAAAAGTCGAACCTGAGCCTGAGCCGGAGCCGAGCTCTAGCTTTAGAAATAAAGCTCAAGCACAAGATTTCATAATTAAACGAGCCGACCTCTAGCTTAAACGAGCTCGGGCTCGGCTCGACTCATTTGTACCCCTACCCACAATCAAATAATCAATTACTCATTTTCCTCGCATTATCAAAGTGGGACCCACAAAATGAAAATGCCATATTGAATATCAAGTCGTTGACATATTACATCATACCAAGGTCAATAGCCTCTGCTCGTACACATGCCTTAGATACTTCCCGGCAAAGATTATCATTAAAATTGTCAAAAATTCGAAGATTTGATAGCCTCTGCATTTAAAACACTATCGAATCACTTCAACCTTAAAAACAAAATCAGATGACTATATAAATTGAACTTTCCAATATCCGGAAAGCTACAAGATTATGACTAACAAATTTTCGAAGATTCTCCAAGACATTGTAGAGAAGTTTGATGTCTTCACGATTTTGACATTTTTCTATAAGACTCCATAACAAATTGTTCGGAGGGGCGGTTCTTTGTTCTATCACGGATTTGAGTAGTTTATCATGCAGTTCCTTAGCAGCCTCTGCAGTGAAACATATAAGCAGCTCTAAACGATGAACATGATATGTTTTTCTTCAAGAACAAATTATAATTAAGAGTGTGAAATTCTGACACGACCCGAAAACAAGACACAAACCTAACACGAAATTCATGGGTTTGGGTTTATTTTAAACGACTTCGGGTCAGTTTCAGGTTAAACCCACAAACCCGTTTAGCTAAATGGGTCAGATTCGTATCAACCCGGTCAGATTGGCGGGTTGACCCGTTTAACCCATTTATATTATTATATTTTACTTTTTTACATATGTTTTATGTCATAAATCAAAAGGGGTGTGTATTTTATGCCTTAATTATAACTTAAAAAGAGAAACCGACAATAGATTTTATAACTAAAAGATAGTTGTATTATATACATTTGTGTTTTTTGTAATAAAATTTTAATTTTAATATATTAATTTGCAAAAAAAATTAAAAATAGAAAAGATCGGGTTGAACGGGTCGTGTTCGGGTCAACCCGCGAATATTCAGGTCGTGTTCAGGTTCATATGTATGACACGATTTTCGGGTTCGAGTCCTGTTCGGGTTGGGCTGAATCCATCAACCCGCGAACACAACTCGCTTAGCACCCCTAATTATAATAATACATACCTGTGGGGACCACTTCTTTCGTCGCAGCATCTGTAGAGTATAATGCCCTTGACAGCATCATGGAGCATGCTGGAAGTTGAATTTTGTGTTCTTGATTGTTAAAAGCTCGTTGGACGAAATTTTCATTAAAGATTCCTGTATATTCCAAGGGTTTGATCTTGATCAGTTTTTGGTCTCTCGAAAGAATAAAACTAAAACAACGGCACTTGACGAAGGTGTATCATGCTAATTGTGATTCACTCGAAGGAGATTCAAGTTTCATTTCTCTAATGCTAATTTAAGCGCATAATTGTGAAAGTATAAAATTCAAATCAGCCTTAAGATAGATATAATAAAAGAGCAGTTTGTGCAAGAGAAATGAATAGGAAATAAATTCAATTTATAAGATAGTGTGAACCTGCATTCCCTCCAAACATTACTGAAGCATGATAAGAAGATGAAAATAAGTTTTTAACCGGCTTCAACAGTGAGTTCTGCCTGGACACCTATAAAAGAAGCAAAGTGTGAGACGGGTTTTTTATTGGATAAACACAATGAACGAACATGAAAAAAGAAATGGATATAATATGTTAAAAAAGTCCGACCGCTTGAGAAATCAAATTTGCTAGCATTGGGGAACGATTGTAAATTTAGAAGTCTGAGGCAGGGGTGTCCACTTTGCCCGTTTTTTACGAAATTCTGGGCCAAACAATTGATTCAGGTTACATGTTCAGTTCCAAGTTCCAAAACTGTCAGCCAAAACCGAGCAGTATTGATTTCAACTATATTTAAACACCCCTAGTCTGAGGTGTAAAACAGAATTCACTCTATTGTTAAAGTCTTTAAAGTGTAGGTAGTTAAGTCGCTAGACTCTACGGGTGTGCATTGTAGCTACAAAATCATCATTTTGAATCTTTAAAACAATTCACTCAATAAAGTTTTCTCTGTCATTCTTTGATCCTACTTGAGTATTTAAAGATTAAATTATGCTTCAGCGTTCAACCGTTAATAGGGTGTCGGTGCGTGTAAAAATGCTTAGGATTTTGTTATTCCACTTAATTGTGATATACGCTCTAGGTGTTCAATTTGTTTTTATAACTCACAATGTTCATAATCCAGGTCAAGTATGACCTTCATAAGCAACTTATCAAACATCCAAACTTTAGTGTTAAGACTCTTGATCGTAAATTTAACAGAAGCAAGAAATGAGTTGTAGGCTTGTAGCTCAACTTGCATTGGAGGGGAAGTGAAGATTCTAGTTGAAGGCCACAGGTCTCAAGTTCGAATCCGATCCCAACCGCAGTGAGCCTTCGGGCAACGGGGTTTTCCCCCGAATTAGAGATAGTGGGCTTCGGCTACCGCAGTCGCCTTTTGCCGTTGAGTTACCCCGGGTGTTGGCAATTAAAAATAAAAGAAGGAAGCAATGAATCTTCTTCCATCAATGAGCAAATTCATAACTTACACCAAATCAATAACCCCACTTAATTAAAATGTCATGATAGTATAAGATAAACCCTTTCTTAAACCCTTCTATATCTTGTGTTTGGGTCAATTAGTCAAATCATTCAAAGTATTCAGTCAAATGAAGCCCTAAATTAGTTCTAAACCATACGGAGAGCTAAATTTAAGAAAATATATGAACTTTATATTCCAAATCACACAGAAATAAATTAAAAAAAAACAATTTGAAAGATTTATGGAGAGTTAACAAACCTCTACGAGAAAGAGCCTAGAACCCATTTCGATTTAGGTATGTTCGTTTCACAAAATGGAACGGAATCTGGATGGAATTGGAATGAAGATTTCGTCCCTTGTGTTAATGTTCAATTCCAATTCCGTCTTTTGTTGAAACGAGCAACATAAGAAATGAAATCTATATTCCAATTCCATCCAAATTCCATTGCATTGCATTACATTACGTGAAATGAACACACCCTTAAGTTTATGTGGTTAAGTCGCGTGTAAAAATGCTTAGGATTTTGTTATTCGACAAAATTCCAATATTTGCTCTAGGTGTTCACTTAGTATTTATAATTCACAGAGTTCAGAATCTAGGTCAACTATGACATACAAAAGCCACTTATCAAACATCCAAACTGTCAGAATGTGTTAACTGTTGATCATAAATCCATAACAGAATAAAAAAAAAAAAATCAATAACCCCAAAATATATCCCACTTAATTAAAATTTCATGAAAATATAAGATAAGCCCTTTCTTAAACCCTTGTATATCTTGTTTTTGGGTCAATTTGTCAAAGAATTCAGCCAACGGAAACCCTAAACTAGTTCTAAACCAAGCGGGTAACTAAACTTAAGAACATATTAATAAAAATGTGAACTTTATATTCCAAATCACATAGAAATATATCAATAAATTTTGATAGATTTAGGGAGAGTTAACAAACCTCTACGAGAAGGCGCCTTGAACCCATTTCGATTCGAGAAAACCCAACTGAAATCTTGAATTAATATTGCAGGATTCTGCAAGAAAGTTGTTGAATTTGTGTTTCAGTTCCGTTAATCGGTGAAGAAGACGACGACGGCTGGTTGTCACTTGTGTGCGATTCATTGTGACAGCATTGGCCCATGGGCCTAGAAGCCCAAATATATGTTGAAACTAACTTGGGCTTTTTCTTTGAAGCCCAATATTATAACAAAACATTTTTGGTTATTAAATGGCAACACTCCATTCACTCATACGTAATACTTTGTTATATAACGTTTAACTTTTGTTGGCGCACGGACAATGTTTATATCGGTATTGTTGGACTCGGCATCAATATTTGTTTTATTAATGTTCAAGGGTGTGGGGTCATGGTTGGGACATTATTCACCACGTAGGAACATGAATGGAATGCTACACCATCCCATTGCCTGATCCGTCATGGTTCGCATGGATTAAACTATGGCAACAATGCTCCTCTTTTCTATTTTCCAATATTCCTTTCTTTTTTTCTTTTGACAAAAATAATTAAAATAAATAAGGGGATAATGGTCATGACTACACTCTTAGGGTTGTGGTTTTGAATGGTGGATTAGAGATGGGTGACATGGTGCTAATGTGGAGGGTCATGACCACACCTTATAGCCTAATTAAAAAACCATTCCAAAATAATGATGATAATAATAAATTACGTTATTTATTATACTTAGTACTGATACGTTACTGTTGTCGTACCGGACCGATAGCCAAATAACAATATCAGTACTAGTATCCATTTTTTGAGGAGTTATTTTTTTGTTTCAATATGACCCGGTTTTGGTTTTTTTAAGCTACCAGTACCAAAGCACTACGAAACTTTGTTGTTTTAAAAATTACTGGATTCCGCCTGCATTGCGCGGTGAATTTCACTGATTATGGTTTGAAAATGATGTTTGACAAGTGCTTTAGTTTAAATCTTGAAATAAAGAATTTGATATCATTGTTATTACAATTTAAAATTTTAAAAACTAGTAAGTAGAGAACGTTTAATACATAATCAATTTTAAGTTAAAATTTACAATAATTGTATAAACACTTGTGCCTTTTGTTGCTACATAGGGTTATGTAGTTGTTTAACTTATAATCTTTCTAACTCTCGTTATGTACCATACACTGTGTACAAGTGTAGTGGCGAATTCGAGAACCTTCGTTACAGCCAAGTCAATAAATAGTATCATATGTGCTTTAGATGAATTCCACTTTAAAAGAAATCCATAGCTCTTTATTCTTATAGATTAATAACAAATTAACAAAAACAAATAGGTTGCCTTGATCATTTATAAACATTTTAACAACAAATAGAACTCATCACATATGATCTCTTCGTTTATTTGAAACTGGTAGTAACAAGTAATCGATGCTATTTTATTTCTTATGAAATGAACAAAGTATAATGTTTCAATGATACTACAAAGTATAAAGTAATATATAAGATATTGCTAAAAAAATTTATGAAAATTAAGCTTTATAAGAAGTATTAATAATAAGTAAACAAGCATAGTATCTTGATCTACTTTGTAGACCGTTATCTATTTAACATTTTGAAATATAAAAATATAACATGTTGAGAAAGTCAAGATTTTCCCTTCTGAAGTCAACTCTCACTAACAAAAGCAATTTTTAAGGTTATGGATTTATTTAAAGAATAGTGTTCCAATCCAGCTTTGGCAATTGGCATTACCTATGATATGAAAATACAAAGCAAAAAAAAACGATAAGAAGAAGAAGAAGCAGCAGCAATTATCTTTTTAACGAAAGGTATACCTACAGTCAATAAGAAATAAACAATCTAGTTAACTTAGTTAGATTATTAGAAGTCCGGTTGGAATTGGAGGAAGACCAACGAAAGTTGATATGTTTATATACGTCACTTCATTAGCAACACCCGGTTTTCAACTTTCCTTTCTCTCATAGCTCAGCGGAACTCACCTTTAACGAAATACCTCCGCCTCCCGAGTTCGATCCCCCCCCCTCCCCCTAAAGTCCAGCCCCCCATTTCGAACAAATTACTCTGGGTGGGGGTCGAACCCTGCACCTCTCATAGAAAAAACCCCTTAGAAAAAACTTCTGACCACCCTACCAAAGTGGTGATGGCTTGAATCCTCTAAGTGAAATCAATAAGTGTAGAGATAAATCATTTAATATCGTATATTTATATACTTTTTTCACAAATAAATAAAGATCTTGATTGTTTTCTCACAAATTCATGCAATATTTTGAGTCCTCATTTAATCAATCCAGTACGTTAGTGCGTTTAATATTACTTTTTTTTTATTTCTTTCGAATGACGGAGGGAAATTTTATTAAACCAAACTAGCAAGAAGCTAGAAAATTACAAATACACCAATTTAGACCTCAAGCCAACTTTACACAATTCAATCCAGTGGCGGAACTAGAAGAAAAATTCAGGGGTATCCCATTTTTTTTACCGTATATTCATTCAATGTTAAAAAAAAATAACGTACATTCATACAACCAAATACATAACTAAACCTTAACCTAAAATCCAATTTGGTCCCTTTTGTGCTAGAATACCTTTGCTCTAGCAAACCAGAAATCTATGACTAGGTTCGCAGTGTAATCTTTATATACACAAAATTATGTTAATTTATTATTTTTAAGATGTACTACGACCACTAAAGTCATTTTAAGGTGTTGTTTAAACTAGATATTTACCAATCAAGGTGCTGTGTAAGCCAGATATTTACCAATCAATATTTATTTTGAGGTTTTTATAAAATTAAATGTATTAAATATTAATGGTGATAGAGTAAATAAATAAGATGAAAACAATAACAAAACAAAATAAATGCATATTTTTATAATACTAAATCAGAGAAAATATTACATAAATTAAAGTTGGGATTTGTTATATATTGTTTTTTGCAATATATACCTACAAAAAAATAATGTCTATTACACTATGTTGTTAAATGTTAAGTGTGAGAACGTTCAAGTCTAGCCCAAACAATATTTCAAAAATAGCTGATTTATTATAATTTGATATGGGCCACAAACATGACTTTGAAAAAGCCTATGTAATAACAAAATAGGGTGTAGTGTTTTGTTTTTGTGCCATCTTCATCATCTAAACCTAAACACTTCTAAACTGCTGTCACTGAGTCACAATCCATCAGAGAAAAAAAGTTATGTTCATCTAATCACATTATCTTCTTCTTATCTTTGTAGTTAGGGGTATCCAAACTTATTCTCATGGTATCCAATACATAAAATGAATATTCTTTTTATGTTTTATTTACAATTCGTCAAGTAAGTTGAGGGGTATCCCGGGCAACCTCTGGGATACCTATAGATCCGCCCCTGATTCAATCAATGTCAAAGACACTTCACGTACTCCAATCTACGCTCAACTTTGATCTCGACTTAATCCATAAAAGGGCAAAGCCTTAATGTCTAGTGGAACTGTTGGAATCCATAAAGAGATAGCGGCGCAGTTTGCTACCCATTTATCATTTATCTCGACGTAAATTCATATTTGAATAAATTGTTATCATTCCGAAAAAAATAAAGGAAAAACAAAATTTATAATTGGTCCCAAAATTTGAGGGGTCACTGAGATGCTATAAGGTTGACTTTTTAGGGGTCATCGTATCCAGTCAACTTATAGATGTAAAGTTAACACGTATTGGAATGCTGTTAAAAAACACGTATTGGAATATTCTCCCAATACCTTTAGACAAAATTAAAATCTATGCCTAAGCGGTATTGCCCATCCCTTTAGTTTTATCAAATTACAGAAAGTGTCCCTGAAGTTTGGAGTATTTTTAAGATAGCACTTATCTTTCAAAGGATATAATACAAAGTGAAGAAATGAAATTAATAATTTAGAGCATCCGAATGTGTGTGGATTAAAAGTTTGAGAACGAAGAATAGAAATGGAAATAATATAGTTTGTTACTTTGTTTGGATTAAGGATAGGAGAGTTAAATTTAAGAATGATATCGTTATATTAAATATTTATTATGCCCTACAATATGAGTTTGTTTAAATTTTATAGGAGCTTCTTGTTTCTGTTAATAAATCGACTAGTGAAAGATGTTAAATATTTAAGAGAGTTAACTATAAAATGTTATTTTAATGATGATACAATAATGATCTGAATAAGATGACTATGGATACCGGATCCAGAAATTTTTTTCACTGGGTTCACTTTTTTAGGTACTCCAATTTCATATGACTGAACATAAAAAATTTCGGGTTGGTTCGACAGTTCGGATCGGATAAGGTTCATCACATAATAAAAGTACGATACAATAACGAAAAGAAAATCGTTTTTAGAAATTTAAAAACACATAATATAAAATACGATAGTCTTTACAAATAAAAAAAAAAAAAACTATCTAAAGTTGTTGACGACGAAAGCTGATCATTCTCAACCCAATAAAACATCAAAAGCTGATTTAAAACAAACGGATGATTAACCGAACTTCACAGATTAGGCAAAAAGACTATAATCAAATATTAGTTTTTACTATGAAAACAAACAGATGGTTAACAAGCACTTGGTAATCAAACCCAATTTAAAACAAACAGATGGTTAACAAGCACTCAGTAGGTTGATGTTTTTACTATTACAGCCATCCGATTAAATAACAAACTAAAGTGTAATATTTCTTGAATCAAAGATGAAAAAATTATAGGTAAATCTATCAATTTATATAACAAACAGATGATTAACCGAACAAATGAAATGATGATAATCGTATAAAACTAACCTTAATCGCTGATGATAATCGTATACCAAACTGAAGGCTTTCGGCGGAGGCGGAGCTGCGGAGGAGGACGGCGGTGTCGGCAATCGGCGGAGGTGACTGGTCGCAGCCTGAAGGTGGAGGCGCCTTTGCAGTTTTGCTGATGTGGTTTCACTTCGTCACTTGTTCGACTGTGGAGGAGGCTATTTGCTTTCTTATAACCCTAAATGGGTTTTACATTAAAGAAAAAAAATAAAAGAAAAATTAAAAAAAAAAAAAACCGGAACAAAAAGTAATAATTTTGTCTCATACGGGAATCGAACCCGTGTGCCTTCGGGGGAATAATGCGGATATAACCAGTGGAGAACCAAGGCTTTTTGTTTATGGGTTCCCTTTATATTTTACTTATGGGTTCCTTTTCAGTTTGTTATATGTACTTACACTAAAAATTAAAAACCGACTGGGTTCCTGGGAACCCGTACTTTCTTAATAGGTCCGCCCCTGATACCGGAGGCATTAGTTAAAATTATACTATAACTTAAAAAGACAACGTCGGTGGAAACCCCACCCGCTTTGCCTCCCCCTTCTCCTATACTTTCACGATGTTGTAATTTTAGTCCGTTAGCTTTGGTACCTTTAAAGTTTCATAAAATGATAAATTTAGTCCCTAAACTACTACTTCATTTTACATTAGTTTGCTTTTGACACCCCAATTTTGTGTTGGTTTTCTTTTCAGCCCCAACTTTGTTATAGTTTCCTTCTTACCCCAAAACTTTATCAAAATTTATCTTTACCCTTTCTTATCCCTTAAGTTTAGGAAATGCAAAATTTAACCACTTAACTTTTTATGAACTTTGTAAATGCCACTTTGACCCCCTCGTGAGTTTTTGGCTTAACGATATAAATTCGAGTTAGTCGAGTCGCGTATAATACGTTATGATTGTACGATATAAATTTGATTTACGTTACGTTTTGATCCAATCGCAATGCAACTATGTGATATATTGAGTTCAATCGGATACGTCAAAACGTGCGTTTTCATATGGTTAACACATCACATAACGCTTAGACTAATCCGTTCGATATTTACGAAGTACCCGCGCCGTATCGCGCACAGGTCTTATTACTAGTTGTATATTAAATACCTAGTATCCAATATAATACAATATATTAAATAAAGTTTGGTTTGTCCCAAAATACAGGTAAAAATAAATGAATTACAAATATGGTTTCAAAATTATGGTTAACTCATTACATAACGCTTGGACTAATCCGTTCGATATTTACGAAGTACCCGCGCCGCATCGTGCACGGGTCTTATTACTAGTTGTATATTAAATACCTAGTATCCAATATAATACAATATATTAAATAAAGTTTGGTTTGTCCCAAAATACAGGTAAAAATAAATGAATTACAAATATGGTTTCAAAATTATGTAAAACAGTTTAAACAACTATGGTATTTTATAATTAAAATTATAAAATTGTATAGATTCTAAAAAATTGAAAAGGTCGCTAAATTTATAGTACGACCCGCTTTTAACAAGTTGGCATCGAGGAGACTAGCTTTCCATACAACGAAATCTCACCAAGAAATAAATATGTAAATAGTTGGTCAAAAAGCTATATATTTAACGTATTAGAAGACTTTTAATTCAATAAATTCGTATAGAAACTAAATTTTAATAATTCAACTTAGAGGTGATTCGCGATTAATAATTCCACTTTTAAAAATTGCTATCGGCAATCGCACCTTTTAAAAATGTTCTCAAATGTCTAAAATTAGCAACGAGAGACGATTGTGAACAACATTTGTAATTTACTCTCTCTATATATATTATATAAAGAGAGAGAAAGAATAGAGATATATAAACTTTTCTGATAGGTTGTAAATTTCCTTGCCATCTCATTATTATCAATACAATATAAATAGTACAGTAACCGAATCCCCTAAACTAGGAGCAATATACACTATAACAATATACAATCGATTCCTAATATATACACATTCTATTACACCCCCGCAGTCGAAGCGTTGGGAGGCCGAATGCTTAGACTGGATCTGAAATCATCAAATAGGACACGAGGGAGGCCTTTGGTGAATATATCAGCGATCTGATGTCGAGATGGCACATGAAGGACTCTAATGTGACCGCGTTGGACCTGTTCGCGAACAAAGTGTATATCCAGCTCTATATGCTTAGTTCGCTGGTGTTGAACTGGATTACCTGAGAGATATATAGCACTCACATTGTCACAGTAAACAAGAGTCGCACGAGACAACGGATGATGCAATTCGAGGAGAAGATTCCGAAGCCAACAAATATCTGCAACAACATTGGCGACTCCCCGATACTCGGCTTCAGCGCTGGAGCGAGAGATTGTAGATTGTCTTTTAGAGGACCAGGAGATTAGATTGTCACCCAAATACACACAATACCCTGACGTGGACCGACGAGTGTCCGGGCATCCAGCCCAATCCGCATCCGTATAGGCTAACAAAGAAAGGTCTCGAGCCGGACCGAGATGAAGACCATAGGCGGAAGTCCCTTGGATGTATCGAATGATGCGCTTTAACGCATTCCAATGGATAACACGAGGAGAATGCATGTGCATGCACACTTGCTGAACCGCGTATGATATATCAGGCCGAGTGAATGTCAGATACTGTAGTGCCCCGGCTAGACTCCGATAGGCAGTAGGATCATCATGTAAGGCACCGGAGTCTGCGGATAGTTTTGTCTGTGTGTCAACTGGAGTGGCGACTGGCTTACAAGAGTCCATAGAAGCACGATGAATAATATCCCGAACATAAGCCTCCTGAGAGAGAAACATGTGGTTGCCATCCCGTTTAACCTGAATACCCAAAAAATAAGACAGAGGCCCCAAATCCTTCATGGCAAATTCGCCAGATAGAGCAGACATAAGCCGATGTCTCAGTGCATCCGAGGAAGTAGTGAGAATGATATCATCAACGTATATAATAAGATACGCCACATCTCGGCCATGCTGATAGACAAACAGCGAGTTGTCAGACTTACTTTGGTGGAATCCCTGAAGAGTGACAAAGTCAGTGAATCGCTGGTACCAAGCCTTGGGTGCCTGTTTGAGACCGTATAGTGATTTCTTTAGTCGACACACATGATTCGGGTAATCCTTATGATGAAACTCCATGGGTTGGTACATGTAGACAGTTTCCTCCAAGGTTCCATGTAGAAATGCATTGGTTACATCGAGCTAATGAATCTGCCAGGACCTGGCTAATGCCAGAGAGAGAACAAGTCGAATAGTATCCGGTTTGACTACCGGACTAAAAGTCTCACCACAATCGATGCCTGCTTGCTGGTTTCGACCATCACAAACCAACCTGGCTTTATACCGCTCCAAACTACCGTCAGACCTGTACTTGTGCTTGAAGAGCCACATACTACGAATTATGTTCATATTGGGTTGTCTGGGTACAAGTTCCCATGTCTTGTTTTTAATAAGTGCACTAAATTCGTTAGCCATGGCAGTATACCACTCCGGAGTGGCTAAGGCAACCCGAGGGTTTTCGGGTATAGGGACAACGGTAGAGGTATGCAAGTTAAAGACTTGTTTGGGTTTAGTGATGCCACTCATAGACCTCGTGTGGATGGTGCGAGGCATAAGTGGAGGTGGTTGGGACGGTTGGGAAGGAATAGGTGAGGAGGGGTTAGGTTGGGTTGGGCCGTGGTCTAGTGGTGTGGATACGGACTGATGAGGGGTGGAAGTAGATGGGTTAGCTAGGTTGGGCTGTTGGGCCGAAGGAGAAGGGGCTGAGGGGTCGGTTAGGCTGGAAGAGGGCCGGGGAGGAATGGGCTGAGGGGACGGCTGATGGGCTGAACGGTTGTGTGGGCCGGAGGTAGGGTGGGTTATGGGAGTGGAGATGTTTGTATGTGGGCTAGGTGAGGTGGTGGTAGATGTTGGTGTAGGGCCGAGAGATGTTTGGGAGGTAGTAGAGTCCCAAAACAGTGGGTGGATATTAGAGTGTAAGAAATCATAGGAAGGTGGGGGTGTCGGGGATTGAATTTGGTATGGGAAGATGGACTCTTCGAAATGGACATGGCGAGAAATAATTATTTGATGTGTGGAAAGATCGAGACACTTGTAACCGCGGTGGTTGGGAGGATAGCCGAGGAAAACACAAGGCTTGGAACGAAATGTGAGACGATTGATGGTGGTGGGTGGCGTGAGGGGGTAGCAAAGACAACTAAGTACGCGTAGGTGATCATACTCGGGAGTACAGCGGTATAGCAAGGACGTGGGGGATCGAAAGTTGTGATTTTTGCTAGGGAGAATATTTAAAAGATAGGTGACGGTTTCAAGAACATGGTGCCAGAAATTTGGGGGGAGGGATGCTTGGGCCAAGAGGGTACGAATCATGTTATTTATAGTGCGAATCTTTCGTTCGGCTTTGCCATTTTGAGAGGAGGTATATGGGCACGAAAAACGAAATTGCATGCCATTGTGATTACAAAAATTGTAGAATTGTTGGTTCGCGTATTTTTTACCGTTATCACACTGAAATTGTTTAATTTTGCGTTCAAACTGAGTGTGTATAAGGTTATGAAATTTGGAAATATGTCAAAAACTTGTGATTTATTTGAGATGGGAAAGGTCCACAAGAAGTTAGAGAAATCATCCAAAAATAGGATGTAGTAACGCTGGCCTGCAGTGCTAAGGACCGGGGAGGTCCAAAGGTCACTGTGAATAATATCAAACGGTAAATGAGTACAATTAAGAGAATCATAAAATGGTAATTTAATACTTTTCCCAAAAATACAAGGTTCACAATGGTTTTTATTCAGTTTGCCACAATTAATAAAAGAAGAAACTTTTAACGAATACAATAAATTATTGTCGGGATGTCCCAAGCGTTGGTGCCAACGATCTTGAGAAACAGCAACAAATGTAGAAGGATGATTGTGGTTGAGCGGTAGAGGTTGAGTAAGCGGGTAAAGATCGCCGGTACTATTGCATCGTAGGATAGGAGCCCGAGTTTTGAGATCCTTCACAAGAAAACCAAACGGGTCAAATTCAACAGATACTAAGTTATCAGTGGTAAGGCGACGGACAGATATTAGGTTTTTGATAATATTAGGGGCAAATAAGACATTGTTGAGTTTTAAAGGTGGAAAAGGTGGTGGTAAAACTTGGTTGCCTTGTGCCATTACGGGGATAGTCGTGCCATTGCCAACAATAATGTGTTTATTAGTGCATTTATTAAAAGCAGACGGGGAATATATACCTTGTTCATTAGCCGAGTGTGCCGTGGCGCCCGTGTCCATGACCTCATGATCCGGGGGGTTTAGTGCCATCGTGTAGAGAGCCTGCTCAATGTCTGTGGGAGTGTAACCCGTGTTGTAAACCTGATCAGGGCGGGGCCCAAGGATGCCTTGGGAGCTGGGGTTACTAGGCCTGGAGGGGTAAGGACAAGGCGGTTGGACCGAGGCTGGTGATGTATGGTGGTTTTGCAGCAGGCCAGCCCATTGAGAGGCGGCCCAACTGCTAGGAAAGACGATGTATGGGTGAGCTGGGTTGTGAGGTTGCTGAGGGTACCCTCGGCCACGGGAGGAGAAACCACGGCCCCGACCACGTCCACGACCTCGAGTCCGACCACGACCGCGATCGGAGGAGGTGTAGGAGAGAGTCGGTTGAGTGGAATTTTGTGCAGAAGCGTTCACAGTGGCAGCAAGGGCTGTGGCGGCAGACTGAGCGGCTCGAGTGGCGTGTCTCTTTTTCTTAGTTTCTTCCATGGTCAGGCGGAAGCGGACTTCATTAAAGTCTGGTAACGGATCACGATTCTGAAGCACGGTAGATATCCCGTCATATTGTTCGGTGAGGCCAGTTAGGATTTTGAGAACAAGCATACGATCATTAACCGGTGAGCCAACACTGTCAAGTTGATCGGCCAGGTGTTTGGCTTGCTGACAATAGTCTGCCATGGATTGGAAATTCTCAAGACACAGGTTCGCAAATTCTTGACCTAGAAAAATTGCCCGGGTGTTCTTGTTGTCATTAAATTCGCTTTCAACCGAGGACCAGGCGGCATGAGCGGTCTGTCCGGGTTTGAGGATGGTATTAAGAAGATCAGGGGATATAGTGGCATAAATCCACTGGAGAACAAGTGCGTCCAGGCGGGACCATAAGGCTTCAGCAGCCGCCGCTGCAGTCTTGTCAGCGGCTGAAGAGTCCGAGGAAGAAGCTGCGACTGCGGGTTTTGGCGATAGATGATCCAGGACATCATAAATTTGGCAGTGGACCTTGAATAACGTTTTCCAGGTTGTATAGTGCGTGGAGTCTTTTTCTATAGTGATCGGAACATGGGCCTTGATATTTGAGACAGTGAGACGGGATGAAGCTTGGAATCCATGGTGAAGATGGACGAGAAAGAAGACAGAAATAAAGAAGAGGGGCTGCGGCACAGAGGGTGGCGGCAGGGAAGGGTGATTAGGTTAGGATCGTTTAGAAGGATGATACCATGATAGGTTGTAAATTTCCTTGCCATCTCATTATTATCAATACCATATAAATAGTACAGTAACCGAATCCCCTAAACTAGGAGCAATATACACTATAACAATATACAATCTATTCCTAATATATACACATTCTATTATTTTCATATTTAGTTTAGTTTTTTTTATCAAATTATTTTAAATACATGCATAAAAAAACTAAAATTCTTTTGGATAACCAAATTTAACAAGAAAAATTAACTTGCAGGGCCGGTCCTGAGAATTCCTGTACCATGTTCGATCTAGAAAAAAAAACGTGTCATCGGGTCTTAACGGAATAAATAATTTAAACTTACCAACAATTTAGTCTTCAACAATCATTTGAGTATTGGGCTCACTAACCTAATCCCAATAGGCTAACTAATCTAAACCATATGATTTTTTTTTGTAAGTAGGTCTATGTGATCTTAGTATTTGTTTGACTATATCCTATTAATTTTTTTTACATATATAATATTGGATTTTTTTAGATTACGTGCCCTACGAAATCACGGACCCTGGCCGGTGGTCCTCTCCGCCCACCTCCAGGGCTGGCCCTGTTAACTTGATTAGAGGCAAAAGACGTAACGTGCAAGATTTTAAAACATAAAATATAAATCCCATCAAATTTAAAGCCAAAAAATAACGAATAAAATTGGGTATAAACAAAAATAACAAAATGTGTAATTTAATTACTCTCATTTATTGAAAGTTGGAAGACATGAATGTGTTGAGGGCCGTGCCAATATACAGATCACAAGGAATCTCTGATAAATTACTAATATCATGCGTACTGCTAACACCATTGGTACAGGGAGGATAGTCTCCAAAGGACTACCCGCTACGTAGACGCCACGTAATCACAAGAGGATGATAGTATCTTTGATGACTACCCAAGGGTGTGGGGACTACCCCACTTCAATAAAAAATAATATATATTCAAGGAGATAGAGAGAAGCAATAAAACGGGCCCACCACCAGCCTCGTCTCCATCGTCCATATTCGGACGGAAGTGCCCGGACGCCCCTAAGGGGGGTGGTGTTTGACGGAGCTAAAGGGTGGGGATGGCCATGTGCCGATCCCCATACCCATTCGTCTAAGGGTGAATAATGCCCCTATTTTTAGGTGTTTTCCGTCATATGGCAGTACAATCAGCAAGGGATATTATTGGGCGTTTTTTTCTAAAATATGTGTAGTGATGATGTGGGCATTATGTTAAAGGGTGTAGAGAATTAAATAAAAATAAAAAAAAAACAACAAGAAAAGCTATTGGCCAAAAAAAAAAATTAAATGTGATTGGCCACTCAAAAAACCTTCAAGCGTGATTTAAATCACGCCAAAATAAAAAATAAGCCAAACACGCCTAGGGGGTGGTGACCCGGCATGTTTTGGCGTTTTTGGGGGAAAATTGGACAACCACGCCCATTACGTTCGTTCTAAGATTGGCTGCAAGTTTAGATTTGAAGCAGATTGATAAGATGATTTGGGAGGGAGGAAACATGGGATATTATTCTTTATAGTACGTAAAGTAAATGTTTAATAGATTCTCTCTCATGATCCTCAATATAGTGCGATAGTCTGTCGGTTGCTATATCTAGACTTCGAATGGTTGTTTCTCAAGGGTGTACCTAGGTAAAAAAACATGTTTATATTTGTATCCGACGAGACAATGTGCTTATGTTTTTTTGAAAGGTGACTTCATTTTTTAGTGACTCAATGTCACACCGTCTAAACGGCGGCTCTAGTCAAGATTTGCTCAGACTACATTGTTTTAACTGGGTCTGCGCTGAGTTGGTCAGATTTGGTTACGGTGTTCCCCCGGAAACCATACTGCCTCCACACGAGTTGTCTCGCTGAAGTAACAGTCGGATGAAAACCAGGGTGCGGCTCAGGATCGAACCCCCCTAACATCTTGTTTTATGAACCAATAAGATTATATATAAAATATATATTTCGTATATTGTTGAACGAGTAAGTAATAAGTAAGATGGTTAATTGAAATGTGAGATATTTAGATGAATAGTTGGTGTTATAAGATATATTATATTTGACCTTACTCCATTTTTAATGAAACTTAGGTTAAACGTAAATAAAAAAGAGCTCGTCTCAATGGCATGTTCGTCGTTTTATAAAACGTCACATTTTCAAAGTTATACGAGAAAAACAAGTGAAGCAACTGAATTAATATAACTAAGCTATCTAGCTAGTACGTCAAACTACCTGAATTATTATTATTACTGTTATATTATTATTACTACTATGTGCTAAATACCATTTTAGTCCCTATGATTTGGGTCATTTTGCCATTTTAGTTCAAAGGTTTGAAACGTTGTCATTTTAGTCCAGATAGTTTTAAACGTTGTCATTTTAGTCCACTGGGTTAACTCCATCTTTTTTTGTTAACTAGAAGGGCATTTCGATCATTTTAAATGTAATTCTGTTAACTAGAAGGACAATTCAACCATATAAAATGATTGAATTACCCTTCTAGCTAACATAAAAATGGACGGAGTTAACCCGGTGGACTAAAATGGCAACGCTTGAAACTATTTGGACTAAAATGGCAATGTTTCAAATCTTTGGACTAAACTGGCAAAATGGCTCAAACCACAGGAACTAAAAGGGCGTTTATTATTATTATTATTATTATTATTATTATTATTATTATTATTATTATTATTATTATTATTATTATTATTAGGGGCGGATATTGGGTAGCCTAACCTTAGTTAGGCATGGACTGATCACCCATGCTTAAACAAGGCATCGTTAACCAATATTCAACCATGATAATAACTAGTTAGGTGTACTGTAACCTAACTTAGGATTACGTAATTTGTGTAAGGACATTGAGATAGTATCTGAACATACTAACAAGTGTCACGCAACTCGTAAAAGGTGAGTTCTATGAATGCTTTCCAAATGTGAACATGTTTTTCCTATACTGTAATAATATGTCATGACTGTTGTACGCATGTATATAACCTGTGCATGACACACATATGATATTTGTGGTCTCTTATACGTGCTATTATAGCGGGATTTGTTGGTACTACACCCGTGGTGTAATGGCCATTAACTATATTGTTATGTAAGTCACGTGGTGACGTTGGGTTATGATGGCATGGGCGGGTACAAGTCATGAGTAAATAATGTGATTTATAAATTGTGTATATTTGTGAGCTCACCAGTTATAACTGACGTCTTTTAAGCACGTGTCACAGGTAATGATGGTTAATTATGTGTGTGTTGCCTATATCGGATATGTATGGCTAGTAGAATAAAGTATCCAAGACTTGTTTATCTAGTAGAAATTTATATGAATGGCTAAGAATAGTTGATCCAACTTTGTACTTTTAAGTTTCCAACTTTTAAACCATAGAATTTATATTAATGAAATAAGTGTTTTCTTATAAGTTGATATCAATTGTGTATGATATTGTTCAAATACTAATATGCTTCAGTATAAATGTGTCGGGTTTTAGTTTTCTCATGCTTTTATATTTTTTGATCATTCTCATTTGTTTCCCTTTTGTTTTTTGAGGTTTGGTGTATTTTGGGCTCCTCTCCTATCTCGGCGGATCCTTCTCCTAGGCTTGTAGCCTCCTTGCAGTTGGGCTCCTTCACTTGGGCTTATAGCCGTTTATGACAGTTGTGTGCTAGCTGGTCTAAGGCCCCTTATATTGGGCAGTTGGTTCGTGTTGTTGATTCATTCGAGCATTTTCATCCTTTCCTGCTCATCATTACTACTCTCTCAAGTTACCCTATCCTCACAAGTTCATTCGTGAGTCTAGGGTTGTTTACCTTCTCTTGTATTAGATCATCCGGCTGGAGATCTTTGTTCATTGTTTGGTTGTTAATCTGTGCTGACAGATTCATTCTGTCTTTGTATTTGATTCATCATAATAAAAGGTGTTTGATTATCAAGTTTTGACATGGTATCAGAGCCCCAAGGTGATTTAGGGCTCTGGTTCTTCTTCCGCTGCGGTACAAAGCTCCGGCTGACCTTCTTCTGTCCGATCTAGGGGTTTCTTCGTTTACGGCGTTCTGTGCTCGGATCCCTGTTTCCGGAGTGATTCTGCTCAGAGGAGACGGTGTAGATCTGGGAGTATGAAACCCTAATTTCTAGGGTTTTGAAGCTTGTGGTTGGTTGCTGTGGCGGCGCTACTTCTGAAACCCTAATCTGTGGTTCTCATCTGTTTGGTAAAGAAGAACCTCGTTGGTCTCTTTTAAGAGCAAACCAACAGGTTTTGTGTATTTCTGGCTCTCTGGTCAGTGTGTGCAACCCTAAGTGAAGGTTGCAGACCTGATCTCACTGACGTGCACCCACCGTGAGATCGTTCCTTCTCTTTCTCTTTACTTTCTGTAAGTCCCGTGAAACGGATCTTTCAATGATATCAAACCTAATCTTGTGAAAGTGCAGAATCCAATCACAAGATGATTCAAGATAAATCAAAAAAGATGAAAAACAAAGAACACAACGAATCACCTTTAAACACTTGCACACGATTCTATTACTTGAAAAGCAAAACCGTCTGGTACAAGTGTTCACAACCAAAACTCTTCCCACTCTAGCTTTCTCTAGAAATTGTAACTGTGAGGATCAAACCCTAAAACAAGTAGAAAACTTGTTTATATACCTAGGCAAGCCCACTTCACTACATGGGCTCCCCTTGGGCTTGATTGGCCCACATGGCCTAAAGCTTGGCCCAAGTGACCTGTAAAGGTCCAAAACCTAATATAAACTAACCCGGTACGACCCAGTTCGTAACCATAACTCGTTGTGTTAATTTGATGCGTCAGTCTCACACTTTAGGGCCTAACAATCTCCCCCTAGACTGATGCCATCAAATTGTCTTCATACTTGAAATCAGCAACGTCTTCAACGTAGTCTATGGTTGTCACTATGCTGCAGATGTCGTGGAAGTTCTTGACTTCTGAACTCTCAGCACTGGGTCTCTTTCTTCAGCTTTTGTGGTTAGCTTCATACTAGGATCTCGATCAGCATTTGCTTGAAAATCTTGTCAAAAAGAATGTGAGAGGAGGATTCTCAGCAGCTCTTTTCTTCTTCAATCTTTGTCTTTCAAGCACGTTCACGGTACTTCATCAAATGCACTTTCACTGTCAGACGGCGTTTCGTATCCGGTTCTTCTGACTCAGGTACATCTTGTTGTTGTGATGCTTTAGACTTCTTCACCAACTAACAGCATCTCAGTCTTCATCAACCCCTGTTCTTGATTGAAATCAAACTCTGCACATGCTCACAAACTCATAAGCAAACATTTCTTATACAACAGGGAGTGTACCACATGAACACTAGGTACATCCAAGTACTTGTACTCGGATTTCACAATTTAAATTCTTTCAACTTTTGATGATCGGTCAAATCTTCAAGAACGGTTATAATTTTTTTAATTTTAAAGAAAAATAAATAAGCACACTATTTTTGGATTTTTTGAATTTTTTCTATTTTTTTTATTTTTAATTTTTAATTTAAGAACTAAAAGAAAATAAAAAAAACTCAAAATATAAACAACTACCATAATATACAATTACAATTGCAATGGGATCAAAATTCGTTCTCAGGCAGACTAAGGAACACTTTTCAGTACGAGCCTAATCAAACTAGTCTATGCGATTGCCAATATGTTTGTCCACTTAAACTTTAACGCTCAATTTTTCATTTTTCAACTTCGTGATATGCTTAAGGTAATATTATACTAATATACCCGTGTGTCCCATTCCAAGGCATACCCCCGCGATCAAGGTAAGCACAACGATTCATCGTAGCAGGTGAGTATACTGATGTCATCCTTTAAGATATCCTGACTGTGTCTAGGTCTGCATATAATCTGTTTTATCATGTTTTAATTTCTTAACAATGAACACCCAAATAAATACTAATCAAATCCTGGAAATATAAACAGCACACTCTATCATGCCCGTATCTTCCCTACCACATATTTCACAAGTCCAATCCAGATTTCTGAAATCTTAACTGGGAATAGGTTGAGAAAAGAAAAGAATAGATCTTAAGCAGAGATGGTATAATATACAGATCAAATGAGTTTTCTCAGTTTGATATAGGTTTATTGGGGTTTCTTTTGGGCACTAGAGGGCCTCTTTCGGGTGTATTAGATCTATAGCGCGACAACGTACAGCTAGGTCAGCATGTATCTGGATGCAGCAGAAGCTGACGTTGCCTAGCACCTCCAGGTCAGCATGTATCTGGATGCAGCAGAGGAGGTACATGACTTTTTCAGAGAAGATTTCAGAATCAGATCAAAATTGTGTGTATCGGGAAAACATACAGACATTCAAATAGAAATGAGCTAATTCCAAGTGACTTTCTTTCCCGGGGTCATATACAATTTTAGTTCTAAGCAGAATGACAACCAAGATATCCCCGGATGATTCAACAATATAAAGACCCGAAACCTCAGATATTGGCTATCTATCAACGCAAGATTTAAGACCATAAAATCATACGCCGTTGGTATGTTACCCACATGATACATAATTCGTTATGTTTATATCACGTAGTATCTTTTATCATGTTGAGCGTCAAGCCTATCGACATATCGCAGTAGATCCTAGTCTTTTCAGCTATGGCACCTTACATGTGTTAGTCAAAACCCTTTAACACGAACATTTATTTCACTTCCCATTTCATGCAATTTTTCTTTTTGGCTTTTTCATTTTTCTAATGTTTTTGTATTTTTCTCATTTTCTCCCCCTAAATTCTATATATGTCTCTCTCTCCCCCTAAATTTGTGCATAAATCGTAGTTTTTTGCGCAAATTTACCATTTACAAAAGAAAGGACACTTTATATACAAGGTTGTAAACTAAGAAAAAGAGAAAATATTTTTGTTTAACCGTTCTATCATCAGATTGAAGACTAATCAAATTCAAATCAAAGTACTGAATTTAAACGGTACCTTTTGCTGATCATTGCTTACTTCTTTTATCTCCTCCAAAGGAAACATATCATCAGTAAAAAAAAAATTAACTTTTTGCAACAGTGAAATGTTACCCGTTTTTATCTCTGGAACAACCGCTATCAACATTCCAGAGATTGTCAACAACTCCTCCTTGGTTGTTCCTGAAAAGTAAGGAGATTAGTAAGACATCGGTACCCAGGCCATCGTGGTCCTGGGATTTCCTGAAGCATCAAAATAGGATACTTCTTTTAAACACAAGTCCCCTTTTGTTTCAAGGATTAGAGACATTGCTGCTTTGGATTTGGGTTTCCAAATCTGTTTAGGTCTAGCAAACACGTTTGTTGCTTTCGGTTGAGCAACTTTAACTGTTTCAGGTTTGTTAGTTTTAGAAACACGTTTTTGTTCCTGAAAGGCTTTGTGTTTGTTTTTGGCAGCGTTCCAATCCCCATCAGAAGGTTTAACCTTGGGATTCACATTCTTCATTGCCTTAGGTGAAGATACCTTCATCGGCTTGGAATGGTAGTTACCCTTTGGTGTAACCCTCTGATTTTGCATATAATAGGGTACGTAGGGACGCCTTGTGCAGTTTCGAGCAATGTGACCAGCAATGCCGCAATTGAAGCATGTTTGTCTCTTCAGGTAGAAAACATTCTGATCAACTGGATTTGCTCTTGCAGGCCCTGAAGGACGAACCGGTCCTTTTTGTGCTTGATTTTGTTGCACATTTCTTGCAGACGACGATGAATTTGGATGTCTATACTTGTCGTTTGCAGGGGCCTTCTGTGGTTGAGATTTCTTTTGATTCTTCTTGTTTTGATGAAACTGCAAGTCTTGTTCAGAAATCTCACCAGTCTTTTCGAAAGCTTTGTTAGCACAGTCAAATGCATATTTCTCACATTTGCCATTGCAGACTGGCTTAACAAAGGCATTTTTCACAACACGGGCCTTTTGAGGACTATTGCTGCCCGTTGAGGACTGTGGAGAGCCTGCTTGTCTTTGATGTTTAGGCTTCTTATTTCCGCGTCCTTTACCTGCTCGCTTCGGCTCCTTTTGCGTGTTGTGAACCGGCTCACTAACACTAGCACAAGAGTCAATGTTGGCATTTCGTTGCACCTTTGGACGATGAACACAATTTCTAGCAATGTGTCCAGGAATTCCACAGTTGAAACAAGTTTGTCTCTTCACTGTCTGGAGATTCGGAGTGCTAGCAACATTATCTGATTTGATGGGTCTAGATGACCAAGCTTGCTTAGGTTGCTTTGCTTGTGATCCATGTGCCTTTTCTGATTTCTTCTGTACCTGTTGATCAGAACTAGCAGAAGCATGAGATTCAGACAGATAATGTTTTTCGTCTTTTATAATTTTATCAGGGTCATTTTGAAAAGACGATTCAGTTTCTGTTTTAATTTCCTTTTCAGAAACATTTACTTGTGACTTTTCATTCAATGTAACCACCTCTTCTTTTTCAAAAACTGGTTCAGTTTTAATTTCAGAAGATGTAGAAATTTCATCAACACGTGTTTCATCAACACACGTATCATGTGAATCTACTTGTGGTTTATTTTCAGCTACGGTTTCCAATGGGGTCCCACTAGATTTAACATTAGGGACACCCACTGAGACCGATTCAGAGGAGGAATCAGAATACTCTTGAGAAGGAGTTTCAGTGGTTTCACTGAATTTGTCCTGAGGGACCTCATCTGTAACACTGTCATCAACTGAAACGTTAGAATCAGACACATTAGCTGAAAAACAATCATCACTACACTTATTGTTCAAATTATCAACACACACATCATCAGTTTTGCCCAAAACAACAAGCTCACACGGCGAAACATAAGCTGAAAATGACGCAAACAAGGAATTAGTAAAAGCAATGTCAGATTCAGTTGGTTCAGAATAACGTTCAAAATATGGTTCAGTAATATTAGAAACAATCACTGGTTCACTCCCATGAACATCTTCACATTTTACTTTTGGGCTATTATCTGCAGACGAAGATGAAAAGTTAGGATCAATTGTGCCTTTGGAAACAAAATTCAAAGGAGTAGACTTAGGTTTCTCAACTTTTCTGTCATGATGAAATGACTTATTGTTTTTGGAACCATAAGTTATTTTACTCTCGTTTATCAACTCCTCCTCAGTCATTGGTAAATAAGTGTAATTATCATTGTACGGAGGAGGAGTCTGATTATAACCCAATCCCGACCCTTTCTTTTTAGAATATGCTAATTGTTGATCACACAGATTTTTGACTAATTTACTGGAGGAATCGAATTTTTAATGTTTAACTGATTAATTTGGTATTTATCCCTAACATTCTCCAGTTCTTTAGTCACCTCACATAGTTTTTCTTTGACTATGATGAGTTGGGCCGTTGCTACACTAACATCGTCCTTGAGTTGAACGATGTCCTTACGCTGAGCTTCGATTTTCTCTTTGAAAAGTTTTTCGTTTTTCGTTAAAGTGAAATTTTTCCGTTTAATTTCATTATAGTCTTCAATTAGCTCAGCGTTGTGAATTCTATAAGCCTCAACTCGTTCTCTACATTCAGGAGTGCAGAAGACAGAAATTACCTCTTCACGAGTAATTTCTTGAGCCGCGGGTTTGTGAAACATAAATGCCATGACCTCAAGGGTGACAGATACTCAAATCAAAAACCAAACGAGAACCCGTGTACTCGCTAACTCAAACACTCTGCACGCAAATAAATGAACCCGCTTTCGAAACCGTACCTTAAAACCTGTCAAAACGGTTATCACAAACAAAACCCTTTTTATTTTTTTTTATTTTATTTTTGTTTATTTATTTTTATTTATTTTTATTTTTTTATTTTTTTATTTTTTATAAACTAAACCTTTTTTTTAATTAATTAAATAAAATAACAAAACTTTTATTATTATTATTATTATTATTATTAAAATTATTATAGTTATTATTATAATTATTATAAGAGTTAACTGCCATTTTCGTCCCTGTGGTTTGGTCACTTTGGCCATTTCAGTCCATTTTTCAAAAATGCGCCATTTTCCTCCCTGACGTTCTGGAAAGGTGCCATTTCAGTCCAAAAATCATAACCCAGTTAAGTCACTTAGTAAATAAGGACTGATTGTGTAAATTTGTAACATAAAGGACTGATTGTGTAAATTTGTAACACCACCACCACTAGCCCTGCCACCACCACCACTCCGCTGCCACCACCACCACCACCGCCACCACAGCCACCACCGCCACCACAGCCACTGCCACCACCGCCGCCACCACAGCCACACCGCCACCACAGCCACACTGCCACCACAGCCACTGCCACCACCGCAACTACAGCCACTGTTATCATCATCATCGATCATCATCGACCTTCATCATCATCGCGATCTTCATCATCATCAGACCTTTATCACCAATTCTCCTCTTAATCGTTTTATACATTTTCTGAAACGTTTACGTGCAAAACGAAATGGGAATTTGGATTAGTTTTAGTGATGCAGTGGGTGTTGAATACGTTTTGATGATGCTAAGGTATTGAATATTGATAACAGCAATATTATGCCGTCGGTTCGGCGTTTTTCCAGAGTCGATACTTTCGAGCTGAAGGTTCAGATCGAAAAGAGGCTCGGTTCACAAAAGGCTGAGAAGTACTTCAATCTAGTCATCAGGTATTTAAATCTTAAGCTCGGGAAATCAGAGTTTGATAAGCTTTGTATCGGTTTAATAGGTCGGGAAAATGTTCGTCTTCAGAATGAACTGATCATAGCTATTGTGAAAAATGCTGCTCTTTCGAAAATACCTCCTCAGAAACGTGCGAAGAGTGATGGTCCTTTGCCTTTAAAGGTCCCTAACAGGACCCATCCGGTGACTGACCTACAGTCTCTATGTGCGTTTCCTCGGTCCCCTAGAAAAGTACGAACACCAAATCTTCGTGAAAGCAAGTTTAAAGACCGAACGGTTCCTTTTCCCCAACATTTGGTAACGACAAAAGTTCAACAACAACAACAAAGTGCTACTGATGTCACACCCCTTTCTGCGGCGGAAGCACGAAGTGTGATCATGAAAGGTTCTCATTGCATACGAAAGGTAAACATACTACATGCTCATGAAAATAACTTCAAATACCATAACTTGAAATCATAAGTTAGCGTTTACAACGCGAGTTAACAGAAAACATTGTCTTAAAAGGTTTACACTTTATTTAAAGACAAACACAAGCGACATCCACGAGCATAAGAGAGACCACGCGCACATCCATCCTAGTTACCTGAAATACATGTGAGTTTTGGAAAAACGTCAACATAATGTTGGTGTGAATTCATGCCGTTTTGTTTTGCACTTTTGTATACTTTGTATGAAAACATATTTTGTGAATAAATCGAGTTTTCATAAAATCCAGTTTCATGTGTACACCACGTACTCATGTATGATTCAAATTCTTCTAGAGTACCCCACGTACTCAAGTATAATCCATGCAGTACCCCACGTACTCAAGTATTCATCAAGTTTTAGAATGGTATGAGTTTTTATGTAAATTAAGTATTCCTGTAGGTATCAGGGTTGTTAATGGGTTGCAAAGCCATTAACATGTGACACGACATAGGAAGTCACCAAACCTTAGGCATTTAATTGGTATATTCTGAGACACAAAAGCACTACTCGATACTCGCCCTCATCGAGAGTGTGGCTGCCCGGCACCCGTTAGATCTAACCTTTTGTTCTGCGGTCTAGGTATATTGTTGATTAATGGTGCTTCTGTACCCTATTCGTGACACGATTCCTCGCATCATTTTTCATAGCGCATCCTACTTGGTACTCGTTTCTCACCAAGCGCGCTTCTCATATTCCTATTTCACAACACACTTGGTACTCGTTCTCACCAAGTGCGCTTCTCGTTTTCTTATTTCACAACACACTTGGTACTCGTTCTCACCAAGTGCGCTTCTTGTATTCTTATATCGCTACACACTTGGTACTCGTTCTCACCAAGTGTGCTTTTTATTATCATACCATTTGTTAAACATAAAAATATCTGTAACATGTATTTCACCCCCGAAGTTATAAAACTGAAAACAGTTAAGAGAAAAGGGGGAGCATGAACTCACAACTTTGCGTTCCTGTGCGTCGTAAACTTCACCGGGTTTGCTTATTTAACGTCGTAACCTATACGCGTTTTCTTAACGTTAGTCACTAGACTTGCGTCGCACAAGTTCAGTCACTTACTTTTGTATTCGTATTGTCGTGTTAAAAAATATTTCATATTTTTTTTAACTAAGTATCTTACTTATATTATTTTTCGCAAATTAATATAAGTATCTTGTGTTTTGCAATTTGCACCCGAATTATGTGTCTTGTATATTGTATGTGTATTTTCATGTTTATACTCCTCATGAGTATTTAGTGTATTTTTACGTCTTAATACGCTAGCACGTATAACACATACTATATACACTTAGCACAGAAGTTGGTGATAAAATAATATATATTTTTCTCTCAAAAATATACATACTTATATCCATTTTTATTCTTGAAGAAATCCTCATTTCTTATCACCAAAAATTAGGGAAACCTTGGTAATACTCTTAAATACATTTTTAGGGAATAAGTTTCTCAAAAACTTATATTTTTCTAAGTATCAAAATTTATAAAAATTTTGGCAGAGTTTCCCCTAAAAATGGAGGTTTCCCATGTTTTCAAAACATGTGTTTATTTTCTTTTAAATCGTCAACAATCATCAACAACACTTATCAACAATAATCATCCACGAATATCACTAATTTCTCCATTTCATGAACTTGGTTATTTACTAAAATTGTGTAGTAACTTACTAGCACATTTAGTAAGTCTTGTTATCTTTAAAAATAAGTTTAGTTTCTTAAAAACCTTATTTTCAAAGAATATAAAGTTTCACAACTTCTAGTCGGTTTTTACGAAAATTATTTCTTTGTTAAAACTTTTGTTACGCAAGTGTCCATACACTTGTTTGTTCACAAAAATCACTTTTGTTTGTGTAAGATCCGGTTTAGAACATGTGGTTCCTTTTGACGCTTGGTCTTTTGAAAATACCACTTGTAGATACATAGATCGGCAAGTTTTAAACACTATTTTACAAGTAAAAATACTTTTACACAAGTTCATGTTTCTCGTGTGGTAGAGTTTCACCTTTTAACCCTTGTACCGTCCGAAACAAGCTTATGTCAAGATCTATGATCTTAACAAAGTCGGGTTAAACGGTGATCCGAGCTACCACAACGTAGATCGGGCCTAAATAATCCCACAAATCAAATACTACAACATTTACACATCATGTGAGCTTTTATCCATCATTTAAGTGTCTTTTAGTAGACTTTAATGTGTCAAATTGCAAGATTCCAAGTTTTAACTGTTATCTATCATATTAACCACTCTAGATTAGTTCAAGAATGTGTTTTAAGTAACTCACCACTAGCTCGAGGCTAGGGAAGAATCTAGACGCGAATGTGGTGGATAAAAGCTAGAGAAAAAGGTCCTTCGTGCTCCGAGTGCACCAAGCCTCCTAATACGTGATCCTTGATGCTTGGGTATGCTTGGAATGGCTTGAACAAGGCTCGAAAAATTGATGGGTGATTAGGGATGTTTGGCCGTGAGCTTTCTAGAGGGAGAGAGGAGAGTTGTTTGGTGTTGTGAAGTGTGAAAGTTCATATGTGCCATCTCACGGTATTTATAGACATTCCAAATGGCATATTCCTAGCATATTCCTGGCATATTCTTGGAATATTCCTAGCATATTCCTAGCATATTCCTGGAATATTCCTAGCATATTCCTGGCATATTCCTGGAATATTCCTAGCATATTCCTAGCATATTCCTGGAATATTCCTAGCATATTCCTGGAATATTCCTAGCATATTCCTGGCATATTCCTGGAATATTCCTAGCATATTCCTAGCATATTCCTGGTATATTCCTGGAATATTCCTAGCATATTCCTAGGTTTTCTGCGTTGTCTGCGTTTTGCAGTGTAAGCACTGTGTCGCGTAGGAACTCACGGTACGCGCTTAAACTTGAAAAATAACGTTTTTAAGCGTTTCAATTTATTTTTCAACACGAACCTGATTAAAATAAAATTTTAATCATAACAGAATATTTGTGGGATTAAATATTATCCGGGCGGCCACCAACGTTCGTTTCGCAGTTTTGTCGTAATTAGTTCTGCACTTAAAGTGTGTTTCGGGTGCCTTTTAGTGCGTGTTTTAGCTTTCGTAACGACCATAAATTAAACCCTGATATGTACTCTTGGGTTTTAATGTACCTTTGTCGTAGGACCTACACCTAGGCCTCAATTCTAATGTCTGACTGCTTTCTGCAGTTCCGTTGACACAGTGTGTCTTACCGGTGAGTTTACTAATATTTCTGACGCAACGCTCTCGTTTTTGCATAAAGCAATATTTTGTAGTATACAACGTGCATGAATTCACTTGCTTAGCTTCTAATCAGTCAATGTTGACATTTAAGCTCATAATTGCAGTCATTAAATAATAATTAAAATGTACGGAAGTTACCGGTTTTGTGCCAGTTGTCACAGTCTCCCCCCGTTAAAAGAATTTCGTCCCGAAATTCAGGTTGAACTAACTCTCGCAGGAGTCTTCTTGAATAGGTGGGGATACTTTTCTTTGAACTGGTCTTCGCGTTCCCATGTATACTCGGGTCCGTGCTTAGAGCTCCAACGTACTTTGACAAGTTTCACACTGCTCCTCCTAGTCTTGTTGACTTTCCAGTCAGTAACCTCAACGGGTTGTTCTGTAAATCGGAGGGCTTCATCAATATGCACTTCATCCACCGGGATGATCACGTTTTCTTGTGTTGGACTCTTCTTCAGGTTGGATACATGAAACGTATCATGTACTCCATTAAGTTCTTCCGGTAACTCCAACTTGTACGCCACGGTACCAATTCTTCTCAAGATTCTGAATGGTCCGATGTATCGTGGGTTCAGCTTTCCACGCTTTCCAAATCTGACTACGCCCTTCCAAGGTGAGACTTTTAACAACACTTTGTCTCCCACCTCGAATTCTACTGATTTTCTTTTCGGATCAGCGTAGCTCTTTTGTCGATCTCGAGCCGCCTTAATGCGTTCTCGGATCTGCGCAATCTTGTCGGTTGTCTCTTGAACAAGTTCAGGACCAACCATACGTTTATCTCCGGCATCTGCCCAACATAAGGGCGATCGACACTTGCGGCCATACAGAGCTTCGAACGGCGCGGCCTTTATGCTTGTATGATAACTGTTATTGTAGGAAAACTCAACTAAGGGTAGGTGAGTATCCCAGCTGCCGCCTAGATCCATGACACATGCGCGAAGCATATCTTCTAACGTTTGTATAGTCCGTTCGCTCTGGCCGTCTGTTTGCGGATGGAATGCCGTGCTTAGATCTAACTGAGATCCAAAGGCTTCCTGAAATGATTGCCAGATTCTTGAGACAAAGCGTCCATCTCTGTCTGAAATGATTGAGATAGGCACTCCATGACGTGCCACAATTTCTCTTAAGTATATTTCTGCAAGCTTTCCAGTGCTATCCTTCTCTCGGATTGGCAGGAAATGCGCAGATTTCGTCAACCGATCAACTATTACCCATATCATGTCGTGCCCCCTTGGGGTCCTGGGTAATTTCGTTATGAAGTCCATCGAGATTTGTTCCCACTTCCATACGGGAATCTCTGGTTGTTGTAGTAGGCCGGACGGTTTTTGATATTCGGCCTTAACCTTAGCACAGGTTAGGCATTTTCCAACATAGACAGCAACATCGCCTTTGAGTCTCGGCCACCAATAGTACTCTTTCAAGTCTTGATACATCTTGTCCGATCCTGGGTGGATCGAATATCTCGATTTGTGGGCTTCATTAAGGATGACTTCTCGTATGCCACCATAGAGTGGAACCCAAATACGCTTCTTGAAGTATAAGGCTCCCTCTTCATTTGGTGCCATGTACTTCAATGCACCTCGGAGGTATTCAGCTTTACGGTTCTCTCCTTTAAGAGCTTCTTGTTGTGCATCACGAATGCGTGCAGTGAGGTTCGTTCGACTGGTCATTTCTAACGCTCGAACTCTTAGGGTCTTAACTCTTTCCTTTCGACTTAACGCGTCCGCTACAACGTTTGCCTTTCCAGGATGGTACTTAATCTCACAGTCGTAATCATTTAACAGCTCGACCCATCGCCGCTGGCGCATATTCAATTCCTTCTGATCAAATATGTGTTGCAGGCTTTTGTAATCTGTGAAGATTGTACATCGAGTACCATATAAATAGTGTCGCCAGATCTTCAAGGCGAATACCACTGCTCCCAACTCCAGGTCGTGAGTGGTATAGTTTCTTTCGTGCACCTTTAGTTGCCTTGAAGCGTAAGCGATGACTTTTTGGCGTTGCATGAGCACGCAACCCAGTCCTTGTCGCGAGGCGTCGCAGTATACCACGAAGTCTTCCGTGCCTTCGGGTAGTGACAATATTGGTGCATCGCATACTTGCTTTTGAGTAGCTGAAAAGCTTCTTCTTGTTTAACACCCCAATCGTACTTCTTGTCTTTCTGAGTAAGGGTCGTTAGCGGTTGAGCTATCTTTGAGAAGTTCTCGATGAAACGTCGGTAATAGCCCGCTAAGCCCAAAAATTGACGAACTTCAGTTGGGGTCTTGGGAGCTTCCCAATTCTTTATTGCTTCTATCTTGGACGGGTCTACATGAATGCCCTTCTCATTCACAACGTGACCAAGAAATTGTACTTCGTGAATCCAGAATTCACACTTTGAGAACTTTGCATACAGTTTCTCTTTCTTTAGTAGTTCCAGTATGGTTCTGAGATGTTGCTCATGTTCTTCTTTCGTTCTTGAATAAATCAGGATATCATCGATAAATACAATCACGAATTTATCGAGATATGGTTTGCATACGCGGTTCATCAAATCCATAAAGACCGCTGGTGCATTCGTCAGCCCGAATGGCATCACAAGAAACTCGTAATGCCCATAGCGTGTTCTGAATGCAGTCTTTGGTACGCTCTCCTCTTGGATTCTCAGCTGGTGGTATCCAGACCGAAGGTCGATCTTGGAATAATAGCTTGACCCTTGTAACTGGTCAAACAAGTCGTCAATCTTCGGTAGTGGGTACCGATTCTTGATCGTTAGTTTGTTCAGTTCCCTATAATCGATACACATCCGCATGGTTCCATCCTTTTTCTTCACGAACAAAACTGGAGCTCCCCATGGCGAGAAGCTTGGCCTTATGAATCCTTTATCCAACAACTCCTGGAGTTGTGTAGATAGTTCTTGCATTTCGGATGGCGCAAGTCTATACGGTGCCTTGGCTACAGGAGCAGCTCCCGGAACCAAGTCTATACGGAATTCGACTTGTCGTTGCGGAGGTAGTCCTGGCAGATCCTCAGGGAACACATCAGGAAGTTCCTTCACCACAGGAATATCTTCGAGTTTCGGTTCCTCAGCCTTCTTATCTATAACGTGTGCTAGGAAGGCAACACATCCTTTCCTTAAGCACTTCTGTGCTTTCATGCAGCTGATGATTCGCAGATGCGCGTCTCGTCTTTCTCCATGTACGATGAGAGTTTCACCATTCGCCAAAGGGATGCGAATGATTTTCTCATGACAAATGACTTCAGCTTTGTTCTTGGACAACCAGTCCATTCCGACTACCACATCGAAGCTACCCAATTGAATAGGTAAGAGGTCGATGCTAAAGCTTCGTTCACCAAGTTCTAGCGTGCAACCTCTAACAACTTCGCCCGATTCAACAAGTTTACCATTGGCTAGTTCTATGGAATAGGGAATATCCAATTTACTAGACTCTATCCCAAGCGTACGTTTAAATTCCACGGACATGAAACTATAATCGGCACCGGTGTCAAATAATATGGATGCAAAGTGATTGTTAATGAGAAACGTACCGGTGACCACGTTAGGGTCCTCGCGTGCGTCCCTTGCTCCAATCACAAATGCTCGAGCCTGAGCATTGTCTTTCTTTGGGCAGTCTTTCATGAAATGATCATTGCTTCCACAACGGAAGCATCCTTGGTTCCGCCCCTTCCCGTTACCATTCTTGTTACCAGCACCGTTTCCATTTCGATTCTTTCCCTTACTCCAACAGTCTTCCGCTTGATGACCCAACCTATCACATTTGTCACACCTTGGAACACGACAAGCTCCATCATGATGATACTTACATTTTTGGCACTTAGGCATGGTGCCTTGGTACCCGTTCGCTGCAACATTTGCCTCCTTAGAGGGGTTGGTGTCACGTTTCTTGTTGGAACCCTTGTTGTTTCGAGTTGCTTGATTCAGGCTTGAATATTTTCTTTTCTTGTCACCGGATGACTCAGCATGCGTCACGGTGTTTTCTGCCGTGTTCAGAGATAGCTTCTCTATGCGAACACAGTCTTCAGTAAGGCTAACAGCCAGAGTTACAGCCTCAGTGATTGTCTGGGGTTTGGCTGAAGTCACCATGCCGCGAAATTCCGGGGCCAGACCCCAAATGTAGCGTTCAACGCGCTTAAATTCCGGGGTCACCATGTAAGGAATCACCCTGGACAAATCATGGAACCATCGAGTATACCCAGTGATGTCAGCACCAACCATCGTCAAGTGCCAGAACTCTGTCTCCAACCTCTGGAGTTCGGCACGAGAGTAGTACTTCTCTCTCATTTTCTCCTTCAGTTCATCCCAGGTCATGCCGTATGCGGCTTCATCACCCAGCGTTTGAACTTGCAAATTCCAGCATGTCAGTGCTTCATCGACAAACAGTCCAGTGGCGAAAGTGACTTGCTGATCCGCGGTACACTTGCTCATGCGGATAGTGGCCTCAGTCTTCTCCGTCCAACGCACAAATGCTACTGCTCCTCCAGTGCCATCGTAGTTCATTGGTTTGCAGTCGAGGAACTGCTTGAAGGTGCAGCCTTGAACTGCGTTTCCACCGGACGAATCTCCATGTCCGTTACGCCTGGCACTGCTTGGCCCTCCACTGTCTTGGGTACGGTTCGCCTCGTACTGGGCGATAGCAGCAGAGATTCTCTCTTCCAGTAGAGCGTTCAGCTCTTCAGCAGTTCTTGGTAGTGGGGGAGGAGGAGGTTGATCATCATTGCGAGCATTCACAGCTTTCCTGGGTGCCATGTTCTGACAGAACATAACACAGCAGGGTTAGGCATTCGTTCGATATCGTCACACTAGACAGTAGTATCATATATATTTACAGATATATATACCACATAAGTGACATCAACCAATTATTACTCTGGCAGAGTACTTAGTAGGCTTGCACTGAGGGAATCTATACATGACAAGACTTGCTGTGATTTCTGTGCGCTGAATTCCATAATTATGTATGCATCCATAATTACGTAACTCCTTGCACAGTCCCCATAGTTCGTTTCATCCTCGTATTTCTTCCTTCAGATAGGCCATTGTTTTCAGGTAAAGTCACATATACTTGTGACATTCTACTACTAGTACATGCTAATTATCACACATAATTGCAAGTAATTTCTCAGTTAAGACAAGTGCTACTCCTGTGCACCCTAAGTCTCGTAGTGTCTTTTCTAGACTCGTGTAGTCAGTTTCAGGTAGTGGGTGTCGCGGGACGTTTTATGCAATGAAAACTCTTTGAAAATTGTTTTCGTGATAGGATCCTAGAGATTGTAGACTAGACTCGAGAAGGAATCCTGGTTCACTACAATCGCAGCTCTGATACCAATCTGTCACACCCCTTTCTGCGGCGGAAGCACGAAGTGTGATCATGAAAGGTTCTCATTGCATACGAAAGGTAAACATACTACATGCTCATGAAAATAACTTCAAATACCATAACTTGAAATCATAAGTTAGCGTTTACAACGCGAGTTAACAGAAAACATTGTCTTAAAAGGTTTACACTTTATTTAAAGACAAACACAAGCGACATCCACGAGCATAAGAGAGACCACGCGCACATCCATCCTAGTTACCTGAAATACATGTGAGTTTTGGAAAAACGTCAACATAATGTTGGTGTGAATTCATGCCGTTTTGTTTTGCACTTTTGTATACTTTGTATGAAAACATATTTTGTGAATAAATCGAGTTTTCATAAAATCCAGTTTCATGTGTACACCACGTACTCATGTATGATTCAAATTCTTCTAGAGTACCCCACGTACTCAAGTATAATCCATGCAGTACCCCACGTACTCAAGTATTCATCAAGTTTTAGAATGGTATGAGTTTTTATGTAAATTAAGTATTCCTGTAGGTATCAGGGTTGTTAATGGGTTGCAAAGCCATTAACATGTGACACGACATAGGAAGTCACCAAACCTTAGGCATTTAATTGGTATATTCTGAGACACAAAAGCACTACTCGATACTCGCCCTCATCGAGAGTGTGGCTGCCCGGCACCCGTTAGATCTAACCTTTTGTTCTGCGGTCTAGGTATATTGTTGATTAATGGTGCTTCTGTACCCTATTCGTGACACGATTCCTCGCATCATTTTTCATAGCGCATCCTACTTGGTACTCGTTTCTCACCAAGCGCGCTTCTCATATTCCTATTTCACAACACACTTGGTACTCGTTCTCACCAAGTGCGCTTCTCGTTTTCTTATTTCACAACACACTTGGTACTCGTTCTCACCAAGTGCGCTTCTTGTATTCTTATATCGCTACACACTTGGTACTCGTTCTCACCAAGTGTGCTTTTTATTATCATACCATTTGTTAAACATAAAAATATCTGTAACATGTATTTCACCCCCGAAGTTATAAAACTGAAAACAGTTAAGAGAAAAGGGGGAGCATGAACTCACAACTTTGCGTTCCTGTGCGTCGTAAACTTCACCGGGTTTGCTTATTTAACGTCGTAACCTATACGCGTTTTCTTAACGTTAGTCACTAGACTTGCGTCGCACAAGTTCAGTCACTTACTTTTGTATTCGTATTGTCGTGTTAAAAAATATTTCATATTTTTTTTAACTAAGTATCTTACTTATATTATTTTTCGCAAATTAATATAAGTATCTTGTGTTTTGCAATTTGCACCCGAATTATGTGTCTTGTATATTGTATGTGTATTTTCATGTTTATACTCCTCATGAGTATTTAGTGTATTTTTACGTCTTAATACGCTAGCACGTATAACACATACTATATACACTTAGCACAGAAGTTGGTGATAAAATAATATATATTTTTCTCTCAAAAATATACATACTTATATCCATTTTTATTCTTGAAGAAATCCTCATTTCTTATCACCAAAAATTAGGGAAACCTTGGTAATACTCTTAAATACATTTTTAGGGAATAAGTTTCTCAAAAACTTATATTTTTCTAAGTATCAAAATTTATAAAAATTTTGGCAGAGTTTCCCCTAAAAATGGAGGTTTCCCATGTTTTCAAAACATGTGTTTATTTTCTTTTAAATCGTCAACAATCATCAACAACACTTATCAACAATAATCATCCACGAATATCACTAATTTCTCCATTTCATGAACTTGGTTATTTACTAAAATTGTGTAGTAACTTACTAGCACATTTAGTAAGTCTTGTTATCTTTAAAAATAAGTTTAGTTTCTTAAAAACCTTATTTTCAAAGAATATAAAGTTTCACAACTTCTAGTCGGTTTTTACGAAAATTATTTCTTTGTTAAAACTTTTGTTACGCAAGTGTCCATACACTTGTTTGTTCACAAAAATCACTTTTGTTTGTGTAAGATCCGGTTTAGAACATGTGGTTCCTTTTGACGCTTGGTCTTTTGAAAATACCACTTGTAGATACATAGATCGGCAAGTTTTAAACACTATTTTACAAGTAAAAATACTTTTACACAAGTTCATGTTTCTCGTGTGGTAGAGTTTCACCTTTTAACCCTTGTACCGTCCGAAACAAGCTTATGTCAAGATCTATGATCTTAACAAAGTCGGGTTAAACGGTGATCCGAGCTACCACAACGTAGATCGGGCCTAAATAATCCCACAAATCAAATACTACAACATTTACACATCATGTGAGCTTTTATCCATCATTTAAGTGTCTTTTAGTAGACTTTAATGTGTCAAATTGCAAGATTCCAAGTTTTAACTGTTATCTATCATATTAACCACTCTAGATTAGTTCAAGAATGTGTTTTAAGTAACTCACCACTAGCTCGAGGCTAGGGAAGAATCTAGACGCGAATGTGGTGGATAAAAGCTAGAGAAAAAGGTCCTTCGTGCTCCGAGTGCACCAAGCCTCCTAATACGTGATCCTTGATGCTTGGGTATGCTTGGAATGGCTTGAACAAGGCTCGAAAAATTGATGGGTGATTAGGGATGTTTGGCCGTGAGCTTTCTAGAGGGAGAGAGGAGAGTTGTTTGGTGTTGTGAAGTGTGAAAGTTCATATGTGCCATCTCACGGTATTTATAGACATTCCAAATGGCATATTCCTAGCATATTCCTGGCATATTCTTGGAATATTCCTAGCATATTCCTAGCATATTCCTGGAATATTCCTAGCATATTCCTGGCATATTCCTGGAATATTCCTAGCATATTCCTAGCATATTCCTGGAATATTCCTAGCATATTCCTGGAATATTCCTAGCATATTCCTGGCATATTCCTGGAATATTCCTAGCATATTCCTAGCATATTCCTGGTATATTCCTGGAATATTCCTAGCATATTCCTAGGTTTTCTGCGTTGTCTGCGTTTTGCAGTGTAAGCACTGTGTCGCGTAGGAACTCACGGTACGCGCTTAAACTTGAAAAATAACGTTTTTAAGCGTTTCAATTTATTTTTCAACACGAACCTGATTAAAATAAAATTTTAATCATAACAGAATATTTGTGGGATTAAATATTATCCGGGCGGCCACCAACGTTCGTTTCGCAGTTTTGTCGTAATTAGTTCTGCACTTAAAGTGTGTTTCGGGTGCCTTTTAGTGCGTGTTTTAGCTTTCGTAACGACCATAAATTAAACCCTGATATGTACTCTTGGGTTTTAATGTACCTTTGTCGTAGGACCTACACCTAGGCCTCAATTCTAATGTCTGACTGCTTTCTGCAGTTCCGTTGACACAGTGTGTCTTACCGGTGAGTTTACTAATATTTCTGACGCAACGCTCTCGTTTTTGCATAAAGCAATATTTTGTAGTATACAACGTGCATGAATTCACTTGCTTAGCTTCTAATCAGTCAATGTTGACATTTAAGCTCATAATTGCAGTCATTAAATAATAATTAAAATGTACGGAAGTTACCGGTTTTGTGCCAGTTGTCACAACTGAGTTGTTTTCTTTAGGTAGCAAACCGCCACTTGAAGTTAATTCAGTTGAAGACGGGGAAGAAGTTGAGCAGGATGCAATAAGTCCCGGTGTTTATACTAGAAACCCTGCTAGTGCGCCATTTGGCATCACCATCCACTCACAAGAAAAATGAAAATTATGCATTAATGGTCTAGATTCTGCATACTGTACTGAGACTTGCCATTACAGTGGTAATTTGCCTGCTGCAAATTCTTTAAAGAACAGGTTGAACCACAATTTGCGAGTTGAAGGTTTGGATGTCTCTAAGGATTGTGTTAACTTATTGAATAACGGGTTGGACTGTTTTTTAAAAAGTGTTCTAAAACCGAGTCTGGAGTTAGCCCGCTCAAGATCTTCACAAAGGTGGTGGCGGTGGTGGCAGTGGCTGTGGTGGCAGTGTAGCTGTGGTGGCAGTGTGGCTGTGGTGGCGGTGGTGGTGGTGGTGGCAGTGGCTGTGGTGGCGGTGGTGGTGGTGGTGGTGGCAGGGCTAGTGGTGGTGGTGGCAGGGCTAGTGGTGGTGGTGTTACAAATTTACACAATCAATCCTTTATGTTACAAATTTACACAATCAGTCCTTATTTACTAACTGACTTAACTGGGTTATGATTTTTGGACTGAAATGGCACCTTTCCAGAACGTCGGGGAGGAAAATGGCGCATTTTTGAAAAATGGACTGAAATGGCCAAAGTGACCAAACCACAGGGACGAAAATGGCAGTTAACTCTTATTATAATAAAACCTAATGATTGCCTAATGATTACTAAATGATTAATAATATAATTAATTATTATTATTAATAAATAACCTACGTAACCGTCCAACGTCCAACCGTCTTCTTCGTTTTGAAACCGAAACAACCCTAATCTCGATCTTAAGCCAGCCGTCAGAAGATGATGATCGGAGGATATGAACGGAATTGAATGGTGACGTTCTGAGATGATGATCGGAGGATATGAACGGAATTGAATAATATCGGCAAACAGGTGTAGAGTTGATCTGTGGTTCGGCAAACAGATGTAGAGTTGATCTGAGATGACGAACCAAGATGACAGTGATTGTACGTCGGAAGATGATGAAGGTTGACGTCGGATGTTAATGGTGATGAAGGACGACGATGATGATGATGAGGAGTATAGCCGGCGATGATGAACGAACGATGATGATGATGAACCGATGAACCGGAGACGAAGTTGCAGATAGGGGGTGGTCGACGGTGGTAGACGAGACTGTGAACGGTGATCAGATGGTTGCACAACTCGGAATCGGAAACGTGTGTTGCGAGTCGGAATCGGTGGAGTCGAAACGATTGGACTCGGAACCGTGATTGCGAGTCAGAGAGTGACTCGAGACCGGACAGTGACTCAACAGTGGTTGAGTCGAGATTACAGTTGCGATTAAACACGGATGAGTCGAGAACTCGGTTGCGCCTCGGAACCGAGATGATGATGGAGGTTGCGAGTGGATGCGGTTGCGAGTCAAAATAATCGTGATTACGGTTGCGACTCAAAGATCAGTTAATGTTTTTGTATTCAAAATGTAGTGAGTCGAGACCGAATAGTTTTCGCTGGTTGTTACAGGTTGGAGTGGTGGTGGTTGAAATTGAAATCGGAAACGATGCAAGTCGAGACCGAAGTGAAACGATGAAGATTTTCACTCGAGACCTTTGAGTCGAGAACTCGAAACCGGAGATATGAGATGATGGAACGATGAAGATTTTCACGCGGACTCGGAACGATGAAGGTTGTGATGATGACTCGAGACTGTAAGTTGCGACTCGTAACCGAAATGGTGATTCTGTCTGTATGTTGCGACTCGTAACCGAAATGATTGGAAGTGGTGAACGTTGCGACTCATAACCGAAATGTTGATTCTGTCTGTATGTTGCGACACGAAAACTCGAAACTGAAAACTCAGAACCGGGATAACTCGAGATTGAGGTTGCGACTCGAAGTTGAGATTAACCCTCAATCTAGATAGTTCAGTATAGAGATGATGTTTGCGACACAATAAGTGATGATCGATGATATGTGGTTGCGAGAAAAATGTCGGAACCACCACTGTTGTAAGTCGGAACCACCACTGAAAGCTTAACCAAGATGGTTGCGAGTCGGAACGAGTCGGAAACGGATTAGAAAACAATAGACTCGAAACCTTGTGAGATGGTTGCGACTCAAGAGAATATAACTCGAGACGGAAGGTTGCGATGTCGGAATCTCTGTGAGGTGGGGAGATGATAAAGTTGTTCCGAAAAGTTTGAAATTTTTTTTTTAGGAAAGAAAATGATTTTTAAGAAACAGTTATTCCGAAAATTATTTTTATAAAAACAATATTCTGTTTTAAAACTCAAACAAGATATCCCTAATAAATTTTGAATTCCTCAGTTTTTGGAAACAAGATATTCCCTTTTTTTTTTTTAAGAAACTTTTAAAAATCAAACAAAGAGTTCAAAATTTATGGGATCCGTATAATTTTGAAAGATTAGTAAGTTAAAAAAATATATTTGACCTCTCCTTTTTTTTTAATAAGGAAACAAATAATTTTCAAAACAAATAATCACCAAATTTTTCGAAATTGTTGGAAATTTTTAAATCTTTTCAAACTTGGCAAAAATTTGAAAATTTCAAATCTTAACAACTTTTAAAAAAAAATCAAACCACCAAAATATCGAGATTTTTGATAAAAATTTCGATGAACACTTCGAAGAACACGAAGAACGCGATGAACACCGAAACAAAAATAACGAGAATCTTGAATCCTTGATATCACACCGAGCCTAGAACAGGTTCTAAAAGCTCTGATACCACTTGTAAGTCCCGTGTAACCGGATCTTTCAATGATATCAAACCTAATCTTGTGAAAGTGCGGAATCCAATCACAAGATGATTCAATAAAATCGAAAAATATGAAAAACGAAGAACACAACGAATCACCTTTAAACACTTGCACACGATTCTATTACTTGAAAAGCAAAACCGTCTGGTACAAGTGTTCACAACCAAAACTCTTCCCACTCTAGCTTTCTCTAGAAATTGTAACTGTGAGGATCAAACCCTAAAACAAGTAGAAAACTTGTTTATATACCTAGGCAAGCCCACTTCACTACATGGGCTCCCCTTGGGCTTGCTTGGCCCACATGGCCTAAAGCGTAAAGCTTGGCCCAAGTGACCTGTAAAGGTCCAAAACCTAATATAAACTAACCCGGTACGACCCAGTTCGTAACCATAACTCGTTGTGTTAATTTGATGCGTCAGTCTCACACTTTAGGGCCTAACACTTTCTATTGCATCATTGTGTTTTGTGTCTAGGCATTCGTGTTAGGCTAAAACTGGTTTGATTATTGGGATACAGAGAGGGTTCACTCTGTTGCATTTGTGTCTGGTTTGGTCTATTGTGTTGTGGCTCCCTGGTCATTGTCTGCGGAGGCACCTTTTGAGTGATGAACCTCTGATCGGACCTCTGTCCAGGTTTCGCCTGTGTCCGTTTGTTTTTCTTGCCTGTCTTGGTTGCTTGATCTGTTCTGATCATTTTATTTGTGTTCTTGTCTTGTCTGACCTGTTCTGTGCTTATTTTGTCTGATCTGTTTTCTGCATTACTGTTCTGTCATTATGCCTGATAAAATTGAATCATTTGTGACGTTGGTTAGCAAATTAGATGCTAGTGACCCTTTATATCTTCATGCTAGTGATTCAAGTGGACTCACAATTGTTAGCATAAAACTGAAAGGCACTGAGAACTATGTGGTGTGGTCTAATGCTATGAAACTTGCTCTAATGGCTAAACACAAACTAGGCTTTATTGATGGAACTTGTAGTAAATCTAAAGACGATGATGTTCTTTCTAGTCAGTGAGATCGATGTAACTCTATTGTGCTTACTTGGATTTTGAACTCTGTTTCTGATTAATTATAAGTTGGCCAAGTCTATTCTAAGCTTGCCTCGGAAGTGTGGGATGATTTAAAAGATACTTATGATAAAGTTGATGGGTCAGTTGTGTTTAGCTTATATCAAAAAATCAACTCTGTTAGTCAAAATGGATCTAGTGTGTTTGAGTATTACCACAAAATTAACACTATGTGGAAACACTTTGATGCTATGCTTCAACTGCCTTCCTGCACCTGCAATGCTTCCGCTAAATTTAATGAGTTCAGTCAATTAATCAAACTTATGCAATTTTTAATGGGGTTAGATGACATTTATCAACCTATTAGAACCAATCTGTTGACAAGAGACCCTTTACCAACTATCAAAACTGTCTTTTCTATCATCTCTAGAGAGGAGTCTCATAGAGGGTCTAACAGTGTTTCTAAAGTTCCCAATGTAGGTTTTGTTGCTAAATCTAACAATTTCAATGATAACAAGAAAAATTTCAATAAAGGTCCCAACCCAAATCTAAAATGCTCTCATTGCAACAAGATTGGACATACAGTTGATAAATGTTTTGAATTGAATGGTTACCCTCCAAACTATAGATCAAAACCTACTCAAAGCAGCTCTCAGTGGGGTAGGTCAAATAATGCTGCTAGTAGTGGTTCTGGTCCTCCTTTGAATAATACTGTGAATGATAAAATTTCTACCTCCTTGAACTCCCTGACTGCTGATCAATTTTCCAAGTTGCTAGGTCTGCTTAATGAGAATAAATCTGATGACTCAAATAAGTCAAATGTTGGAGGTAAATGCTTTAATTCCTTCTCTGAATATAAAAATATTTTCTGTTTTAACTCAAAACTTTTCTCTTCACAAAAGCAAAACTGGATCATTGATTCTGGTGCAAACCAGCATATGGTTGTGTCTAGTGATAATATGTTTAATTTGGTTGATGTGTCTGAATATAATATAACTGTTAAACATCCCAATGGTACTGATGCCAAAGTCACTCAAATTGGGTGCTTTAAACTTTCTGGTTCTGTTATTCTAAAAGATGTGTTTGTTGTCCCTGAATATTGTGTGAACCTTATCTCTATGTATAAGCTTGCCAAAGATAATAAACTTAAAGTTGTGTTTGAAGAAAACTCTTGCTATATTCAGGATTCATGCTTAAAGAAAACCCTGGTGACTGGTAAACAAACTGAGTGTTTATATTTCTGTGGTAATTCTCAAGTTCTAGTTTCTCTTGTCTAAGCATGACAGAAAAAACAAAGCTTTGGCATTCCAGGCTGGGTCATCCAGCTGAACAAGTTTTAAAGGTCCTTCAAATACTAATATGCTTCAGTATAAATGTGCCGGGTTTTAGTTTTCTCATGCTTTAATATTTTTTGATCATTCTCATTTGTTTCCCTTTTGTTTTGTGAGGTTTGGTGTATTTTGGGCTCCTCTCCTGTCTCGGCGGATCCTTTTCCTGGGCTTGTAGCCTCCTTGCAGTTGGGCTCCTTCGCTTGGGCTTATAGCCGTTTATGACAGTTGTGTGCTAGCTGGTCTAAGGCCCCATATATTGGGCAGTTGGTTCGTGCTGTTGATTCATTCGAGCATTTTCATCCTTTCCTGCTCATCATTCACTACTCTCTCAAGTTACCCTATCCTCACAAGTTCATTCGTGAGTCTAGGGTTGTTTACCTTCTCTTGTATTAGATTATCCGGCTGGAGATCTTTGTTCATTGTTTGGTTGTTAATCTGTGCTGACAGATTCATTCTATCTTTGTATTTGATTCATCATTATAAAAGGTGTTTGATTATCAAGTTCTGACAGATACATCCTTATCTGGGTGTGGTGTCAGCTTATGAACGATGACATCTATACAATAGTTGGTTATCACAATTTAACAGGAGTATGAACGAAATTGAAAAAAGAAAGCATAATTAATGTATGTTAGTGTTTAATGTTTTGTGTATTTTATAACTGAAGAAACACTGATCTGATTAAGGTTATTAATTAGATTGGTTTATGTTTCTATCATAGTGGTTAATCTTCTAGTGTATTTGAGCTCCGACTTGATGCATAACCCTGCAAAACAGAACACCGTTACTCGCTAAGAGGGGGATGTGGGGGTTTCCCTCTTAACCAGGCCCCGGCGTGAGAATAAGCGACTGCTTTGAGAGGATAATTAAGTGTTAAGAGTGAGAGTTCAGGGAATAGAATGTTTAACCTGTGGGAGGAGGTTCCTATTTATAGCCGAAGAGGTGTAAAAGGATATGGGCTGATGGGCCTTGGGCCGGAAATGGGAAACATAACGGATGTGCTCTGCCTCACTAGTGTCGACCACTTGGTGGCTTCTAGAAACTCTTCGGTGCTGGCGCACCTTGATTGGAGCCACGTGTCGGTGTTGTCGGCCCTGCTTCTTTTCTGCCATCAGCAGACAAGTGGAGATCGTGGGACAGATGTCTCTGTCCTCTGATTGGTGCCACGTAGTTGTCCTTGAGTACTTCTCGTCAGAAGATCGTGGCGCACGATTGACCAGAGCCTGCTGGACGCTCATTGGCTCTTTCCACTGCCACTTGTACCTTGTGTGCCCCTGGAGGCAGACTTGCACTGCCTTCTTATTAGGCTCTTGGTGAGCATCTAAGTGCTGTGTTCCTTTATTTTTACGCTAAGTGCTGATATTGGGGTTTCTTGTGAGCGAGGCCCTGCGCGACATGGGAGCAGGAATGCTGTATCTCGCGCGACAATCTGGTAGACATTTTATTTAAATAAGGAGTATGGTCTCACGCGCAGCCTCAACGGAGGTTTGCGCAGCTTTTTGGGGCCATACCCCTTCAAGTCCCCCAGTCCAGTGCTGCACCATGCGCAACGCAAGTGGTTGGAGCTCTGGACTTGGAAAAAATAAAAGTTGTGGGGAAATGTTCTTGATCTTGGTTGATGTGGCGCGTGTGGAATTGTCGTTTCCAACTACGCAGCTTACTAAGCAGTCTCCAAGTGCTTCATTGGTTGTCTGATCAGGCGCGAGGTGCTACTAAAGCGACGTTGGCTTGCGCGGCCTTGGTAACTTTTGCCTGAAGCTACTTGTATATTTATGGCGGGAAAACTTCGAAATTTGAACCCTGGTAAGTTGGTGGGATAATTCGTTGATTACGACGTTTGAGTTGACCCCTGGCACGGATGTCATCATGTCGACTGCGACGGTTACACTTCGTGTCAGGAGAGTGAGGCCCGCGCGCGCGTGGTAACCGTCTTCCCTGTTTTTCCGTGTACGTGGCAGCCCCTGAATGGCTGGCCTAGCGGCGAACCCGGCACATTTACCCATCGCATTAAATGCGATGGGTATATATATCCGACGATATGTGAGAACTTCTCACTTTTCCTCTTTTCTCTCTTATCTTTATATTGTTTCGCTCTTTGAATCTTCAAAATTCCTAGCATATCTTCAAGTTTTCTGCATATCTTCAAGTTTGTTCATCATAACTGACGATCATCAAGAGGGTGTGTCTGCAGAAGAGGGTCCCGTTCCCGTTCTCCGGTGGGATCTTGGGCTTTTCGAACAGATTGTTCGGAGCTTCCGGTTCCACCGGAATGGGATGCAAGTTACCCGGCACAGAACCAGACGGCGGCTGACGCACCGCCGAGTTATATTACGCTGTTTGAAGATTTTTTTCTTCAAGGCAACTTCCGGTTGCCGGCGACCAATTTCATGGGGAGTATCTTGCACTTCTACAACTTCCATATTTCCCAGATGAGCCCTCCTGGGATGGTTAGGGTTCGTCACTTCGAGTTTCTATGCCGATCCCATGGCATTGAGCCGACTGTCGATAAGTTCCGGGCCTTCTACCAACTGCAACGGACTATGGGTTTCTTTTCTTTTGCCAGCCGTGGTGCTGCAAAGAAAATCCTGCTAAACCCTCCAAAGAGCTTCCACGATTGGAAGCCCAAGTTTTTCTTCATTCGAGAAGAGGTGCTCCCAATAGCCATGCCCTTCAGGGACTGGACTGAGCCCGTGTTGAAGGAGGATCTCCCAATCCCCAAGCAGGCATTATGGTATCAACAGTTAACCCCCACCCCGAATCGGGTATTTGGGGAGAATGTGTTGGTGGCCGCGCAGATGAGTGACCAGTGGTCGCCAGACAACAAAGAGGCGCCTGTCTTGAAGATTGGTGATCAAGGTCTGATTTTCTCCGCTCTTTGTTTCATATGTTTGCTTTTTGTTACTCATTATTATTTGTATGTGTAGAGGCGCAATTATATCAAGCTGCATTTGCGACGTTTAGTGGGTCCATGGGCGTGCGCCCATTGCGCGAGGACGAGGAAAGCTGGTATGACCAGATCAAGGGCAACTTTATGTATCCGGTTGCCGATGCCTTTGGTGCGCCGCCGACTTCAAGCGAAGGTGCGCATATACCTAACCCTCGTCCCTTGCGCTCTGTGACTTCTGCTGGGAAAGAAATTCTCTATCTTACCAGCGAGGAGTCTGTAGGGTCTTCAAACGGCGAGCTAAGTTCATGGTCTAACATCTTTGCAGGTGTGTTGCGCGAACTGGGGATTGACCCAAAAGAGAAGAAGAAGAAACCCCAGAAGAAGAAGAAGACAGTTATCCTGGATCCGGAGGTGACCAGTAAGGGGGCTGGTAGTAGTCGCGCAACCTCTGCCGCTGCTAAAGGTACTCTTCGTCTTCGACAGAGCGACTTAAACGATTATGTGATAATAGGTGACTCACTTAAAGGCTTATCACACACAGCGGAGCGAAAAACTGGAGCGGGTAGCTCAAGGTGTAGGATCGTTTTGTTGACCTAACGAGTCGTTCAGAGAAGTTCGTATCCAAATTAAGAGGCGAAAACTAACAATTCGGTGCAATTGACGCTGTATTCACTTTAATATTGCTGTTGTATTGATTTCTTCAAAGATTACACGCTCAGACATCACTTCGGCAGAGTACCGGAACAAATACCCCAACAATCTTACTGGAACATCCTATGTGAACCTATATATAGAGGTTCTGGTTCGCTCATACGACATGTCCGTATGAGCGGTCCACCTCTTTGACATAAAAGCGGTCCAAGCAACTACCACATAAGCGGTCCAAACAACTACCACATAAGCGGTCCTGACTAAAACTGACGCATAAGCGATCCTAGACTAGGTACACATAAGCGATCCATATACAATCTCCTATTTCTAGGTTTCCGTGCCATTTCCAATCTGTTCAGCTTCAAGACTCGATGGAAGACGTAGTCAGCAGACGTAGGTGCACTAAAAAACTCCCCCTCGGATGTTGACGGAGTCTTCATAGAGCTTCCATACAATCTTCACATATGACTATCTACAATCTTCATCAGTCGACTATCTGCCTTTGAAATATCTGTCGTTCCAAGAATCCACATTCTCTATCTTTATCATCAACAAACTCTTCTTTCTTGAATGTTGACTTGGTGTCTTCAGACTCCCACTCTCACACAGCTGGGATCGTAGTCTGGAATTTACACTTTTACTGGTTCCGAGATCGTAAACAGGCTCCCATCAGGTTCAAAATCGTAATCTGGCTCTTTAACACCTGCACTATCTCTACCCAACCATAAGTTTCTACAAAGATTAAACTTTTCAACAATTTAGAAACTATGTTAAACCAATATATAATGATTTTGCATTCAAGAATATTACTGGTTATTATCAAAACAACTTTTCATCTTTACACAAACACTCTCCAAACCAGTTCTTCAAGTTTAGCACTATGAATTTTGAAAATCAGCATCTCAACACCAGTTGTCAAAAATCTTTTTGATTTTTCAAAAATTTATGCTAAAACATACCAAAAATCTTTTTGGATTTTCTGAATGAAAATAAATGCGGAAAATGAAATATTGACATACAATATTTTTGTGAGTTTGTGCAAGAGGATCATATCAGTTATAAAACATATCACTAACACCGTTAAGCTTTAAACATTTTCAGTTTTAAACAATTTACCTAGATTGTCAGTATGTTTGTCCACTTAAACTTTCACACAAACTTCAATTGATCCGAGATACGATATTAATGTTTTAGAAACTAAAACTCAATTGTGTATCACTCCACTTGATTATACTCCCGTATCCAGATCTCAATATTCTAATCTACAGGAGAATATACTGCGAATGATATTTGTATATAATTTAGGGGATAAAATGCGAGAACTGAGGGATCTCAGGTCAGAACTTCCGTTCAGCAGAGAGATATCAGTTTCGACTTTGAGGAGTGTCCCCTTTAGAGGATCTTTTCAGCTACAACAACTGATCATCAATTTTAATTGTCTAATAAGCTGAGGGCTATATGCTATGTTTCAAGCATTTTCAGCAAGTATTATCCAAGGACTAGGTCAGAACTTCCATTCAGCAGAAGTCCCGGGATAATACCCCAGACATCATCGAGTAAAACGCCTAATATATCAGAATAAGAAACCTTTCAAACGAGATTTCAGGGGTTACCTATATATCCAAGAATAGTTACCCACAAATCAAGTTAGTTTGAATTTAGGTATATATCTCGTTTCAATTTACTAAATGTGTGAAAACCTACTGACACATCCACAGTAAGACTGTTTATCACATTTAAACATTACATTTCTTTAGCATGTTGTGATAGTTCACTGATGTACTATCATTTCCTATTTTATGCATCGAAAACTCATTTTTCAGTTTTATCATGTTTTTGGCTTTTTCAAATTTTCTGATGTTTTTGGATTTTCTAAAAATTCTTACTCCCCCTAAAATACAAATACATATAATGAAAATTGAAAACAAACTGTACAGAACATGACAACTGATATCAAAACACTTCAATTCTCCATCAGTTTGGCTTAAACAATCAGAACTCCCCCTCACAACAAACTATTTTCCCATAATGATTTCAAAACACTTAAGTTTGTTTTAATCAAAATGGTTTTTCCGGAAAATAAGTTTAGTTGTTTTTACCTTTTGTAAAATGGGGTTCAAATCATCACATTGTTTACCAAATTCTTGAATGATAATTAAATCAAGTCCAATTTAATGACCCTGATTTAATCACTTGAAAGATCACCTGGTTCTCATTCTGAACCATTAATAACCAACACAAAACATACAACCACTTGTAAATTTAGCAATTAAAGCTCTTCAAACCTGTTTTTCAACCAATTACCATCTTTTGGTTGAATTTTCAGAGTGCCGATTCCTACTCCTCGCTTACAAACCTGGGAGTTCCGGCAAGTCCTGCAACTTCACAAACAGATTTAGAAAGATGCCGATTCATGATCCGCAATACCATCTTGGGATCTCCGGCAAGTCAGGCATCTATTCAATAAAGAATATGTCTACCCAAGCCTGACCAGCCTTGGGTAAAACCCTTTCTTGCTCCTTTTTGCTTTCAACACGATTGTGACCTCCCTTTTTGGCAGCATAAAATGTTTTTACATCTTTGGCCTTACCATTCACCATTTTGCCAAAAATGTTTTTCACATTCTTGTTGAAAGTCTTTTCAATGTCAAATTTTTCTTTATCAGCATAAAATTGACTTGAAGCTTCAACTTTTCCGATTTTGAATTTGTAATTTTTCGCATTCAGTGGCGGAAAATTCACATCGTCCACTTTCGGAATTTTTGTTTCACTCTTCTTCTCAACACGTGGCTCCTCTGATTTTGTGGAATCAGAATCATCACCAGATTTTTTACTTGAACCTTTAACAACCCATTTCTGATTTGTAGCAGTGACGGTTCTTTTGGAAGCACTCTTTGAAGATTCTCCCTGTTCATAGGTGGAATTCTCAAAGCCTGTGAACTTCCGGGTTGATAGTTCAGTTTTCTCAACAATCTTTTCCTTCATTTTTCCAGAGATTTCTTGTTTAGGTCGGTATGTCTTTGGACAATCCTTTGCTACGTGACCCACAGCTTTACACTGATAACAAGATCTCTGTTCAACTTTCTTTGGAACTTCATTCTTCTTCAGATCCTCTTGCTTCTTTGCAAGGAATTCTTGATTTGTCTGGTTTCTGAATGATTTTTCTTTTTCAGCTTCAGACGTTCTACCTGCAACAAACATTGTTTTTGGTTTATAATTTTTTTCATTTTTATAGTTTTTCGGTGGAACAAAACCGAGACCTTTCTTTTTGTAATTACGATTATGGTATGGTTTCTTTTGGAAACTATAACCACAATTGTAACCCATTTTCTTGTTGATTCTTTGTTGATCTCGTGAAGTGTATTGTTTAGGTTTTCCATTAAGATCAAAATCTTTTATTCAGAAATATTAATTTCTGTTATCTTGAAAACCTTTTGGATCATTTCAAGTCTGACACTTCTTATTGGAAAAATTTCATCTGAATATAATTTGTCAGAACCTTTCAAAGTATATGCTACTTTGAATGGTTCATCATTCAAATTAGATTTTGAAAGTAAAAATTCTTTGTCATAAACCCGTTTGTCCTTTTTGACTGTTGGCTTTAATGCACTGGACTCAGACTTTGACTTGGGTTTTGACTCCGATTTTGGTTCCTCAACATCATCTTTGTCTAACACCTGATCGACCACACTTTTTATCAACTTCGACTCATGATCAGTGTCTGATGATGTGTATGTGACATCAATATTCTCCGGTAAGTTATCTGACGACCCAAACTCCCATTTCAAATTGATCGCTTTATCGACTCTTTCTGAATTTGGTTTTCGAGGTGAAAAACCATTTTCGACTGGGGGCGGACATCTATTGTAACTTGATTTCTTACCAGAAGCTTTCAATTTTTCTTCAATATCTGTCACACTTTTTACTTCATCCGATATCTGCACTTCTTTGAAAGTCTTCAAATCTTTCATCACCGGGTAAATCCTGTCAACCACAAAAGTAGAACATGAGTAACTGTCTAATAATTTCTTGATTTTCTCAGTTTCTATCTTTTGTGTTGCCAGCTCAAGCTCAAGATCTGCACATTTCTTTATGTTATAATCCGCTGTATCAAGCTGTCTCAAATAAGCTATCTTCAAAGTATTCATAGCTTCAGCTTGTTCACCATCAGAATCAGTATATTTGTTGATTTCTCTGTTCATAGTATCATATGATTCTTTCAGCTTATGAATATTGTGCAACAACTCATTGTTCTGCTTGATCAGCGAATCACAATTCATGCACTTTTTTGGGACCACGACCGGTTCAGCATCCACTTTAATTTCAAATTCCGGAACTTCTTTCACTGTTCTGCCTGAATTTAAAAAATGAGCTCTTCTCAATTTTTCAGCTTTTGCTTCTTCCTTCAGTCGCTCTTCCTCTTCAGCCTCCTCTTGATTCCTTCTCCGTCTCTCTTCAGCAACTTCTATGACTTTCCTGCATGTTTCTGCACATTTTAGATCATAAGCATTAGCATAGAAAGCATGAGAAGTATTTTTGGCCACAAAGTCTTAATCCTTGCAAAAATCATCCCAAGTAAATCCTTCAGCCAACTTCTCGTCATTTTGTTCAGCTACACACACTTTGCTTTCTTTCGGAAGATATTTTTCCCAGGTAAAATTATCATATTTTCCCTGACTAACAACACATGCCCTTTTATCAATCACATCTCTCCCATGAGCTGTTTGTGCATGCTGTTGTGCTGGCTGGGTGATTTGATGATAGATGGCCTTCTTGTGATAGTCATTGTTTCCGAAAGGATTCTGGGCTCCTGTAGCTTCTCGATTTTTGCACTCTCTCTTAAAATGCCCCTTTTCCCTGCAACGGAAACATGTGACTTTCAATTTATCGAAACCTAAAGCAGAAACGTTAGCGTCACGAAAATCATCACGGCCGGTAATTTGTTTGAACTTTTCAGCACGTCTCATCACACTCGCCATACACCATTTAATGTCCATCAATTCCATTTCTTCAGCATCGATTCGATCGTAATCCTCTTTCGTGAGCATCGGATTGCCGATCTTACCTGCAACAAAACAGCTATAAGATTCTAATATCATTCCTAACAAAGACATTTGATTTTTTGCAATATCTTCAGTGTAGTCTTGATCATTTTCAAGACTCAACACAATGTTACACTGAAGTTTTCTACCATTCTTTGTTACAGAGATGTTAGGATCGAAAGATGAAAATCTTGTGTTGCTACTTGATCCTTGAGATGCCTGCTTCTCAGGAGAATCTTTGACACTGTAAGCAGTTTCGATCTTCGGAGAATATTTTGTAGAATCAGTAGCACCATGCTTGTAGTACAAACTGATATCCTGTTCACCATCATAAGTTTTCATCCGAGCAATCTTCCTCTGCTCCATCTCCTGAGCTTCCAGATGCTTTATGAAGTCTCCGAGTTTCATCTTATTGTACTCTGCTTTGTTTGACTTCAGCATCATCAGAAATGTTCCCCATGTTTCGTATGGAAGCGCATCTGCAAGTTTTTCAATTAATTCATCAGTAGTTTTCTTAACACCAAGTTTTGTCATATTTCGCACCAAGTTACAGTATCTGTCAATAATTTGCTTGGTGTTTTCATTTTTCAGCCCTCTAAACAAATCAAATTCTTTCTTCATGAGAGACATTTTGTTTTTCAACATATCATCACTTCCGGTAAATTTTGCTTCTAATTCAGTCCACATTGAGAATGCAGTTCCGTCATGTTGAAGTAAAATTAAGATATCTTCCTTTATTGCTTGCTGAAGCAGACTGACCATCAATTTCTCATCTCGATATTTCTTTTTATCCGCAATACTCATTTCCCTAAGTGTTAGCGGAATACCATTCTCAATATCATCCTTTGTGGGGTTTTTATAAGGTTCTTCAGTGTGTTCCCATGCATCAAGATGATAAGCTTCGACCCAATTTCCGAATCGTTCCGACCACACATTGTAATCATCAATATCCAAGAGTTTTGGTGGTTTCTGAGACGTTCTGGTTTCATTTTCTATCAAAGCACTTTGGGTAATCGAGGCCGGGGTAGCAAAAGCATTATAAAAATCAGTATCCATCTTTCAACTTGTTCAAAAATTCACAAAAACTTTCAAATATTAGCAATCTGTTCAAAAAAGCGATCCACTGAAATAACCTAAATAAGCGGTCCAATACAATGTCCACTCGAGCGATTTGACTAATAAGCGATTCAGTAAGATTGACTGATAAGCGGTCCAAGCAACTACCACATAAGCGGTCCAAACAACTACCACATAAGCGGTCCTGACTAAAACTGACACATAAGCGATCCTAGACTAGGTACACATAAGCGATCCATATACAATCTCCTATTTCTAGGTTTCCGTGCCATTTCCAATCTGTTCAACTTCAAGACTCGATGGAAGACGTAGTCAGCAGACGTAGGTGCACTAACACAAGGAGCTCTGGAAGCGCGGGTTCTCGTAACCCTGATACTGGCGCGACCCCTTCCGGTAATGAAGAAGAGGAAGCTGAAGAAGAAGAGGATGTTATTCCGTTGGTGAGCAGAAAGAGGGTTAGGAGCGAAACCACATCTGGTGCGGTTGCCGCGCCGCTAACTGGTGCAGTTCCCTTGGTTGGGAAAGAGAGCAAGTTGCGCTCTCTCTATAGGTTTTCTCCTGGTAAGCTCTGAACTTTTCTTCCTTTTGCTATTTCTCTTGCTTAATTACTTGGTTTTTGCAGAAATCAAGAAGAAGAACCCTGAGAAGGGGGTAACATTCACTGAGCCGGAGCCGAAGAGGCCGAAGGTTGCCGTTCAATCTTCCCAGACTCTTAAGGATAAAAATGTTAGTGAGGAGGATGTGGCGAAGGCTGCCGCGGCACAGAGGAAGGCTGAGGAGCGTAAGAAGAAAATGGAGGAAGAGAAAAAGAAAACTGAAGAAGCGAGGAAGAAGCCTGAGGAGGAGAGGAGAGCCGAGGCGGCGAAGCAGAAAAGGGCTGCCGAGTTGGAGAAGAAGATGAATAGGAAAAAGGCTATGGAAAAGCCTGCTGATGTTCAGGAGTCTGACCTCGTTAAGGGTCCTGAGAAGAGGCCAGAGCCTGATGTTACCAAACCTACCCCCCATGCGCATGCTGAGACCCACGATCGTTCAAAGGTGGTTACTACTACGGGGTCGGGTCGACCTGTTTCCAGTGGCGCGAGCTCGGGTGGTGCTGGGGGCTACAACCCGAATGTGATCGGGGCGAAAGACACCGTTGGTAACATCTATTACAAGACTTACACTGAGGAAGAACGTGGTAGCGCTCCTCATCAGGCTCCCTGGGGTTTAAAGCAAAGGGACACGTTTCAGGAGTTCGGCCCTTGGCGTGATTGGTTCTTGAATTCTTTTACCCCTGGCGAGGTTAACCGGCAAAGGGCTAAGACCCATGAAGCGCTGTACCGTACTTATGTGATTGGGGAAGCCAATGCTCGCGCCGCTAATCACCAGATTGTTCGCGAGTGGCGAATAATGGTTAGGGAGCGGGCGGATTGGGAGGGTTACCGTGAACGGATGCTGAAACGTATAACCGACTTTGAGAAGTCCAAAGCTGCATTCGATGAAGAGAAGGCCAAATTTGATGCTGATAAGAAGTCGGAGGAATGGGGGCGCTAGGGCCTTAAGAATAAATTGCAAGTTGCTGAGCAACAGCTGGCCAAGGAGAAAGCCGAGTTTAAGCGAATTTGCCAGAAGGATAATGAGCGCGCCTTCGCGGCTCAAAACAAGATCGTTGAGCTTGGAGCTAAGATTGCGGAGCTTACTTCTAAGGTCGAGGATGCGCAGGCTGCACAGGTTGCCAGGCAACAGATTGAGGTTTGTGAACTTATTCCCTTTCCGTCTGTGCTAGGACTTCGTAGTATTCTAAGCCCTTTTTTATTTTGTAGGTTGAGTTGGCTGACGTGAAGTCGCAACTGTCTTGCAAAGATAAGGATCTACAGGCCAAGGACGTCGAAATTGCTGATCTAAAATGGCGCCTGAATGAGCAGATGGACAAGTGTGAGTCGTTGGAAATCGACCTTGGGGCAGAAAGAGTGAAGGCTGCCACTGCTGAAGAGGCGCGTGCGGTCAGTGCTGCCGCTCTTAATGTAGCGCAGGCGAACTACTCAGAGGCTCAGGAGATCGTTGATACGCTTGTTTCTGAGGCCGAATGAGTGCGCGGTCGCGGAATACTACTGGTAAGTTTGTCTTTTGTAAGCTTGATTTTGATGTCTTTTATAACCTGTTTTCGTTCTAGGTTGCCAACTCTATCCTTAATGTCGGGGAGCTAGATCGCGCCGTTGCTGCACTGACTGACGCTGCGCGCGCCGTAGGTTATCGAGGTGGGTATCTGGAGTGTGCTCAGCACGCCGAGGAGGTGTTTGGACAGGAGTTTGACGTGAGCCATTGCTCCGTTACCGATCAAGCTGACGTCGAATTGACGCGTGCTGAGAATGCATATGATAGCCTTTCCTTGCCTGTGGTAGATTTGGTAGTAGAGGCTTTAAAGAAGGATGATTAGTGCCAGCGTCTTAAGGCAATTCTTGACCCTCCGATAACTGTTGAACTATCAGATGAGGAGCCAGCTGGTGATGATGGTGGAGATGATGGTGATGATGGCAGAAATGATGGAGACGACGATGGTGAAGGCGATCAATCGTGATGGTAGTTACGGATTTGTATAGACTGTTGATAGGTTACCTTGTAATTTTTGATCGTTGATTGTAAACTTATGCGCGGTCGCGCTTGTCTTGATTCAATGAAAAATTTGTTCTTTCCGTTACAATTATTGCACTGTTGTTAGAAACTTAGGTTAAGTTAGCTCGAATAAATGGAAGTCTTTTGTGTGACTGTAACTGCCCGGTCTCGCGCTTCGTTCGTGGAGGACCTTGGAGGCGTTCTTGTTTATAAGTTACTGGAGTGTTTTCGTGCTAATCATAAGTTTAACATGCATTTGTAACGAAAGAAGTAATGGAAAACATGTCGTATGCTTTCATTGACTTGGAAACAGGCACTTGGGCCAACTTACATTAATCATAAAAGGCGCGTGGCCAACATAGGAAAATAGAAAAGCGTAAATCTGAGGGTAATCACATGTAGCATTTGCGCAGTTGTTGCGCATTCCACGTTCTTGGTATGATGTGACCATCTAGGGTGCGTAATTTGTAAGCCCCTTTGCCTAGCACTTCATGAACCAAGTATGGGCCTTCCCACTTGGGTGCTAGTTTACCTGGTCGTTCGGCATTTGACGCTTCATTGTCGCGAAGAACATATTCCCCTGGAGTGAAGGTACAAATGCGGACCCGCGTGTTGTAGTACCTCTCCAGTTTAGACTTGTACTCAGCTTCTCTGATCCGCGCGATTTCGCGCCTCTCTTCTAACAAATCCAAGTCGAGACGTCGTTCCGCCTCGTTGTCGATTACGTTGACTGCTGTCAATCGTGGGGATGGCAGACCGACTTCCACCGGGATTACCGCTTATGAGCCATAAACTAGGCTTAAAGGGGTTTCACCGGTACTCGTTTTTGGCATGGTTCGGTGAGCCCGTAAGATACTTGGGAGCTCATCCACCCAGCCTCTTCGCCTTGTGCCCAGTCGGGCCTTTATCCCATCGACGATGCATTTGTTCACGCTTTCTACCTGCCCATTGCCCTGAGGATGTGCAACGGAGGTGAAAGTGTGTTCGATTTTCATTTCTTTCATCCATTTTTGCAGGTCTTCAGATGCAAAGTTAGTACCGTTGTCGGTTACAATCTTGAGTGGTAGGCCGAATCTGCAGATGATGTTTTCCCATATGAACTTGCGTACCATCATCGCAGTAGTTGATGCAAGCGCTTTGGCCTCCATCCACTTCGTGAAGTAATCGACGGCCACTATTACGAATTTGACGGCGCCAGGAGCCTCTGGGAATGGTCCCACCATGTCAATGCCCCACTGCTGAAAGGGCCACGCAGTAGATACAGGGATACGGTCGTTTTTGGGACGTAAGGTCTTTGGAGAGTGCCGCTGACAGGAGTCACACTTGCGAAGCTCCTTCATTGCATCTACATGCATCCCTGGCCAGTAGGAACCGGCGTTCATAATTTTCGCGAAAACCATGCGCGGACCTGCATGGATGCCACAAATCCCTTCGTGGATTTCTCTGATCAGGTAATTTGCATCTTGGGGATCCACGCAGTGCAGCAATGGTCCCAAGAAGGATTTGCGATATAGGACACCGCCATTCATTTCATAGTGTAGGGCCTTGTTCTGAACTTTTCTTGCCTCTGATTTGTTCTCAGGGAGTATCCCCTCTTGCAAATATTGAATTATGGGGGTCATCCAGGACGGGTCCCTTAATTCGATCACGTTGACTTGTCGCAACAAAACTGATGGATTCTTGAGTACTTCTATCCTTACATCTTTGGCGAGACGTTGAAAAGAAGTCGAAGCAAGTTTGCTCAAGGCATCAGCTGGTTTGTTCTCAGAGCGATTGATGTGGACTACCTTGTGAGACTTGAATTGTTGAAGCAATTCCTTTGCCTGTTCCAGATACAGGGCCATGACTTCGCCCTTTTGTAACACCACGCAAAAATGTGTCCAATTATATAAAGACATGTGTCCTGAACTTTAAACGAGTATGTTCCCGTGAAGAATTTAAATGGTCAACATGTCCAAACGTGAACTTCGGATTGACGCTTGTGGAAGATTTGTCCTTAATCGAAAGATTTATTATAAATGAGAAGCCGTTTCGTGTGTACCTATGATGAATAAGGCAACGGGAATTAAAACGTGTCAACATGTTAATCCTACCTCTGAATGACCATTTTGAATAAATTCCTCAAAACTTTATAAAAATCATATAAACACATTGATATATGGCTGCTACATAAATTAAATCTAGGCTGCAAATATTGGTATATGAATTCAATTCAAGAAAATTGAAACATCATGCAAAGAGCCGACAAATTTCAAGTTTGGACAATTCTTTTAAAAGCAAGGGGACACACGTGCATGGCTTAACTATTGGACATTCAGAACTGGTCATTTGGACTATTATACTGAGTTATGAGTCAAGATTCGGACATGTGAATGCATGGTTGAAGTGTTGGAAGTTTTAAAAAAATTTGTCCTCTGGCCATCGGTTACGGACCGTATAGCCCTAGGCTTACGGTCCGCAAAGGAGCAACTGGGCGATGCAAACCTGGTTCGGTTACGGACCGCAAGCATCCAAACATACGGTCCGCAAGCATTGGTTACGGACCGCAAGGACATCCCTTTACGGTCCGTAAAGGCGTCGCTGGGCAGAATTTCTGGACATGTGTATGTTAACCTGTTTAACCGACTTAAACACGTAAAAACCAATACTATGGATGATTGGACGGTAAATATAAACCACTAGGACACCTAGGGTGATCCTAGGGCCCCCACAAACACCTGGAAGTGATCCAAGATCATGGAATTCACTATATAAGAGAAGCTAGTTCACTTATTCATGACTCACATTTGCAACAACTCAAATTTGGGACTTGCTCTGGAGCTTTCAGCTGTAACAAGTGGACTTGAAGTGTAGAAAAGATTGCTAGGACCTTAAGTAAGCTTCTAATTACTTATTTAGTTGTTTAATTTAGATTAATTGCCTTAAAGTCAAACTTTTAGTAGTTTCAGTTTGACTTTCATTTTAATTACATGTGGCATAACCACTGATCAAATTGAAAGTGGTTATGAAACCACATTAGCATAGGTGATTAACCCCTGAAAGGGTGTCACCTAATTATCTCGTTTGACTGATTAATTGTCGGGTCAAAGTAGTTTGACAAAAAGTCAAACTGGACAGAAATAATAAAAATGATTTAAATTAATAAACCTGAGTTTCTAAATTATATTATAACATCCTAATGACTCAATAATGATTATATAAACATGTTTTACCTGCCCTAATCCGACAATTAATTGTCTAAGGTTGGATTGTAATTAAAAGTCGCAAAAGCTTGACTTTTGTTATGACTTTCAATTCTGACCCATTCAAGCTTCTTTCTTGCATGTTTCAAACTTCCATTAGGACCATACCATATTGTAGTATAACTCCTTGTAGTTATATGGCATGGCGCCTAATCGTTTGTACTTTATGCTCTTGATCGTAATTATGCTCATAAATGCCTAAAACGCCCTTTTTACATAAAACCGAGATTTTTAGCATAATGAATGAACTAAAACCTTTGTTACTGATATTTAGGCATGTTCCAAAAGTTTGACATCAGTTCTTGGTCCCAATTAGGAGTTATGCTCGATATCGTAATTAGGAGCTTTTAACTAAGTAAATTGCGATATCTTGCATAAAGCATGATTACTCTTGGTTTTTGACCCGAAACTCATTACCTACTGTTAAGATATTATTTTTAGAGATTATTGTAGTTATTGATCAGATTATAAACTGATCATATCATAGAGTTCTCGTATTATTCGGTAAATGACGGTAATACCCCTTTTCATGCATAAAATGAGATTTACAAATGATTTGAATGCCAAACCTTCTTCTACTGATTTCATATATTAAATAAATTATTTTAAGCATTCAAAAGTGATCAAAATCACAGATTTCTATAAAACCCCTTGATTATCGTCAATTAGCGATTTTTACGTTATTTAAGTGCATAGTATGGTTTTAAACCATAATTAACACCTAAGACTTATTACCTACTGAAGTTTTAAACAAATTTTAATATTATTACAGTAGGTATAAGTCGTGAACTCAGAATTTCAAAAATGACCTTAAAAGCCTATGTGAAATGACCAAAATGCCCTTTCGGGACATAGTTTGGCCATAAATAATAAACCTCACATATGTATAATATCTTACTGATGTAATGAGATAAAATAAATATTTTTACTGTTTAGAAAGGACCAGAACTTCAGTTTGTTATAAAATCTCTTTTTATAAATATCAAAATTTCCAAAATGCCCTCTTGGGACATATTTTGATTTAAATTACTTTTAGGCATAAACATTGATATATTACTGATATATTAACATGTTATGAGCATAATAATGATTAAGACCTATGTTATAGCTTGTCCGGTTACCCGTTACGCATTCACGCGTTCCGATCGGTTTACGTGACTAGTTTGCGTAAAATAACCGAAATGTGCTTAACCTTGTCATTAAAGCTTCATTTCCAGAATGTGTATAGCTTACCCATATTATACAAGTATCCAAGCTTGTCGGGTCAAAATCACATTCCATTCTGGTTCCCGCTTAATCTACCGGTTACGTCCGTAAGGTTTCTTTCTAGCTAATCGGTCTAAGTCCTTGACTTAGGAAAAGACCCAATAGCATCCTAATAGATAATTAAACCTTCTATACAGATTTATAGCTACCAGTAAAAAGTGCCTTTCAGGAACTCTAGGAAATTACTGCTACACCAGGTAAATACTTTTAACTTATTTTCCCTATACGGGCTTGGGATACGGTATATTAATACCGCTTGGTCGGGTATGGGATTGTTACGTCGGATTGTGATTTAATAAATCCGCATAACCCGTTTTAATCTGTATTGTTTGATAACATAAACATTTGGGGGTTAACGACCGTATCCTGGATATCCTTGACTCATTTAAGTTATTAATGGCCACGACTGTGCAAGGGGTGCAGGCATGCACCCGACAGATGCAAATGCTAAATATTAATTTACCCACAAGTTGGGGATAACTCCTTTGTGGGTTCAAAAGTGGTGAGTCAGTTAATCATGTCCGGCTTACAAACCGTCCCCACATGTATGACAAGCATATAAAACTGTATACAAGATCTTAATAAGATTGTCCCAAGTTATAAAGGATTTGTGCCTTGTGCATCTAAACCAATTTTCTTAATGTTTTCAAAACGAGTCAGTTAAAATGTATTTACTAGTGTATACTGACGTATTTTCCAAAGATTGATTTGACAGGTACTTATCGTAATAGGCTGGAGCTATAGGGTGTTGTAGAGGATCTCGCAAATCCCATAGATGCCCGGAGTCTGTAGTTTTTGATTTTTCTTGTTTTCTTGTTCTTTTGATCCGCCTGTGGATCTTATTACATTCCGGTCTGTATTTTTATTTGAACACCGACAGACAGTACGGTTTGTAATAGTTTATTACCCAGCCTTCCGCTGTGCTATATTATTGTGTGTTTGACAATGATGATATCAACTACGTCACAATACTCCCACCGGGCCCACCGGTAATACGTGGAAATTTTGGGGTGTGACAGGTTGGTATCAGAGCCAACATTGAGTGAATTGAACACTAATCTATTGTGTTCAATCTCAATGACACAATAAGCACAATCCTTAGACTCTCGAGTCTAGGCTAATGACCTAGGATGTATCTCTTATCTTCCTTTGATATCTTTATGTTTGTTTTATTTTGTTTTCTTGTTTAAACAGGAATCACCATCATGCCTCCAAGAATGCGCGGACGTGGCAAGGGTCCCATGAGGGGAGGACCATCATTAGCAGGACCGTCCCACAGACGCACCCCATCGGCGTCTTTCTCCACTTCTGATTCTCGTGATTTGTGGGGTCAACCTTTTGAACCAGCAAGACATTCTGTCTCGTTGAGTTCATCACCATCTTTTCACCCGTCCTTTGGACCACTTGATCCTCTTGAACCCCAGCACTCACATCACTCCCAACCATCTCATCACTCTCTTGAACCTCATCATCCTCATCATTCGTTGCAATCCCATTCATTTCACAATTCCGAGTCGATATATTCCCCGGGACAGTTCAACCCGGCCGAATATGTTAATGATTTTCTTGGTTTTAACCCAATGGGCCCTGAGGACCATTTCTCCCAAGAGATGGAAATGGATGATGATCCAGACCCGGAATTATAAACAGGAACCCCTGGCCACCCTGTTAGTATATCTAGTGGGTCTCCTTTCCAAGGATCACCTTATGATGGGCCTGACTCGTTTCAGGAGAAAATGGCTACGCATGATTGGTTCTTTACCCCGTCTTATCATAACTCTCTGGCCCAGCCGCCTTTGGATGATCCCCAACTTCAAGCTGTTACACCACCACCACTTCCAGTAGAGGAGCCACCACAGCAACCTCCGCCACCTCCCGAACCTCAGAGGCGAAGGAGGAACGCTCGTATGTCTGTCCGAGGAGGACCCCGTTTTAGTTCTCCTCGTGGTTCAAGTTCCTATCCCGTTATTCCTGAGGACCCCCAACTAGGTGGGCCCTCAAACGCGGAACCGGAGGATAATCCTCCGCAAGCTTCATATGCACCATCTCAGCCGCCTATGGGTTTTAACAACCCCATTCCGACATACCCAGGTTCAACCGGGTATAATCCTTATGTAGACCCGTCGGAATATCCAGTGGACTATGGAACTCATGACCCATACCTTTCAGCTGCTCAGTACCATCATCTTTATCCTTCCACTTACCCTTCTATGCTTCCAACGGACTACCCAATTCAGGGTTATCAATACCCTCCGCACCAACCACCTCCTTCTCAGCAATTGCAGCGACAACAACAAACGCAGGAGATCTTAGAAAGGTTGGAGAAGGTTGAGAAGAAAACTAAGAAAAACAAGGAAAGCCACACGAGCTTCATGAAAGGACTCGCCAACCTCATCAAGGGAAAGAAGAAATAGGGGGTTGTGTTGTTTCTTGTTTAATGTAATCATGTCCTTGCATGGACATTTGTTTGATTTCTGTACTAAGTCCCTGCGTGGACTTATTTTCATTTCAGTATACCCTTGCATGGGTAGTTTCTTTCGAAGTCCCGTTTAGGGCGAATGTATTTGCTTTCTTTATATTGAAGTTTCTATTTTTGATTTTAAACTATGTATTTTAATACACCAGGTTATTTCATTTCAATTTATAATTGATCTGCCAAAGAAACTCTTAGGGGTAAAACCTAGCCAAAGTATTAATTGGCTATGATGGTACAACCTCTTTAAGATATCAAATCCCTGTTAACATCATGTTAACATTCCTAGCTGTGCGATGCGAAAAAATCACACAAGCTTCCAAAAGGTACTTGGACCTTTCCAAGTTACATAAAGCCGAATTGGTCTATATGAATCCTGGCTAGCAAACATCAGTGTAATATACACACCAAGACATCCATTTGAGATGCATGCTTTAAGCAAAGGTGTAGAATGACAATGAAAGTATGATTTATAAACTTCTTGTCAAAAAGGCAATGAACTCTGTTCAGACCTTAAAAGATCACTGATTTTTGAGATTGTTAATCAGAGTCTCAACTCATTTTTGTGATTAAGCTTTCTAGCTACAAAATGAGTAAAACGTCTTTTATGACATTAGCAGTGTGGAATTATAAATTTTTCCTGCTCAGTAATAATGCATTTTTATTTGCTTTAAATTATTACAATATGAAACGGTCTAAATGGTTTAATAATACCATGACCAATAACTCATCGATACGATGAAATTATATGTAATTTAAATTACTATTATTGTCTATATTATAGCATTCAGAAATGGCTGGATCAGATAAAGTAAACAGTCATCCAACTCAGGGCAACATCAGAATCAACATTACTGGTGCAGAATTACAAGCCATGATCACCGCTGCAGTCTCTCAAGCGGTAGATGCCAAACTTAAAGAGCCGAGTAATATTCGGTCTCAACCTCTTTCAAAGGCCCATTCTCAACCACATACTCTCACTCATAAGAAGGCTGAGTCTATACACTCGTCTAACCAGGATAGTATGCCTAAGAGGCAGGTCGTCCTCGAATCTACCCCCAGGCATACAAAAGGTTGCACCTACAAATATTTCGTTTCCTGTAAGCCACGAGACTTTACAGGGGAGAAAGGGGCGATAGACTGTATGAAATGGTTGGATGAAATGGAAACTGTTATAGATATCAGCGGTTGCGCTAAGGAAGATGTGGTTATGTTTGTCTCTCAGTCCTTTAAGGGTGATGCCCTTACCTGGTGGAAGGCACTTGTACAATCCACAGGGAAGGTGCATTTGTATAATCTCTCATGGGAGAAGTTTGTTGACTTGGTTAAGGACACTTATTGTCCTCAACTCGAAGTGGAGCGTATAGAGACTGATTTCCTCACTCTAGTAATGAAGGATCTGGACTGCAGATCCTATGTGACAAGTTTCAATTCCATGTCCAGATTGGTACCATATTTAGTCACCCCTGAACCGAAGCGCATCGCGCGCTTTATTGGTGGTCTGGCTCCTGAAATTAAAGGAAATGTGAAGGCTTCTAAGCCAGCCACCTATAGATCTGTTGTGGATCTGTCATTATCCCTCACTTTGGATGTTGTGAGGAGTAGGGCGAAGAAAAACTCGGAAGAGGGGAAAAGGAAGAGAGAGGATGATCAGTCCTCACAGTCTAATAAGAAAGGAAAAGGGAACTCTGGTCCCAAGAAAGGGCATATTGATAACAAGCCCAAGTGCAAGACTTGCCATAAAAGGCATTTTGGCAAGTGTAACCGGGAATCCCAGGCCAAATCATGTGGGATATGCAAGAAGAAAGGGCACAAGTCTGTTGAGTGTCGAAACATCAAGGACGCAACCTGTTATAGTTGTAACGAAAAGGGGCATATTAAGACCAATTGTCCCAAGAATACGAAGAAGCCTGATGAGGCTAAAAAGAGCAATGCTCGTGTATTCCAGATGCAGGCAAGGGAAGCGGTGACCGATGATAACGTCATAACAGGTACCTTCCTCATCAATAATATTTATGCTAGAGTCTTATTTGATTCCGGTGCTGATAAGTCCTTTGTAGACCATATGTTTTTTAAGCTTCTGAATATGCCCATTAAGACTCTAGACGTAAAATATGAGGTAGAACTCGCTGATGGTACCTTAGAATCTGCTTCAACTCTTCTTGGTGGATGTTCAATATCCATTAAGAACTATTCCATTCCGCTGTCCCTCCTGCCAATGAAACTGGCTGGTTTTGATATAGTTTTAGGCATGGATTGGTTAGCGCACAACCAAGCCCAAATTGCCTGTGATAAAAAGCTTATCATTATCAAAACCCCCTCCAGTGAATCAGTCACTATTCAAGGAGATACGCAGTACGGCTTGCCCAACAATGTGTCTATTCTTAAAGTATCTCAGTGTTTGAAAGGTGGATGTGTCATTTACATGGCACAAGTGTCTGTTAATGACCCAAAGCCAAAGATTGAAGATATTCCAATCATTTCAGAATACCCAGATGTCTTTCCTGACGAACTACCTGGATTACCTCCTGAGAGGCAAGTGGAATTCAGGATCGATATTCTCCCTGGATCTGCGCCTATTGCACGAGCCCCGTATCGTCTAGCGCCTACCGAAATAAAAGAGCTCAGAACCCAACTGGATGAATTATTGGAAAAAGGTTTCATTCAACCTAGCTCTTCACCATGGGGAGCTCCAATCTTGTTTGTGAAAAAGAAAGACGGATCAATGCGTTTATGCATTGATTACCGTGAGCTGAATAAGGTAACGATCAAGAACCGTTATCCTCTACCCAGGATCGATGACTTGTTCGATCAACTCCAAGGAGCAAGTTACTTCTCAAAGATAGATTTGAGGTCTGGGTATCATCAACTTAAAGTCCGAACCGAGGATGTTCCAAAGACGGCATTCAGGACGAGATATGGACACTTCGAGTTCTTGGTGATGCCGTTTGGGCTCACTAATGCACCTGCAGCATTCATGGACCTCATGAATAGAGTCTACAAACCTTATTTAGATAAGTTTGTTATTGTTTTCATAGATGACATACTTATCTACTCGCGTAGCCAGATAGAACACGAAAAGCATCTTCGATGTATTTTAGAATTACTTCGACAGGAAAAGTTATATGCCAAATTCTCCAAGTGTGAATTTTGGCTTCGCAAAGTCCAATTTCTTGGACATGTGGTTAGTGAAAGCGGTATACAAGTAGATCCTGCCAAAGTAGAGGCTGTAATGAATTGGGAAGCACCTAAGACACCCACGGAAATTCGCAGCTTTCTGGGTTTAGCAGGATATTATAGGAGATTCATAGAAAACTTCTCAAGAATAGCTGCACCATTGACTACCTTGACCCGTAAGAAGGAAAAATTTGTCTGGGGTCCCAAGCAGCAGGAATCGTTCGAAACTTTAAAGCAAAAATTGAGTAATGCTCCGGTTTTATCATTACCGGAAGGAGTTGAAGACTTTGTTGTTTACTGCGACGCTTCACACACCGGCATGGGATGTGTGCTTATGCAAAGGGGTAGTGTAATTGCCTATGCATCACGACAGCTAAAGATACATGAAAAGAATTACACCACCCACGACTTAGAATTGGGTGCTGTAGTGTTTGCGCTAAAACTGTGGAGACACTATTTATATGGAACAAAATGTGTAATCTACTCGGATCACAAGAGTCTCCAACACCTGTTTAATCAAAAAGAACTCAATATGAGACAACGTCGTTGGATGGAAACATTGAATGATTATGATTGCGAGATTCGCTACCATCCAGGTAAGGCAAATGTAGTTGCCGATGCTCTAAGCCGAAAAGAAAGAGTTAAGCCGATTAGGATTAATGCAAAAAGCATTGAGTTGAAGAGTAATTTGAATGAAAGACTTTTAGCTGCTCAAAAAGATGCCATGCTGGAAGAAAATCTTCCAAATGAAAAGCTAGGTGTGTCCGCTGAACAATTGACACCTGGAAATGATGGAATCCTTAGGATGGATAGCAGAATTTGGGTTCTTGCTCAGGGAGGACTACGCGATGTAATCCTTCAGGAAGCCCATAATTCTAAGTATTCGGTTCACCCGGGAGGTGACAAGATGTATCATGATTTAAAGGCCAATTATTGGTGGATAGGTTTAAAGAAATCTATTACCACCCACGTAGCAAAGTACCTGACATGTGCTCAGGTTAAAGCCGAACATCAGAAGCCATCAGGACTTCTACAACAGCCGGAACTTCCCACTTGGAAATGGGAAATGGTAACCATGGACTTTATAACCAAGTTACCCTAAACAAAGCATGGAAATGATACTATATGGGTTATTGTTGATAGACTGACGAAGTCAGCTCATTTCTTGCCCATCAAGGAGACTCACACCTCCGATAAGCTGGCCCAGTTGTATGTTGATAAGATAGTAACTCTTCATGGAGTACCAGTGGCAATTATATCTGATAGAGATACTAGGTACACTTCTCACTTTTGGAGAAGTTTCCAACAATCTTTGGGCTCGCGACTAAACTTTAGTACCGCTTACCATCCGCAGACCGATGGTCAAAGCGAGCGTACAATTCAAACCTTGGAGGACATGCTTCGTGCATGTGTTATTGATTTGGGTGGTAGTTGGGACGACCACCTGCCTTTGATTGAGTTCTCCTATAATAATAGTTATCATACCAGCATTCAGGCTGCGCCTTTTGAGGCACTGTATGGTAGGAGATGCAGAACACCTGTCTGTTGGGCTGAAGTAGGAGAAGCTCAGATATCAGGACCTGACATAGTCCTTGAGACAACAGAAAAGGTTATTCAAATTACAAATCGCCTAAAGGCTGTCAGGGATAGGCAGAAAAGTTATGCCAATTTAAGGCGAAAGCCCCTAAAGTTTGAAGTGGGCGATAAGGTGTTATTAAAAGTGTCACCCAGGAAAGGCGTGATGCATTTTGGTAAGAAAGGGAAGCTGAGTCCCAGATATATCAGACCATTTGAGACCCTCGAATGTGTTGGCAGTGCAGCATATAGGCTAAGACTGCCAGAGGAGCTGAGTGGAGTTCATGATGTCTTTCACATTTGTAATCTCAAGAAATGTTTAGCCGATGAGTCTTTAGCAATGTCTCATAAAGACGTACAAGTTGACAAAAGCTTAAGGTTCATTGAGAAGCCAATAGCAATTGAGGATCGACAAGTCAAGAAACTCCGAAAAAGATATGTACCTATAGTGAAGGTTAAATGGGACGCTCGTAGAGGTCCCGAATATACATGGGAAGTGGAATCCACTATGAAACAGAAGTACCCTCACTTATTCCAGTAAATCTCGGGGTCGAGATTTCTTTTAAGGGGGTGAGGATGTAACACCACGCAAAAATGTATCCAATTATATAAAGACACGTGTCCTGAACTTTAAACGAGTATGTTCCCGTGAAGAATTTAAATGGCCAACATGTCCAAACGTGAACTTCGGATTGACGCTTGTGGAAGATTTGTCCTTAATCGAAAGATTTATTATAAATGAGAAGCCATTTCGTGTGTACCTATGATGAATAAGGCAACGGGAATTAAAACGTGTCAACATGTTAATCCTACCTCTGAATGACCATTTTGAATAAATTCCTCAAAGCTTTATAAAAATTATATAAACACATTGATATATGGCTGCTACATAAATTAAATCTCGGCTGCAAATATTGGTATATGAATTCAATTCAAGAAAATTGAAACATCATGCAAAGAGCCGATAAATTTCAAGTTTGGACAATTCTTTTAAAAGCAAGGGGACACAAGTGCATGGCTTAACTATTGGACATTCAGAACTGGTCATTTGGACTATTATACTGAGTTATGAGTCAAGATTCGGACATGTGAATGCATGGTTGAAGTGTTGGAAGTTTTAAAAAAATTTGTCCTCTGGCCATCGGTTACGGACCATATAGCCCTAGGCTTACGGTCCACAAAGGAGCAACTGGGCAATGCAAACCTGGTTCGGTTACGGACCGCAAGCATCCAAACATACGGTCCGCAAGCATTGGTTACGGACCGCAAGGACACCCCTTTACGGTCCGTAAAGGCGTCGCTGGGCAGAATTTCTGGACAGGTGTATGTTAACCTGTTTAACCGACTTAAACACGTAAAAACCAATACTATGGATGATTGGACGGTAAATATAAACCACTAGGACACCTGGGGTGATCCTAGGGCCCCCACAAACACCTGGAAGTGATCCAAGATCATGGAATTCACTATATAAGGGAAGCTAGTTCACTTGTTCATGACTCACATTTGCAACAACTCAAGTTTGGGACTTGCTCTGGAGCTTTCAGCAGTAACAAGTGGACTTGAAGTGTAGAAAAGATTGCTAGGACCTTAAGTAAGCTTCTAATTACTTATTTAGTTGTTTAATTTAGATTAATTGCCTTAAAGTCAAACTTTTAGTAGTTTCAGTTTGACTTTCATTTTAATTACATGTGGCATAACCACTGATCAAATTGAAAGTAGTTATGAAACCACATTAGCATAGGTGATTAACCCCTGAAAGGGTGTCACCTAATTATCTCGTTTGACTGATTAATTGTCGGGTCAAAGTAGTCTGACAAAAAGTCAAACTGGACAGAAATAATAAAAATGATTTAAATTAATAAACCTGAGTTTCTAAATTATATTATAACATCCTAATGACTCAATAATGATTATATAAACATGTTTTACCTGCCCTAATCCGACAATTAATTGTCTAAGGTTGGATTGTAATTAAAAGTCGCAAAAGCTTGACTTTTGTTATGACTTTCAATTCTGACCCATTCAAGCTTCTTTCTTGCATGTTTCAAACTTCCATTAGGACCATACCATATTGTAGTATAACTCCCTGTAGTTATATGGCATGGCGCCTAATCGTTTGTACTTTATGCTCTTGATCGTAATTATGCTCATAAATGCCTAAAACGCCCTTTTTACATAAAACCGAGATTTTTAGCATAATGAATGAACGAAAACCTTTGTTACTGATATTTAGGCATGTTCCAAAAGTTTGACATCAGTTCTTGGTCCCAATTAGGAGTTATGCTCGATATCGTAATTAGGAGCTTTTAACTAAGTAAATTGCGATATCTTGCATAAAGCATGATTAAACTTGGTTTTTGACCCGAAACTCATTACCTACTGTTAAGATATTATTTTTAGAGATTATTGGAGTTATTGATCAGATCATAAACTGATCATATCATAGAGTTCTCGTATTATTCGGTAAATGATGGTAATACCCCTTTTCATGCATAAAATGAGATTTACAAATGATTTGAATGCCAAACCTTCTTCTACTGATTTCATATATTAAATAAATTATTTTAAGCATTCAAAAGTGATCAAAATCTCAGATTTCTATAAAACCCCTTAATTATCGTCAATTAGCGATTTTTACGTTATTTAAGTGCATAGTATGGTTTTAAACCATAATTAACACCTAAGACTTATTATCTACCGAAGTTTTAAACAAATTTTAATATTATTACAGTAGGTATAAGTCGTGAACTCAGAATTTCAAAAATGCCCTTAAAAGCCTATGTGAAATGACCAAAATGCCCTTTCGGGACATAGTTTAGCCATAAATGATAAATCTCACATATGTATAATATCTTACTGATGTAATGAGATAAAATAAATATTTTTACTGTTTAGAAAGGACCAGAACTTCAGTTTGTTATAAAATCTCTTTTTATAAATATCAAAATTACCAAAATGCCCTCTTGGGATATATTTTGATTTAAATTACTTTTAGGCAGAAACATTGATATATTACTGATATATTAACATGTTATGAGCATAATAATGATTAAGACCTATGTTATAGCTTTTCCGGTTACCCGTTACGCATTCACGCGTTCCGATCGGTTTACGTGACTAGTTTGCGTAAAATAACCGAAACGGGCTTAACCTTGTCATTAAAGCTTCATTTCCAGAATGTGTATAGCTTACCCATATTATACAAGTATCCAAGCTTGTCGGGTCAAAATCACATTCCATTCCGGTTCCCGCTTAATCTACCGGTTAGGTCCGTAAGGTTTCTTTCTAGCTAATCGGTCTAAGTCCTTGACTTAGGAAAAGACCCAATAGCATCCTAATTGATAATTAAACCTTCTATACAGATTTATAGCTACCAGTAAAAAGTGCCTTTCAGGAACTCTAGGAAATTACTGCTACACCAGGTAAATACTTTTAACTTATTTTCCCTATACGGGCTTGGGATACGGTATATTAATACCGCTTGGTCGGGTATGGGATTGTTACGTCGGATTGTGATTTAATAAATCCGCATAACCCGTTTTAATCTGTATTGTTTGATAACATAAACATTTGGGGGTTAACGACCGTGTCCTGGATATCCTTGACTCATTTAAGTTATTAATGGCCACGACCGTGCAAGGGGTGCAGGCATGCACCCGACAGATGCAAATGCTAAATATTAATTTACCCACAAGTTGGGGATAACTCCTTTGTGGGTTCAAAAGTGGTGAGTCAGTTAATCATGTCCGGCTTACAAACCGTCCCCACATGTATGACAAGCATATAAAACTGTATACAAGATCTTAATAAGATTGTCCCAAGTTATAAAGGATTTGTGCCTTGTGCATCTAAACCAATTTTCTTAATGTTTTCAAAACGAGTCAGTTAAAATGTATTTACCAGTGTATACTGACGTATTTTCCAAAGATTGATTTGACAGGTACTTATCGTAATAGGCTGGAGCTATAGGGTGTTGTAGAGGATCTTGCAAATCCCATAGATGCCCGGAGTCTGTAGTTTTTGATTTTTCTTGTTTTCTTGTTCTTTTGATCCGCCTGTGGATCTTATTACATTCCGGTCTGTATTTTTATTTGAACACCGATAGACAGTACGGTTTGTAATAGTTTATTACCCAGCCTTCCGCTGTGCTATATTATTGTGTGTTTGACAATGATGATATCAACAACGTCACAATACTCCCCACCGGGCCCACCGGTAATACGTGGAAATTTGGGATCTTGCAAATCCCATAGATGACCGGAGTCTGTAGTTTTTGATTTTTCTTGTTTTCTTGTTCTTTTGATCCGCCTGTGGATCTTATTACATTCCGGTCTGTATTTTTATTTGAACACCGACAGACAGTACGGTTTGTAATAGTTTATTACCCAGCCTTCCGCTGTGCTATATTATTGTGTGTTTGACAATGATGATATCAACTACGTCACAATACTCCCCACCGGGCCCACCGGTAATACGTGGAAATTTTGGGGTGTGACACCTTTGCATCGTATATACCGTTGACTTAGCTGGCTATCAGGAGTGAGTCAACATGTGCTCGTAAACTTTTGGCTCCCATTTTGATGGCGAGGCGTAAGCCTGCCAGGAATGCTTCGTATTCCGCCTCGTTGTTGATGTTTTTAAAGTCCAACTTGATGGCGTAAGTGAATTCATGATTCTCAGGGCTCACTAGGCGCAATCCTGCTCCTGCGCCGTCCTCGTTTGAGGCCCCATCGATGTAAAGCATCCAAGTCTCGTCAGTCACATCTTTCTCGGGTGTTTCTATCAGCTCACATTCTCTGATTTTATCGGCCGGCACTTCTGTGATGAAGTCGGCGAGGACTTGGCCCTTAATGGATGGGCGCGGCCTGTATAAGATATTATGGCCCCCCCAGCTCGATAGCCCATTTTGTCAGGCGACCTGATGTCTCGGGTTTTTGCAATATTGTGCCGATGTGGAAATTGGTAAGCACAGTGATCACATGGACTGTAAAATATATGCGCAGCCTTCGTGAGGCGTGTAGCAGCGCGAGCACCAATTTTTCCATCGTGGAATATCTTGTTTCCGGGTCAGTGAGTACCCTGCTGACGTAATAAATTGGAGTTTGCACTCCATGTCTTTCCACCAATAAGACCGACCCTACTGCCTTATCTGAAGAAGATAAGTACAGTACGAGTGGTTCTTTTTCAAACGGTGCAGTCAGAGTGGGGAGTTCAATCAGACACTCTTTCATCTGCTGGAACGCCGCTTCTGCCTCGGGGGTCCATTTGAATTCTTGTTTTTTCACGCAGTTGCGCAACGTGCTATTAAAGGGATACGACTTCGCGGCGTGATTGGAGAGAAAACGATTAAGCGCGGCCAGTCGGCCGGCCAGTCGTTGCATTTCTTTGATGGTTCGCGGTGAGGGCATTCGCTCTATGGCTTGTACTTTCTCTGGATTCACTTTGAAACCGCCGTTTGTGACTATAAAGCCCAAAAACTTCCCTTCTTCCATGCCAAAAGAACACTTGGCTGGATTCAACTTCATATTTACACCCCGCAATGAATTGAATGTCTTTTCGATATCCTTCAACATTTGGTCCTCCTCAGGACTTTTAACTACTAGATCATCGATGTAAACTTCAGTATGCTTTCCGATGTCGCCGTCGAAGGTCTTGTCCATCAAACGTTGATATGTTGCACAGGCATTTTTCAGACCGAAAGGCATCTTTGTGTAACAAAAGATCCCCATGTCGGTTCTGAAAGCTGTCTTGTCCTCATCTTCGAGCTTCATCTGGACTTGATGATAGCCCTTGTAACAATCCAAGAAGCATTTCCATCTGTATGGTGCGAGAGAGTCTATTTTTTTATCGATCTCCGGCAGAGAGTAACAATCTTTAGGGCATGCCTTGTTGAGATCGGTATAGTCTACGCACATTCGCCATCCGTCGTTTGATTTTTCAACCATCACCGGGTTCGCAACCCAACTCTGATAACGTACCTCTCGCAAAATCCCAGCCTTGAGCAGCTCGCATACTTGTTCGTTCATTGCTTTCGTTTTGTCTGCCCCTAGGCTGCGTCTTCTTTGGACCTTTGGCTCGACAGAAGGATAGGTGTTCAAGCAATGCTCTGTGATATTGCGCGGGACACCGGTCATGTCTGCCGGGGTCCAGGCAAAGATATCCATGTTTCTGAACAGCAGTTGCTTTAATTGCATCCTGATGTGTGACGAAATGGCGTGGCCAATTGTCACTGTTTGCTCTGGGTATTTGCGGTTCAGAACCCATTTTTCAGGCTCGGTGGAGGAAACCCTCGCCGCTTTTGTTGGGCGCAATTCTTCAGTTGACATTACTTCTTTCTTGGCGTAGATGATTGCTACTCCCGTTTTGGTTGGAAACCCTATCGCTGAATGGGGAGTTGAAGTCACCATGTTCAGCTCGCCCTGAGTTTCTCTTCCAATTAATACATCATGCCTCGATTTGACGGGCATCACCATGAAATTCACATCTGTTGTTCTTGAATGTTTCCCGTCAGAAAACGTGACGGGGAAACTGATCTGACCGAGTGGGAACACCATCTCGTTACAAAATCCGAACAAGGGGTAATCGACTGGCTCGAGTCTCGCTTTGTTTTCTTCATCAAATTGATTAAAGCATTGTTCGTAAATGATGTCAGCTGTACTTCCCGGATCAATGAATATATATTCCGTTTCGTAATGGCCAATAATGCCGGTGATGACGACAGGTCGTGTGGCGCGAGGACCGCCGCGTACTACCGGGAAAATTGTCACACCCCAACCGATGGCGGAAACATCGGGATGAGACGAACAAATTGCTCAAAACAACATAACACTATTTGTGACAATATAAATTAAGTTCATTTCATAAATTGTAAATTGAAATACAAAGTTTCAAATAAATAAACATATTGTTCAACAATGTTTAAATTACTAAATGGGTTTCTAAGGTACACCCTAGCTTGATTTCTTGTGCCTTGAACTTTCAACCTGCAATATGTATTAAAATAAAGTCAACAAAACATGTTGGCGAGTATACAAGTTTTCATACATAGCATAATACGTGTTTAAAATGTTTACTCAATTCCAAATGTGAAATACAAAATCATATTGACAGTATATACTCGAAACGATGTTACTCTATGTGTCCAAACCAAAGTTTAACGCAATTAAAGTGTACCCAAACGAGTTTGAGTAGGTTGACATAGTTTATCCTAACAATACCTGCTCATAGAACAGGAGGGGCGTTTCTCAACCTATAGCGCTACCATTGTTAAGGGAGGCTTGTACGAAGTTAATGAACACATAGTCATTAGGTGTTTACAGTAGCATAACATGTCTAACATGATTGATGTGTATCACATAGAATATGGAAAGAGCGTGCATAAAATGTTTAACGTGTTGTGATGTTTGATATAGAATACATATTGCACCCAAAAAGTGGAAAACGAAAATGGGTCATGTATACTCACCTTGGAGTGCGTTGCGTATTTCTTGGAAAGAGAATAAGAGTATGAGAATTGTTCCAAGTGTTTGTTGCACAAGAGAATTACCCTATTGTGTTTTGGGAATTCGTTAATCAAAATATGTGATGACAATGCGAAATATTAATTCGTTGAATGTTAATATAAAAAGATAACCTAAATATGTTAATAAATTAAACGATATCACTTATAAATATTTATCTTGTATTTAATAAATGTAGATTTATTTTGAATATAAAAATAAATACAAATTATATTTTGATTATAAACATAACTACAAATATAATATTTTCTGTTTTTATAAAAAATGTTGGAAATATTATATATAATAATTCATATGTATTTATGTATATATATAAATATTTAAAATTTGATTCTTATACATAGTTTATTAAATAAAATAATTTTAATTAAATAACTCTATTATTTATTAAAATAAATCTGATTATTTGATAAATAAATATAAAAACTAATAAATCTGATTAATGATATTAATTCTGAAATTAATTAATATTTCAGCTAATTAAATAAATAGATAAAATAATTATGTTTAATATTATATATAACATTTGCAAAGTTGGATTAACAGTGCCAGCTGCGTCGTGGCAGCTGGCTATTGGCTTTTTTTTTTTTTTCCACGTTCAAGCTCCAGAACCATCCACCTCCCTCACGCACCGACAGCTTTACCGTCCCGATTACAAAGCCAACACCTATTTTTGGAAATTATCACTTCCACATACGATCCCTCTAGACTGGGTATCTTAACATGGTGAATCGCCAGAAGAAATGTTGTCTGCAGCGGCAATAATCAAACTCAATCATCCCCGATCTATAGCTTCGTGACACATCAGGGCTCGATTGCTTTGGTCCTTGCATAATCGCCGGCAAAATCACCACCATGGATCACCATAAGTTTGGATTTGACAAAATAGGCGACATGCACGATAGTCACCGGGCCGCAGCGGAACTCGACTGTATTTTCGAGAAAGACGAACGACAACATTGTATGTTTTGATCTAAACACGTTCCGGCGACGGCGGTGACCACCACCGGTGGTTGTCGGTTCCGACCGGCACACCGCTGTCATCGCCTCCTTGCTTCGAGACCTGTACCACCGCCTGAAACCCTCGGTTAGTAAACCATAAGGTAGTGATGACGGTCAGCGGTGAAGAAAATCATGGTAGTCGGTTCAGGTGCGTGGTGATGAATCGGGACTCGGGAGAGGGAATGGAAGAGAACATTGAATAGAGGGAAGAAGATGTGGATGCTTATCTACATTGAGGAAACACAAATTAATTCATGATATAATTTAAAAGGAAATTTTATTAAACTTAGAATGTCGTAAAAAGATTTATGGCAAAAACCAAAATAAGAGATTATAATTTAGGCTAAAGGGTGTGGGGGCATCGTTGGGTCATCAATTCCATTCCATGTAGGACCATTGATGACCACGCCCTTTAGGGTAGTGAGTTTGAATGATGGATTAAAAGTGAGTGACATGATGCTGAGATGAGGGTCATAGAGATCATGAGGGTCATGACAACACGCTATACCCTTAGAAGACGGAACTCATATTATCTCTATAACATTTAGCAATTGCGGTGAACAGTAGTTCACATACTTTGTCCAAAGCTACGCAATTACAAGACTACCCTTGCCACAAAATTACAATATTGCCCTTTTTTTTAACCTGACATCTCTTTGGTTACCACGCTGTTGCAGCGGGCACCAAAGAAAGGAAGATTGAAAATATAAATGAAGAACACCACCTCCATTGCTGAATCTAGAACGAAGTTGTGGTGGTGTATGCGGTTGCACCACCAAGAAACCCTAGATAACCGCTGCATGTCGTCATCGCCCTTCCAGAGACATGGAAACAATCGATTTCCTCTTCTCGACGTCGATTATGCCATACTGTTTATTCTTTTATTATTATAAATAAATTTTAGAATTTTTTTATTTTATAATTTGTTGGATTTGATATTTTATAAACGATAACATTTTTGGCATTTGACGATATTATTATTTGGATTGCTTCTTTCAGTTGCTACACCGAGTGTTTGTACTGTAATAAAATGAACCATTGTCGACTGAATACCCGCCGCGAAGTGCGGGTATCCATCTAGTTAATAAATAATTCTGAAATATTAAATAAAAAAATTTAATAACAATACTAGTGATAATAATAATAATAATAATAATAATAGTAATAATAATAATAATAATAATAATAATAATAATAATAATAATAATAATAATAATAATAATAATAATAATAACATAACAATATGAACATGACTGACTGTATGACCGGAAAGGAGAAACATAATCGGAGAAGGGGTTTACCGGCCTTCGGTGGTGGCGACGGGCGGCGACGGCGGTGGTCCGAAGAGCAACAGGCGGTGGCTTGGTGGCGGTTCTCCGGCGATAAACAGGTGGCGGTTCCGGCGTTTAACAGCGGAGAACAAATGACGAGTTCGTTTCCGAAGTCGGTTGTGCGGTTTCAAGGTTAGCTAGTGTCGTATTTATAGGTGAGGATCGTGGGTCGAATATGGAAAGTTGTGGCAATATGGTAACCGGAAATCATGTCCGGCTTGATTGTCGGAAAGGTGAAACAGGAAGGTCAACACGCGTTTTGGCGGTTCGATTTTTAAAAAGAAAGCGTGTATATGAAACAGTGTATAAAAGGATTTAAAAACCCAGTTTATCAGCTCCGGAAAGGAGGATAAACTGGTTGAGTCGTTGCTTTGTAACCGTGAGGTCTCGAGTTTGATCCGGGTAAGGGTCAACCTTTTACAAGAAAGGTTCCCTTTTTGCCGTTTTAACTGTTTTGGACATTTAACTAGTTGATAAATATAATGTAGTTTCCATATCCTACATATGATGACTGGTAGCCCAGTTGGTTTACCCGTATGTGGATTGTTTGAGGGTCGCGGGTTCGAATCCCATTTGGAGCCGTTTCCAGGGGTTTATCCTCCTTTTTGCTTAAACCGCTGCAATGTTACACTTTGGTCCCTGGGGTTTCTAAACTCGTACTAACTGACCTAACTGAGATGTTTAACTCAGTTAGGTGGTTTACTTAAGAACCCACTAACCTAGTTAGTGGTTTAACTTGATTTCCTTAAGAAATAACTAACTAAATTAATTTAAACTAACAAAATTTACCAAGAATCACTTTTTATTTTAAAAACTTTTTATTTATTATGTTTATTTAATTATTTTAATTATTTAGTATATAAATAAAATATCATAAAAATTTATTTAACCCACAATTTCAATATCTTACCGAAATAACGTACGAATTCCCGATTTTTGTACGGTTTTGGGTAATCTCTTGGCAACGATGGATCTGAGAGTTGAGATTAAGATGTCTTATCATTGTTTTTACGTGTTCGACATAGTTTAACGTGTTTTAACATGAAATCTCATAACATGAATATGTAACACAAATATGATTAAAACCAATGCATTTTTCATTATGATCAAAGTCTCGAATACAAAGTAGAGCAAAAATGAAAGTACAACTGACTGGAATGGAAAGTACAACGCAACAAGCTATAAATAACAATTTCGAAAACGCGGGGCGTTACAAAAATGACCTGTTGTTCTTGCCAGGAAGGTTCATAAGGACGTTTGCCTTTCTCTTTTGCGCTATATCTTGGTCCGTTGACCATGTGAGTTTCTAAGTGTCGGACCTTCTTGTGATTCCCATCATCGTGGCGCTGAAGTTGGCGAGTTTCTTTGCGCACGTTCTTCACTAAGTGGCTTAGCTTACCACTTTTTAATGCCTTCTCGATTTCTTGGCGCAAACTATAGCAATCATCAGTCAGGTGCCCTGAGTCCTTGTGGAAATCACAATACAAGTTGGGGTCTTGCCCCTTTTTGTTCGTCATTGGCCTGGGAGGCCTGAAATCATGATTCTCCGTCATCAACACCTCTTTGGGGGTTTTGGTGAGCGGAGTCCAGTGCTTGTCACGATTATCATCTTTGATTGCTTTCCTGTAACCGATCCGGTCAATTGCTTCGAGCGCGTCATCTCCAAAACGTGGCCTTTCATCGTGGCCTCTTGATCTCCCGGATTTCCAATCATTACCCTTGTATTTGTTGCGCTTGAAGTTGTCGCGCGTGTTATTTCCCCTGGAAAATCGATCTTCAGGGTAATAACTCTTGTTTCCAGCGAGTGATTCTTCGGTTTGCGCAACAATCTTTGCGGCTTCCATCAGTTTATCCCATTCTTTTGGCATTCCATCTTTGCCTGTGATAGTTCGGATGAGACTATCACAGCGGATGGCTTTCTTAAAATGACAATGCATGAGTTGTTCGCTGACGCCACCTATTTCCAAACATTCTTTGTTAAAGAGAGTGATGAAGTCCTCCAGACCTTCACCATCCCTTCGCCAAATATCTTCGACTTCAGCCGTGTCACCTTGGTAGCGCCGTTGTTGGCTGAAGTAGCTCAAAAATTGTGTCTTGAAATCCACCCAAGACTTGATCTTTCCCAGGGGAAGGCTGTCGAACCAGGCGCGAGCCGCCCCGGTAAGAGTCTGTATAAACAGGTGATACCACATCGGCATGTTCCATCCTCCCATGCAACCGACACTTGTAAAAGTTCTGACGTGATCGTCAGGATCAGTCAGCCCATTGAATTTCCCAACAGTCGGTGGTAGTTTCTCCCTTGAAAGCGGCGCGAGCGCAATTTTTGGGATGCACTTGGAGTGTTCCGCGGCTTCCGCTGGCCTGTAAGCCAGGCGGAAATCTCTTTCCGCTTCTTCCGTGTAACCAATGTGCTGTCGCGGTTTGAAGTACTCATGGTTCTTTGGCAGGCGGTTGAAGACTGACGAACCCTCGTCATCTACCCAAGTTGGGTCGTTTGGGTCAGTCTCCTCCCATTCGTTGTTCATGTTGCGCGGCGTGAGCCGGCTGTGAACAGGGCCTCGTTGGAGGTTTGACGGGTAGTCGTAATAACTATCCGTCTCCCCTCTCGTATCGCGCGTGTCCTGTACACTTAGTCGCCTGATGGGGGGAGGCCTATTGATTCTGCCTTGGATATTTGTCGGTGGGGGCATTTGGCGGGCCCCCTGACTCTGAGGAGTTACCAAGGATGGTTCTGCTGTTAGAACTGCCTGTTGTGCGATTAGCGATTGGTACGCTGCGTTGATTGTGGCGATGTTTTTGGCGTACCATGAGGCTGGAGTCTCGCCCTCTGGTAGCCCTAGCAATGCCGACACATTCTGTGGTGGTGTTGGGTTTGAAGGTCCTTCCCCATTGTTTCCTGGGGTGACCGCTTGAGTAATGCGGGTGATGTTCCCGCGCGGACCCCCAGTATTGGTTACTTCTACTTCACCAATCTCTTCGATATGTTGGGCTTGGAAGTTCTGGATTCCTTGCCCCAACGCCGCGTTAGAGTTGGCTCCGAAGCCGAACTCTGGAATGATTCCTTGACCAGTCATGATCGAAGGAAGAAAATGTGTCAAAGGCTCAAATAACAGAAGATGAAGGTGGTTATAGGAAAAACCGGTGGGCGCCAATGAAGAAACACTGATCTGATTAAGGTTATTAATTAGATTGGTTTATGTTTCTATCATAGTGGTTAATCTTCTAGTGTATTTGAGCTCCGACTTGATGCTTAACCCTGCAAAACAGAACACCGTTACTCGTTAAGAGGGGAATGTGGGGGTTTCCCTCTTAACCAGGCTCCGGCGTGAGAATAAGCGACTGCTTTGAGAGGATAATTAAGTGTTAAGAGTGAGAGTTCAGGGAATAGAATGTTTAACCTGTGGGAGAAGGTTCCTATTTATAGCCGGAGAGGTGTAAGAGGATATGGGCTGATGGGCCTTGGGCCGGAAATGGGCAACATAACGGATGTGCTCTGCTTCACTAGTGTCGACCACTTGGTGCCTTCTAGAAACTCTTCGGTGCTGGCGCACCTTGATTGGAGCCACGTGTTGGTGTTGTCGGCCCTGCTGCTTTTCTGCCATCAGCAGACAAGTGGAGATCGTGGGACAGATGTCTCTGTCCTCTGATTGGTGCCACGTAGTTGTCCTTGAGTACTTCTCGTCAGAAGATCGTGGCGCACGATTGACCAGAGCCTGCTGTACGCTCATTGGCTCTTTCCACTGCCACTTGTACCTTGTGTGCCCCTGGAGGCAGACTTGTGCTTCCTTCTTATTAGGCTCTTGGTGAGCATCTAAGTGCTGTGTTCCTTTATTTTTACGCTAAGTGCTGATATTGGGGTTTCTTGTGAGCGAGGCCCTGCGCGACATGGGTGCAGGAGTGCTGTATCTCGCGTGACAATCTGGTAGACAGTTTATTTAAATAAGGAGTATGGTCTCACGCGCAGCCTCAACGGAGGTTTGCGTGGCTTTTTGGGACCATACCCCTTCAATAACTTATAAAGATCTATTTAAAAATACATGATATGTATCAAAATATTAAAACTGTATAACTAATATGGATCTGCGGACAATAAAATAGGGATAGATGATTCTTTTAACTTAGTATCTCTAGGAATACGTGGTTAAAAACTCCAAAATAGGTATTGATGATGTTTCATGTATGGGAATAACTCCACATGACTTGGTAGCAACAATCTTATTGCTATCACTAGAAAACATTCAATGATTGTTACAATGTCACTTCATTACAAGTGGGAAATTATGGATTATGTGCAATAAGTTGATACACCAACGTTATTTTCAACAGCTAATGAGTATATAGGGTCACACACATAGAATAAGTAGGTTGCGACTATCTTATCATGTTGAATAACAAATACTATAAAAGAGTTGCACATATTTATCTTAATAAACAAATCTAATAAACAAACGAGTCACAATACATGTGGGGATTGGGATTAGTATGATCCATACATAAGCATAAGCCGGTAATGGGAAACTTTTTGCAGCCCTGTTGAAAAATTTAAGAGTTCTTTATGATATAGACTAGATTATAACCCCGTGTATTACACGGGTTAAAAAATAAAATATCAAATATTTAATAATAAAAATTTAACAATTATAAAACGATATTTTAAGACACTTTTATGATATCCGAACAAAATTTTGAGTCGTGTATGATCAAAACTTGTGATGTTTGTCAAGTTTATAAATATGAAAGCATTTCCCGAAAAACCCGAAACCCGAAGAAAAAACCTGATGAACACCGCTAATTAAGATATAATTTATAACCTAGTAATTAATATAAATTAAATTTTATCCGTAATTTCTTAGATGTGTGAAACATATACTAAATTTAATAATTTAAATTAAATAATAATTATCTACAATTAAGTAAGAGTGGATGGTCTAGAATAATGATATTTGTTTTTTATTGGTTTTTTTTATTATATAGTATAGATATAAATGCTGTAAAACTCAACTTTTGTTGCTTTAGAAACGCTATTTTCCTTTCTCACAAGTTTTTTTTAACCTAATTATGTTTACATATAATAGGGTAGTGGATCAGTGCGTCCTCAATCTTATGAACTAAAACCAAAACTACTACCAATATTTGATTATTAAATTTCCACAATTTTGATAAATACTAAGGGTGTTAACGGAGCCCGAGTTTTATATCTATTTGGGATTTTAAACGGTATTATTATATCTATTTTGAACATTTAAAAAAATCTATTTTGAAACATATATTAAATTAATAATTTAAATAAAATAATAATTATCTATAATTAACTAAGGATAGATGGTCTAGAATAATGACAAGTGTCCTTTTATTGGTTTCTTTTATTATATAGTATAGATTTGTTTTTTCCTCTTTCTCTCTTTTGAATACCAGTTGTTCTATTGAGCAACAAAATTTTTGTTTACCATGCTTAATATCTTAATTCCTTTTTAATTATAATGAAATATATTCAATACCAGTTGTTCTATTGGGCAACAAGATGCGCCGTCACTGCTTTCTAAATTGCAAATTCTAACCTACCAAAGACAAACCCCTATCCCCTTGGGTTGAACAATTACTGTGGATGATCCGTTGTATACTAGTCAAGAAATGGATAGCTTCTGACGCTAGAGAGCCAAATGTATCAAAGGCAAAAGGGACAAAAACACGTTGGTTCTCTGCGCAAGCTTTAGCATGCTTATCCACTTTTTTCGATTATGCATTTCTTGCTGCTTGTCCAACTACAAACTCATTTTCTCTTAAACCAACCAAGGGGGGAAACCCTCGTGAGGTCCCCACAAGCATGTTTTCCCCCCAGATCAGCCAAAGACAAGCAGATCCGTTGGTCGCATAGTAGATCTCCCTTCCATAAGGTTCATGAGGAAATTCACAGGAGCCTCTTTCTTAGCAGAGATCACAGCTCTTCTCAGGTTGTCCCACAAAACATCTCGCACCCAATCACACCGATATTTTAACCCAGTGAGCTCTTTACAATGAATTGCATGCTCCTCGTATTTGTCTATACAAGCTTTATGACATATCGGGCAGGTTTTATCTTCTAGGTACATAGGGATCATCAACTAGTATTTGAGGATGGTTATATTCTACTGTAAACATGCATTGTCCTAGCCCCTCAATCGAGATAACGGTTAAAAAATCTTAAGCATGGAGACCCTTCAGGCACTCGAACACCGCCTTCTAGCGTGATGACAAATCAAAACTTTTCCCAGGCTTTAAGCGATTTTGCTAAACAGAGCATTCGCCAAAGTTTTTTGTGGCTTCGAGGGGCGATGTCCTTATTAGAGAAACCGCCGATATCAAAGTTTAGGAGAGAGACATTTAAGCGTTCGAATGCCTGCTGATAGTCCAGGTCGAGCCCGACGACCCTACTATTTCGAAGTATATGATCCTGTAGTTCCCAAAACTGAGTTCTAGACACCACAAAGGCATAAACCCCAACATCTCGAGCTGAAAGGAGGCCCAAACCACCTAAACGGATTGGCAGAGTGTCACACCCCGAATTTCCACGTATCACCGGTGGGCCCGGTGGGGAGTATCGTGACGTAATTGATGTCATCATAGTCAAACTACACAATATATAAATGCACAGCGGAAACAAAGATAAATATATTACATTCCAAATATAAAGTGATGTCAAAGTATTACAATGGAAGTAAAGGATCCACAGGCGGATCAAACAAAAGAAAGCGGTTCAACAGACTTTAGGCATCTAGAACTTGCAAGAATCCTTATTAACGCCCTGAGCTTCCAGCCAATTACGTTCAGTACCTGTCACTTAACCTTTATGGAAAATACGTCAGTTTACACTGGTAAATACAATTAACCGACTCATTTGAAAAGGTTTAATAAAATTGATTTGAATGCACAAGGCACAACATATCTTTTATAACTTGGGACAATTATCTTTATAATCTTGTATACAGATTTACATGTTCATTGTACGTTCAGGGCCCGATGTAGAAATCGAGTCAAGATTAACAGACACGCCACAAGTATAGGCCCACAAGAGAGTGAGATATCGTTTCCCTTATGCACTGTCAGGGGTATGCCTACACCTCCTGCATAAGACATGGCCATTTTATAATACAATGATGTCAGGGATATCCGAGACATGGTCATTAACCCCTAAAGGCTTTTATTTCAAACAATACAGATTAAAGCGGGTTACTTCAATAATTTAATCACAATCCGAGTAAACATTCAATACCCAACCAAGCGGTATTATTATAATATCGTATCCCAAGCCCGTATAGGGAAAATAAGTTAAAAGTATTTACCTGAGCCAGCTCCTGTCTTAAATAGCAAGAATTGTAATAACCCAGCCGTATTCAATTAAGTAAGCGTAGGTACAATTTACCGGAAGGCTCTAGTCTGGAATGATGGTATAAATAACCAATTAGAATGCTAACGGGTCTTTAATTAAGCCTAAGCTTAGACCGGTCAGTCTTAAAGAATAATTACAGTTTAATCGCGTGAAAGGCGAAAACCGGGAATGGAATGTGATTCGGACCCAACAAGTTTGAAGAATTGTTTTATATGGGTAATATAACCACACTCTGGATTTAGAGGTCAAAACAATATGGTTTGACCCGTTTCGGCTAGTTTATGTAAATTAGTTACATAAACCGAACCGTGCGCGCAACAGGCGTAACGGGTAACCGTAAGAGTCCTACACAAGTTTCCTACGTCAATATGCTTTTAAAGAGGTTGTGGTATCAGTAGGATACCTTTCATAATTCCCGTAACGAGTTTAAATCCATTATATGCCCCGTAGGGGTAATTCGGTCATTTTAAAGTTTATAAAAGAGGTTTCTGAGTTCTACAGGAAATCTGAGTTTTCCGAGCAGTTTATAAAGTCCAAAATACTCTATTTATTATTTAAAATCAGTAGCAACTGGAATCGGGTCAAAATACCTTGTAGAACTCAAGTTATGCTCGAAAAGGGTATATTCGGTATTTACCGAACCGATGCCATAACCGCAGGTTATGAGTAGATTAAAAATAATTAAAAATCTTTAAAAATTCCAAAATATTATTTTACATCATTGTATAAAAGATTTGGTGTCGAAATTTGGGTTTAGATAGGCTTTATACTAATTGCGCCATTTAGGTACTTAAAGTTTCCGTAATTGCGCTATTTAGCATAACTCCTATTCTAGACCTCGGATTGACATGAAATTTTAGGGACATTCTTAGAAATCAATAACTAAGGTTATTGTCCTTTCACATATCCAAAATTATGTTTTTAAAGTAAAAAGGGCGTCATGGTCAACATTTAAGCATACTACGGAAATGTGCAAAAAGACTCAGACAAACAACGAACCGGTCATAGAGGGTTATACCATCATGTAACCTGGTCCTAAGAGAGTCCTAAGGCATATCTAAATCATACCTAATCGGGTCAGAACTGAAGTCAAAGCAAAAGTCAAAGCTTTGCGACTTTCGGTTACGAACCGGGTCAAAATAGTAAATGGTCGGATCAAACAAGCTTAGACTAGTTAATATACCTATTATCATGTTATATGAGTGTTAAAACAGGTTATACGCCTTCTACGTTGCTACTTATGCGCTAAATCGAAAATTAAGCTTCTGTTGACTTTTTCTTAACAAGTTTGACCCGACATTTGACCTAGTTAGAGTGGGGATCAGGGGGAACCCTTTTAGGGTTTTAAAGCTCACATGATTACCAACTTATAACCACCTTCGATTCGATCAATCACTGGACCAATAGTGATTAATCATTAAGTCAACCGTTACTTACGACGGTTTGACTTCTAAGCTAAAACTAAGCTAAAACTTAACCAAGGAAGGCTTAGCAAACTTACCAAGGTCCTATGCACGAAATGTGAAGACTTGAGCCTGCTTGGGAGCTCTAAGAATGACCAGAAGTGCAAATGAATGTGTGAGGAACAATGTTGCATCTTCTTGGCCTTTTATAGTGGATTTTGATCCACAAATTGTTAACAAACAAGTCTACTACTGACCACAATCTTTCTACAAGTGTCCCTAAGTGTTTAGGGGTAGTTTAGGGGTATCTTGGAAGAGTTTAAGGGCATTACATGACGTTTAGAAGGCTGAACAGGCAAGTTTAAACGAATTTCTGCATCTGGGCGGGCCAGGCGGCCCGCGTAAGATGTTGATATATGCCACGCGGCCCGCATGGGCCTTCTAATCAGAACCAAATCTTTTTAATTAATGCAGGTTGGCCCTTGGTTCTTCGAAAGGTCAGTTTAACTTTGTTTCTTGCACTTCGACCCCTCCAAAATTACCTACAAGGGCCCCTATATTTTTACCTATCATGTTAAGTCCTTGATTACCTTGTTATTACCCGAAAAAGTCTTAACTTTCGACGTTGTCGCTTTTAACCCCTAGAATACGAATATTGTCATAACTTCCTCATTCTTTATCGAAACTTTGTGAAATTTAATCACTTATTCTAGTGAGCATAATTTACCTTTACAAAGCTTCGGGTTTGCTAAAAGGTCACTCAGAGGTATAATTTTAAACATGTTGACACATTTAACCCCTGTAGTTTGTAATTTCTCACTTTCTTTCACAGTGAGCTTCGTATGATCCATGAATCATTCGTTTAAGGGTATAAACATTATGTAGGAATATTGTAGGGCATATTTATCCATTGTCGACATTTTGAACCCTTGAATTCACATACTTTCTATGTTTGTCAACTTTAGTCCCTCTATAGTATTCATTAACACGTCCACGCTTATGACACGTGTCAATACATTATAGGACGCAAATTTTCGAGGTGTTACACAGAGATGCTAGATGCCATTGGAGGTCACCAAAGAAGGGGCCACCACCCACAACTATGTCTTTTATAGCCTCCTGAAGGCCGTCATCGAACCAAGATGCTGCATCCACCATCAAATAGGGTTGCTAAGTCTGCAGCCCAAAAAGTAACTTAGCAACCTCTATGCACGACCTTAACAGATGGAGTTCACATTGGGGATCCCTAAGGCAATGCAAGAGTTTCATGAGGTCAACCGCCCCAGAGGATCGCCGCCCTGTCAACTCCCCAATAAAGCTAGGATCATGGCTAACATCTCCGTCAAGGAGCTTAACCCCCTCTCTGGTCTACCAATCCTTCTCGGGAAAAGCCAGTCCTAAACTTTCCGCCCATCGCATGTTGGTCAAAAAACCTCTCTTTTCTTAATGTGGAGGCAAGGCCACAGATATGGCCCCTCATCATTGATGATGTCTAAGTACTTAGCAACCTCAAAAGCGTTGTTGATAGTCGTCCCATCATCCAAGTACCAAGCATGAAATGGGATGTTACAGCGGTCCTGCACCTAGAGAATAAGGGGGTGTAAGGCAAGGGGAATGAGAAGGGCCCTAAGGGATTTCCTTGTTGCACTATGGTAGTAGCTCAATACACTCATTCTCAACATACAATTGAGCAAGCTGTGCGTAAAGGAATTGAACCCACCGATAGATTGATGGGCAACGCTGATGAACCTCTTCGAGCAAGGCTGTGCGGTCGATCGTTTTGAAAGCATTGTAGAAGTCCACATTAAGCAAGGCCAAGGAACCATCTGCATGAAATGAGTTGAGAAACCTGTGAAGCACTGTGAAGCACCGCCTCTGTCACGACCCTCGACCCACCCTGGACGGAATCGGGAGTCGCGAGCAGCCAAGCGGTACCGGTTGTTATTTTTGAGAACATTGCAGCGGAAATTTCATCAGGACCGTGAGTTAGGAAAAATATCAGAGTTTAGAAAATACCGGATTTTATTTAAATAGATGGAATAATTCCATGTTTTACAATGTTAGCTTATAATAAGGGATAAACCCAAAAACAATATTTCTTAATTTGATTTAATTAATAAAATAAGCCACTTCTTGAAGTCTTTCAGTGTCGGATCCAATCCTTACTCCAATCTACTGTAATTAGCTGAAACGCGTTTTAAAAAGGTTTTGTCAGCGGGAAATATTGAGTGAATCATTCAGTTTACTAAAAATGACACATTGGTTATAAATTACAGTATTAAGAGCGATTACAATGCTTCTGATATCAAACTAACTACCCACAGTATTTGTCACTCGACTCGTTTCTGTGACTGTGGTCATATCACCATTGGCTGCCCCAATGAATGACGTATATCACTGTTAGGGCTTATTTGCCTAACCTATGTTAGGGCTTATTAGCCTAACCCTGTGAGAAATTAATATTGTGCACAATTGTTGGACCGTGTTCCGACCCTAAACAGTCAGTAGAGAACGTTCATCTTCACGTACGAAGGCGGAGTCAACGTAAATGAAGTTACAACAGCAATTCCTTTCTAATTTCTTGTCTTTTATTGCTTTCTGATCACAATTTGACAGAGTTCCGTTCCACAAGAAATGGTCTAGGTCCGCTCCAAAAGTTCTTCGTACAAATAACAAACATCAGGTATATATAGTGTGATTAGGTTCGCTCCAAGGGACAGTCAACATGAGCGAACCTACCAACATGATATAAAAGCGGACCTACCTGATTAACACTATAAGGGAACCTGTTTAAGACCCTATGAGCGGACCTCATACAAACATGTTCACATAAGCGAACCTACAACATAATTCATGATTTTGACTTTCTAAACCCTATGTTGACCTATATTGACCTAAGACTTGATGTAGACGAAGTCAACAGACATTCCGTGCACTAACAGACTCCCCCTTGGATGTTGACGTAGTCTTCAGCTCCTGAGTCTTCAGTCTTGGTCTTTTCTCCAGCTCTTTGTCTTCTTATCCTAAGCATACTTCACAGGTTTTAAGATCACAACCTAACTCTGACTTCCATCTTCCCTTTTGACTGTTGATCCAGACTCCTCCTTTCATTGACTCCCCCTCTCAATATGCTAGAATCTGAGATATCTGGTTCAAACTTTGACAGTTAACTTCCGTTGGGAATAACGAAGTTCAAAACCTGTTTGACCTGCATATTCTCTACCAATAAGTTTCACAAATTTATAACAATTGAATTTAGTAAACTTACTGGTAGACATCATTTTCAACAAATACATTAGTTACATCAAGTTCAAATGAATGACCTTGATTAACTAACCTAACAATTTTTCAAACCATTTATATATGACATTCAAAGAATTTTCAACAAAATTTCCCAATCCTGTTCATAATGTTTAGCACTTGAATTTTGAATATCATCTCTTCAACATCAACTGTCGAAAATCTTTTTGACTTTTCAAAAAAATTATGCTAAAACACTCCGAAAATCTTTTTGGATTTTTGTTTTTGAATGAAATGCAGTAAACAAATATATACAAATAATATTTTTGTGAGTTTGTGTAAGAGGATCATATCAGTTCATAAAACAAATCACTAGCACCGTTAAGCTTTAATCATTTTAAATTCTAAACGATTCATGTAGATTGACGATATAGTGGTCCTCTTAAATTTTCACACAATTTTTAATCTATTCAGGATACGATTTAGATGTTTTAGAAACTTGACTCATTCATGTGTCCCACTTCTTAAATATACTCCCGTATCCAGAATCTCAATATTCAGTCTTACAGGTGAGTATACTATAATGATATCTGTTCATAATTTAGGGGTTAAATGCGAGAACTGAGAGATCTCAAGTCGATACTTCCGTATGCGCAGAGAGATATCAGTTTCGACTTTGCAGTATGTCCCCTTTAGAGGATCTTTTCAGCTACAACAGATGATTATCAATTTTATGGTCTAATCAATTGAGGGCTTTATGCTATGTTTCAAGCATTTCAGGCAAAGCATTATCCAAGGACTAGGTATCATAGCCCCCGATCCCTAGTTCCCGGGAACGGGCGGCCGCGAGCCAGTTTCGGTGGTATCACATTTATTTATCCAATTTGGCAGCGGAAATTTTCATCAGGACCGTAGTTAGGAAATATTTAATCAGAGTAAACCACCTTGTTTAATAATATTAAACATATGGGTAAAATCCAAGTTTTCAGTACACACATTTTATAGGAATAAATCCTATTTATTTAATAAAAACATCCATTTTATTCTTAGGTAACTTTATTGCCACTTTTCCAAGCCTCCAGTGCTGTCCAGCTGCCTTCTATTTGGCTTTCACATTTTGTTACCTGAAACGCGTTTTAAAAACATTTTGTCAGTGGGAAATACTGGTGAGTGAATCCCAATTTAATCAGGTTTAAATAAACTTATTTCACAGTGAACAGTATTGAGGGCGATCCCGCAATTACATTTGCTTCCAAGTTATATCAATTATCACCCGTGGTACTGTCAGTCCTGACTTGTGGAAATGTTACACATTAACCAGGTTGTAACAAATTTTGTATACAAAACCCCAACATACCCATGATAGTTGTATTTTTACAAATACTCAATAACTGCTTTGAATATATTTAATTAAGTGAGGTTTTGTAAAGACAATTTGCAAAAAGGAGATTACTCACAAAAATGAGTACATAAAAAAAGAAAGATCACTCACATTGCTGTCTTAGGTTATTCTTTTAGGGTTTCCTGATGAATATCTATAATTTACACAAATGCACGTGTGTTAGTATAATAACCCATTTTAACATTAGTAATACCCTCCCCGAGACGGTATTCCAACGACTACGTCGGGCATAACCACGACAGCCGTTACGGAACCCTAGATTAATCGGGCAGCGTATCTAATACGTCTCCAGGGGTTATAATACTTACATCGTAGCAGAGCCTCGCTAATTAGGGGGTATAATGCCCGGGTATAATAACGCCACTACAGAAATTTAGAAAGAAAGAAAGGAAATGAGTGAACAGACTGATGGCCCGTTGCCCTCTATTTATAGTGCTGAAATCGCGTCTTTACGCGGCCCGCGTTAAGTAAGGCTAACCCTTACGCGGCCCGCGTCAACCTCCGGTCAACGTATAGCTTGGCCCGGTCATCTACTAGGTTTGCCGTGTGTTAGGCCACGTGGCAGCCCAGAGTTGCGCCACATTCCAGGTCGTTCGCGGCCCGCATGAACTTAAACGGAACCATACGCGGCCCGCCTGAACTTAAGATTTTAGCGAAGTCCGGTTACATCCTAATGCGGCCCGCGTTAAGTTGAGGTACGGTCCTATGCGGCCCGCCTCAACTTAATAATTATTGTTTTTAATTTATTATCTATATATAATCTATTTTGGGCTCGGTTTTCACATACGGGGTGCATATAAAGACATATTGATACATTTCAGGATATATTAGGGTGTCAGAACTATTATGAGGCTGTCGGTTTTACTGAGGGTTATTATATCCTCCACACATTGTTTTAGAGCTCGTCCTCGAGATCTACTGGAACAAGTGTGGATATTTCTTTTGCATTTCTGATTCGAGCTCCCATGTGTATTCAGATCCTCTTTTGGAGTCCCACTTCACTTTGACCAGAACTAATCTCTTATGCTTGAGATTTTTAATTTTCCCATCTTCAATCTGTAGAGGTCTCTCTACAAATTTGAGTTGTTCATTTACTTCTATATCCTTGAGAGGTACTACGAGTGATTTATCAGCTAGGCACTTTTTGAGATTAGATACATGAAATTCATCATGTATTCCTGCCATTTCCTCTGGCAGTTGTAGCTGATAAGCTACTGATCCTATTCTTTTAATGATCTTAAAAGGTCCAATATACCTGGGACTTAGCTTTCCTCTTTTAATGAATCTTACTACTCCTTTCCAAGGAGAGACTTTTAATAATACTTTATCTCATATTTGAAATTCTAAGGGTTTGCGTCTGTTGTCAGCGTAACTCTTTTGTCGATCATGTGCTGCTTTTAGTCGTTCCTTGACTTGAATGATTTTGTCAGTTGTTTCTTGTACTATCTCGGGTCCTGATAGTTGTTTTTCCCCAATTTTTGCCCAACAGACTGGGGTTCTGCACTTTCGTCCATAAAGTGCTTCGAATGGTGCAGCATTGATACTTGTGTGATAACTGTTATTATAAGAAAATTCTATCAAAGGTAAGTGTTCATCCCAATTACCTCTGAAATCAATTACACAAGCTCTAAGCATGTCTTCCATTGTCTGGATGGTCCTTTCACTTTGCCCGTATGTTTGAGGATGATAAGTTGTGCTTAAGTTCAACTTAGTTCCCATTGCGTTTTGGAAACTTGACCAAAAATGAGAGGTAAAACGGCTATCCCTATCAGAAACAATTGACAAAGGAATGCCATGTAAAGAAACGATTTCATTTACATACAATTTGGCTAATTGTTCCATACTAAAGGTTTCCTTCATTGGTAAGAAATGAGCTGACTTGGTTAGCCTATCTACAATCACCTAGATTGTATCATTACCTTTTCTTGTTTTGGGTAATTTGGTAACAAAATCCATTGTTATCAATTCCCATTTCCAAACTGTCATTTCTAATTGTTGCAATAAACCTGAGGGTTTCTGATGTTCAGCTTTAACTTGCGAGCAAGTTAAACATTTAGAAACATAAGCTGCTATATCCTTTTTCATTCCTATCCACCAGAAATTTTTCCTTAAATCCTGGTACATTTTATCACTTCCTGGATGCATCGTATATTTAGACTTATGAGCTTCTTCTAATATACGGTGACGTAAATTTCCTAATTTAGGTACCCACATTCTCTCTTTATGGAATCTCCAAATTCCATATGTTCCTCGTTCTAATTCCTTAATCATTCCTTTTAGTTTTTCAGTATCCTCCTTGATTACTGATTCTTGTGCTTTTCTAATCTGATCGTTTAAATCTACTTGTAGATTTAATTTAAGAGATCGTACCCTTTTTGGCTTTTCGTGATACTTTCGACTTAAAGCATCAGCCACCACATTGGCTTTTCCTGCATGATACTGGATATCACAATCATAATCACTAAGTAACTCCATCCAGCGTCTTTGTCTCATATTCAACTCTTTTTGCCCAAAAACATACCTTAAGCTCTTATGATCTGTGAATATGGCAAACTTACTACCATAAAGATAATGTCTCCAAATTTTTAGCGCAAAAATTATAGCTCCTAATTCCAAATCATGGGTTGAATAATTTTCTTCATGACTCTTAAGTTGTCTAGAGGCATAAGCTATAACCTTTTGACGTTGCATTAATACACATCCATATCCTAACTTTGAAGCGTCACAAAAGACTACAAAGTCTTCAGTCCCTTCCGGTAACGCTAGTATGGGTGTGTGGGTTAATCTTTGCTTAAGGATTCTAAAGGCTTCTTCTTGTTTTGGTCCTCATTCAAACTTAACAGATTTACAGGTTAACTTGGTTAAAGGAATGACTATTCTAGAAAAATCTCGAATAAATATTCTATAATAACCGGCCAATCCTAAGAAACTTCTAACCTCGGTTGGTGACTCAGGGGTTTTCCATTTGGTAATTGCCTCAATCTTTGTTGGATCCACATGAATTCCTTCATGATTAACTAAATGTCCGAGAAATTGTACCTGTTCTAACCAAAATTCGCACTTTGAAAACTTAGCATAAAGTTTCTCCTTTCTCAATAAACTTAAAAGTAAGTGCAAGTGCTTTGCATGCTCCTCTTTACTTTTAGAGTAAATTAGAATATCATCTATGAAGACAATTATGAATTTATCTAAATATGGTTTACATATTCGGTTCATCATATCCATAAATGCGGCTGGGGCATTGGTTAAACCAAATGGCATGACAGTAAATTCATAATGACCATACCTCGTTCTGAATGCGGTTTTAGGAATGTCCTCTTCATGTACCTTTAATTGATGATATCATGATCTTAAATCAATTTTAGAAAAAAATCGAGCTCCTTGAAGTTGATCAAACAAATCATCGATCCTCGGTAGTGGATACCGATTCTTAATCGTGACTTTGTTTAATTCACGGTAGTCAATGCACATACGCATTCATCCGTCTTTCTTTTTACAAATAAAATCGGCGCTCCCCATGGCGATGAGCTTGGCTGTATGAATCCTATTTCTAGCAACTCGTCTAGTTGTTTCTTTAATTCTTGCATTTCCGCGGGTGCCAAACGGTAGGGTGCTTTGGCAATCGGTGCTGTCCCTGGTAACAGGTGAATTCTGAATTCAACTTCCCTGTCTGGCGGTAGTCCTTGCAATTCTTCTGGAAAGACATCTGAAAATTGGGACACTACTGGAATGTCTTTTAATTCTTTTCCTTTAGTGTTAGTGATTATAGAAATCAAATACACTATAGCTCCTTTCCTTATTTAACTTGCAGTTTTCATTACAGAGATGAATTTAGTGGATCTAGATGGTTTATCTCCTTTAATTGTGATCTTTTCACCTCTTGGTGATTTTACTTGAATTGACTTTTGATCACATAATGTCACACCCCAACCAATGGCGGAAACATCGGGATGAGACGAAGTGTAAAGATTGCTCGAGACATCATAACGCTAATAATTGTGACAAGTATTTAAATGATCCGATTTCATTTCATAAGACAAATTGTCAACATTACAAGAAATTCATATACAACAAGTTTAGCAAAAGAAACATATCAACATGACAAAATTTATACTACATATTAAACCCTAGCGTCTATATTTGTATCTAGGCATCAACGCTACTTCATTTCTTAGCATCGTCCTCATCAACCTGTAACATGTTTAAAAATACAATTCAATGCAAAAGCAAAGGCGAGTATACAAGTTTGATACGTACATAGCAAAAGATAAGTTTTGAACAATTCCTCATAGCAAGCATGTGATTCAAGATAAACATCTAAACATGGTATGTGTCTAACATATCAAACCAAGAAAACGCAATACGCTCATGACATAACCGAAGATAAATGGGGCGGGTCGTTAATCCTATAGCGCTACATATGTCACGGTTTGGCTCGTACGAAGTTAATGATAAATTCAACACATAAGATAAATCCAAGTTTAAAGCATCAAGCCATCACGTATACAAGCATGTTATAGGAATGTTCATGTGTTTAAGCGAACGGCCCTTTTCATAGCACATGTCATCGTTTCGTTGCTATGAAAAGTCCATAAGTTTATAATTCATGTGTTTACGCAAAATTTTCATGTGTAAGTTTTGATAAGTAAACATGTTACACCCCAAAAGTGGTAAAAGTAAAAAAAAAGGAAATACGAGTATACTCACAAATTTTGCATATGCTTTCCGATTATCCAATTATTGACGAGTTGATGAGGTTAGAAGATTGAATGTGCAGGGTTAAAGTTCAAGTATGCTTAGAGTCGAGATTCGGTATTTAAAACAACATTAAAGTACGATATGAGAATAGCATGCGAAAGTAATCATCTTGTACACATAACCCTTGTTCTTGACACTATAAAACTCGAAAGAGTTGGTATGATTTCATGGATTTAAAGGTCCATTAGAGTCGTAACAAGAGCATGGTCATAGATGATGTAACATATTCTTAACAAGTAACTATTAAGTTATCATCAAGTTTAGTTACTTAGGTACATATATAAATAACTTAGATACTATATAGATTACAAGTCATATAATTCAAGCATGAGGTAGGAGATTAATGTCTCCTTTTAGGCACCTCTTTGTGTCATAGAGTTCATACATGAGATAGGAAGAACAAGCTTCCATTTAGGCACCTCTATTGTTCACCACTACACTTGTTGTTATAAACAACAAGGAGGGTCATGAACATACAAGTATTAAGGTAATAACAACAACTAATCTATGGAAAAATATCAAGTAGTGAGTGGATTCTTATGAAGGATAGCCCAAGCTAGTCCAACCATCACACATTCATCAAGTTTCACACTTGAACACTACTTGTGGGTAAAACCCTAATTAAAACATAAAGTTTATGAGGTTTTAACCTCTGATTTAGATGTCCCAACCATGTTTTTAAGCTTAACCAACCATAAGAGAGGTTGTAAGCATTAGGACATTGGTTTGAGTTGTGTTGAACACAAGTTGGATGAAGTTTGCATAAGATGTAACAAAACAGAAGTTTTTGGTCAATTTCGGAGCAATTCCAGGTCTGATTTCTCCAAGGATAAGTCAAGGAATCAAACTCCATGATTAACCAAGCAAATAGGAAGAAGAATCAAGTGTTTTCATTAAGAAATGAGCAAGTTATGCTCACTTTTGTAAAGAGGTGTGAATCTGTCCGAATTTCTGAAACTTGCAAGAACTTGAGAGTGTTTTAGTGAGATTTGAGAGTGGTGAAAGTGTCCAAGTGCTTGGAGGAGCTTGGGTACTTATAGGGAGGTGATTAGGGTTGTTTAGAGGTGTTTACAAGAGCCTAAACTCGGTTTAAACTCGAAATCCCGCTCAAAAATGGAGGCTGGTCGCGACCATCCAACTTTCTGCAGATCAGGGACCTCACGCGGCCCGCCTGAGGTTTCAGGCTAAGTTCACGCGGGCTGCGAGCCTCTTGTGGTTCTGAATAAGTTTCATTTTTTTTACAATTTGGCCTCTGGAGTTGTGTAATTGATGCATTTAAGGGGTTTTAAGGGCCATTCTTGTTACAAAAGCATAGATTAGGTTATGATTAAGTATGAGGAGTATAAACCAAGAATAATAAAGCATAATAGTATCAAATCAAGTGTCGTTATTGTTCAAAGCACGATCAAGGCATAAGTTTAGTTAAATTACAAGTTTCACACATAGTTTCCAAGAGTAATGATTAAACATCGATTGATTCACGAAGTTGAACATACGAGCTTAATTAGAGTGCGTACAACATATACATAACAAAATACCAGTTCCATTAATGATCCAAGTCTCGATTTGATAAAGATTACAAAGAAAGGAACGATTACACGAATATAAGGCTTCCAAAAATAGAAATACGAACGATGGTTTCTAAATTTAGGAAGTATGAAAACGCAGGGCGTTACACATAAGATATTGGCTTTATTAGTTATTAACCAATCAATTCCTATCACGACATCAAATCCTACTAGATTCATTGGGTAAAGGTTTGCAATAAATTTTTGATTAAAAATTTATATTCTTGCTCCTTGCAAGACTTTAGAAATCTTAACAGTTTCTCCATTTGCTGTCTCTACTAGACATTCTTGTGGTAGTTTAGTTAATGATTGATTTAGGAGTTTGCAAAATGAAGTATTAATAAAACTTTGGTTTGCACCAGAGTCAAATAATACTTTAGCAAAAATATCATTAACTAAATACGTACCAGCAATTACGTCTGGAATCATCCTAGCTTCGTCTGCAGTTAGAACGAATGCTCTAGCATTTTTAGGATTCTTGTCGTTTGCAGCTGGAGCCAATTTTGGATAGTTTGTCTTAATATGACCTTTTTCTCCACAGTTGTAACACATTCCATTACTGGTTTTTCTCCTGCAATTTTCTTCCTTGTGTCCTGGCACCTTATAGTAATTGCAGTAAGTAGAGCATCTTCCAGAATGCTTCTTCTTGCAGTTTCTGCAGTAGGGTGCTGAGGTAGAACCTACATTCCTACGGTTGGAATTCCCAGAACGGAATTCTTGAGTAAGCCTTTGGGTTAGGTTTTTCCTCTGGTCTTCTTCTCTAGTTCTCACTAGTTCATCAGTCAAGGTATTGGCTAGTTCTACATTTTCCTCTATGGTTTGGGGTCTAGCTGCCTTGACTACATGTCTAATCTCTCCAATTAATCCCCAGATATAACGGGAGATTAACACTGGTTCAGGTGATGCAAGGGTTGGTACTATCCTAGCATATTCAAAGAATGTGGTAGTGTAACCCTTACTGTCTACTCCGGTCATTCTAAGATTCAGAAACTTATTTGCTATCTGTTCTTTTTCATTGGGAGGGCATAATTTCCTTTCTACCATATTTTTGAACTCCTCCCATTCCATGCTATAAATTCTATCACTTCCTTTTGACTGGAGGATAGTGTTCCACCATTCTAGGGCTGCATTTTTAAACAGATTTGAAGCGAACATTATCTTATCTTCTTTAGCACATTTGCTTATTTTCAGAACACCCTCAGTTTTCTCTATCCAGCGTAGGGCTGCAATGGGTCCTTCATTGCCTGAGAATTCTATTGGTTTACAGGACCATAATTCCTTGTAAGAACAACCATATGGCATGGTTCTTCTTCTTTCGGGAATGGGCGCTTGAAGTACGAGTTCATTGTTCACGCTGTGTTCCGGTTCACTTGGTCGTTTATTACTATGGTTACTTTATTATTCGCTTCTTGAACCGTTTGGATAATAAATGGCATTGCATCTATAATTCCTTGCGCCACTATGTGTTGAACAGCACTATTATCCATTTGGTTCCCATTGTTATTGTTGTCCGGATTCTCATTAACCACGTTAATGTTACTCTGGTTATCGTTATTCATATTATCCCGATTTCCCTCGTCGGCCATCTGAATTTTAAACAATTACCAAATATTAATATCACAAATAATATTTGAGTATAGCCAATCACATGACACACACTTTTAACCAAAAACGTCGAGCATTGCGACTTTTACTCTATTTATATAGTATGCATCATTACACACTAGTACTAAAATTTAAATTACAATACCGATTGAATGTAAAGCTACAATACTAATAATAGGCATCCGTAGTGTTTTTTTTAACACATACACACACATATATTATTATTATTATTATTATTATTATTATTATTATTATTATTATTATTATTATTAGTACTACTACCGTTCCTGCCATCACATTTACTAATATGGATTCATCCAAAAATCCATATTACGCTCGTCGTATTTCCATACGAGGCGTTCTCCCACCTGTCGCATTCTCTCACTGCTTTCTAAAATTTCCTCACCGAAAGTCCTAAGTTCTTGGACATTTTCTGCACTCATTGGGGGTGCAGATTCTAGGACTGGGTTTGGAATATGGGGTGCGGGTTCCTGATATGGAGGCATAGGGGCCTGGTACGGGTATGGATTCTCTAAAATTTCCCTAACATATGCATCACTAATGTTGTAGGGATCTTGAGGATCTAACCCTGGATAAGCTCCTAAGTTGGGCATTGGCACATTTTCCCGTATTGGGTTTTGTTGCACGTAGTCTCTAACATCGTCCCACCAGGGGTCATAGTTGTTTGGGTCTAGGGGATCTGGTGCAGGTACCCTAGGTATCTCCTCCGAGTTGTAATCAGGCATTTCTATCTGGTTTTCTACTTCCATGGGTTGGTCAGGATTTTGTGGTTGGGGTGCTAGCATTTGTTCCAGGTTTGGGTCAGCAGCAGTGGTTGCTAGAATATGGATATTAGCTATACCCCTATTGAGCATATCCTGATTATAAGCATCAGACTCTCTTTTTGCTGCGGCTAACACTCGTTGTTCCTGCAACTTTTTCATTCTTTTCCTACGCTCGTGCGCTCCCCTACTGAACCATCCCCTCTTTTTCTGAGGAAATGGCTCTTCAGATTGAGCCTTAAACACAAAGATTCCTTCTTCTGTGTCAGCAGAATACCCTGAGAGGGCAGGCTGAGAAGAGGAGGTGCCTTCACTCCTAGGCGAACCAGACAATTGACAATAGGCGTCAGAGGGTCCTTGGTCGCTCATACTGTAAACTAACAAATAGTCAGATAAGACATAGCAAGAAAATACAATTATGCACGTATTTCCATAATTTATTTCCTAACACTTTGAATGTTGATGTCAGCAGAACACTTCTGTGGTTGAATCAGTGGCATAGCTCTGATACCACCTTCTGTCACAGCCCCCGATCCCTAGTTCCCGGGAACGGGCGGCCGCAAGCCAGTTTTGGTGGTATCACATTTATTTATCCAATTTGGCAGCGGAAATTTTCATCAGGACCGTAGTTAGGAAATATTTAATCAGAGTAAACCACCTCGTTTAATAATATTAAACATATGGGTAAAACCCAAGTTTTCAGTACACACATTTTATAGGAATAAATCCTATTTATTTAATAAAAACATCCATTTTATTCTTATGTAACTTTATTGCCACTTTTCCAAGCCTCCAGTGTTGTCCAGCTGGCTTCTATTTGGCTTTCACATTTTGTTACCTGAAACGCGTTTTAAAAACATTTTGTCAGTGGGAAATACTGGTGAGTGAATCCCAATTTAATCAGGTTTAAATAAACTTATTTCACAGTGAACAGTATTGAGGGCGATCCCGCAATTACATTTGCTTCCAAGTTATATCAATTATCACCCGTGGTACTGTCAGTCCTGACTTGTGGAAATGTTACTCCTTAACCAGGTTGTAACAAATTTTGTATACAAAACCCCAACATACCCACGATAATTGTATTCTTACAAATACTCAATAACTGCTTTGAATATATTTAATTAAGTGAGATTTTGTAAAGACAATTTGCAAAAAGGAGATTACTCACAAAAATGAGTACATAAAAAAGAAAGATCACTCACATTGCTGTCTTAGGTTATTCTTTTAGGGTTTCCTGATGAATATCTATAATTTACACAAATGCACGTGTGTTAGTATAATAACCCATTTTAACATTAGTAATACCCTCCCCGAGACGGTATTCCAACGACTATGTCGGGCATAACCACGACAGCCGTTACGGAACCCTATATCAATCGGGCAACGTATCTAATACGTCTCCAGGGGTTATAATACTTACATCGTAGCAGAGCCTCGCTAATTAGGGGGTATAATGCCCGGGTATAATAACGCCACTACAGAAATTTAGAAAGAAAGAAAGGAAATGAGCGAACAGACTGAAGGCTCGTTGCCCTCTATTTATAGTGCTGAAATTGCGTCTTTACGTGGCCCGCGTTAAGTAAGGCTAACCCTTACGCGGCCCGCGTCAACCTCCGGTCAACGTATAGCTTGGCCCGGTCATCTACTAGGTTCGCCGTGTGTTAGGCCACGTGGCGGCCCAGGGCTGCGACACATTCCAGGTCGCTCGCGGCCCGCATGAACTTAAACGGAACCATACGCGTCCCGCTTGAACTTAAGATTTCAGCGAAGTCCGGTTACATCCTAATGCGGCCCGCGTTAAGTTGAGGTAAGGTCCTATGCGGCCTGCCTCAACTTAATAATTATTGTTTTTAATTTATTATCTATATATAATCTATTTTGGGCTCGGTTTTCACATACGGGGTGCATATAAAGACATATTGATACATTTCATGATATATTAGGGTGTCAGAACTACTATGAGGGTGTCGGTTTTACCGAGAGTTGTTATACTAGGTCAGAACTTCCGTTCAGCAGAAGTCCGGAATAATACCCAGACATCATCGAGTATAAAAACCTAGTATATCAGAATACGAGACCTTTCAAACGAGATTTCAGGGGTTACCTATATATCCAAGTAGTGTTCCCCACGAATTTCACAAGTTTGAAATTTTAGGTTTATATCCAGAATAAATCTACTAATTGTACGAAAACCTATCGACATATCATCAGTGAGACCGTTTATCACATTTGACAATTCATTTCCTTAGCATGCTGTGATAGTCCACTGATTTTCTATCATTTCCTCTTTTCTCAACAAAACTCATTTTTTATTTTTTCAATGTTTTTGGAATTTTTCAAATTTTCTATTTTTTTTAATTTTTCTCCCCCTAAAATCAAAATATGTTTCAATTTTGATTTTCAAGGAAAATTTGAAAACAAACTGTACAAATAAAATGACCAACTGATATCGAATCACTTCAATTCGCCATTCATTTAGCATAAACAATCAGAACTCCCCCTGACAACAAACTATTATCCCATTTAGATTTCAAAACACTTAAGTTTGTTTTAATCAAAATGGTTTTTCCGAAAAATTAGTTTTGTGTTTCATTTCACAAATTCGGGATTCTTTCATCACATTGTTTTCCTTTAATCACTTGACAGATTTTACAATATCAGTATTAAATCTCAAACATCACTTGTAGAAAATCAAGTACAACTTAATGTCTCTGATTTACCACATGTAAATCGAAAAATCACCAAAGTGAAATTACTCAAGAAATATGCCGATTCATGTTCCACGCTTACCAACCTGGGAACTCCAACAAGTCAGGATTTTTCATTTGAAAAGATTCACCCAAGCCTGACCAGCCTTGGGTTTGACAATTTTTACCTCAACAACTGGCTCTTCTGGTTTCGACATACCAGAATCATTGCCTGAATGTGGCTTGTCTGACTTTGATCTGTCAGATTCATCGCCGACACCCTTCTTTTTCTCTTTTTTCTCTTTTGTCCTCAGATTTGCATCTGACGAATTCGGCTTGCTTAACTTTGCAGTCGAGAGAGTTGACTCATCAGAACTCTTATTCGATATGTTCAGTGAACCCGAGGACAAAATCCTTTCCAGATATTCTCTGGCCTTCTTCCTCTTCTTCCGCAGTCTGTCTTTTTGCCCCTGAGAAAGTTTTACTTTTATTTCCTGAACTTTAGGTTCTTGACCTTCTGTTCTTTGGGCTTGACATTGACTGGTTTCTTTGCCGTTCTTTGAGATTCAATCCTCGATCTTCCCGTCGATCTCCTTGGGCAATCTATAGCAATGTGTCCTCTGATATGACATTCATAACACCTTCTTGTTTCAAATCTCTGGCGTTGGCAGTTAACAGCAATGTGTCCTTGATAGCCACAAGAATAACACAATCTGTTATCATACTTCTCCTCTCTTTTATATCGTATACCATTATCATACCACACATTTAGATCATAGCATTGAGTTGCCTTGTGGTAGTCATTACTCCTCTTGTATCTTTGATTTGGCATTTGAGCACTATGGTCAAACCTGCACCACTTATTACCAACTATTTTTGAGTTTTGAGTCGTAAAATTTTTGTGATTTTTTATTGTTATTGGATGATTGATCTGATGAGCTTTTATTTTCTTTTTTAGGATTTTTCAAATTTTTATCTTTTGGTTTCTGTTTCACATTCTTCTTTACAGGTTTTTGCGTTGAACATTCACCTTTCTCAGTAGAATGTAAAACAATATTTTTAAACATTTCATTTAATTTCAAAAATGTTTTTCTTTTTTCTTCCTTTCCTTTTTCATCATCAGATTTGTCATTACAATCTTCTATTTTGACTTTGTCAAAATTTGTGACATTGCCACTTATTGGAACATAATTGATTGGTTTTGGACAGGGAAAATTCAATCTATCTGATGAAGTCACAAAACCCTTCAATTTCTTTTCAAGTTCATCAATCTTGTTTCTTGAATTCGCAGCTTCATTTTCAAGCTGAGATATTCTTTCAAGATGAGACTTGATAGATTTTTCATTTTCAATTTTAAGATTTTCAAGAACAGATTTTTCATTTTCCAAAACTGTTAACTGTTCTTGAAATCTTGTTTCATTTTCTTTCAGATTTTTGTTTTCCAATTTTATCCAGAAATCTTCATCATCTGAAGATTTTCTTTTGCTTTCACAATCTTTTACATTTTCTTTTAACATTTTGTTTTCTGATGTCAAACTGTTTAAATCATTCAACAATTTATCATTCTTAGATTTTAACTTTTCATAGTTCAAGCATAACTCTAAAATCCGTTCATTATCAGCCTTCTTCTTGACCTTCAGAGTATCGTTTTCCAATGTCAAACTCTCCACATCATTCAAAAGTTTCACACTGTCTGTTTCTGATTTTTCGCATTCCGAGCATTTTCTATTCATCTTTTTCTCATCTTTTTCTTTCTTCTCTTTCTCTTCTTTCTCCTTTCTCTCTTTTTCTTTCTCTTCTTCTATCATTTTCTCACTTAGAGTTCCCCACCATTTGTGTTGCCAATACTCATCATCTTCTTTGTATTCCTTGATGATGGCTTCAATATATAGTGTTTTGTCATCGATGGCAATGTTTCCATACTCATCAAGATAACACTCCCTTTTCGGATCCCATCTTCCCGCTCTTCTTGCTTCCAGAAAGATACGAGAAATTCTAATGATTTTGTATTCGGCAAGCATTTTCCTATAGTTATACTTCTGCTCTTCAGTACGATCATCTTTCCACGGAATAGGTTCATCTTTCGCCATGAACTTATATTTGTGAATTACCTGCAAAATTCAGTCAACACTTGAAAAAAAAATTCCAAGATTTTGAACAATGACAGAAAAGCGAATCTATCTGTGTATCCGACTGATAAGCGAATCTGTAATAGTTCGTTTGAGCGAACCAAAAACTGTCTAGATAAGCGAATCAGTTAAGTCCAAATGAGCGGACCAGATAATGTTCGTATAAGCGAACCAGAGTTTGTTTGCTCGAGCGAACCAGAGTTTGTTTGTTCAGGCGAACCTCTCAAATGTCAATATAAGCGGATCTGATGATCAAAAGAATGAATCAGATTCGTTCAAGCGGACCTGATTATGTTTGTTCGGGCGGATCTACTAAGTAAATTCAAGCGAAAATGTCTGAACAAGCGAACCAAAATTGTTATTTCAAGCGAACCTGATTTGTTATTACGAACGAACCTCTCGATGTCCGAAAAAGCGAATATATGGAATAATTCCATGTTTTACAAAGGTAGCTTTTAATAAGGGATAAACCCAAAAACAATATTTCTTAAGTTGATTTAATTAATAAAATAAGCCACTTCTTGAAGTCTTTCAGTGTCGGATCCAATCCTTACTCCAATCTACTGTAATTACCTGAAACGCGTTTTAAAAAGGTTTTGTCAGTGTGAAATACTGAGTGAATCATTCAGTTTACTAAAAATGACACATTGGTTATAAATTACAGTATTAAGAGCGATTACAATGTTTCTGATATCAAACCAACTACCCACAGTATTTGTCACTCGACTCGTTTCTGTGACTGTGGTCATATCACCATTGGCTGCCCCAATGAATGACGTATATCACTGTTAGGGCTTATTTGCCTAACCTATGTTAGGGCTTATTAGCCTAACCTTGTGATACTTCACTGTTAGGACTTATTTGCCTAACCTATGTTAGGGCTTATTAGCCTAACCCTGTGAGAAATTAATATTGTGCACAATACCCCACATACCGGCTGTAATTTGGTGATTACAAAGACTTAATCCCTGTAATTATAACTTTTGGAAAATAATTTGAGGTATTGTAAAACAGTTGATAAAAAGAGAATGACTCACTTTATAAGCATGCAAGATTGAGTTAACAAGCTTCTTGATTCTACTTCTTCCGATAATTAAGCATGCACTTTATTATTCTGGATCTTCTGATGATTTAATAGTTTGTTTGATTGTAAGTGTGTAGTTGGGAGTATTCTTGGTAGTTAAACACATAGTTTAACAGAATGGAATACGTATTTGTGTAAAACCCAAATCAAACCTTAACGGTAGTCACGAGATTCGAAACTTAACGAATTTCACAAAGTATAGTCTTATTCAGACAGTACTTTGGTATCCATTTAATGAACTCACAAAGTATAGTACTTTGGATTCCGTTTACGAAATTCACAAAGCACAACACTTCGGCATTCGTTAGATGGTTCCTGAATCGATCGGACATGACATCGCTTTGGTGATTATTGGTTAGAACACCAACGTATAGAAAGAAGAATAGAAGAAATGAACAAAGGAAATGAATTCCTAAGCTTTCTATTTATAGGTAAGAAGTGTATAACTTCTAGGAAGTTTCCTATAGCTTTTCTAGGAAGTTACTTATACATCTTCTAGGAAGCTTCCTATCCACAGATATCTATCTTCTTACACCTTCCTAGCACCTTCCTTTGATATTATCTATTTTATATTTATATATATTTCTATTTAGGTGATTAGTAGATCTTACTTAGCTTAATTAATCTTGCTTAGCTTAATTAATCTTGCTTGACTTAATTAATCTTGCTTAACTTAATTAATCGTACTTAGCTTAATTAATCTAGTTTAGCTTAATTAATCCCACTTAATTAATACTGAACTTAATTAATAGATTAATTAATCTACTCAGTTAACCTAGCTGCTAAGTTTATTTAACTATTAAGTTTACTTAGCTATTAAGTACTCTAGCAGCTCCTTGCTTACGAGTTCTAATTTCTAGATACAATGGAACGCGTATTAGTGTATTAACTCAATTCAACTTTAACGATAATCACGAGATAAAACCCTCACAACGATTTACAAGTGCAATACTTAACAATTCAGCGGATTCACAACGAATGACAGAGTATAGCCCGAGTTCGGACAGCACTCAAACATTCTAGTCGAAATCACGATGAATAACAAAGTATAACTCAATTTGAGCAGCACTCAAACAATCGTTGGATAGTTATAATCGATCGGACGTTGAATCGTAATAGCGATCGAGTTATTACCCTGTTTCGCGGCGTCGATTAGTGATCCGTGTGTGTTAATTGTGGTAAACAGAACAGAATTCAGTGCGTATAACGAATTCCTTCGTCGTTCAATCGCCAGAATTCAAGTCCCAATGTCGGCTATTTATACACGAATTTCGACCCTGCTTGCGGACCGTAAGCCTTATCCCTTACGGTCCGTAAGGGATGCAACCTATTATAGGGTAGCTGGGTCTGGGACTAGCCTTGCAGACTTGACAAAATTCTCAAATTAAAATTTAACAACGAGTTATTTAGATAATTGTTAACTAGGGTTTACCCCCCTTGAGTTTTAGGGGCCCTGATCCTGATTCTGATTGTTCTGAAATTTTTAGGGTTTGTGCAGAATCACTTAGGTGTCTCAATTAGGGTTTCCTATTGGATGAAATAATACACTAAATAATAGTTTTGATGAGGGTTTTTACAACTTCTGCCCCATTTGGTATCGCAACCACAAATTGAGAGTCTCCCAAGTACTGGGCCATGTTTTTACCGACCTTCTTCATCGCCACCTTGGAAACCAACCTTCGCCAGATACCCCCCCCCACACAACAATAGGCTGAATTCCTTTTTCGGGCTTCAATAAGGGGGTAAGGGGGCTGAGGCAACAAACTCAGCCAACACCTTAGGGAAGGATCCCTCAAGTCATAAGTTGACAACTTCAGTAATGCTCGTAAGCAAACTCGAGAAAGTCATTGAGTCCTCGCCCCCAATAGAATCTAACAGGTGTTGGACCCGCATCCCTTCCCTACCACAAGACGTCTCTTTAGGAAAGGATCAGATACAATTAAGCACACACTCCCCATCAACAACAAGAGGGGGTTGGGCAAGAGGGTTGGAAGGCATGGACGGGGGCGGCACCACTAGTGTTTATCAATAAGAGCTTTCAAGGTCGAATCACCTAGAGGGGCAACTCCACTAGAGCATAAGACCTTAACCGCAACCGTGAAATGTCCATCCCTGACTTTCCAAAGAGATTGCTTGGGGAAGAGGTGGGGAAGATGTTTTTAGTGAGAAGCTCTTCAAGAAAACAAACAAGCTGCAGGACCCAAAAGTTTGCGCGCGTCTACGCGACGCAGACATAAGTGCTCAGAAGAGCTTTTGCAAAAAAAAAAAAAAAAAAAAACCACCACCTTAATATTAGAGTCCCTTTCTTTGTCTTCCTCCCTCTTAAAAGTCCCATGATTAAAAGAGAAGCAAATCACGTAAATCGCGTCTCACAAGGACACATCTTATATTCTTGAGAGCTTTTCTTCGATCATGTTGAGCCTTATTTGTGTGGATACCTACATAGGAGGGCTTCCATACTAGCTTCTACATCATCACGTCATCATAGAGTCTCTTGAGATAGTTTTTCTTGAACATATTAAAATGTTTTTTTTTTTTTTGTTCACATACACTAAACTAACCACTTCTAGTTTAAAGTTTAATCAAAACGTGTTTTGATAATATTATCCTGCATATACCTCTTAATTCTAAAGAAGTACACACCTTAGTTAATCCTAAATACAAAATAATTTTTGTGTGAGTCATGTGGATTACACCATTTCGATTTTTGAAACAGATTTTCGAAATTTACTTCCTACACAATTTTCTCTTTCCGAAATCTCATTTAACATTTCATTTACGAGTTAAATGTCATTTTAGTCCATGTGATTTGGGTTATTTGCCAGTTTAGTCCAAATGTTTGAAACGTTACCATTTTAGTCCAAATAGTTTCAAACGTTGCCATTTTAGTCCAGTGAATTAACTCCATCAATTTTTATGTTAACTAGAAGGACGTTTCGGTCATTTTATATGTAATTATGTTAACTAGAAGGGCAATTCGACCATATAAAATGACCGAATTACCCTTCTAGCTAAGAGAAAAAATGGATAGAGTTAACCAAGTGCACTAAAATGCCGACGTTTGAAACTATTTGGACTAAACTGGTAAAATGACCAGAACCACAGAGACTAAAATAACATTTAACTTTTCCATTTACTACTTAAGGCTCAATATGTTATCTGGTTTTTAAAACCGATTTGACCAGTAAACCAGTTAGTTAACAACCGGGCAGGTTAAAAAAACATTGAACAAACCCACATTTGTTCAATAAGGTTGGGTGTAAGTTTAGATTTGAAGCAGATGGATAAGACAATGTGTGAAGAAGTAAACATGGGATAATATTCTTTATAGTAAAGTAAATGTATAGAACAGGCTGGCTGATGATAGATTCATACATTCTCTGTCCCATGATGATCCTCAATATAATGCAATGGTCCGTCGGTCGGTTGCTATATCTACACAATGTGCTTGTGAAGTTGGTTATCACAATTTAACAAAAGACTATGAACGAAATTGTAAAAAGAAAGCATAATGTATTTTAGTGTTGAATGTTTTGTGTATATCATAAAATAACTCATAAAGATCTATTTATATATACATGATATTTATTAAAGTGTTAGCAGTGTCAGAGCTTGACAAAAAGTTTCAGGAGAAGATATGGGATATCTATTATAGTTTTAAAAATTTTAGACAAAAAATCGAAAATTTTATACTTCTAACCAAAACATTGAGAGGGATATGTTCAATAGGATAGGAATAGACAATTGCACTTTAACTTATTATCTATAGGAATGCAATAAATAGGTATTAATTTTGTTCATAACTAGAAAAAAAGCTCCACATGACTTGGTGCTATCACAAGAGAACATTCAATGATTGTTACAATGTCACTTCATCACAAGTGGGCAATTTTGGATAATGTGCTATAAGACCATGCGTAGTGGTAGAAGGTTATAATGCCCCCACCATGGGGCGTTTTGCGCCATGTGGCGTCCTAGTCAGCAAGGGGGCATTATAGCAAAAGTGGTGTAGTGGGTATAATGCCCCATAATGCCCCATTCAATCATTAACAAAAAAAAAAAAAAAAAAAAAAAACAAACAAGTGGATGGTGAGTGGTTGGTCAAAAAAGCAAAGAGGTTGATTGGGTGGTTCAAGTGTTGAGGAACGTTTTAATTTAAACGCCGGGAGCATTTTTTTTGAATTATAACGCCCCAAAACGCCCCCCGTAATGGGGATGAGGGCGTTATAGGGCGTTTTGGGGCAAAAAAACTTATGGAAAACGCCCCATTACGCTTGGTCTAAGTTAATAACCAACGTTGTTTATACACCTTATGAACATATACACGTAGAATAAGTAGGTTACGACTAACTTTGTTTGTGGAATAACAAATACTATATATGAAATACTAAACACATATCTTATCTAATAAAAAACCTTTTAGTTCAGCCACTTTATGGAACAATTCAGAACTTTATAAGGTGGGAGGGTTAGGGTGTCCACCATTCACAAGTCATGTGATAAAAAAATAAAAAAACACCATGCTTAATTTCTTAAAAAACTCACAAAGAATGGTTTATTACATAGGGTGGTGAGAATCAAATAGGAAGTTTATTTTGGCTAAGAAAGATAGGAAGTAATCGGATTAGGACATGTGCCAAAATTTAAAATAAAGAGAAAAGGTATTTTAGTCAATCTTATCATTTCTTCTTCCTTCTTCTCCCGAGTAACTTCAAAATCCACCATTTTCAAAACCCATCATCTTCAACCATTTCTTCACTTTCTATCTCAATAATCACTACATTATAGTCCGATTTTCATCACCAATCAATGATTTAAACACCCGATCAACGTGTTCTTCAGCTTTTTTTTTGAAGAAAACCTAGTTTAATTTCATACAAAATCTCGTTTTTTTCCGGTGATTTTGAAGATAATCACTCGATCCGTTCGATTCGATCGCTGATAAGTGTTTCTATCATTCAAAATTCATCAATCGTTGAAGAAACCGACTTCAATCCATGTAAGAAATTCTTTAATTTCATTTTTATGATCTGGGTTTTTGATTTAGTCATTGCGTTTTACGATCTTGGCGGGGTCCGGGGGCAGTGCCCCTGGTAGCAGGGTCCTAGGAGAGGCAGCCCCTGGCGGGGTCCAAGGGGCAGAGCCCCTGGCTGGGGTTGAGCTCCTACTTCGTAGACAGAAAATTTAATTTTCTGTAAATTGCCTCTCGAAAACTGCATTTGTAGACAACCTTTGGATCTCCTACTTCCTGGTTTAGACAATTCACAGACATTTTTAGGCCATTGCGTTTTAGAACTAAGACATTTTTATGTGTTTTCTGGCAATTGCGTTTTAGAAAAACACATTTTTGAAGTGATTTTAGTCATTGCGTTTTAGGTAAAACACATTTTAGGTGTTTTCAGTCTATTGCGTTTTAGAGAGAACAATTTCTTTTGTTTTTTTAGGCCATTGCGTTTTAGAAAGGAGACATTTTTAAGTGTTTTCTAGCCATTGCGTTTTATAAATAAGGCATTTTATTTGTGTTTTTGGTGCACTGCGTTTTAAGTAAAACACATTTTTATGTGTTTTTAGTCCATTGCGTTTTAGAAAGCAGACGTTTTAAGTGTTTTCTGGCCATTGCGTTTTAGATATAAGACATTTCTTTGTGTTTTTGGTGCATTGCATTTTAGGTAAAACACATTTTTATGTGTTTTCAGTCCATTGCGTTTTAGAAAGTACACTTTCTTTTATGTTTTTAAGCTATTGCGTTTTAGAAATAACACATTTCTTTGTGTTTTCTAGCCATTGCGTTTTACAAATAAGACATTTATTTGTGTTTTTTGTACATTGCGTTTTAGAAAAATGTCATTTTTTAGGTTTTTTTTCCATTGCGTTTTACGCAACTGAGTTTTTTCCATTGCGTTTTACGCAACTAGCTTTTCAAAAAAAAATCGAAAATATAGCAATAGTATACTCGTTTTAAAGATAAAAAATGCTTGTTTTTTTGGTACAATTTTTATAAAAAAAATAATATCGTATGAAAGAGTTATTAACGTTTAAAACTGGGGGGGGGGGGGGAATTGGATGAGAGAGAAACTATTGCCTTGGATTGACTAGAATGCCCCTAAACAAACTCACGCGTCTCTTTTTTTCCCATCAATTTCCATCATTAAATCTTAGCCCTTGATTAACTAAATGAATGATGAAGATCACTTCCTAGCCTTCTTAGCCAAATAAACTTTCTATTATATCCTAACCCTTATTACATAAACCGTTTACCGTGTATAAACTATAAAGACGTATAAGCAATTATCATAAGTACACATTTGATACTAGATTGTTTCGACAACCATGTTGAAAAGTGTTTGTGTGTGGACTCCACCCTAGCTTCTACATTCACACATCATCACTAAAGTCTTTTGAGGTAGTTTTTTTCTTGAACATATTAAACATGCTAACTACAATTAGTTTAAAATTTAATCAAAACGTGTTTTGATAGTTTTATCCTGATTTTTATTTTTATTAATTCTCACAAACCCTTATATTAATATACTAGGTTATCACCCGGGACTGCTTCCCGAGTAGTTTAATTTTATTAGTTAATAAACATGTATTTTTATTAAAATGTAACATATTATTTCATTAAACTTTTACACGACATTGAATAATTGTTAATCAAACAATAAATTAAAAAATATCTTCATATATGTTAACAATAACAAAATATTGTCATATGATATCATGAGTAGGATTGTTACAAGACATAGCAAGAGATATGGGTCCACCGTCCATATATTAATCCAATAACCCACTATAGCAATAGGAAACTCACAAGCCACATTGGGGTAATTATCAGAAAACTAAGATACACAATTAGAAGGACATAGCTGGTCCGTAACAAATTTGTAATCAAACTCATAAAAACAAATGAAACTATATTGTGCAAAATTGACAGGAAACTCACCAAGCTCTTCCTATTTTTGCCATTTTCATTTCTGTTTCCATCGTGATCTGACCCCAACTGCATTGTAAATGATTGTGAAAACCGGTGTTTCATCGACGGTGGAACCAGTACTTGTGGTGGGATCAAGTGTTGCTGTTTACCCGACTTTTTAAGTGAATCCATGGAGTCAGAAACATTGTTGACTCGTTGTGAAGAGTATATGTTGTCAAAGCTGTTCATGAGCAAACGTGGAACAGTTTTCGAATTTATACCGCTTCCTGCCATCGTGTTTTACGCATCAATTGTTTCTGCCTCGCACGCTTTTAGTACAACCAAGGATATAACACCTCTTACCGCCACTGTGAGCAACAAAAATGTTAGTCCCACCGTGATCACGATGCTTTATATAAATCATTTATCAATAGTCATATTTCCAAATCAAACATTTCAATCAAACACAGTTATCACACTAATCACATATCAACAATCAATTCCTCATAGATCCGCAATGAGCATAAAAATTAAAACAAATACACGTGTGAATCGCACAATGAATATCACTAATGAACATAAACGTGAAAAATCTAGGGCAACCGGATCACATATTCCAAAATGGCAAACGATTTGTAACGAATTGCAAACAATCTAACGACCATAACCAAAATATTTACCTTTTATCTTCACTTTCGCTAGCCGTCAATGTGCGATTAAGATCAAATATGTGATAGAATATGAAGAATGGAATCAAAAGAAGTCATAAATAGTCATCCCAAACACATGTAACCACAAATAGCATAAAATTAATAAAAGAACCAAAGATAAGCATCTTACTCCTTCCAAGTTGATCACTAAAATTCTTTCCCCACATATAGAGCTCTCTCCACTTTCTTCAATTCAGAAGCATGTTTGAAGTTTCATATATATATTTAATTTTCTCTAGAAACCATCACTTGGTTGGATGTACAAACCGGTAATAGTTAACGTTTCACTTATCAAAAGCGCAAAAAACCCATGTTCTTTTCATTAACTGCAGCCGCTATGCAACCTGAAAAAAATTCAAGTAAATTGACTAAAGTGTGTGCTAAAGAAGTTATTGTAAAATTGGCTGAGACCCAACAACCCCTTCCACAACAATTTCAGCAGGCGCTCCAGCTCCATGTCCTAGCAAAGCCAACATCTGGTGGCTCCCCATAGGATGGATGACCAGTGGCTCAGCATGGCATTTTACTCACAGCCCAACTGTTTCTCATACTCTGCCTAATTTACTCTATGCTCCTTTTTCTTCGTGCTCATTTGCTTTTGAGTCGGGTCATGTGCAACCATTCTCTCACCCTGTATTTTGAAAATAATGTACAAAGAGTTGTATAAGTAATAGCATACACATGTATACCAAAGATAATTGGTTTAACAGGTCTAGAACAATCTTATTCAAAAGATATTAGACTATAACTGAACAATTATTTTAATAATCTAGCTTTTGCAAGACATATTTGACACGCTAATTAAAATTTGGACAATAAAAAATAGGACTCTTGTAACCATATACAATAACAATAATTCTTTCGATCTACTGAATCAACCCGACCCAAACAACTACCAGCCCGCTCTTGACCCATCCATTATAGCAGTTCTTGTGTAGATGATAAAACGCTAACCAGAAAAGCAGCTTTGCTAGGTACTCTCGTGAAGTCCCTATGGTGTCACAGAAGTCGTCATTATCATTTGGGAAGATTTCTTGGCTTCATATGTCTGGACAAAACCATGAAAATACTATAACAATCAGATGGACCGCATGTAGTAGTAAGTGTCCATTTACTTTACTGGAGTGTCAAGTGTGCTCCATGTGTAGCCCTAATTTCTTAGTCCTTATAATAATAAACAAAAACTCTATGTTCCTTTTATTCTAACTTACTTCCTATAAAGGCTACATGTCAAGTGTTTGTCAAACCATTCTCTTATAGAACCATAAATTTATTAAAGTGTCCGTGAAACCCATCTGTTTTAAAATCTTGGCGTATGAATTCAATTTATATTTAAGTGATGTAGGGCGTCTTCCGTTTCCATGAACACCACTCACGAGCTAGCCTGTCATGGACCTCTAAACAACAGTTACTATATTCTGGATTTCTAAATAGAATTAATCTCAAATTTTGGTTCAGAAATGTATAAATAATTACCATCAGATGATAATAAAACTTCTTTCCACCTTTTTTTAAGAAAAGCTTACTAAATGACTACCATAACAAAGCTTTCGCAAATGATTTCACCTTCCATGTCGATATGCTCACGTAATGTACATGATTATCCTAACCGTGTCCCTAATATGAATGTACAATACAAAAATATGATATCATCAATCACACAAACTACAGTGAACATGCATCTAAAGATAAAGATTCACCTAAATCTCACGTTATAAAGACAATCAGAAGAACTAACCAAATTTAATCAATGGCGTACCAAAAATCGTGCAGAATTCGAGTAGTAGTCTTTTTGAATTAAAGTATTCCATTGCTATTAGAATACTGTATTGTTACCTCTAATCACAAATAAATTGTCATCAACCAAGTAAATGCTAGCAAAGTTAGCTTATTCCTTCAAGTCACAGAAATAGATTCCAACAACAGTAGTTTCAGTATCAATTTAACATAAGAACATTCAATAGCTTAAAAAATAAACAAAATGCATCATCAAATATGTTTTCCGCTTCAAAGTAAAATCACATTGATATACCAATAGAACGCATCGAATAAGATATAAACTGGAAACAATAGTCAGCAATTTTTGAGAATAAACCCCAAATACGAACCTGATTCAAAAAAATTAAAGGGCTTGAGGAACCATTACTCTGTTCACGAAGTTTCTTTCCATCTTTGATCTGAAATTACCAAATACCAGGAAATCGATGGATGGAATAAAGGCAAAGTCAAAAAGCAAAAAAAACCTACACATAAACATACCTTGATTGACTGCGAGATAATCGATTATCTTCCCAAATGAGAAGTATACCCCTTTGATGGATGAACCAGATTCATACATTGAAAAGAAAACTCCTTGAACAAAAACCCCGATTACCAAACCTGACCCAATGCTACCCTAACCGAGAAAAATGTGAAGAGCAATCGGCATGAACAGAAATCAAGAACACAAATTAGGGTTAGAATTTTATCAATAAACAAACTTCAAAAAAATCAGCCATTCGCAAATGATTAACCTATAAAAAACAAATCGTAAACAAACATACCTGAGGAAATTGTTTGCAGCAAACGTGGAATATCCAGCAAACAACACATACATATTATTGACAGGAAAAATGAATAGAAAAGGGGGATCTTCTGACATTCAAATGCTGCGATGGAAGGAGGAGTTTTAGGGTTTGGGTAGGTTTAACCGAAACGAAATAGGATTTCGGTATTTAGAAGATATATATAGTCGGATAAAAAAAAACGCGTTTGGAGCTGCACGCGGGATCCGTATTTACTCATCATTTTCCCGCCAAAACCATTCTGAGGTGCAATATCACGCTGACACGTGTCCCAAATTTTATTCGTTTATTATATATAATAATAATAGATGACCAGGATTATAAATATAGGATGATGTACATTGTACACAATTGATTTAGTCAAAGTACCAAATGATGGATTACTTAGACAATCAGTATAATCAATAAATAAATAGCTAGAATATAATAACTCTTAATTCTAAACAACTAAGACTGTGGGGTATGGTGCGGGGTTGGGGCGTGGGTTGGAGAGAAACACCTAAGTCACCATTCCTGGTGGGCTTGGGTTTGGGTGTGGCCCCTTGGGCGGGAGTTTAAGGCCGGGCGTGGGGCATGCTAGCGATCCTATGTGGCCGGCTCTTATTGGCTTGTTGGCTAGGGCATAGCGGGCTAAGTTTAAATTTTAGATTTTTATTTTTATTTTAATACACCTGGCCAAGCCACGCCGGGCTAGCCACGCCCCGCCATACCCTTTTAAATTTGGCTTTTGATCTTGGATGCCCTATAGTCCACGTGTCACACCATATTCCCAACCCACGCTCCACCATACCCCACGATCTAAACACCTAGTTTATCAGAGATACAAAATAAATCTTCTAAAATCATTGTCAATTACACCATAAGAGGACTCGGGGCACCACGTTAAACTTTTCTATAACGCGTTATGGGATAAGCATTTCCCACCGCCACACTTTGTATAACGAGTGATGACTTGTGGAATTGTTTAACGCGTGGAAAAATTAACGGCGTGATGGTTTATTTTTGTGAGGGTATTTGTTGGTTGGGGGGAAATTGTTGGGTGTGGTGGTGAGTGATGACCACCCCCACTAAAAATGGTTGTGAGTGATGGAAAAATGGTCAATGACATGGCGAAACTTGATTGGTGCTTGTGAGTGATAAATTCTATCACTAGTGATTCCACCCCTAGTCCCCTAACGATCGATAGTTGAACCATATTTTCAAAATTTACTTATTTTCTATACATTTTTCTGTTGTCGAAGATTCTCATTTAATATTTCATTTACTACTAAAGGCTTAAATATAACATCCAGTTCTTAAAGCCGGCCTGACGAGTAGACCAGTTCAATCAATGTTTTAAAAACTAGTTTTTTATTTATACCGAGTTAGGCTTCGAAATGGTTTAACCAGATTGTACCGGATGGTTTAACCATGTTACTAGTTAACACTATAATTCTATAAAATACAAATTCATTTAAAAAAACAATCCAATCTCAATTAAGATTTATATAACTGATTATGGTTTTATCTAAAAACAACTATTTTCTTTTAAAATGTTATGCATTTTAAGAGGATTTTTTATTAAAAATATTACGTTGGACGATCTGGGTAACATTTTCAATAACGATAAAATTGGAATGAAAGACACTGGGTATGGAAGGTCGGTATTAGGGATGAGCTCGGTACCGTCCGGTACCGGTACCGAAAATCCTCAAAAGTGGGTACCGGTATTTAAGGGAAAAAACCGGTAAATACCTGTACCGAACCGGTACCGAAAATGTTAAAAGTCGGTGCCGAAAAGGTACCCGGTTCGGTAAATTCGGTACCGGTTCGGTACCGGTACCGGGTCTATTTTGCTCATCCCTAGTCGGTATTACCTTAATATTGTATTTTATTATAATAAAAAAATCAAATTTTAAGATAACGCAAACCAGTTCAATGGTTTGTACCAGTAGAATCGGATTTACCGGCGATACATAAAACATACCATATTTAGGTTTTCTCGGCCTTTATCATACAGGGCACGTGTCTGATATCCGATTTAACCTGTATTTAAAACATTAGATTCAGTTACAACCGGGCCACTTTAACCGGACAGTTCGTACCGGTATTTAAACAATTAAGTTCAACTAAGCTGGAGGGTGTGGAATAAAGCCCCTAGGGGCTTTATCACGCCACGTCAAATCCAATTGGCCGCCACCTCATATGGGGGGCTTTAGAGATCTTTCCTTTAACTTGCAGGGTGCGGTATAAAGCCCCTCTATTAAACAAAATAAAAATAAAAAGATTTTATTGGTTAAAAAGAGGTGGGCTCCACTTGCACCATCTTTTTTGCTCGTTAGCAGCATGGCGAGAAAAGGATTGTGCCCCCTTTAATTCGTGCGGTGTGAAGGATGGCGTCCCATAGTGTGATGTGACGGGGTGACGCCATGTCATACCCACCCGCCTTACAAAAACATTGAACAAAACCAAACCGATCTGACCAGTAGACCAGTTAGATCACAACAGGCCCGGTTACAAAACATTGATAAAGACCAAGGGTAGTTAAATAGATTTTGCAAACCCCAAGGGATTGCTGAAAAAGTAAAGAAAGTACACCTTTGTGCTCGAGCGGTGACCAGACCAGACCACCTTTTGATTTTTTAACTTCTTCCTCCGTCCCCCTTTCCCCTTGGATTTATCCACAAAACTCCCATTTTCTCTTTTCTGCAATTTCATGGGATTCCTCTCAGTTCATCCATAATTTTTCAAATCAGAATCTTTTTCACTTAAAGTCACAATCTATCTCTTTCTTCTTGTTGCATACCCAACTGGGTCTACAATAATTTCTGCAAAAGAGCCAACAATCTGTGTAAATTTGAGGAAAAATGTCTGAAAGTCCAGCTAAAGTTCGGTTAGTTCGTTGCCCCAAGTGTGAGAATCTGCTCCCTGAGGTTACTGATTATGCTGTTTATCAATGTGGTGGATGTGGTGCTGTTCTTCGTGGTAAAGTTTCTACCTTTTTGCAGATTTTGTTCAAGAAAGTTAGATGGGGTCTAAATGTATGATCTTTTTGTGTTTGTTGATGATGGGTGTTTGAAGAAATGAACTGGGTGTGCCTGATCTTGTGAAAAACAAATGTTTTTTTTTTTGGTTTTTTTTTAATGTTTCTAATTGGGGTTCTTGAAAAACATGAATTTGTATGATGATTGTTTTGTTTCCTTGGGATTTGGGGCCAAATTAATGTGATTTTTTGAAGAATCTCAGATGGGTTTTTGAATTTTTTTCATTAAATTGCTTGGTGATGTTATCATTCTTGATTTTTTTTTTTTTTAATTTTTGTTTGATTCTCTTCAAGAAACTTTGATGTGGGTCTAAATGTATGATCTTTTTGTGTTTGTTATTGATGGGTTGTTGTGGAAATGAGTTGGGTGTGCCTGATCATGTGAAAACACATGTGGGTTTGTGAGTTTATTTTGAAGCTTTCTTATTGGGATTCTTGAAAAACATGAAATTGTATGATGATTGTTTTGTTTTCTTGTGATTTGAAGTCAAATTAATGTGATTTTATGAGGTATTTCAAATGGGTTTCATTTTTTTTTTCATTAAATTGCTTGGTAATATCCTCATTTTTAATTTTTTTTTTTTTTTTTTTTTTTTGATTTTCTTCAAGAAAAATTTAGTGGGTTAATGCAGATATGAATTGGGTGTGCCTGATCTGATGAAAAACATGTGGGTTTTTTTTTATTTTTTTATTTTTTTATTTTTTGAAGTTTCTAGTATTGGTGAAAACATGAATTTAGATGTTGATTGTTTTGTTTTCTTGTGATTTGGAACCAAGTTAATGTGATATTATGAAGAATTTCATATGGGTTTAATTTTTTTTTTTTTTTGCATTATATTGCTTGTTAAATATCATTGTTGACTTCTTCTGTATTTTGGTGGCTTTCTGTAGCAGTGTCAAAATCAAGGTTGTTTGTGGTTTGAATAAGCCCCAATTGGTGTTGGGAGACTTTTTATTTTTTATTTTAATATTTATTCAGATTTTGATTACTTCATTTCACATATTATTAGTAGAGATTAGGTCCAACATTCGATGTATTCTCTGTTTCTTTAGGTTGAAGTTTCTTCACCCATATTTATTCGAAATTTCGATTTGCAGCAGGGAATAAACGTATGGATTCCGGTGTATCTTCAGAGAAATCGGGTGATGAAACCGACGCGATTTCAAACAAAAGCGTTAGGAACACGAGTTTCGGGTCTGAAAACGGGGTCAATTCTAACGCGAGTTCCAGCAGGAGACCCGAGAAAGACGATAATATCACCGACGTTGAAGAACCGAGGTCACGAAGATCGGTTTGGGCCTCGAATTGGCGATACCACGAGACCGATATGACTCAAGAAGGTTCATCAAGTTACCATCGCGCCCCTCGTCATGAATATGCCGAGCTAGTTGAAAACATTAACGATCTAGAGATCGATGACGATCGGGCCGAGCTCTTAAGGAAGTTAGACGAACTCAAATACGAAATCGTACGATCGCGTAACAAGCCTCATAATATTCCTCCTCATATGCATCATAAAAGCCATCCTTTAATGACTAACTTGAATCAAGTTCAAGTATTTAGCGACCCGTTTGGGTCACACAATCACCGAAGAAATCCGATTGTACCTTTTGAACAAAACCCGTATCATCCTTATTATTCCGGGCAGTATGCCAGCAACGATATGGCGGATAACCGACTGTTTCACCACCCATCGTGTTCTTGTTTAGCTTGTTACAGTAAGCACCAGCAAGCTCCACCGCCACCTATTGCACCTCCGGTTTTGCAAAACGATCCAGTTCTCTACCACCATGATTACAACCGCCGGTTCTCCAATCTTTCTACGAATTCACATAGTTCCGCACCCCACACAAGATGGTCTACAGAAATCCGCCGTCCTCCAAGGGGAATCATAGCCACCGGAGTGAGGCGTTGCGGTACCGTGGCTGGCGGTTCTCCGTTTGTTGCGTGTTGTAAATGTTACGAATTGCTTCAAGTACCCAAAAAGAAAACAAAGAAAATGAGATGTGCAGCTTGTTCTGAAGTGATGTTACTTTCCGTTGTCAACAAACGACTCGTTCTCTCCGTTTATACGGAACCCGATAAAGATCCCGATAAATTAAAATACGATCACAAGACTCGTGCAGATTCAAAATGGGGCGGAACTGAATTTTCCTCGGAGGATTATGACAACTCGGGAAATTTTGACTTTGAGTCAATGGATAAGTTGCCAATCGGAGGCCCGAATTTGACCTCGTACAAATCTGGTATCTCATACACATCAGAGGACGAAATTAGAGTTAATATTATTTTAGACGATAATCCCGTTGATGTAGCGGTGAATGCCGATAAACCATCTCCACCGCCTTCAGGTTCAGCGCTTCAAGAGCATTTCGACTATTCAACGAAGTATAACCGAGCGGGAAAAGGAAACGTAAGCAGAAGGTCAGATATGGAACCGCCCGTTAATTTAGGGGTCCACGGAAGCTCCATGAAAGACGCTGTAGAGGCGAGCGAGATCGAGATTTCGTCGAACGAATATTGCGCGAATACGGGCACGTCTCAAGAATCTGGGGATACGAGTAGAGAGACGGATCAACAAAGAGGGAATGAATCGTTCTTTGTGGGTATGATCAAGAAAAGCTTTAGGGAGTTGTCGAAGTCTGGTCAACACGTTGACCAGGGAAAAGTCAACGTGACAGTCAACGGGCAGCCTATACCAGATCGGTTGGTCAAGAAAGCCGAAAAGCTTGCTGGAACCATACAGCCCGGTGATTACTGGTTAGCACCTGTGAACGATAATATAATAGTTGTGTTTTCTTGAAACTTGTATAAGTATGTAAATTTCTAATCGCTTTCTTTTATTTCTGTTGTGATGTAGGTATGATTCAAAAGCTGGATTTTGGGGTATGATGGGTGGCCCGTGTCGTGGTATAATTCCGGTAATTTTCTTGATCGTGATACGTGGCTATGAAAATATGGAGTCTGATCTAAACTGTAAACACAGTTACATAATAGAGTTAAATGCCATTTTAGTCCCTATGGTTTGGGCCATTTTGCCAGTTTAGTCCAAAGGTTTCATTTTTTTTTTCTGTGGGTCCGAAAAGGTTTCACTTTCACCGTTGCCATTTTAGTCCACTGGGTTAACTTCATCCATTATTTCTGTTAACGAGAAGGGCAATTCGGTCATTTATATGGCCGAATTGCTCTTCTTGTTAACAGAATTACATATAAAATGACACAGTCACATAATATTATACTTTAGTTGTTAGTAGAGGTCGCCCAAAGTGAATTTTAGTTCTTACAATTTAGAGTCCCCTAAATTATTTTTTTAAAAGGTTATTTAGATTATTGGTGTAATAGTGTTTTTATAAATCTTGTCGGACGGGTCAAATAATAAAACAAGTAGCTAAAAGGGGAGCGGGTCAAATGGGTCTAACATGTTAAAGCAAGATGGAATTCGCTCCAAGTGGATTTTAGCTATTACAATATCCTCAATTGTTTTATTAAAAAATTGGATTTAAATTACAACTGTAGCAATGGTGTTTTTATAATCACAATAACTCATTAGTTATCTCATGGGAGCGGGTCAAACGGGTCAAACATGTTAAGCGGGTTGAAAGTCACCCAAAGTGTAATTTTAGTTATTACAATCCCCTAAATCATTTTATTAGACTTTTTTTTTTTTAATTTAAACTATTACTGTAAGCTGGATTATCAAGTTGTATGCTTATTATATCTTACTACAACTTATAATCGATTTGACAGCCATTCATTGAGGAATTCAATTATCCAATGCCGGAAAAATGTGCGGATGGAAACACAAATGTTTTTGTTAATGGAAGAGAGCTTCATCAAAGAGATTTGGATTTGCTTGTGAGTCGGGGACTCCCAACGGATGCAGATAGATCTTATATAATTGACATATCTGGAAAAGTGTTTGATGAGGAATCGGGTCTAGAGCTTGAAGGCCTCGGTAAACTTGCCCCAACGTAAGTCTCCGCCTTTTAATTATTTTCGCATTTTAACCTTCTTAGTCCCATTATTATCACTAAGCTAATTCCATAAGTGATATGTTGTTAGGGGTATAATAGGGAATGTAGTTTAGAGGGTGTTTGGGGTTGAGTTTTGAAAATAGATTATTCGTTTTGAATAATCAGAATCAAATAATTAACTGTAACAAAACGTGATGTTGAAAGATAGTGTTTGGATTTGATTATGTTGCTTGATATCACAATAATCAGATAATCAACTATTTGAGTGTTTGGCAAATATATATTTAAAAAAATAAACAAATGAAAATCCTTTTCTAAACGCAAATAATCAATTTTTGGAAAACTGGGTTTTGTTGCAGTAGGGGGGGGGGGGGGGGGCTGCTTTTGGAAAACTGCGTTTTGTAACTTTCTAAACGCAACTAATCATTTTTTTTTAATTTTTTTACCCAAACACTCAAAACTGATTATTTACGATTTCAAAACTCAATAATCTAAAAATCTCCTTCAAAACTCAACCCCAAACACCCTCTTAGTATATTCGCTCCGAAACAATATGGGTTGGCTTTAATTAGAAAAAAAATCCGTGAGCTTCTTGCGGACATCATCATCATCATCATACTCAGTAAATCCCGCCAATAACAAAGATAAGGTAGGGTCTGAGGAGGGTAAGATGTAGACAACCTTACCTCTACCCCATAGGAATAGAGAGACTGTTTCCAGTGAGACCCCCGGCTCGATAGTAGTTTTGCATCAAGCCCTAGACATAAGGCACATAACACTCAGCAATTGTGACAACTGACAACTGTCGATTAGTGCATGTACCCCCTTGTCTTTCGGCTATCAACGCCACCACATGAAACATGATTAACCATCCCCTCTTTTAACGTTATTTTCAGGAAATTAGTAAAATAACGTTAAAATTAGCTTCTCGCGAACAAAATAGACAATATTGGTTGGTATAAGGGGCTAGATGTTACATACTCGCTTGTTAAGCGTGATAAACTGATAATCATTTGTTGTTTGTATTGACAGAGTGGAGCGGAAGAAGCATGGATTTGGGATGAAGCCTCCGAGAACAACTGCTGTATGACGGGTTCATGGAAACTTTGCGCTTGAGTGTTGCTTTTAGTATAAAGATGAATAGGTTACAGTTTTGTGTATGGTTGTGTATGTTATGTTTGTAGGAATTTTATTGATGATTTGCTATTTTTTGATTTTATATGCCCTTTGCTGAGAATTTGAGGAATCTGAAGGTATTGGTATGCAAATAAAGGGTGTGTTTTGAACTGAATAAATAAGACAATACAACTGGTAAAGCATAATGTCCAACCATTAGAGTACATAGAAAAAAGGAGATGTGACTCATTCTACGTTGTACGAATTAAAATTACGTTTAACCAGAGATGTTAGGCCGGTGGGTTTGGCTTAACGCCACCCTGCCACATCACCCTCCATAACGCCCCCGAGGCGCCATCCATCACACCGTCGCATTTAGGGGGGGGGGGGGGCATCCATCTCTCGACAGCACGTTAATGAAGGTTTTTTGAGTTGATTGATGGTGTTTAACGTTCGAATTTAAAAAAAAAGTTTTTTATAATTCAAATATATGTATATACATACCTATCCTAAACTTAAAAACACATCAATCACAAATTAAAACACACCCCAATCACAAAAAAAAGCACAAATTCTACCCAATCATTTTTAAGAATGTCATTCGATTCGTCGAGCCCTTCATCCGATGGTGTTCTTGACGATATGATTTTCGCAATTACGCAGGAGACGATTAATTATTTGTGAGAAGAAGCCCAATCCTCTACATCGCGTACCAGACAACCGGCTCTTGAACGAGATTGGTTAGGTGCTCGTGAACGTTTAATGCAAGATTATTTTAGTGAAAATCCGTTGTACGATGATGTCCAGTTTAGGCGTAGGTTTCGTATGAGCCGTCGTCTTTTCCTAAAAATTTCTAATGATCTTTCGGGCGAATTCCTTTTTTTCACACAAAGAGAAAGTGCTAGTCGCAAAATTGGTTTCTCTGGAACAAGGAGGAGACGACGAAGACGACGAGTGACTTTGTATTTTTATATTTAAATTATGACACTGTTTTTTTATTTAAATTATGGCATTTAATTTTTATTATTTAAATTATCGCATTTTATTTTTATTATTTAAATTATGAGTTATAAATTAATATATCAAAATTAAATAATGTTTAAATTTAAATAAAAAAATAATTAGATAATGATTATGGGGGCTTTATACCACACCCTGCAAGTTAAAGAAAGAGGCTTTAAGGCCCCCTGTGTGATGTGGACATGAGTGACGCTGAGGTGACATGATAAAGCCCCTAGGGGCTTTATACCACATCCTCCGGCCTAAATGTGTCTTGTTTATGGGTTAGCGATTGAACATAACATCATCATTATCGTACTTAGTAAATCCCACCAATAACAAAGCTAAGATAAGGTCTAAGGAGGGTAAAATGTAGACAGCCTTATCTCTATCCTGTAGGAATAGAGGGTCTGCTTCCAGTGAGACCCCCGGCTCGATTGAACATAACACAACATACTTATCAGTGCCGGCTACAAGGAGGTGCAAGATGGGCCTGTGATCAGGGGCCAAATGAGTGTAGGGCCCGAAAATTTTTTATTTTTTATATATATATTTAAAAAATCTGGATGCTTTTATAAATAAGGACCTTTATATAACAAGTTTAAAACCCAATTAAAAGTTTTATAAATAAGGCCTAAAGTTTTATAAACCCAATTAACAAGCCTACCCCCAAGACACAAGTGGCTAATAAACAAAAGTTTTTCAAAATTATAACCCAATTGTCATGTGGGAAAACAGGACGTTGACTTGGGGCATGGGGGATTCACGTTCAGTCGTTCATCATCATCAGACGACAAACATCAGACGACAATTCATCATCATCGCAACAAAGGAGAATTTATAGGTTGAAATCGAGTGAGAAATCAAGGATATCATCATCAGCATCGACGCAGGAGGTGTTTCAAAGGGCGAATCCAGGGTTTTGTGGGGTGGATAATCTTGAGATTGAGATGTAAAATTCTTATAATTTTTTTTTTAAATTCTTATAATTCTATTTTTGTTAATTTGTTTTATCAATTTCATAACAACTATCGTTGTGTTTATATATTTAATTGAATGATTGATGAGTTTATATTATATGAAGATTTGCGAACAGGGCCCAAATTGTTTATCTCGAACAGGGCCATTTTTTTTTTGTGATTTTCGGAGACAACCCTGTACCTATTTCCGGGTTGATACTGTTTGACCTGTTTTTTACACGTTAATACTTTACGTTAAAAATCTACACTAAAAAAATATTAATGTATATAAAACATAGGGTTATTAGATTTAAATAACCCCAACTTTCACTACTTGTCAGCCCGCAACACTCCTAACTAATGAATTGCCCTATCACTCTCAATTTTCAACTTATTTTCCTTTGGTAAACTCAGGTTTTTTTTTTTTTTTTTTTTTTTTTTTTTGTGTTGGTGTGTCCATTTTTTTAATGAGGTGGCATACTTATGTGTAAAAAACTTCAGTTTTTTAAAAGAAAAAAAATTGTATCTTCTTAAAAAAAAACTCTCTCTCTCTCTCTCAACACACTTCATCTTGCGATGTACAACATGTGGTGGTAATGGTGATGGGACGGGGGGTTGTTTAGGGTTTTCGAATGGGTAATGAAGTGGTGTATCAGTGGTGCAGCCGTGGTGTACAAGGGTGATGATGGCGACGTCAAGGGTGGTAGTGACAGAGACGATGGAGGTTATGAAGGGTTATATTTAGGGTTAGGGTTTTGTTGGTGGGGGTAACTGTAAGACCCCATACTTGGTTTATACGATTTGCATATAAATATCAACTATAAATGTGTATTATCGATTACAAATACAGTTGAAAATACGAGTTTGTTAAAACATTTTATGGTTTAAAACATTTCAACATCATACATTAATAACGTCGTTTAGAATGTAACGACGACATGTATCGCGTAAGCTTGAATATTTATCGTGTTCGGTTCTTCTCGTCAACTTGATCGTTATCCGCATTGTCGTGTAAGTTACCTATCGTCAAAAACATTCAAAACCGTTACTTATGAAAGTTTAAGACTTGGTTATATGGTTTCATACAATAAAATTGAACAAACAACAACAATTTCAGTCATTTGACCCAAAGGTTTCATATCTGGCCTTTTATACATATCCGAAAGCTTTAAATTATCCAAATGCTTATTTCTAAACAACCCGTAAGGGTCGTTTGCTCAGTTTATCAATAAAGGGCGTTTTGGTCAATTTTAACCTTTCATTTACGACGAAGGAGTTTTAAAGGCATGTTTGACCATACTCCCACTTTTAAACTATGATCTTGTTTTAAAAATCATTATGTTTTCAAAACACAATGACTATAATTTAAATCATTAGGTTTACCTATTTAGGTAACCCAATATCCATTTTCGACTTAGTCGAACTCTCATAGAACTTCAAGTTCTAAATGAGGAGTTGACCTATTACGCATACCTGGCTCGGATCAATATATTGACCCGTTTTGATACCTCGCTTTAATAACCGCTAATTAATAGCGATGCTAATATCCATTAGATGTTTATTCCTATAAGAATATAACTAGATAAACAATCATTAGTCGATATTGTCAAAGGGTGATATCTTCACCTCTTGACCCGTTTGGTCTAAGTGACCGTTTTTCTTTGCGAGATGATATTTATTACCATCTCATCAACATGACTCGTTCGGTTTACACCGTACGGTCATTTTACTTATAAACTATTTTTGACTCTTTTGACCCATTATGGCTCACGCCATAAAGTGTCTTTAAAAACTAACGTTTATCGTCAACGCGTAACCAAATTACCGTTTTGCCCTTATTATTCGTTTTAGCTTACCCTTTAAGGTAACCATAAACATTCATTTTCTATTCGTCATAATATGACCGAATAATCAATTTACTCCTTTTTAACCATCGATATGGTTTCTTATCATTCTCGCTTATCTTGTTCCGTGCGACTACACATTGGAACACCACTTTTCAAATGTTTAACTATCTTTTTTGTAATCACTACGATAAAGGAATATTTTACAAATTTAAAAGGAGTGTAAGCTTTACTTACCTTGCATCCAAATTTTGCCTTTTCCTTCCTATTCGATTTGTTTGACCCGCTTCCTTCCCAAGCTTCCACCTAGCTTGTCGAGCGTCAAACTATCATCATAATTCATAAGATGGTTAGCTTAGTCATTATCAATCACGACTATTCCATCTTACGGGTGTTGAATTTATCACTCGATCGCATTAATGGTCAATTTGACTTTTAAAGTCAAGCTGCCTATTGACACAAGTATTTACACGATATAGCTTAACTACTCGTTTTAGTACTTTGTCAATATCCGGTAAGCATCATTCTTATGCTTCCCGTTTAACCACTATATTAACCAAGTCCTTGGAATCATAAGTCATCGAATTAACACAACATCAATTCTTTTTAATATGAATATGTCATCATTTTCATTTTATCATACAAAACCCGTTTCATGGCAAGTATGATTATGTATTCAAACACATAGTTTGTTCAAGTACTTTCTTATTAATATCACATATGATGATTCTAATCACAATTTGTAATGACTCTCACTAAAACCAATACTTAGTATGTTAATTACCTATTAAGGAAACCCTAATTGAGAAACCCAAGTAATTCTGCATAAACCCTAAAATTTTCAGAATCATCAGAATCAGGTTCAGGGCCCCTAAAACTCAGGGGGAGGGGGGTAAAACCCTAGTTACGATTATCTTAATAACTATCTGTCAAAACCGAATTTTGAGAAACTGTCAATTCAGTAAGCCTAGTTAGGGACGTGGCTACCTATAGAAAATAGGTGACCCCTCGCGCTACGCGAAGCCCAAGGGGGTACCCCTCGCGTCACGCGAGGGGGTCCAAATTTTATGTATAAATAGGGGTGTCTGGGACTTGATTTTGGGCACTGAAAAGACGTTAAAACTCAAAATACACACGGAGATATCGCGTGTATACTGCACAAACACACACAATTCACGAATCGCTGCCGCAATCAGGGTAATAACTCGATCGCTATTACGATTCAACGTCCGATCGATTGTAACTATCCAACGATTGTTTTAGTGCTGCTCAAATTGAGTTTATACTTTTTATTCATCGTGATTTTGACTTGAATGTTTGAGTGCTGTCCGAACTCGGTGCTCTGTCATTCGTTGTGAATCCGCTGAATTATTAAGTATTGCACTTCGTTAATCGTTGTGAGGGTTTAATCTCGTGAATTGTCGTAACTGCTGTATTAGTTACTAACCCAGTTTGTGTACACTGTTATTAAAATTAGGTTAAACAAGGCTAAATCAGTAGGCTTATACACTGCTCGTTAAATCTTCAAGGTGAGTCATTCTCTTTTTATCAACTGTTTTACAATACTCCAAATTATTTTCAGAAGTTATAATTACAGGGACTAAGTCGTGGATATCTTGAATCACTGGCTAGTGGGGTATTGTGCACATTACTAATTTTCTCCAAGTTAGGTTCATTGACCTACTAGGGATAATCATCACTATTTTGGGTTCATTGACCTAATAGTGGTATGACCATCGTCACCATTGTGACACGGCGCCAGATAAATATAAGATATAAACCATTGTAATCGCTCTTATGCTGTAATTTTATAACTAAGGGTCATTTTATAAACCTGAATGAACTCACCCAGTATTTCCCACTGACTAAACCTTTTTCAAACATGTTTCAGGTGATCTGTTATGATCCAGGAAAAGTGCCGTGAAGCACTACAAGCTTAAGAAAGTGGCTCATGATAAAATAAAGAAACATGTTTTGTAAAATAAAAGATTTCCTAGTGAAATCAAATGATTGTAAATTACCGGGGTTTTATCCCTAAATCATGTAAACGGGCAGTTTTAAATATTAAAAGATCCTGTATTAAAAAGACTTCCGCTGTCGCTTAAATTAGATACCACGGGATTCCTGTCCCGCGGCTCTGGACCTGGTCAAACCGGGGATAGGGCCGTGACACAATTATATCATCAATTTCATCCTATGATTAAAACCCACTTATCCTAGTGTGGTAAATCATCTAAACATTCAATTCATAGCATCATATGTATAATTTTCACTTAGGGTTTTGTTCCTAAGCAAGTATACATCATAAATTCATCCATAGCTTATATAATTCATCCCTAATTCGCAGATTATGAGATTTATCAAATTTCACAACTTCACTAATCATCAAAATTTTACATACCTTATGATCCCCTAGCTTCGGTGATCATTAATTCACGTTCAATTGTGAATTTGGGAGTCAATTGGCCCTTCAATTTGATGATTTCTCAAGAACTAGAGTTTTGAAGAGCTCCCTTGGAGCTTCTGGTCGAACACAACAGAACACACACATGAAGTGTGTGTTTTGTTTTGAACTTATTTTTATAACTTAACTTTCAATTATCCAGATTTGTCCCCTCTTGTTTGGTTAGTTATTAAGTAGGCTACAACCTACTTATTTCTAACGGTATTTCCACTTATTAACTAGGTTAAATATTCCTAGTTAAATTTGTGGGTTCGGGGAATCTATGACTCAGTTTATTTTAAGTCCCGTTAACTCGGGCCTTTTTATAAACTTTATTTCCTCAAAAGCTTTTGTTCAACTTTTATTAAATATTAGATTTATTTAATTAAAGTCCTAATATTCATCGGGTTACTTTTACCTCTAACGGTACTTTACCCGTCATTTAATATTAACGTAGTTTAATTACCAAACCCATTTTAGGGGTGTTACAGTAACAGAGGGTGATGGTTGCACGGGGTCTGACCACAATGGTGGATGGGTTACAAAGAATGGTGTCGGTGGTTAGGATTTCGAGTTTGGGTGGTCGGAGATAGGGTTTAGTGGGTGGTGGTGGTGGTCAAACGACCGTGTTGTTGTTGGTGGTGAATGGTTGCGACGATTTCCGATGGTGGTGGGTTGCAAGTAAGGGGTACGAATGGGGGTGTTGATGGCAATTTCTGGTGGTGGTGGGTGCATGATGGTTACCTGGTGGTGATTTTCGGTGGTAGGCAGAATGGTGTCGGCGTAGTGGATATACATGAGAGAGAGTTTAAGAAAATACATTTTAAAAAAATAATGTTTTGACACACAAACATGCCACCTTATTAATATAAGGCCATGTCAGCATAAAAAATAACTAGGTTAGGTTTGAGTTAATATTAGAGTGATAGAAGAAAATAAGTTGAAAGTTCAGAGTGATCGAGGGCAATTCGTTAGTTGAGAGTGTTGTTGGCCAACAAATTAAAGATTGGGGTTATTTAAATCTAATAACCCTAAAACATAAAGATAATTTCTTTTCATATTTTAAATTTTGGTATAAATAATCAACCAATTTAGTTATACGATAAATGTTTTTATTTAATATTTATAATAAAATGTGTTAATCACAAACCCGACAAGTCAACTCGGACATTGTTTGTTTAGCTATATGTGTTTGAGGTTCATCCAAAAACTTACTCGCACTTGTTTAAACTAAACTTAACCCACTTAAAGAGTTAATTGCCAAAATCCTTTCTGAGGTTTAGGCACGTTTGTCATTTTCGTCCAAAATGACACTTTTGTACCAAATTGCCCCCAACGTTTGTAACTTTTTGCCATTTTCATCCAAACCACTAACTTAGTTTATTTTTTCTGTTAAGTTGAAGATATTTGGATGAAACTGACAAATATAAAACCACAGGGACGATTTTGGCAATTTACTCAAACCCTTTTTAATTTCTTTTATTTAATTATTTTTGTTACATATATAATAAAAAAGAATATACATGGAGTTTTTAGAAAAAAAAAAATAATAGTTTTGTCACATAATTTTTATAAGAGTAAAATGCATGGATAATCCCTGTGGTTTGGTAAAATTTCACCCTTAGTCCCCAACTTTTGGAAATTACACCCGTGCTCCCTGTGGTTTGACAGTTTGTTACTCGGATAGTCCATGGAGTGGATGGGGGTTAGTTTTCTCTGTTAAGTCCATGTGAAATTACAAAATTACCCTTAATGATATAATACAAAAAAAGTAGATATTATACTTTATCTTCAATCTCTATCCACTACCATCACCCTCCACCCACCACCGACAGCCTCCTCAAACCTGCACCATCACCGCCACCACCCTCTACCATTTAACACTTAACAGTATACAACTTTTTCAGCCTAAAATCTGCAAGTGAAACAACTTTTGTCTGAACCACCACCTCCACCATGGCTACCAACCTCCACCCTGAAATAATCGGCCATATCTACCAACCTCCACCTTGAAACCCACCACCGTTGCACCACCTCTAACCTAAACCCTCCACTATCGCACCACCTCCAACCAAAACCCACCATCGCCTTCACTCGACCACCAGAACCACCACCTCGTTCTTCTCCGTCATCTCCTTCATCTTCACCTGCAAACACCCTCACCACCACATTCATCTGCAAACACCCCCACAACCAACGCCTTCACTCACCCACCACAACCATCGTATCAAACCCCTAAATTTAAACCCACATCAAAGTAATTCCAATCGTTGTAATTCAAAATCAAAGTATCAAACCCCAAAATTCAAACCCAAAATTGAAGCCCTGAAACCCCCATATTCTTGGTTTCAGATCTCGACAAACCGGTGGTGCAGGGTTGCTAGATTTGTGTTGGTAGTGGTGATGACTACGGCGGAGCTGCTGATTGTCGGATTTGAAGCAGGCGGTCGTCGTGTGGGGTTGGTCGTGGTGGTGTGGGGTAGGTGGTGGTTGGTGTTGTTGTGGTGTTGTGGTGTTGTGGGGGGTGGGTGGTGGCAGGTGGTGGTGCTGGTGGCGGCAGGTGGTGATGGGGGTTTGCCAGAGAGAGAGAGAGAGAGAGAGAGAGAGAGAGAGAGCCATAGTAGAAACAAATCTGGTCTATGTTTATATATATATGTGTGTGTATGTGAATTATTTTTTATATTTTAATAAAAGCAAGGGTAATTTTGTAATTTCACATGGACTTAACGGAGAAAACTAACCCCCATCCACTCCAGGGACTATCCGAGTAACAAACTGTCAAACCAAAGGGAGCACGGGTGTAATTTCTAAAAGTTGGGGACTAAGGGTGAAATTTTACCAAACCACAGGGACTATCCGTGCATTTTACTCTTTTTATAAATTTTCATCCAAATCACCAACTCAGTTTGTTTTTTCTGTTAAGGTGAAGGATGTTTTAAATTTTATAAATTAAGACAAAAATTAATTCATAGCTTCTTTATATAAATCAGTTTGATAAAGAGAAAACGTCATTGGTGTGCAACACATAACAATCGATTACAACTTTTAGCATTTATCAATTGTAGATATAGAAAAAAAATTGTAAAACGTTACATATTTTTTAAATGTGTTGAGCACGTATGAAATATGTTGGTAGAAAAAAATATTTATTTAATTAAGATTATGAGGGTAACTAACTAATACTTATTCTGAGTGGCTTGAGTAAAGAAACTTTTGGTTCATAGCATTATAATTACAATTTGGTGGGTAATTTTAAGGTTTGGTAACGATACGTTGTTTGATTGGGGGGGGGGGGGCACTGACTTCTATTTTTCCCTAGGAGTGAATTTAAAAGAATAGAAGATGAATTACAAACTTGGTACATATGATAAGATTTTTTTATTTGACATTTTTCAATAAGGTCACCAGCATTTTAGTTTTATAAAATTTAGAGGTTTAAGTAGATTTTATTTTTATAAAACTGATCTATATAAAAAATTAGAAATTAATTTCTGTCTTAGTTTATAAACATTCTTCGCCTTAATAGAAAAATTAACTTAGTTAGTGGTTGGATGAAAATTTATAAAAATTATATGACAAAGCTATTATTTTTTTTCAAATTGCATGTATATTCTTTTTTATTTTATATGTAACAAAATTAATTAAATAAAAGAAATTTAAAAGGCTTTGAGTAATTTGTCAAAATTGTCCCTGTGGTTTTATATTTGTCAGTTTCATCCAAATATCCTCAACTTAAAAGAAAAAATAAACTAAGTTAGTGGTTTGGATGAAAATGACAAAAAATTACAAACGTTGGGGGCAATTTGGTACAAAAGTGTCATTTTAGACGAAAATGGCAAATGTGCCCAAACCTCAGAGACGATTTTGGCAATTAACTCCCCACTTAAATAATCAAACGTTGACATAGCTTCCTATCATGTTTTCATGTTGTAAACTTACCCATGTACTGATTTACTTATGTGCTAAAATTAACGATTGAAGTAACTAAATGAATATTTTTTTAAAGGCTTGGTTTGGTTTGAAATTATCAAGATACTTATGATCTTGTGGTTTAGTGGTATGATTTAGTGGTATGGTGCTTGAGGCTTGCCCCCTACAAAAATGATGTGTGCTTAAATCATTGTAAGTGTAACTTTAGGTGTAAAAAATGTTGTTAAAAATCTATGAGTAATTTTCTTTTTGAGTCCTTATATTTTAGTCTTTTAACTAGTTGAGTTCAATTTTAAAATTAGTTGTCTGAGCACCTGATTTTTTTAATTGGAACCATTTGAAGTTCAATTGACCAACTCTATAAGATTTTCTTAGTTAAAATTTTATGAAATGGCCAAAATGCCCCTATCCTTAAAAACGAAATATAAAGGTTTATTTAGTATATCTATACTATATAATAAAAGAAACCAATTTAGGGACACATGTCATTCATGGGAGCCATCTAATTTTTCTCTCCTATTTAATTATAGATAATTTATATTAATTAAAAGATAATTATAAAGTTAAATTTAATATAAATTTAAATAATTCGTATAGGAGATAATATAATATTTTGAAATATTTATTAGATTTCAAAATTATTTATCCTGAAATTAAAAAAAAGAGGTATACTAAATATAAATTAATATAATGTAAATGATTGATTGATTTATTTTATTAAACTAAAGTAGTTAAGTGTAGAACTTATTTCAAAAATGTTTATAAAGGGTAAACAAAAACATTAATCAATGTTTATTGGTTCTATACTTTTATTTTCGTGTTCAACTCTCAACTCAAATACGGTATTCACTATGTTTACGTGGCATTTATAAGAACTATCACCGCAATCACCTCATCCATCATATATCGAGTATATTCGTTCATTTTTTAAAGATATAATTTGTTACACCCCCAAAATCCACCCGCGGAGTACCACCGCTTGGAGGCGTGACATGACCAGGATCAAGCCACCAATCATATTGAACATGTAAATAAGTAGTAATCGTTATTCGACAATACGAAAGGTGTTTTCAAAAACCAACATAATCAAGTGTAGCGGAAGCATAAATGTAAAAACCCAAACATAATTATTAAGTGTGTAATGTCATAATCATTCACGATCCATTGCCCACAACGACCCGCTCCTCCTTGTGCAAGCTCCATAAGTACCCAAGGTCCTGCAAGACATGCAGTAGAGAGTCAACAACTAGTTGAGCGAGTTCACAGTTTATAGTTCAGTAATTGTAATAGTATAGTAAGCCTTGTGTTCGTTCATTAAGTCATGTGTCGTATTAGTTCGTATCGCGGCCCTCTAGGCATGTATGCAAAGATTAGGGAAAGTTCCCAAGTATTCTAGACTAGGTATATTTGTATCGCGGCCACCCGGCATGTGTGCGAAGTTTAGTGTATAGTTCGCGGCCTTCCTAGGCATGTGTGCGAAGATTAGTCATATTATCGCGGCCAACCCTGGCGTGTATGCGAAGATCAGTTCTATATGTATCACTAGTCTAGTAGTATCTTATCAATAACCTTCCTCACCCGAGGATCATATCACTAATTTCAATATGCTAGGTAAACACAAATAAATAATCCAACCCATTCCCACCCTGGGAACCCATGCCTTGGCTGTGTGAACTCACCTTGGTTTGCTCGGTAGATAAAGCATTTGTCCTAAGTTGGTCAACCATTTCCTATTACGGTTAACATTTATTAGGACGGTAAACAAGTAATCACATATAAGCTACACGTACCTAACACGTATTCCTCATGTAGTGTACACGTATCAATTATGGTATTACACCTTAACCATAAATAATCCATGTATAAAACAGTTAATCATAAAATAATAACATGGAAGAGTGAGTGTGCGACCTATCCAAGTGTACGATGTGCTACACGTGTTGGTACATCAGGCTTTGTGAGTTGTACATGAACAATAAATCAAACGGTTTTAGCAAATCATTTTCAGAAATCCCTAACATTGACCAGCCATAATCATCTATTATGCACAAATCATAAATCACAAGAAAATAGGTAATTACTAATGAACATTCACTTATACATTCACATAAACCCTTTTATAATAGAACACAAAAACTTTAGCATTTGCACAACAATCATCAAATCAACTTTTATATTCACAGCCTACATACACAGTTCCCCAAATTGATCAATCAACAATTTTAACAACATATTTGTAAGTCTGGATGAACAATCATCAAACATGTGCCATTCTTTCTACAAAGTTCCTATGTAACTCATAATCGATATTTTCATATAATTCTCACATCCAAGTCATCAGACCGTACAATCATCTTAAATCAAGATTCATCTCATTTTATCCACTTTCCAGCTTAGATATAACATCCTAATATTAATCTTGTAGTAATATTCCTTTCAATGGTTTTAATCAGTCATTTGAACCTTAAGCATCGAACAAACAACAAACACTCTCATATACACAACTTCAAAGCCGCTTAACATGACACGCACTTTATCAAATAAAAACACCTACTCAGTTATCATCTTTGCAAATTAGAACTGCTAAAGTTTATCGAAGACCACAAATATATATATCCAACGTCAACAGTTAACATTTAAACCAAGTTAGAAAACACAACGATACAAACATAACCCAAACACTGACCGATGGGCTACAAGATGAAAGGGGATGCACACCGGCACTGTTGTAGCCGGGAATCGGAGCTCCACCGGACAACATGCTGGCCCCGAACAACTAACAACGGTGATGCGGGCTTGGCTGGTGACCCGGGGTCACGCAGCCGCCCACATGTTCAATGGGTCAGCGGCCCGTTTAACTTTCTGGCCCACAATCAAAGGAATTCGACTAACATGTTGCACGGTTTGACATTCACTTCACAATTAAATCACTTCCTAATTTTCTCATGTCTTACTAGTAACATTATGGCACATAAACAAATCATCACATAGTCATTCGATTCTGTTATACCTCTATGATTACCAATCCATTGATTCACCATCCCTTGTCATGCATATGTCACAACCCACAAACAAGGATATTCTTTGCATGAATTACGGCACAAGTTAGATCAGAATACAATTATTATTATCGCACATGCAGCCCACTAACATGAAACCCTAGATCATACACAACCAATCACAAGTTTCACATAACTGTTACACGTAATACGGTAATTATACTAACCTGAAAGATGTATTACACTAAGCATAAGAGATAAGCTTCAAGGGAGACAGGAACTTCGAAAAGGTGGGGGGGGGGTCTTGAGGCCTGCCGACGTGAACAACAGGAGAAGTAGGGTTTGGTTTGATATGTTGTGATGATGATAGACATGGGGATGATACGTACACTCAATTATAAAGCCAAACCTAACAAGTGGGCCGATCCAATACTCATTAAACGTTACCACAACTGGGCCAGATTTGATTAAAGCCTACTCGGGGTAGGTTGGCCCAATGGCTGGTAGCCCAAAAGTGCTAACAATGTTAACTCCTCGGATTAGTTATTCGACACGCAGAAACGTTTTAACGATTTCTTGTAGTTAAACAGTTACGCACAAGTAAACATATCCAATCACGTCATTCATTTAGCAATTACATTCCAGTCACAAGTGTTTACTTAATTTTTATCATCGTAGAGAATATGGACGAGAAATAGCAAGAAACAGGATCACGTGACTAAGAGACACTGACCTTAAAAGTTCGGGTTGTCACATCATCCCCAACTTGAAAGAAATTTCGTCCCGAAATTTAGCACGTAGCTACTGAGGAAGCTAGTTAGGTTGCGTGGTTTCCTGGTTTTTCCTGGGGTGTCACATCCTTCCCCCGTTGGTTTGTAATTTCGCCTCGAAATTCCGCAGTAGCTTCAGCCTCAGAAGCGGTTTCATTTTCTCAAAAAAACTGGGGATACTTGTGCTTTATTTGGTGTTCTCGTTCCCAGGTAAACTCTGGGCCACGACGGGAGTTCCAACGAACTCGAACAAGAGGTTTTCTGGTGCGCTTAAGAACCTTATCGTCTCGGTCTGTAATCTCTACAGGTTCTTCGACGAATCGCAACTGCTCGTCGATAGTGAGTTCCTTGAGAGGAATTATGAGGGTCTCATCTGATAGGCACTTCTTCAGATTTGACATGTGGAATACGTTGTGAACTCCGCTGAGTTCTGCAGGTAGATTCAGCTTGTAGGCCACCTTGCCAATTTTCTCAATAATTTCGAAAGGTCCGACATATCGCGGGTTGAGTGATCCGTATCTCCGTTCCCGAGTGTGCCGAAGGCTATCCCGTCATCAAAAAGCATCCATTTGCCAAGTTAGGTATACGAAGGTATGGATCGAAGTGGGATAAGAATTATCCACCCAACAGGGTGATGGAGAAAGAAATCTTGTGTTCGGTGGAAATTGTGGTATGGTTGTTAGCGTTTCATTATATCAGTTGCCGATCGAAGAAACAGTAAATTAGTGAGGTTCATACGAAGAATCGAGTGAAAACAGGGGTCCAACAATAACCGAAGAATTCAACCAAGTAATATGTTGTCTAGAAGCAATTCTAGTAGTGATGTATGGCGGCATGACACAAAAAGGGAAGTTCGTTGCATCACGGTCGCGGAAGTATATCACTTGTCCAAAACAAATTTTGGTTGGTAGGGTTTCGAGTTGCAAAACGACGAATGCGTGTGATTGTGACTGCTTCGTTTCTGGTGACGACGACCGGTGGAGATGGTAAGGTTCGTCAACAAGGATGCGTGGGCATAGTTCTCCTAAACCCGAGTTCGTTTGAGCCAGGTCTGGTCTTCATGAATGTTGACGTGCAAACCGAATGTACAGAGGGTCAGATGGCGACGTCATAACGAGATAAGCATATGAATAAGTAGGACGCATAAAGAGTTGTCGCAGTGGGGTGACGAGGGAACAGAAAAGAATTTGACCACCACTTGTCAAATTGCAAGTAAACAGTTGAGTGTCAAAGCGAGCACACTAGGGCTAATAAGGGCAATATGCTACTACGTTAACTAAGCATACCATAAACAACACACCATGCAAATATAACTAACAAGTAGGTAACAAAATCATAGACCATACCATCTAAAGGGTTGAGCCTTGCACGTGGAGCGAAGCGTCGTTGTGGATTGTTGAGAGCACTGTTCTGGTTATAGTCCGGTTTTAATAAAAATCGTTTTTCCCATATTAAAACCAAGTTCTCTATAACCAATGGCTCTGATACCAATCTGTCACACCCCCAAAATCCACCCGCGGAGTACCACCGCTTGGAGGCGTGACATGACCAGGATCAAGCCACCAATCATATTGAACATGTAAATAAGTAGTAATCGTTATTCGACAATACGAAAGGTGTTTTCAAAAACCAACATAATCAAGTGTAGCGGAAGCATAAATGTAAAAACCCAAACATAGTTATTAAGTGTGTAATGTCATAATCATTCACGATCCATTGCCCACAACGACCCGCTCCTCCTTGTGCAAGCTCCATAAGTACCTAAGGTCCTGCAAGGCATGCAGCAGAGAGTCAACAACTAGTTGAGCGAGTTCACAGTTTATAGTTCAGTAATTGTAATAGTATAGTAAGCCTTGTGTTCGTTCATTAAGTCATGTGTCGTATTAGTTCGTATCGCGGCCCTCTAGGCATGTATGCGAAGATTAGGGAAAGTTCCCAAGTATTCTAGACTAGGTATATTTGTATCGCGGCCACCCGGCATGTGTGCGAAGTTTAGTGTATAGTTCGCGGCCTTCCTAGGCATGTGTGCGAAGATTAGTCATATTATCGCGGCCAACCCTGGCGTGTATGCGAAGATCAGTTCTATATGTATCACTAGTCTAGTAGTATCTTATCAATAACCTTCCTCACCCGAGGATCATATCACTAATTTCAATGTGCTAGGTAAACACAAATAAATAATCCAACCCATTCCCACCCTGGGAACCCATGCCTTGGCTGTGTGAACTCACATTGGTTTGCTAGGTAGATAAAGCATTTGTCCTAAGTTGGTCAACCATTTCCTATTATGGTTAACATTTATTAGGACGGTAAACAAGTAATCACATATAAGCTACACGTACCTAACACGTGTTCCTCATGTAGTGTACACGTATCAATTATGGTATTACACCTTAACCATAAATAATCCATGTATAAAACAGTTAATCATAAAATAATAACATGGAAGAGTGAGTGTGCGACCTATCCAAGTGTACGATGTGCTACACGTGTTGGTACATCAGGCTTTGTGAGTTGTACATGAACAATAAATCAAACGGTTTTAGCAAATCATTTTCAGAAATCCCTAACATTGACCAGCCATAATCATCTATTATGCACAAATCATAAATCACAAGAAAATAGGTAATTACTAATGAACATTCACTTATACATTCACATAAACCCTTTTATAATAGAACACAAAAACTTTAGCATTTGCACAACAATCATCAAATCAACTTTTATATTCACAGCCTACATACACAGTTCCCCAAATTGATCAATCAACAATTTTAACAACATATTTGTAAGTCTGGACGAACAATCATCAAACATGTGCCATTCTTTCTACAAAGTTCCTATGTAATTCATAATCGATATTTTCATATAATTCTCACATCCAAGTCATCAGACCGTACAATCATCTTAAATCAAGATTCATCTCATTTTATCCACTTTCCAGCTTAGATATAACATCCTAATATTAATCTTGTAGTAATATTCCTTTCAATGGTTTTAATCAATCATTTGAACCTTAAGCATCGAACAAACAACAAACACTCTCATATACATAACTTCAAAGCCGCTTAACATGACACGCACTTTATCAAATAAAAACACCTACTCAGTTATCATCTTTGCAAATTAGAACTGCTAAAGTTTATCGAAGACCACAAATATATATATCCAACGTCAACAGTTAACATTTAAACCAAGTTAGAAAACGCAACGATACAAACATAACCCAAACACTGACCGATGGGCTACAAGATGAAAGGGGATGCACACCGGCACTGTTGTAGCCGGGAATCGGAGCTCCACCGGACAACATGCTGGCCCCGAACAACTAACAACGGTGATGCGAGCTTGGCTGGTGACCCGGGGTCACGCGGCCGCCCACATGTTCAATGGGTCAGCGGCCCGTTTAACTTTCTGGCCCACAATCAAAGGAATTCGACTAACATGTTGCACGGTTTGACATTCACTTCACAATTAAATCACTTCCTAATTTTCTCATGTCTTACTAGTAACATTATGGCACATAAACAAATCATCACATAGTCATTCGATTCTGTTATACCTCTATGATTACCCATCCATTGATTCACCATCCCTTGTCATGCATATGTCACAACCCACAAACAAGGATATTCTTTGCATGAATTACGGCACAAGTTAGATCAGAATACAATTATTATTATCGCACATGCAGCCCACTAACATGAAACCCTAGATCATGCACAACCAATCACAAGTTTCACATAACTGTTACACGTAATACGGTAATTATACTAACCTGAAAGATGTATTACACTAAGCATAAGAGATAAGCTTCAAGGGAGACAGGAGCTTCGAAAGGGGGGGGGGGGTCTTGAGGCCTGCCGACGTGAACAACAGGAGAAGTAGGGTTTGGTTTGATATGTTGTGATGATGATAGACATGGGGATGATACGTACACTCAATTATAAAGCCAAACCTAACAAGTGGGTCGATCCAATACTCATTAAACGTTACCACAACTGGGCCAGATTTGATTAAAGCCCACTCGGGGTAGGTTGGGCTCGATTCATGCTTGTTCGGGCCGAAGTGAAATGTATCGCAAGGATCACTAATGTGGCCCAATGGCTGGTAGCCCAAAAGTGCTAACAATGTTAACTCCTCGGATTAGTTATTCGACACGCAGAAACGTTTTAACGATTTCTTGTAGTTAAACAGTTACGCACAAGTAAACATATCCAATCACGTCATTCATTTAGCAATTACATTCCAGTCACAAGTGTTTACTTAATTTTTATCATCGTAGAGAATATGGACGAGAAATAGCAAGAAACAGGATCACGTGACTAAGAGACACTGACCTTAAAAGTTCGGGTTGTCACATAATTTTTTATTAGATTTATTCTACCCGTGTAATAAAAAAGTTTTTTAAAGATATAATATTTTTATTATTTACCAAAATTGCATTTATGCAACTTGTGTAACACACCGGGTTTTTAAAAATATAACTTTTTTTATTAGGTGGTATATAAAATTAGATTTATTCAATCCGTATAATACACTGGGTTTATAAAAATATAATAAGATATAACTTTTTATTGATTGATATATAAAATTACATGTGCTCAACTCATACAATACATGAGCTTCATAAAAATATAACTTTTTTATTATTTAATATATAAAATTAAATTTACTCAACCCGTACAATACACGGGGTTCTTAATGATATAACTTTTTTATTATTTAATATATAAAATTACATTTATTCAACCTATGTAATAAACGAGGTTTTAAAAGATATATTGTTTTATTATTTTGTATATAAAATTACAATTATTCAACCCGTGTAATAAACAAGGTTTTTAAAGATATTTTTTTATTATTTGTTATATAAAATTACATTTATTCAACCCGTGTATTACACGGGGTTCTAACCTAGTATTAAATATAGGTAACTTTGTGGAATAATAACGAACTTTTCAATGTGTTCCACTGTCACCCAATCCTTTTTTGTGGGTCAAATATGTAGCAACGCTTCAAGTACGTGAAGTTCGCGTTTCAGCTTTAGAGACCTAAGCATCTCGAAGCCTCACGCTTTTTTAACCAAGTTCTTGACAATCTATAAAAAAGCTTAAACATAATTATATAATTTTATTTATATCTATATGCAGCATATTCACATTTTCCATCTGCATACGCGGTTGCAGCCTGCACAATAAATAGGCACCAAAATTTTTCATAAATGATAACAACTAGTATTACCCGTCGCGCGTTGCGGCGGCGTCGAAACATAAAGTAATTCGAACTTATACCGTCAAATATTTGACCTGATTCGTTATCGAACAAAATTTACATCAAAACGTAGACCAACTGAAAAAGCACATGAAAATAAGCATGAAAAGGTTTTATATTTGACTCGACTCATTACCGAGAAAATTTACGTCGAAACGTAAACTAACTTAGATTTATAACGAAACATACTTAAAAATAAGCACGTAAGAAAATAGTGGTTTTCACGTTAGAGAATGGCACCACACATTGCAGCGGAGTCAAAACGTAAATTAACTCGAATTTATACCGCCTAGTGAAACGTATTATATTTGACCCGACTCGTTCCCGAACAAAACGTAAACCAACAAAAAACGTACATAAAAATACGCACAAAAACGTATTATTTCTTACCAACGTACATAAAAATAATCACGTAAAACTCAAGAAGGTTAAATTGACATTTTACAAAGTTTTTAGAAAGCAAAGAGGAGTGTAAGTTGCAATGCTAAAAATTGAAGGGTTGAAACACAAAAAGAAAAAAAACATGTGTTTAATGGCATTGTTGTAAATTTGTTTTAGAAAAATAATAAAAAAATATAAGTTGTGTCTTAGAAACTATTCCTAAGACACCCTCTTTTGTTATTAACTAGTAGAATTCTTCCGTGCTTCGCAACGGGAGTTCGATCGGTATCATTTTGCTTTTTTAAGGTATTGGCACTCGCTATCATAATTAAAAGAAAAAAAATATGTCTAGAGTATTTTTAGATCAAAAGAATACAAAAGAAACAAATAAATAAATAAAAAAACACATTCTTATTACTTAATATAAAAAGTTTTCTAAAAAATTTTATCAAGATTTAAATAGAGAAAATAAGGTAACTATTTAGAATACATTAATATAAAGAATACAAATTTAATAAATCAAATTTAATTTATATTCTAAGTACATCACTTAACTTTGATAAATATGATTGGTGGATCAAAAAAGGGGTTTTCAACACAAAAAAGCTGGATGATAAAAATGTAGGGTAAAGTTCTTGTACAAATAATCTTAACATACTAAACATACAAATTGAAGGAAAACTCAAAAAGACAAGGTGGTATTTTTGTAATTATCAATAACTATCAAAGTTACTCTACAAATACATCTAAAAAAACCTAACCACTCCCCCACCCCCAAAAAAACCTAAACCCCCCACCCTCCAAAAACCTAAAAAAAACCTACCCCCCACCCCCCAAAAACCTAAAAAAAAACCTAACCCCCACCCCCACCCTCAAAAACCTAAAAAAAACCTAACCCCCCCACCCCCCCCAAGCTAAAATGCTAAAAACTAAACTCCTCAAAAAACCTAAAAAAAACCTAACCCCCCCCCCCCCCCCACCCCCACCCCCAAAAACCTAAAAAAAACCTAACCCCCCCAACCCCCAAAAACCTAAAAAAAACCTAACCCCCCCCCCCACCCAAGCTAAAATGCTAAAAACTAAACCCCCAAAAAACCTAAAAAATCTAAAAAAATAAAAAAAAAACACACAAATTATTTTATTTTATTTTTTTAACATTTTTTATTAAAAAATCGCTACTTTTAGTAGCAGCAAAAAAAAAATTTTTTTTTTTTTTTTTTTTTTTGCTAACGAAATGTAGCGATTTTTTAATAAAAAATGTTAAAAAAAAATTGTGTTTTTTTAGGTATTTTTTGTTGTAACTTTGATAGTTGGTGGTAATTACAAAAATGCCACCTTGTCTTTTTGGGTTTTCCTTCAATTTGTATGTTTAGTATGTTAAGATTATTTGTATTTGATCTTTTGCCTAAAAATGTAATTAGTATGGTATAGTTGCCCAATTAAAATACTATTCATAAGGAGTTTCAATAATTGTTATATTATAGAACTAGTAAAATTCACCCGCGCTTCACGGCGGGAATTATGTTGATATCGGTCTTTTTCATAATGGTATTGCTACGACACCAACACTCGATATCACAATCAAATGAAAACATACAAAAAGAAAAGGCCGTGATATACCTATACCTGAAAGATGTTTATATATGTTTTTAACGAGTTAACGCAAGTCCGCGCGTTGCGGCGGGATGTTGATAATAGATTTCTTTGGTTTCAATATATCAGATGAAAAAATCGTTACGTTTATTCAAAATCCTTATTGGAATTCATCATGCATTGTTAGGCCTGTAAACGAACCGAACGAACACGAACATAGACATGTTCGTGTTCGTTCATTTAACTTTAACCGAACACGAACACGAACACGAACATATAATCGAACACATTTTTTTGTTCGTGTTCGTTCATTAAGAAATCGAGCATGTTCGTGTTCGTTTATGTTCGTTCGTTTAAAGCCTAAACGAACAGTTCACGAACATAAACGAACACAAACGAACATAAAAAAAAATTAATTGAATATATTTGAATAAAAATAAGTTAACATGATTGAAGAAACAAGTCTAATATATTACATTTCATCCGAAAACACATCTAAATAAGGGTTCATAGATATACTAATTAGTTATATTTATATAAGTAGTTCGAAAACCTGATATTTAAATATAACTATTTATGTATTTATTAAAATTTAAACGAACATAAATGAACGTTCATGAACATAAATAAACGAACATAAAAGAATGTTCACGAACATAAATGAACGAACACAAGGTGCGTTCATGTTCGTTCATTTAATTAAACGAACAAATATTTTTGTTCGTGTTCGTTCGTTTATTAAATAAACGAACATAAACGAACTTCCTGCCGAACAAGTTCATGAACAGTTCATGAACGTTCGGTTCGTTTACAGGCCTATGCATTGTGATGAGAATTCACTGTATACAGAAATCAACAAATTTGTGTATCCTTACGACACAGAAAACTCAATCGATACCAATTCTTTAAAGGCATGGAATAATACTAAGATTCAAAATGATATTGAACTCGGTAAAAATAATATCTAAGTTTTTTTTTTCAACACCAAGTAATCAAATAAAAAAAACTTGATTTTTTCTTATTTTTAAAACACCAAATAACCAAATAAATATTTTGATGATCATATCAATTCACATTATCTTTTCCAAAAATGAATTAATTAAAATTTTAAAATGGTATCATATATTTCTACAAATCCATTTAAACTTTTTCTACGCCAGTAGTTCTGTTTTTTTTCAAATCCACAAATCTTACAAATCATATTTGAAGAAAATGCAGAGACAACGACCATATCGTCTAACCAACCCGTGCAACCACCACCATCGTCCATATGTCTAACCAACCCGGGCGTTCTGTTCAGACCATTGCCATATCTCTCTATCTCTCCTCTCTGTCTCTCTCTTCTCTGTAAACCTGAATGATCTTTCATAAAATTGGGCATGCTGTAACCGTTTCAAACGTTGGCGTTGTTCTCTGCGAAAGCGGTTGGCGGTGTTTGAGGAGGCATCGGCGGTTCGTGGCCAGCGAAGATGTTTCTCGGATCCCATTTAGATTCTATTCAGATCTGGTAATGTGTGTAGGCAAAATACGCGATGAATACATCTTTTTATTTCATCTTGGTGCGATTAGGTAGGCGTAAACTGTGTTTCAAAAGTTTCCTTCCATGAAGATGAAACTGATTCAGATGGTGACTTTTGAAAGAGTATTAACGGAATTCGTCATCTCGTTTAAGATGATTAGAAAATGTTTGTGGTGTTTAAATTGTTGTCAAACAGAATTCACCGTTTCGAAACGGCGTCATTCACAGAATTCACTGGCTGGTGATTATGCACCGTTTTTAATAAAGAGAGATGTAGAAACGGCAGATTGTTGTAGATTATTAAAAAAATATTCGTCATTAATACATTAAACCCTCTTTAATATGACAAAACACCTTTTAGGGTGTAAGAGCATTCACATCCAATCCACTAAAAATATACATACATTCCACTAAAAAACAACTCCTATATCAATATATTTCCACTAAAAACAAACACTTTTTCTCTCTCATTTTCAATATATATTACATTTTCTCTCTCCTCCACTCACAACCACAACCACTTTCAATATATATTAAAAAAGTATAGGGGGTGAACAGTGTCCCCCCAAATATACAGATGAACAGTAACATTTTCTCTCTCCTCCACTCACAACCACTTTTTATACTTCTTATATTTTAAAAACCCCCCACACAGATTTTGGTGGTTTGGATGAGAATGCTCTAAGGAGTGGTTAAACACTTGAGAGTGGCAAACTAAAAAATCAACCAATGAGAGTGTGCCACGTCAATCAGTGAAAAATGTTTAAACTTTGGTGAAAAGTGTTGGCAATGGTTTAGACATTTGGTGAAGTGGTAAACTTTTTAAATAAAAAAAAGGAAAAAAATGTGATTGGTTGAGATTGGAATGGACCCCACCCAAACCCCCCTCTCTCTCTCTCCTTCCTCCTTCCCCGCATCGGTAATGCATCACCGAATCTTGTCCATTTCGTCAAACACCCTTATCGGCAAAGGTGTTGGCATTGGTTTGCCACACTTTACCACTTCGGTAAAGTGGGTCTGCCAAAGCCACACCGAACACCCTTAGTTTGGAAACGAAAAGTTGGAGATTATGTCATTATTGACAATACCGGAAGCAAATCATTAAATAAGGTGAATGAAAAATGGTGGTGAAAAACTGAAAGGATGTCATTGTTATATGAAAGGGTGTTGCCGTATCATTTGAACGGGTGTGTCCTTTCATGTTATGGTTTCTTTTGAACGCAACCTTTAGTTGCTTTTTGTATTAGATAGATAAAGATAATTGAATGAAAACTACAAAATAAAAAATTATAACCATACTACAACAAAGATACTATTTATTATACATATGACACATTACTTTGATATATTTATAAATATAATGTTTAAAGAAGGCCAAATGAAAAGGTATGTGAATGTGTATAATCATATAATTGTTCGAGAATTATAAAGAAAACAAATAAAAAAGTATTAAACATATATTTTTAGTTATTAACTTATTATTATAATCAAATAACTGTTCGAGAATATTGTACCAATAAATAAAAAATATGTGGCAACGAATGTATCAATAACGGATTTTCTGGTCCTTTCTATTTCACCAAAAAGGATTTGTTGTGCAAGAACGAGTGACTTTTATAAAACCATAAATAACACATTTTAATAGAAAGTAAAAAAATAATTAGTGCATACTTACAAAATTGATATAAACTAATGTTCACCAGGTTTAGTCAACAGAAGTTCCATCTTGTAGTCATATAAAAATTTTGACCACGTTTTTCCATAACAACCAACCATGTACGGTTAGGAAAAGCGGTTATAGTAACATGTTTCGTAGGTAGTATGTTCTTCAACTTATGATGAATAAAAAATCTATCGATAAGCTGCAAATACAAAAATAATTATTTATAGAGTAAATTACGTTTTTGGCCCTTGTGGTTATATCAGTTTTACTATATTGGCCCAAAATAAGAATTTTTAACAGATCTGCCCTCATGGTCCCTATATCTAACCATTTTGGCCCCTGAGTCTAACTCAACCCTTAACCTGGTTAATTATTTGTCACATTGATGGGCATATTTGTAATTTCCCCTCTCCCTTTACTTTTACTGACTTTATAAAAAATAAAATAAAACTAATAATTAAATCAACAGTTCAGTTAAACTTAATACCTTCTCAAATGCAGAACTAACACTGAATCGGTTAAACCAGCACCAATTTTAATCCATTTGCAGTTTGTGCAATATAAATCTCAATCAACTCACAAATCTTATTCACATAATGTTCAAATTCACATCAACATTAACCTAATTAACCGATTTACAATTACCAGCACACCAGTGGATCAATCATCAATACAAATCCTAAATCTCCCCAATTGCTCATACAGCACAGGTACATATTCATTTATATAAACCTAAAACCACATATTCTTAACATTATTACCTTTTGATTCTGAATCACCCAGATCTTCAATTAAATCTAACCCATATCTTTAACGAACATCATCATCTTCAACCATCATCATCATCATCCCCACATCAAACAAAAAGTACCCATCTTACAACTCACCTTCTGCATCTAAGATCTTCAACAAAACATCATCATCTGCAACCCAGATCTTCAACAAAACACATCATCTTCAAACCCATATCTTCAATGACCACCTTCAACCATCATCATCATCCCTTAACCAAAACCCACATCCAAATCCACCTTGGACTGCCACCGCTGTGCACCACCGTGCGCCGCCACATGTGGCTGCCATGGGTGTTCTTGAAGATAATCCACCTTGGTAATTTCAGTTTTTTGGTTTCGATTTCGTTTGGTAAAGATCGCAGTAGTTTCCGATCTTGATATTTGGGGGTAATTCCTTGATGGGTTTTGATGGGTTTTCGATGTTCAGGACGATTTGCAGAGGAAAGATTAGAACCTGAAAAGGTAAAGGGGGATTGGGGTTTTGAAGGGTGAGTGAATGAGAAAGAAACCTGAAGGATCGATGGTGATTGTAATTATAGACAAAGGGTGAAGAAGAGAAAAGGGAGGTGTGTATCAATGGTAGTAAGTTGCGTAATTTAGGGTTCTTCATCTGGATTTGCAGTGCAAAAATTGAAGGATGAGTAGTGGAGAAGATTTGTTCAAAAAAGAGATGCAGATGATGATTTGTTCAAGATCTGAGTTTTATTTATAAAGCCATAATAGGGGGAGGGGAAATTACATTTTTAGCCATCATGTGTCTGTCATGTGCCTAATAGTTAACCAGAATTTGGGATGGAGTTAGTCTCAGGGGCCAAAATGGTTAGATATAGGGACCATGGGGGCAGATTTGTTAAAAATTCTTATTTTGGGCCAATATAGTAAAACTGATATAACCACAGGGGCCAAAAACGTAATTTACTCTTATTTATATTAAAGCAAGTTTCATAAAATTTGTCAAATACTACTAAAGAAAAGCGGTTACAGTAACATGTTTCCATCCAACAGCAAGTATTGACTCTTTGTACTTTGAAGGATCAAATTCTTCAAAAAACTCTTATTGATGATCAAATTTTATACATTATTTAGTCTTTACACTCATATGTTCATCCTTAAACCAACCTTTAATCCTATTAAACCTTAGTTGACTTACCAAACATTTGTTCATACACAATTCAACATCAACATAATCTAAATCATACTCAGACACAATTACACATCTACATCAATATTGGTCTGCAATCCTCAGATGATATTCAAAACTATATAATAGTACTTATGCTTCCTAAAATAAGTAAAAGTAAGATGCGACAACAAAGATTAACAGGATTAAAATTTATTCAGCAGTGGTAAATCAACACTCATTAGGATAAACAGTTGTTTCATAAGAATGAGAAGAATGATGTCAGCAGCATGCTTATACAAAGATTACAATTACAATGTTCACCTAGTGAGCAACATCTAATAGCCTAACAAACTCCCAACATCTGCTATTAGCCTAACCACTGTTATTATAAAGACCTCTGTTGAGCAACATAATTTGAATATCATCTATATGTTCTTTAACATCTGTTGGCCATAGCAGACCTTTGCTTCTTCAGACTTTCTTCATCAGCAGATGTTCTCTTTTACCTTTTATAGCTACAAGAGACCTTTTACAACAACAAATACTGGTGTGTTTGTAATTTGGAGGAGCAAATTCTTCAAAAAAAAAAAACTCTTATTGATGATCAAATTTTATACATTATTTTGTCTTCGCACTCATCTGTTCACCTTAAACTAACCTTTAATCCTATTAAACCTCTGTTCACTTACCAAACAACTGTTCACTTACCAAACAACTGTTCACATACAATTCAACATCAACATAATCTAAATCAAACTCAGACACTAAATAATAAAAGTAAAAAAGCGACAACAAAGATTAATTGAATTAAAAATTATTCATTTATTCATGACATTTAAATATCAACAATTACATAACATACTGAACATCGAAACTTTCAAATCTAACAATAACAACAGGAATTAAGAAATTTTAGCTTCAACTCCATCGATTGCTGAACCTCTCGATGTATATCTTTGAGCATCGCCATGAACTCCACGTCTCTATCACCACACTCTGTATTACCAACAACACAAAGGTCACGAACGGAAGTTAAAGGCATCCGCATCAGGTTTCTGGAAACCTACTCTCTCGTGGACAGACGAATATGCAGTCCATCAAAACATCTTTTCAGCTCTTGAAGAGTAGCCCTATCCTCATACACCTATTCCTCAATTTGCCTGATAAAGTACTGCTTTAAATCATCAGACTCTGCAGAAGTGTATGACGCCATTTTAATATAAACATATAAATTTATATTTCAAAATAGCAACCTTTTAATGCAAAAACCTTTTCAAACCCCAGGTTTTATGGGAAAACTATAAAATTAAATATCACGAAACCCAAGGGACAAAATTTAAAGCTTCAAAGAAAAAACAGGCTATCATAATTACAAGTAACCTCTTCATTTACCACATTGACGCGTTTTAAACACTATAAAGGCTGATGATTAGTTTGATTCAAAATATCAACAAATTGTCTTACAAATCACCGTCTGTCAAAAACAAATCAAAATCAGTAAATCCAAAAAAAAATATAGATGGCAAACAGATGATTCTACCACTGGTCAGACACCAGCAATGTTAAAACACAATTCTCGATATGGTCACTCAAAGAAAAAAGATCAGATGAAGAACTAAACAGAAAAGTCGGCATAATCAGTGACAATAATTACAACAAAATCTGGAACAGCATAGCATTACTTGATGAAATCCTCCACTCTCCTCCATCAGATTTCCAGAAGAATGTAGAAAAGTTTTTGTCACAACTACTAAGACAGGATCAGAAAATCTGCGACATGCTAACCGATCTGAAAAACAAACGAGAGAATGAATCACATGGAGAAAGGCGAGAGTCTATGAAATCCTTGCAAGTGTTAACTGTAGTGTGTAATAGTTTATGCATATTTCAGTATATTTATATCTTTCTATGTATATGTACTTAATTTAATACTATCAATATGGATATTAACATACTCGAAAATGTGACTGTTAATAAAAACTAACAACATTATCAACACTTGTTTCTTCACACATCAAATCAAATTAGTACAACTACAGTTAATAAAAATAAGCCACAAACCTAAAATGTAACTCTCCCATCAAAGAAGGTGACACATATAACTTTTCACGAGGTTGCAACAATCTATATATACTTTCTATAAAAGGAGAAATCTGAGTGACATAAGAAAAGCTTCATTGGCATTTAACGATATTGGAACAATGCAACTCTCTCATCAAAGAAGGTAGCACATGCAACTTTTCACGATGTTGCAACAATGATATTGCAACATCGATGTTGAAACGTTGATGTGTGAAAAGTTGATGTGTGAAACAGAGCTTCATTGAAACGACGATGTTGAAACAATGATATTGGAACGATAATGTGTAAACAGAATCAACAAATGTTCGAACAAAAAACTGTAATTGGAGATTAACCGGCTAAATCATGAGATCTATGTATTTGAGAGAGAGAGAGAGAGAGAGAAAGAGATAGAGATATGCTCACAAATATGAGTGAGATAGATGAATTGAAATTTGAATGTGGAGCCAGATTCATATATGTTATTTATAGTGTTCGAATATATGGTTTGAATTTTGAATCTAGAGCCAGAATTTTGAATCTGGCCAGAGGTCTGCTTTTCTTATGAAGAGCAGACGTTTGAAGAAAGTCTGAAGAGCAGAGGTTTTAATTTTGAATGAAGTGTAAACTTTGACTTTTAAATGAAGGGCAAGGGTTTGAATTTAAAATGTATTTTAAATTAAGATTTATGATGTAACATTTCCATTTTTTTATCATATAAGAATTATAGGTTGTTTAAATTTATTAACCATTAGTAACTAGTTTTATTTTTAATATAATTATTTGACCCATATAGTTTTGAAAACTATTTTATATATATTTGGTTGGAATGTTATACTAATTAATTGGCTTGTATATGCGTGACATTTCTATTTTTATATAAAAATATAACTTATATTATTAAACAGGTAGACTACGGGTAAGTTGACTGTTAGAAATATGAAGTACCTAGACGGGCCTAGGAACCGTTTAATAATTAAATTATAAAAATACATTATATTTGAACTTACTCCGTTTTTAATGAAACTTGGTTCAAAATGTAGATACAAATATTCTCATTCTAATAACATATTGATTGTTTTATAGAACGTCATATTTTAGAAGTTATATGCGCCAAATAAGTGAAGCAACTGAATTAATTATAATATATAAATAATACAAAAAATCAAATCAAATAATCTAAACATTATGTATACGTATGCATGGTAATAATAGACTTTGAAGAGCTGTACATAGAAATCAATGCATGCAACTTTCGTGTCTTCAACACAAGGCTACGTGTAGCCCCCAAAGTTCTTGGAGGTAGTATAAATAGATACATGCACTTCTGAATGTTTTCTACTCTCTAGCTTTCTTTCGTCCCCCTCTATTTATATTCATATATATATATATATATATATATATGTAACACCTTGAAATTTTGTGTCCAATAATGTGTTGACACGTGTCATGAGTTTACACGTGGTATTAGATACTAAATAAAGGACTAAAGTTGACAAACCTTGAAAGTATGTAAATTCGAGGGTTGAAAATGTCAACGAGGGATAAATATACTGTATGGTCACCCTAAATGATGCTCGTACCTTCAAATGAATAAATCATGGATCGTACGGAGCGAAACGCGGAAGAAAGTGAGAGATTACAAACTACAGGGGTTAAATGTGTCAACATGTTTAATTTATACCTCTGAGTGACCATTTGACGAACCCGAGACTTTGTAACAGTAAATTACGCTCACTAGAATGTACGATATAAATTTCTCGAAGTTCCGTTTTAAAACGAGAAAGTTATGATAAATTTCGTATGCGAGGGGTTAAAAGCGTCAACAATAAAAGTTAAGGCTTCTCGGATAGTGATTAAACTAACCGTGGACTTAACAATGCGGGTAATAGTCACGAGGCACTTATTTGTAAATAATCGAGGGCCAAAGCGCAAAGTTACCCCTTCGAAACCGAAAGGTCAGGCTAATCATGACAAAAGATTTGAAAATCTTGATTTATAGGCCTCAGGCGGGCCGCGTTAGAGAAACCAGCAAGCTAATGCGGGCCGCGAGCCATCTGTAGATTCGGTTACTGACATTAGGATTCAGGCGGCCCGCGTGAGCCTAGCCTGAATCTTAATGCGGGCCGCGTGAAGTCCCCATATGCAGAAAACTTGGGCAGATTCACTGTTTGAGCTTGTAAACGATCATTGATGCATTAATTGAAGCATGGGCGCCCTCTACATGTCCCCTAGCACTATAGGACACCTGCTGATCATCCATGAGCAATTGTAGGATGAGTTGTAATGATCTTGGGCACCATATTTCACTATAAAAGGCAATGTATTGCACCAATGTTCAACACACCTCAAACCTGCCTTCTAGTTTACTTCTGGAGCTCTAAAGAATTCTTCTAACATCCCTAGTCGTGCACCAAGCTTCTATAAGTATGCCCAACCCTTTGTGGCTTAGTTTTTGCATAGTTTAGCTTAAAAGTCAATCCGTCGTAATTAACGATTGACTTGCGATAAATCACAAATGGTGCAGTGGTTTGTCGAATCAAAGGTAGTTATATGTTGGTAATCATGTGGGCTTTAAACCCCTAAAAGGGCACCCTCTGATTCCCACTCTAACTAGTCCGAATGTCGAGTCAAACGTGCTTAGAAAAAGTCAACAGAAATGCTATTTTGCGATTCTATGCATAATTAATAATGTAGATGGTGTGTAACCTGTTTTAACACTCATAAAACATGATAAAAAGTATATTAACTAGTCTAAGCTTGTTTGATCCGACCATTTACTGTTTTGACCCGGTTCGGAGTCGAAAGTCGCAAAACTTTGACTTTTGCATTGACTTCAGTTCTGACCCGTTAAAGTATGATTTAGATATGCCTTAGGACTCTCTTAGGACCAGGTTACATGATGGTATAACCCTCTGTGACCGGTTCGTTGTTTGTCCGAGTCTTTTACACATTTCCGTTAAATGCTTAAAAGTTGACCGTAACGCTCTTTTTAAATTAAAACGAGAATTTCGGACATGTGAAAGGACCATAACCTTAGTTACTACTTTCTAAGCATGTCCCTAAAATTTCACATCAATCCGAGGTCCATAATAGGAGTTATGCTAAATAGCACAAATTACGGAAACTTTAGTGACTAAATAGTGCAATTAGCATAACGTCTATCTAAACCCAGATTTCGACACCAAACCTTTTACACACTGATGTAAAATAATATTTTAGGATTTTTAAAGATTTTTAATTATTTTTAACCTGCTCATAACCTGCGGTTATGGCAACGGTTCGTTAATTACCGAATATACCCATTTCGGCCATAACTTGAGTTCTACAATGTCTTTTGACCCGATTCCAGTTGCTACTGATTTTAAATATTAAATAGAGTATCTTGAACCTTATAAGCTGTTCGGAAAACTCAGATTTCGTGTAGAACTCAGAAAACCTCTTTTATAATCTTTAAAAAGACCGAAATACCCCTACGGGGCATAATATGAACTTAAACTCGTTACGGGCATTATGGAAGGTATCCTACTGATACCACAACCTCTTTAAATCATATTGACTTAGGAAACCAGTGTAGGACTTTTACGGTTACCCGTTGCGCCTTTTGCGCGCACGGTTCGGCTTATGTAACTAGTTTACGTAAACTAGCCGAAACGGGTCAAACCTTATTGTTTTGACCCCAAAATCCAGAGTGTGGTTATTATACCCATATAAAACAAGTCTTCAAACTTGTTGGGTCCAAATCACATTCCATTCCCGGTTTTCGCCTTTCACGCGATTAAACCGTAATTATCTTTTGAAACTGACCGGTCTAAGCTACGACTGAATTAAAGACCCGTTAGGATTCTAATAGGTTATTTTAAACCTTCGTTCCAGAATAGGAGACCAGTAAAAGCTATTTGCGGATTTATTCGATTAAGGATTTATACTTGCAAAGGTAAATACTTTTAACTTATTTTCCGTTATACGGGCTTGGGTTACGGTATATGAAATACCGCTTGATCGGGCATCAAATCTTCCATCGTTTGGTGGTTAATTGAATAATTTGATCGGATCGTTTAAACAGTTTTGTTTACTTAAAAGCCTTTGGGGGGTTAATGACCATGTCCCGGATATCCTTGGCAGCATTTTACGAAATGGCCACGACCTTGACATCCGGGTGTAGGCGTACACCCGGCATTATGTCCATAATTATAAAGGTATAGCCGTTGGTTACCCGCCACGGTTATATGCTATGTGGTGTGTCTATTGATCTTTAACCCGGTACGTCCGGGCTACTGAACGCATAAGGAACATGTAACCCATTCACAAGATTATAAATTTAAATAATTGTCCCAAGTTATAAAAGAGTTTGTGCCTTGTGCATTCAAATCAATTTTATTAAACATTTTACAAAAGTGTCGGTTGAATGTATTTACCAGTGTAAACTGACGTATTTTCCCAAAAAGACTAAATGCAGGTACTAAGCGTAATTGGCTGGATATTCTTCCTTAGCATCAATAAAGAGTCTCGCAAGCTTAAGATGCCTACGTCTGTTGAACAATTACTTTTATCTTATTATTGATCCCCTGTGGATTTTATTTCAACAATGGTGATACTTTGATATTACATTCAATGTTGAAATATATTTATCTTTATGCTTCCGCTGTGCATTCATATATTGTGTGGTTTGACTATATTGTTGCCAACTACGTCACGATAATCCCCCACCGGGCCCACCGGTGAGATACGTGGAAATCGGGGTGTGACAACGTTGAGTGAATTAAACACTAGTCTTTTGTGTTTAATCTCAATGACACAATTGCACATACTTGAGTCTAGACAAGAACATAGGACAAATTCGAATTTATTCCAGTTTGTCTTTTATTGTTTATATGTGATTTAAAAGTTTTGTTAAGCAGGAAATATGCCACCAACAATTAGAAGAGGAGGAAGAGGCAAAGGGCCGATCACTACTCATAATGATCACGAGGCCGGACCTTCAAACATGCGAGCTCCTTCCAGCACGAGGAGCGAAGAACCTCAGAGACGTAGAAGAAACCTCTTTGAACCTGCAAGACATTCCACCTCGCACAGTTCAACACCTTCATACCGTCACTCTTTTGGACCAGATTCGGAGAATGACCCCAATAACCCTCAACCTTCTTTCATACCTCTCCAGCGATCAGTTTCGCACCGTTCCTATGGTGATCCCACTCCTTTCTTCCGAGGTCGGTTCAACCCGGCTGATTATATCCAAGAACCAATAGGATTTAACCCCCTTGGACCAGAGGACCACTTCTCGGAAGATAATGCTGTAGATATGGACGAAGATACGGATCCCATCGAACCCGCAAGGGGCACACCCAACCATCCTATCGAGATCTCTGATGGGTCATCCTTCCATGGAACACCTTATCAGGGTCCCGACAGTTTTCAAGCGCTGTTTAACCAGCATGAGTGGTACTTTACACCCTCTCACCATTCATCACCTCACCAACAACAACAACAACAGGATCCTTCTGAGGATTCGCGTTTCGTGGCAGTTACGCCACCGCCTCCGCCACCAGTTCAACCAGTAATTCCAGATCCACCAAGGCGTAGGAGATCAGGCGCGCGGATGTCTACCCGAGGAGGGGAATTCCATTTTAGCACCCCTCGCCACTCGAGTGTAAGTCACTTTCCGCCAGTGCCTGAAGAGCCACAGTTTGGGGAACCTTCGAGTCACCCTGCAGAGGTGAATTCTGCACCAGTTGCACCACCTCCGCCACCATTTGGGTATGACAACCATATACCAGCGTACGGCGGTTCCACCGCGTACAACCCGTTTAAGCAGCCGACTCACACGCACTACAACTATAACTATGATGCCGATCCATACGTGGTAGCGGCTAATTACAATGCCCTCCATGGAACCTCTTGGAGACCAGATTACTCAGCACATGGGCATCCAATACCTCCTAGACCTCCGGTTCAACAACCGTCGCAGCAGCCACGTTTTTCTCCACCGGAGCAAGAAGAAATACTCCACCGTCTAAACCGAGTGTAACGAGACTTCGAACAAGAACGTAAGAGTAATCGGGGATTCCTCAAGGGCCTAGCAAACCTACTAAAAGGGAGGAAGAAACGAGATCATTAGTCTCTTTATGTATTATTATATTTACTATTGCAATCAAGTCCATGCGAGGACATTTGCCTTGAGTATTTTAGTCCCTGCGTGGACATTTATCGTATTCAGTCCCTGCGTGGACATTACATTTCAGTCCCTGCGTGGACTTATCTTTAGTCCCTGTGTGGACATCTATCCATGTATTTGGTCCCTGTGTGGACTTGTCTTCTGTAAACCTCTGCGTAGGTATTTATTTATTTAGAAAGTCTCGTTTAGGGCAGTGTGTAACCATTATCATGATTAATGGAATATATGTTATAAATTTCATTTTGATATTATATATGAAATAAATCATTCTTTTTTTTATCTGCCTAAATAAAGAATCTTAAGAGTGAAACCTAGCCAGGTGTCATTATAAGACCCGGCCAAGATGGTAAGACCTGATTAAAAGATTCAGATTTCCAGTTAACCTCTGTAAACATGTTAACATTCTTGACAGATGTGATTCGTTAAAATCACACGCGCCATTCTTATATGGGAATCCTTCTAAGGATCCCAAAGCCCAAATTAATGATTTGTAAATCATGGGTTAAATCATCAATGAAGATGATCATTATTAAACATCCGTTAGCGATGTAGTGCCTACGGGCCAAACTTATTAAACATCCATTAGTGATGTAGTGCCTACGTGATAGGCAAACAACATCGACTGGGCCGACCCATTTGATCGAACTGAGTTGCCCCGACCCGTGATTCGAATATCACCCATGCATGCATGCGTAACCAACCATGCCCCAGTTATCCCACGTTTTATTTGCATTGTTTTCTTTTTCTTCTTGTTTTGTTATTTTATTTCAGGTCATGTAGTAGTGGTAAGTGGTCAAAGGTAGTTTCCATGTTTTTAGTGGCAGTTTCTTTTCTCTTTATGTATTGGTGAACAAGCAACAAAAAGGCAGTTAGTTTTGATGATTAAAATTTGTTTCTGTGTTTTCTCTCTTTTCGTGAGCAACCAGATTTATCCATTGCTAGCACAAATTGGCTCTTTGTGTGGTGTTCTTTGGAATCTAATCACAAGTTTAGGTGGTGATTTCTGTATCCTAAATTCGTATTAGAGTGCCCTACGGATTGATCGAGTGGTGTAACTGTATCTCGAGTGACCCGTAGTCTACCCGTTTCTTTTAGAATTTTTAAATATCCTACCCGTTTCTGACTCCGATTGCTATCATTTGGTATCAGAGCCGAAGCGATCTGTTTCGACTCGCTTTCCTTCAAAAAACACTCTATTTTGATCCATTCCCATAATCCCATATCCTACCAGTTCAAAGTTTCAGAAAACCAAAAAAAAAAAGTTCTATCCTTTTCTCCTCATAAAATCTGAGTTTTACGAGTTCAAAGCCTCCAAAGAGATCATATCTGCCGAACGTGATGAGGAAACTCGATACGATGAAGACGGAATTGAGCCAGATGAGGAAGAGTACTTGTTTGTACTAAAGGCTCTTGGCGGAATTTCCAAACAAGGAGAACATGTGTTTGAGAATTTTAGTAAAGGAGAAGGCCAGTTAAAAATTCATGTCGGCCCTGATGATTTGGATGATTTGTTTCATGGTTATGAAAACAAGAGACCTGCGTTCAGTTGTAGAAGGACTTTAGAACTAAGTCCTACACCAGCTAGCAACCCAAAGGAAACGTCTGCATGGGATGATTCATTTGTTGTTCTAGAAACTATGCCAACCTCTACTGGGTCACACATGGTGTTTTCAAATATACAGTAGAACATATCATTAAATCTGGTGCAGAATAATCAATGCAAAATTGGAGTTCAATTGAAGTCATGAGCACTTTAAAGAATCAACGTAAGCCACAATCTCGTTTCAAGCTATGTACCATTGGATACCCATCGGAAATACCTCCCGAGCCGCCACCAGATATTCATGCTCCAAGTTTGAGGACAAACTTTTCACAAGAAGGGGAGGATGATAGGCAAACAACATCGACTGGGCCGACCCATTTGATCGAACTGAGTTGCCCCGACCCGTGATTCGAATATCACCCATGCATGCATGCGTAACCAACCATGCCCCAGTTATCCCACGTTTTATTTGCATTGTTTTCTTTTTCTTCTTGTTTTATAATTTTATTTCAGGTCATGTAGTAGTGGTAAGTGGTCAAAGATAGTTTCCATGTTTTTAGTGGCAGTTTCTTTTCTCTTTATGTATTGGTGAACAAGCAACAAAAAGGCAGTTAGTTTTGATGATTAAAATTTGTTTCTGTGTTTTCTCTCTTTTCGTGAGCAACCAGATTTATCCATTGCTAGCACAAATTGGCTCTTTGTGTGGTGTTCTTTGGAATCTAATCACAAGTTTAGGTGGTGATTTCTGTATCCTAAATTCGTATTAGAGTGCCATACGGATTGATCGAGTGGTGTAACTGTATCTCGAGTGACCCGTAGTCTATCCGTTTCTTTTAGAATTTTTAAATATCCTACCCGTTTCTGACTCCGATTGCTATCACTACGGGCCATGTTTATTGTCATACAAGACAAAAGACAGTTGTAGTCTATGACTCCCTGTCCGAAAAGGTAAAAGGACTACGGTTCAAACCTTCATGCCTTGATTCTCTGTAATCCCGGCTTATATTATAAAACGTCATTGTGACTAGGCTTTTGTGCCACTAACAATATTGTTTGTAATTAGGATAAGTTATATTCAAATCCTAAATAAATGTGAGTAACAAATTAACCAGATATGGTCTATGTTACCATGGCTAATGAATTGCCATAAAAGACAATTCCATAATAAACTCCTAAATAAAACTTGGTCATTATCTTCTGTAGCAGATTCAAGTTACAATGGCTGATCCAAATGAAGAGAATAGTCATTCAAAAGAAGATGAAAATGATAACGCCCAGATTCATCTAACGGGCGCGGAATTAAAAGCTCTTGTCGACGGTGCTGTTAAGGCAGCCTTGGATCGACAATACGAAGAGTACACCGAGTCCCGGAGCAGAACCATATCTAAACCACACTCAAACCCGAAAACCCACTCAAAATCTCACAGCAAACCACCGTCTAAGCCTAAAAAGGACGATGATAAACACTCATCCAATGAAAACAGTGTCAGGCCTAAGGAAAAAGTGTTTACTGATGCATCTCGCGCCAGGGGTTGCACCTACAAGTATTTCGTATCTTGCAAACCCCGAGATTTCACTGGGGAGAAGGGCGCGGTAGATTGTATGACATGGTTAGACGAGATGGACACCGTGGTGGACATTAGTGGTTGTGCAGAGAGAGACGTGGTAAAGTTTGTTTCGCTATCATTCAAGGGCGAAGCCCTGGCTTGGTGGAGGTCGTTGGTTCAGGCCTCGGGGAAAGCTGTTTTGTACAGCATGACGTGGGAGGAATTCATTTCTCTCATCAAGGAAAATTTCTGCCCTCAACATGAGGTTGAAAAGATCGAGTCCGACTTCCTATCGTTGGTTATGAAGAACCTTGACTGTCAAGCTTACCTCACGAGCTTCAACACAATGTCCCTGTTGGTTCCGTATCTGGTAACCCCGGAACCAAAGAGAATAACTCGTTTTATCGGTGGTTTAGCCTTCGAGATAAAGGCAAGCGTGAAGGCCTCTCGGCCAGCGACCTTTAGATCTGTAGCTGACATATCTTTGTCCCTCACTCTGGATGCGGTCAGACAAAGATCGCTGAGGAACAAAGAAGCTGAGAAGAGAAAGCGTGAAGATGATAGTTCACGAAGGTCGAGCAAGAAGCACCGTGGAAACGGTGACAACAAGAGAGGGTCTGAGTCAAGGAAGGATGGGCATCAGTCTGGTGAGAAGCCCGAGTGCAAGAATTGCAAGAGACACCACTTTGGAAAGTGCAGACTCGAATCGAACTCGCAGACTCAGTCAAAATCATTTGCTTGCGGGATATGCAAGTCCAAGGACCACAAGACCTTGGATTGCAAAAAGCTGAAGGATGCAACTTGCTACAGTTGCAATGAGAAGGGGCACATTAAAACCAACTGCCCTAAATACGCCAAGAAGCCTGAAGAGACCAAGAAGACCAATGCAAGAGTCTTCAGGATGGACGCGAAAGAAGCAGTGCTAGACGATAACGTAATCACAGGTACTTTCCTTGTAAATGATATCTTTTCAAGAGTACTTTTTGATTCAGGCGCTGATAAGTCTTTCGTAGATTAGAAATTTTGCAAATTGCTGAATATGCCTGTCAAAACCTTAAATGTGAACTATGAGGTAGAGTTAGTAGACGACACCATAGAAACCGTCTCCACTGTATTAGATGGATGTGTGATCTCCATTTAGAACCACTTTTTCCTCTGTCTCTACTTCCCTTTAAATTGGCCGATTTTGACATAGTATTGGATATGGACTGTTTATCTCACAACCAGGCCCAAATCGTCTGCAACAGAAAGCAAGTGGTGATAAAGACTCCGTCTGGTGAATCGCTTACCATTCGGGGAGATACCCAATATGGACTGCCTGAGCAAGTGACTATGCTCAAGGCTTCAAAATGTTTAAAGAACGGTTGTGTCATCTACATGGCACAAGTGATTATTGATGGCCTAAACCGAAGATAGAAGACATCCCTGTCATTTCTGAATACCCAGGAGTTTTTCCTGAAGACCTACCTGGTTTGCCACCAGATAGGCAAGTGGAATTCAGGATTGATATCATCCTGGAGCAGCTCCAGTTGCTCGAGCACCCTATCGGTTGGCGCCAACAGAGATGAGGGAATTGAAGGCACAGCTGGATGAACTACTAGCTAAAGGTTTCATTAAACCTAGTTCGTCTCCTTGGGGAGCTCCAGTCCTGTTTGTCAAGAAGAAGGATGGATCGATGCGTCTGTGCATCGATTATCGCGAGCTTAATAAAGTCACGATAAAGAATAGGTATCCTTTGCCCAGGATCGACGATTTGTTCGATCAGTTACATGGGGCAAGTTATTTCTCGAAGATTGACTTGAGGTCAGGCTACCATCAACTGAAGGTCAGAGATGAAGACGTACATAAAACCGCATTTAGGACTCGTTATGGTCATTATGAGTTCCTAGTGATGCCTTTTGGGCTCACTAATGCACCGGCCGCATTCATGGATCTCATGAATCGCGTTTGCAAGCCGTACTTAGACAAATTCGTCATCGTTTTCAACGATGACATTCTTATCTACTCTAAGAACCAAGCTAACCATGAGAAACACCTTCGCTGTATTCTCAAACTCCTGCACCATGAGAAACTCTATGCCAAATTCTCTAAGTGTGAATTCTGGCTTCGAGAAGTCCAATTCCTTGGACATGTTGTCAGCGAGCGTGGTATCCAAGTGGATCCCGCTAAAGTAGAAGCTGTCATGAATTGGCAAGAGCCAAAGACGCCTACAGAGATTCGTAGTTTCCTGGGGTTAGCAGGATATTATAGGCGTTTCATTGAAAATTTTTCAAGGATTGCTGCACCCTTAACTTCCTTGACCAAGAAGAAAGTAAAGTTCGTTTGGGGCCCTATGCAGCAAGAGTCCTTTGATATTCTGAAGCAAAAGTTGAGCAACGCTCCTGTACTGACATTGCCTGAAGGTATCGAAGAGTTCGTAGTTTACTGCGACGCATCACACACTGGCATGGGATGCGTACTTATGCAGAAAGGCAAGGTTATTGCCTATGCTTCGAGACAGTTAAAGGTGCATGAAAAGAATTACACCACCCATGACTTGGAGTTGGGTGCCGTTGTGTTTGCACTAAAACTGTGGAGGCATTATCTGTATGGTATCAAGTTTTTGATCTATTCTGATCATAAGAGCCTTCAACATCTGTTTGATCAGAAGGATTTAAGCATGAGGCAGCGCCGCTGGATGGAGACTTTAAATGATTATGATTGTGAAATCAGATACCATCCCGGCAAGGCGAATGTAGTCGCTGATGCCTTGAGTCGAAAGGAAAGGGTGAGACCCATCCGAATCAATGCCAAGAGCATTTATGTGAAGAATAATTTGATGGAAAGGTTGTTAGTTGCACAGAGGGAAGCTGTGTTGGAAGCTAACTATCCTAAAGAAAAGTTAGGAGTAACTGAGGAGCAGTTAACTCTTAGCAAGGACGGAATTTTACGATTAAATGGACAAATATGGGTTCCAATTTACGGAGGACTTCGAGATGTTATCCTCCAGGAAGCCCATAGTACTAAATACTCCGTTCATCCTGGAGCTGATAAAATGTACCAGGATCTAAAGGCAAATTACTGGTGGATAGGCTTGAAAAAGTCTGTAGCCACTCATGTAGCCAATATGCTTGACTTGTGCGCAAGTCAAAGCTGAGCATCAAAAGCCGTCAGGCTTGCTACAACAGCCTGAACTTCCCGAATGGAAGTGGGAAATGGTAACTATGGATTTTAATACCAAGTTACCCAAGACAAGGAAAGGAAATGATACAATATGGGTTATAGTTGATAGACTGACTAAGTCAGCACATTTCTTACCCATCAAGGAGACTTATAGCTCTGACATGTTAGCCCAGTTATACGTTGATAAGATTGTAGCCTTACATGGCATACCCGTGTCTATTATCTCTGACAGAGATACTTGATACATGTCGCATTTTTGGAAAAGTTTCCAGCAATCTTTGGGCACACGTTTGAATTTTAGTACGGCTTACCATCCTCAGACAGACGGTCAGAGTGAGCGTACTATTCAGACGTTGGAAGACATGCTACGTGCATGTGCGATCGATTTGGGTGGTAGTTGGGATAAGAACCTACCATTAATCGAATTCTCCTACAACAATAGCTACCATACTAGCATTAAGGCTGCGCCCTTCGAAGCATTATACGGTAGAAAGTGTAGATCGCCCGTGTGTTGGGCGGAAGCTGGAGATGTCCAATTATCAGGACCAGAGATAGTCTTCGAAACGACGGACACGATTGTCCAGATTTGAGACCGTCTCAAGGCTGCCCGAGATAGGCAGAAAAGTTACGCAGATCCAAAGCGTAAAGATTTTCACTTTGAAGTAGGTGAAAAAGTGTTACTCAAGGTATCACCCTGGAAAGGGGTAATGTGTTTCGGTAAGAAAGGCAAATTAAGCCCGAGATATATTGGACCATTCGAAGTAATCGAACGTGTCGGATCGGTTGCCTACAAGTTAAACTTACCGGAGGAGCTCAGTGGTATCCACAATGTGTTCCACATCTGTAACTTAAAGAAGTGTTTCGCTGACGAATCACTGGTTATACCACATACAGATGTGCACATAGACGAGAGCTTAAGATTTGTGGAAAAACCTGTGTCGATTGAAGATCGACAGGTAAAGAAGCTTCAAAGGAAGCATGTACCTATTGTAAAGGTCAAATGGGATGCCCGTAGAGGTCCCGAATTCACGTGGGAGGTTGAATCCACGATGAAAGAAAAATACCCTTATTTCTTTCAGTAAATCTCGGGTCGAGATTTATTTTAAGGGGGTGAGGATGTAACACCTCGAAATTTTGTGTCCAATAATGTGTTGACATGTGTCATGAGTTTACACGTAGTATTAGATACTAAATAAAGGACTAAAGTTGACAAACCTTGAAAGTATGTAAATTCGAGGGTTGAAAATGTCAACGAGGTTCAAATATACTGTATGGTCACCCTAAATGATGCTCGTACCTTCAAATGAATAAATCATGGATCGTACGGAGCGAAACGCGGAAGAAAGTGAGAGATTACAAACTACAGGGGTTAAATGTGTCAACATGTTTAATTTATACCTCTGAGTGACCATTTGACGAACCCGAGACTTTGTAACAGTAAATTAAGCTCACTAGAATGTACGATATAAATTTCACGAAGTTCCGTTTTAAAACGAGAAAGTTATGATAAATTTCGTATGCGAGGGGTTAAAAGCGTCAACAATAAAAGTTAAGGCTTCTCGGATAGTGATTAAACTAACTGGGGACTTAACAATGCGGGTAATAGTCACGAGGCCCTTATTTGTAAATAATCGAGGGTCAAATCGCAAAGTTACCCCTTCGAAACCGAAAGGTCAGGCTAATCATGCAAAAGATTTGAAAATCTTGATTTACAGGCCTCAGGCGGGCCGCGTTAGAGAAACCAGCAAGCTAATGCGGGCCGCGAGCCATCTGTAGATTCGGTTACTGACATTAGGATTCAGGCGGCCCGCGTGAGCCTAGCCTGAATCTTAATGCGGGCCGCGTGAAGTCCCCAGATGCAGAAAACTTGGACAGATTCACTGTTTGAGCTTGTAAACGATCATTGATGCATTAATTGAAGCATGGGCGCCCTCTACATGTCCCCTAGCACTATAGGACACCTGCTGATCATCCATGAGCAATTGTAGGATGAGTTGTAATGATCTTGGGCACCATATTTCACTATAAAAGGCAATGCATTGCACCAATGTTCAACACACCTCAAACCTGCCTTCTAGTTCACTTCTGGAGCTCTAAAGCATTCTTCTAACATCCCTAGTCGTGCACCAAGCTTCTGTAAGTATGCCCAACCCTTTGTGGCTTAGTTTTTGCATAGTTTAGCTTAAAAGTCAATCCGTCGTAATTAACGATTGACTTGCGATAAATCACAAATGGTCCAGTGGTTTGTCGAATCAAAGGTAGTTATATGTTGGTAATCATGTGGGCTTTAAACCCCTAAAAGGGCACCCTCTGATTCCCACTCTAACTAGTCCGAATGTCGAGGCAAACATGCTTAGAAAAAGTCAACAGAAATGCTATTTTGCGATTCTATGCATAATCAGTAATGTAGATGGTGTGTAACCTGTTTTAACACTCATAAAACATGATAATAAGTATATTAACTAGTCTAAGCTTGTTTGATCCGACCATTTACTGTTTTGACCCGGTTCGGAGCCGAAAGTCGCAAAACTTTGACTTTTGCATTGACTTCAGTTCTGACCCGTTAAAGTATGATTTAGATATGCCTTAGGACTCTCTTAGGACCAGGTTACATGATGGTATAACCCTCTGTGACCGGTTCGTTGTTTGTCCGAGTCTTTTACACATTTCCGTTAAATGCTTAAAAGTTGACCGTAACGCTCTTTTTAAATTAAAACGAGAATTTCGGACATGTGAAAGGACCATAACCTTAGTTACTAGTTTCTAAGCATGTCCCTTAAATTTTACGTCAATCTGAGGTCCAGAATAGGAGTTATGCTAAATAGCACAAATTACGGAAACTTTAGTGATTAAATAGCGCAATTAGCATAACGTCTATCTAAATCCAGATTTCGACACCAAACCTTTTACACACTGATGTAAAATAATATTTTAGGATTTTTAAAGATTTTTAATTATTTTTAACCTGCTCATAACCTACGGTTATGGCAACGGTTCGGTAATTACCGGATATACCCTTTTCGGCCATAACTAGAGTTCTACAAGGTCTTTTGACCCGATTTCAGTTGCTACTAATTTTAAATATTAAATAGAGTATTTTGAACCTTATAAACTGTTCAGAAAACTCAGATTTCCTGTAGAACTCAGAAAACCTCTTTTATAATCTTTAAAAAGACCGAAATACCCCTACGGGGCATAATATGAACTTAAACTCGTTACGGGCATTATGGAAGGTATCCTACTGATACCACAACCTCTTTAAAGCATATTGACTTAGGAAACCAGTGTAGGACTTTTACGGTTACCCGTTGCGCCTTTTGTGCGCACGGTTCGGCTTATGTAACTAGTTTACGTAAACTAGCCGAAACGGGTCAAACCTTATTGTTTTGACCCCAAAATCCAGAGTGTGGTTATTATACCCATATAAAACAAGTCTTCAAACTTGTTGGGTCCAAATCACATTCCATTCCCGGTTTTCGCCTTTCACGCGATTAAACTGTAATTATCTTTTGAAACTGACCGGTCTAAGCTACGGCTGAATTAAAGACCCGTTAGGATTCTAATAGGTTATTTTAAACCTTCGTTCCAGAATAGGAGACCAGTAAAAGCTATTTGCGATTTATTCGATTAAGGATTTATACTTGCAAAGGTAAATACTTTTAACTTATTTTCCGTTATACGGGCTTGGGTTACGGTATATAAATATCGCTTGATCGGGCATCAAATCTTCCATCGTTTGGTGGTTAATTGAATAATTTGATCGGCTCGTTTAAACAGTTTTGTTTACTTAAAAGCCTTTGGGGGGTTAATGACCATGTCCCGGATATCCTTGGCAGCATTTTACGAAATGGCCACGACCTTGACATCCGGGTGTAGGCGTACACCCGGAATTATGTCCATAATTATAAAGGTATAGCCGTTGGTTACCCGCCACGGTTATATGCTATGTGGTGTGTCTATTGATCTTTAACCCGGTACGTCCGGGCTACTGAACGCATAAGGAACATGTAATCCGTTCACAAGATTATAAATTTAAATAATTCTCCCAAGTTATAAAAGAGTTTGTGCCTTGTGCATTCAAATCAATTTTATTAAACATTTTACAAAAGTGTCGATTGAATGTATTTACCAGTGTAAACTGACGTATTTTCCCAAAAAGACTAAATGCAGGTACTAAGCGTAATTGGCTGGATATTCCTCCTTAGCATCAATAAAGAGTCTCGCAAGCTTAAGATGCATACGTCTGTTGAACAATTACTTTTATCTTATTATTGATCCCCTGTGGATTTTATTTCAACAATGGTGATACTTTGATATTACATTCAATGTTGAAATATATTTATCTTTATGCTTCCGCTGTGCATTCATATATTGTGTGGTTTGACTATATTGTTGCCAACTACGTCACGATAATCCCCCACCGGGCCCACCGGTGAGATACGTGGAAATCGGGGTGTGACAGGTTGGTATCAAAGCCAACGTTGAGTGAATTAAACACTAGTCTTTTGTGTTTAATCTCAATGACACAATTGCACATACTTGAGTCTAGACAAGAACATAGGACAAATTCGAATTTATTCCAGTTTGTCTTTTATTGTTTATATGTGATTTAAAAGTTTTGTTAAGCAGGAAATATGCCACCAGCAATTAGAAGAGGAGGAAGAGGCAAAGGGCCGATCACTACTCATAATGATCACGAGGACGGACCTTCAAACATGCGAGCTCCTTCCAGCACGAGGAGCGAAGAACCTCAGAGACGTAGAAGAAACCTCTTTGAACCTGCAAGACATCTCACCTCGCACAGTTCAACACCTTCATACCGTCACTCTTTTGGACCAGATTCGGAGAACGACCCCAATAACCCTCAACCTTCTTTCATACCTCTCCAGCGATCAGTTTCGCACCGTTCCTATGGTGATCCCACTCCTTTCTTCCGAGGTCGGTTCAACCCGGCTGATTATATCCAAGAACCAATAGGATTTAACCCTCTTGGACCAGAGGACCACTTCTCGGAAGATAATGCTGTAGATATGGACGAAGATACGGATCCCATCGAACCCGCAAGGGGCACACCCAACCATCCTATCGAGATCTCTAATGGGTCATCCTTCCATGGAACACCTTATCAGGGTCCCGACAGTTTTCAAGCGCTGTTTAACCAGCATGAGTGGTACTTTATACCCTCTCACCATTCATCACCTCACCAGCAGCAACAACAACAGGATCCTTCTGAGGATTCGCGTTTCGTGGCAGTTACGCCACCGCCTCCGCCACCAGTTCAACCAGTAATTCCAGATCCACCAAGGCGTAGGAGATCAGGCGCGCGAATGTCTACCCGAGGAGGGGAATTCCATTTTAGCACCCCTCGCCACTCGAGTGTAAGTCACTTTCCGCCAGTGCCTGAAGAGCCACAGTTTGGGGAACCTTCGAGTCACCCTGCAGAGGTGAATTCTGCACCAGTTGCACCACCTCCGCCACCATTTGGGTATGACAACCCTATACCAGCGTACGGCGGTTCCACCGCGTACAACCCGTTTGAGCAGCCGACTCACACGCACTACAACTATAACTATGATGCCGATCCATACGTGGTAGCGGCTAATTACAATGCCCTCCATGGAACCTCTTGGAGACCAGATTACTCAGCACATGGGTATCCAATACCTCCTAGACCTCTGGTTCAACAACCGTCGCAGCAGCCACGTTTTTCTCCACCGGAGCAAGAAGAAATACTCCACCGTCCAAACCGAGTGGATCGAGACTTCGAACAAGAACGTAAGAGTAATCGTGGATTCCTCAAGGGCCTAGCAAACCTACTAAAAGGGAGGAAGAAACGAGATCATTAGTCTCTTTATGTATTATTATATTTACTATTGCAATCAAGTCCATGCGAGGACATTTGCCTTGAGTATTTTAGTCCCTGCGTGGACATTTATCGTATTCAGTCCCTGCGTGGACAATTACATTTCAGTCCCTGCGTGGACTTATCTTTAGTCCCTGTGTGGACATCTATCCATGTATTTGGTCCCTGTGTGGACTTGTCTTCTGTAAACCTCTGCGTAGGTATTTATTTATTTAGAAAGTCCCGTTTAGGGCAGTGTGTAACCATTATCATGATTAATGGAATATATGTTATAAATTTCATTTTGATATTATATATGAAATAAATCATTCTTTTTTTTATCTGCCTAAATAAAGAATCTTAAGAGTGAAACCTAGCTAGGTGTCATTATAAGACCCGGCCAAGATGGTAAGACCTGATTAAAAGATTCAGATTTCCAGTTAACCTCTTTAAACATGTTAACATTCTTGACAGATGTGATTCGTTAAAATCACACGCGTCATTCTTATATGAGAATCCTTCTAAGGATCCCAAAGCCCAAATTAATGATTTGTAAATCATGGGTTAAATCATCAATGAAGATGATCATTATTAAACATCCGTTATCGATGTAGTGCCTACGGGCCAAACTTATTAAACATCCATTAGTGATGTAATGCCTACGTGATAGGCAAACAACATCGACTGGGCCGACCCATTTGATCGAACTGAGTTGCCCCAACCCGTGATTCGAATATCACCCATGCATGCATGCATAACCAACCATGCCCCAGTTATCCCACGTTTTATTTGCATTGTTTTCTTTTTCTTCTTGTTTTATTATTTTATTTCAGGTAATGTAATAGTGGTAAGTGGTCAAAGGTAGTTTCCATGTTTTTAGTGGCAGTTTCTTTTCTCTTTATGTATTGGTGAACAAGCAACAAAAAGGCAGTTAGTTTTGATGATTAAAATTTGTTTCTGTGTTTTCTCTCTTTTCGTGAGCAACCAGATTTATCCATTGCTAGCACAAATCGGCTCTTTGTGTGGTGTTCTTTGGAATCTAATCACAAGTTTAGGTGGTGATTTCTGTATCCTAAATTCGTATTAGAGTGCCCTACGGATTGATCGAGTGGTGTAACTGTATCTCGAGTGACCCGTAGTCTATCCGTTTCTTTTAGAATTTTTAAATATCCTACGCGTTTCTGACTCCGATTGCTATCATTTGGTATCAGAGCCGAAGCGATCTGTTTCGACTCGCTTTCCTTCAAAAAAACACTCTATTTTGATCCATTCCCATAATCCCATATCCTACCAGTTCAAAGTTTCAGAAAACCAAAAAAAAAAAAAGTTCTATCCTTTTCTCAGAAAATCTGAGTTTTACGAGTTCAAAGCCTCCAAAGAGATCATATCTGCCGAACGTGATGAGGAAACTCGATACGATGAAGATGGAATTGAGCCAGATGAGGAAGAGTACTTGTTTGTACTAAAGGCTCTTGGCGGAATTTCCAAACAAGGAGAACATGTGTTTGAGAATTTTAGTAAAGGAGAAGGCCAGTTAAAAATTCATGTCGGCCCTGATGATTTGGATGATTTGTTTCATGGTTATGAAAACAAGAGACCTGCGTTCAGTTGTAGAAGGACTCTAGAACTAAGTCCTACACCAGCTAGCAACCCAAAGGAAACGTCTGCATGGGATGATTCATGTGTTGTTCTAGAAACTATGCCAACCTCTACTGGGTCATCACATGGTGTTTTCAAATATACAGTAGAACATATCATTAAATCTGGTGCAGAATAATCAATGCAAAATTGGAGTTCAATTGAAGTCATGAGCACTTTAAAGAATCAACGTAAGCCACAGTCTCGTTTCAAGCTATGTACCATTGGATACTCATCAGAAATACCTCCCGAGCCGCCACCAGATATTCATGCTCCAAGTTTGAGGACAAACTTTTCACAAGAAGGGGAGGATGATAGGCAAACAACATCGACTGGGCCGACCCATTTGATCGAACTGAGTTGCCCTGACCCGTGATTCGAATATCACCCATGCATGCATGCGTAACCAACCATGCCCCAGTTATCCCACGTTTTATTTGCATTGTTTTCTTTTTCTTCTTGTTTTATTATTTTATTTCAGGTCATGTAGTAGTGGTAAGTGGTCAAAGGTAGTTTCCATGTTTTTAGTGGCAGTTTCTTTTCTCTTTATGTATTGGTGAACAAGCAACAAAAAGGCAGTTAGTTTTGATGATTAAAATTTGTTTCTGTGTTTTCTCTCTTTTCGTGAGCAACCAGATTTATCCATTTCTAGCACAAATTGGCTCTTTGTGTGGTGTTCTTTGGAATCTAATCACAAGTTTAGGTGGTGATTTCTATATCCTAAATTCGTATTAGAGTGCCCTACGGATTGATCGAGTGGTGTAACTGTATCTCGAGTGACCCGTAGTCTATCCGTTTCTTTTAGAATTTTTAAATATCCTACCCGTTTCTGACTCCGATTGCTATCACTACGGGCCATGTTTATTGTCATATCAGACGAAAGACAGTTGTAGTCTATGACTCCCTGTCCGAAAAGGTAAAAGGACTACAGTTCAAACCTTCATGCCTTGATTCTCTGTAATCCCGGCTTATATTATAAAACGTCATTGTGACTAGGCTTTTGTGCCACTAACAATATTGTTTGTAATTAGGATAAGTTATATTCAAATCCTAAATAAATGTGAGTAACAAATTAACCAGATATGGTCTATGTTACCAAGGCTAATGAATTGCCATAAAAGACAATTCCATAATAAACTCCTAAATAAAACTTTGTCATTATCTTCTGTAGCAGATTCAAGTTACAATGGCTGATCCAAATGAAGAGAATAGTCATTCAAAAGAAGATGAAAATGATAATGCCCAGATTCATCTAACGGGCGCGGAATTAAAAGCTCTTGTCGACGGTGCTGTTAAGGCAGCCTTGGATCGACAATACGAAGAGTACACCGAGTCCCGGAGCAGAACCATATCTAAACCACACTCAAACCCGAAAACCCACTCAAAATCTCACAGCAAACCACCGTCTAAGCCTAAAAAGGACGATGATAAACACTCATCCAATGAAAACAGTGTTAGGCCTAAGGAAAAAGTGTTTACTGATGCATCTCGCGCCAGGGGTTGCACCTACAAGTATTTCGTATCTTGCAAACCCCGAGATTTCACTTGGGAGAAGGGCGCGGTAGATTGTATGACATGGTTAGACGAGATGGACACCGTGGTGGACATTAGTGGTTGTGCAGAGAGAGACGTGGTAAAGTTTGTTTCGCTATCATTCAAGGGCGAAGCCCTGGCTTGGTGGAGGTCGTTGGTTCAGGCCTCGGGGAAAGCTGTTTTGTACAGCATGACGTGGGAGGAATTCATTTCTCTCATCAAGGAAAATTTCTGCCCTCAACATGAGGTTGAAAAGATCGAGTCCGACTTCCTATCGTTGGTTATGACGAACCTTGACTGTGAAGCTTACCTCACGAGCTTCAACACAATGTCCCGGTTAGTTCCGTATCTGGTAACCCCGGAACCAAAGAGAATAGCTCGTTTTATCGGTGGTTTAGCCCCCGAGATAAAGGCAAGCGTGAAGGCCTCTCGGCCAGCGACCTTTAGATCTGTAGCTGACATATCTTTGTCCCTCACTCTGGATGCGGTCAGACAAAGATCACTAAGGAACAAAGAAGCTGAGAAGAGAAAGCGTGAAGATGATAGTTCACGAAGGTCGAGCAAGAAGCACCGTGGAAACGGTGACAACAAGAGAGGGTCTGAGTCAAGGAAGGATGGGCATCAGTCTGGTGAGAAGCCCAAATGCAAGAATTGCAAGAAACACCACTTTGGAAAGTGCAGACTCGAATTGAACTCGCAGACTCAGTCAAAATCATTTGCTTGCGGGATATGCAAGTCCAAGGACCACAAGACCTTGGATTGCAAAAAGCTGAAGGATGCAACTTGCTACAGTTGCAATGAGAAGGGGCACATTAAAACCAACTGCCCTAAATACGCCAAGAAGCCTGAAGAGACCAAGAAGACCAATGCGAGAGTCTTCAGGATGGACGCGAAAGAAGCAGTGCTAGACGATAACGTAATCACAGGTACTTTCATTGTAAATGATATCTTTTCAAGAGTACTTTTTGATTCAGGCGCTGATAAGTCTTTCGTAGATTATAAATTTTGCAAATTGCTGAATATGCCTGTCAAAACCTTAAATGTGAACTATGAGGTAGAGTTAGCAGACGACACCATAGAAACCGTCTCCACTGTATTAGATGGATGTGTGATCTCCATTAAGAACCACTCTTTTCCTCTGTCTCTACTTCCCTTTAAATTGGCCGGTTTTGACATAGTATTGGGTATGGACTGGTTATCTCACAACCAGGCCCAAATCGTCTGCAACAGAAAGCAAGTGGTGATAAAGACTCCGTCTGGTGAATCGCTTACCATTCAGGGAGATACCCAATATGGACTGCCTGAGCAAGTGACTATGCTCAAGGCTTCAAAATGTTTAAAGAAGGGTTGTGTCATCTACATGACACAAGTGATTATTGATGAGCCTAAACCGAAGATAGAAGACATCCCTGTCATTTCTGAATACCCAGGAGTTTTTCCTGAAGACCTACCTGGTTTGCCACCAGATAGGCAAGTGGAATTCAGGATTGATATCATCCCTGGAGCAGCTCCAGTTGCTCGAGTACCCTATCGGTTGGCGCCAACAGAGATGAGGGAATTGAAGACACAGCTGGATGAACTACTAGCTAAAGGTTTCATTAAACCTAGTTCGTCTCCTTGGGGAGCTCCAGTCCTGTTTGTCAAGAAGAAGGACGGATCGATGCGTCTGTGCATCGATTATCGCGAGCTTAATAAAGTCACGATAAAGAATAGGTATCCTTTGCCCAGGATCGACGATTTGTTCGATCAGTTACAAGGGGCAAGTTATTTCTCGAAGATTGACTTGAGGTCAGGCTACCATCAACTGAAGGTCAGAGATGAAGACGTACATAAAACCGCATTTAGGACTCATTATGATCATTATGAGTTCCTAGTGATGCCTTTTGGGCTCACTAATGCACCGGCCGCATTCATGGATCTCATGAATCGCGTTTGCAAGCCGTACTTAGACAAATTCGTCATCGTTTTCATCGATGACATTCTTATCTACTCTAAGAACCAAGCTGACCATGAGAAACACCTTCGCTGTATTCTCAAACTCCTGCACCATGAAAAACTCTATGCCAAATTCTCTAAGTGCGAATTCTGGCTTCGAGAAGTCCAATTCCTTGGACATGTTGTCAGCGAGCATGGTATCTAAGTGGATCCCGCTAAAGTAGAAGCTGTCATGAATTGGCAAGAGCCAAAGACGCCTACAAAGATTCGTAGTTTCCTGGGGTTAGCAGGATATTATAGGCGTTTCATTGAAAATTTTTCAAGGATTGCTGCGCCCTTAACTTCCTTGACCAAGAAGAAAGTAAAGTTCGTTTGGGGCCCTATGCAGCAAGAGTCCTTTGATATTCTGAAGCAAAAGTTGAGCAACGCTCCTGTACTGACATTGCCTGAAGGTATCGAAGAGTTCGTAGTTTACTGCGACGCATCACACACTGGCATGGGATGCGTACTTATGCAGAAAGGCAAGGTTATTGCCTATGCTTCGAGACAGTTAAAGGTGCATGAAAAGAATTACACCACCCATGACTTGGAGTTGGGTGCCGTTGTGTTTGCACTAAAACTGTGGAGGCATTATCTGTATGGTATCAAGTTTGTGATCTATTCTGATCATAAGAGCCTTCAACATCTGTTTGATCAGAAGGATTTAAGCATGAGGCAGCGCCGCTGGATGGAGACTTTAAATGATTATGATTGTGAAATCAGATACCATCCCGGCAAGGCGAATGTAGTCGCTGATGCCTTGAGTCGAAAGGAAAGGGTGAGACCCATCCGAATCAATGCCAAGAGCATTGAAGTGAAGAATAATTTGATGGAAAGGTTGTTAGCTGCACAGAGGGAAGCTGTGTTGGAAGCTAACTATCCTAAAGAAAAGTTAGGAGTAACTGAGGAGCAGTTAACTCTTAGCAAGGACGTAATTTTACGATTAAATGGACAAATATGGGTTCCAATTTACGGAGGACTTCGAGATGTTATCCTCCAGGAAGCCCATAGTTCTAAATACTCCGTTCATCCTGGAGCTGATAAAATGTACCAGGATCTAAAGGCAAATTACTGGTGGATAGGCTTGAAAAAGTCTGTAGCCACTCATGTAGCCAAATGCTTGACTTGTGCGCAAGTCAAAGCTGAGCATCAAAAGCCGTCAGGCTTGCTACAACAGCCTGAACTTCCCGAATGGAAGTGGGAAATGGTAACTATGGATTTTATTACCAAGTTACCCAAGACGAGGAAAGGAAATGATACAATATGGGTTATAGTTGATAGACTGACTAAGTCAGCACATTTCTTACCCATCAAGGAGACTTATAGCTCCGACATGTTAGCCCAGTTATACGTTGATAAGATTGTAGCCTTACATGGCATACCCGTGTCTATTATCTCTGACAGAGATACTTGATACACGTCGCATTTTTGGAAAAGTTTCCAGCAATCTTTGGGCACACGTTTGAATTTTAGTACGGCTTACCATCCTCAGACAGACGGTCAGAGTGAGCGTACTATTCAGACGTTGGAAGACATGCTACGTGCATGTGCGATCGATTTGGGTGGTAGTTGGGATAAGAACCTACCATTAATCGAATTCTCCTACAACAATAGCTACCATACCAGCATTAAGGCTGCGCCCTTCGAAGCATTATACGGTAGAAAGTGTCGATCGCCCGTGTGTTGGGCGGAAGCTGGAGATGTCCAATTATCAGAACCAGAGAGAGTCTTCGAAACGACGGACAAGATTGTCCAGATTTGAGACCGTCTCAAGGCTGCCCGAGATAGGCAGAAAAGTTACGCAGATCTAAAGCGTAAAGATTTTCACTTTGAAGTAGGTGAAAAAGTGTTACTCAAGGTATCACCCTGGAAAGGGGTAATGCGTTTCGGTAAGAAAGGCAAATTAAGCCCGAGAAATATTGGACCATTCGAAGTAATCGAACGTGTCGGATCGGTTGCCTACAAGTTAAACTTACCGGAGGAGCTCAGTGGTATCCACAATGTGTTCCACATCTGTAACTTAAAGAAGTGTTTCGCTGACGAATCACTGGTTATACCACATACAGATGTGCACATAGACGAGAGCTTAAGATTTGTGGAAAAACCTGTGTCGATTGAAGATCGACAGGTAAAGAAGCTTCGAAGGAAGCATGTACCTATTATAAAGGTCAAATGGGATGCCCGTAGAGGTCCCGAATTCACGTGGGAGGTTGAATCCACGATGAAAGAAAAATACCCTTATTTGTTTCAGTAAATCTCGGGTCGAGATTTATTTTAAGGGGGTGAGGATATAACACCTCGAAATTTTGTGTCCAATAATGTGTTGACACGTGTCATGAGTTTACACGTGGTTGTAGATACTAAATAAAGGACTAAAGTTGACAAACCTTGAAAGTATGTAAATTCGAGGATTGAAAATGTCAACGAGGGATAAATATACTGTATGGTCACCCTAAATGATGCTCGTACCTTCAAATGAATAAATCATGGATCGTACGGAGCAAAACGCGGAAGAAAGTGAGAGATTACAAACTACAGGGGTTAAATGTGTCAACATGTTTAATTTATACCTCTGAGTGACCATTTGACGAACCCGAGACTTTGTAACAGTAAATTACGCTCACTAGAATATACGATATAAATTTCGCGAAGTTCCGTTTTAAAACGAGAAAGTTATGATAAATTTCGTATGCGAGGGGTTAAAAGCGTCAACAATAAAAGTTAAGGCTTCTCGGATAGTGATTAAACTAACCGGGGACTTAACAATGCGGGTAATAGTCACGAGGCCCTTATTTGTAAATAATCGAGGGCCAAATCGCAAAGTTACCCCTTCGAAACCGAAAGGTCAGGCTAATCATGACAAAAGATTTGAAAATCTTGATTTACAGGCCTCAGGCGGGCCGCGTTAGAGAAACCAGCAAGCTAATGCGGGCCGCGAGCCATCTGTAGATTCGGTTACTGACATTAGGATTCAGGCGGCCCGCGTGAGCCTAGCCTGAATCTTAATGCGGGCCGCGTGAAGTCCCCAGATGCAGAAAACTTGGACAGATTCACTGTTTGAGCTTGTAAACGATCATTGATGCATTAATTGAAGCATGGGCGCCCTCTACATGTCCCCTAGCACTATAGGACACCTGCTGATCATCCATGAGCAATTGTAGGATGAGTTGTAATGATCTTGGGCACCATATTTCACTATAAAAGGCAATGCATTGCACCAATGTTCAACACACCTCAAACCTGCCTTCTAGTTCACTTCTGGAGCTCTAAAGCATTCTTCTAACATCCCTAGTCGTGCACCAAGCTTCTGTAAGTATGCCCAACCCTTTGTGGCTTAGTTTTTGCATAGTTTAGCTTAAAAGTCAATCCGTCGTAGTTAACGATTAACTTGCGATAAATCACAAATGGTCCAGTGGTTTGTCGAATCAAAGGTAGTTATATGTTGGTAATCATGTTGGCTTTAAACCCCTAAAAGGGCACCCTCTGATTCCCACTCTAACTAGTCCGAATGTCGAGTCAAACGTGCTTAGAAAAAAGTCAACAGAAATGCTATTTTGCGATTCTATGCATAATTAGTAATGTAGATGGTGTGTAACCTGTTTTAACACTCATAAAACATGATAATAAGTATATTAACTAGTCTAAGCTTGTTTGATCCAACCATTTACTGTTTTGACCCGGTTCGGAGCCAAAAGTCGTAAAACTTTGACTTTTGCATTGACTTCAGTTCTGACCCGTTAAAGTATGATTTAGATATGCCTTAGGACTCTCTTAGGAACAGGCTACATGATGGTATAACCCTCTGTGACCGGTTCGTTGTTTGTCCGAGTCTTTTACACATTTCCGTTAAATGCTTAAAAGTTGACCGTAACGCTCTTTTTAAATTAAAACGAGAATTTCGGACATGTGAAAGGACCATAACCTTAGTTACTAATTTCTAAGCATGTCCCTAAAATTTTACGTCAATCCGAGGTCCAGAATAGGAGTTATGCTAAATAGCACAAATTACGGAAACTTTAGTGATTAAATAGTGCAATTAGCATAACGTCTATCTAAACCCAGATTTCGACACCAAACCTTTTACACACTGATGTAAAATAATATTTTGGGATTTTTAATTATTTTTAACCTGCTCATAACCTGCGGTTATGGCAACGGTTCGGTAATTACCGAATATACCATTTTCGGCCATAACTTGAGTTCTACAAGGTCTTTTGACCCGATTCCAGTTGCTACTGATTTTAAATATTAAATAGAGTATTTTGAACCTTATAAACTGTTCAGAAAACTCAGATTTCCTGTAGAACTCAGAAAACCTCTTTTATAATCTTTAAAAAGACCGAAATATCCCTACGGGGCATAATATGAACTTAAACTCGTTACGGGCATTATGGAAGGTATCCTACTGATACCACAACCTCTTTAAAGCATATTGACTTAGGAAACCAGTGTAGGACTTTTACGGTAACCCGTTGCGCCTTTTGCGCGCACGGTTTGGCTTATGTAACTAGTTTACGTAAACTAGCCGAAACGGGTCAAACCTTATTGTTTTGACCCCAAAATCCAGAGTGTGGTTATTATACCCATATAAAACAAGTCTTCAAACTTGTTGGGTCCAAATCACATTCCATTCCCGGTTTTCTCCTTTCACGCGATTAAACCGTAATTATCTTTTGAAACTGACCGGTCTAAGCTACGGCTGAATTAAAGACCCGTTAGGATTCTAATAGGTTATTTTAAACCTTCGTTCCAGAATAGGAGATCAGTAAAAGCTATTTGCGATTTATTCGATTAAGGATTTATACTTGCAAAGGTAAATACTTTTAACTTATTTTTCGTTATACGGGCTTGGGTTACGGTATATAAAATACCGCTTGATCGGGCATCAAATCTTCCATCGTTTGGTGGTTAATTGAATAATTTGATCGGCTCGTTTAAACAGTTTTGTTTACTTAAAAGCCTTTGGGGGGTTAATGACCATGTCCCGGATATCCTTGGCAGCATTTTACGAAATGGCCACGACCTTGACATCCGGGTGTAGGCGTACACCCGGCATTATGTCCATAATTATAAAGGTATAGCCGTTGGTTACCCGCCACGGTTATATGCTATGTGGTGTGTCTATTGATCTTTAACCCGGTACGTCCGGGCTACTGAACGCATAAGGAACATGTAATCCGTTCACAAGATTATAAATTTAAATAATTGTCCCAAGATATAAAAGAGTTTGTGCCTTGTGCATTCAAATCAATTTGATTAAACATTTTACAAAAGTGTCGGTTGAATGTATTTATCAGTGTAAACTGACGTATTTTCCCAAAAAGACTAAATGCAGGTACTAAGCGTAATTGGCTGGATATTCCTCCTTAGCATCAATAAAGAGTCTCGCAAGCTTAAGATGCCTACGTTTGTTGAACAATTACTTTTATCTTATTATTGATCCCCTGTGGATTTTATTTCAACAATGGTGATACTTTGATATTACATTCAATGTTGAAATATATTTATCTTTATGCTTCCGCTGTGCATTCATATATTGTGTGGTTTGACTATATTGTTGCCAACTACGTCACGATAATCCCCCACCAGGCCCACCGGTGAGATACGTGGAAATCGGGGTGTGACAGGTTGGTATCAGAGCCAACGTTGAGTGAATTAAACACGAGTCTTTTGTGTTTAATCTCAATGACACAATTGCACATACTTGAGTCTAGACAAGAACATAGGACAAATTCGAATTTATTCCAGTTTGTCTTTTATTGTTTATATGTGATTTAAAAGTTTTGTTAAGCAGGAAATATGCCACCAGCAATTAGAAGAGGAGGAAGAGGCAAAGGGCCGATCACTACTCATAATGATCACGAGGCCGGACCTTCAAACATGCGAGCTCCTTCCAGCACGAGGAGCGAAGAACCTCAGAGACGTCGAAGAAACCTCTTTGAACCTGCAAGACATTCCACCTCGCACAGTTTAACACCTTCATACCGTCACTCTTTTGGACCAGATTCGGAGAACGACCCCAATAACCCTCAACCTTCTTTCATACCTCTCCAGCGATCAGTATCGCACTGTTCCTATGGTGATCCCACTCCTTTCTTCCGAGGTCGGTTCAACCCGGCTGATTATATCCAAGAACCAATAGGATTTAACCCTCTTGGACCAGAGGACCACTTCTCGGAAGATAATGTTGTAGATATGGACGAAGATACGGATCCCATCGAACCCGCAAGGGGCACACCCAACCATCCTATCGAGATCTCTGATGGGTCATCCTTCCATGGAACACCTTATCAGGGTCCCGACAGTTTTCAAGCGCTGTTTAACCAGCATGAGTGGTACTTTACTCCCTCTCACCATTCATCACCTCACCAGCAGCAACAACAACAGGATCCTTCTGAGGATTCGCGTTTCGTGGCAGTTACGCCACCGCTTCCGCCACCAGTTCAACCAGTAATTCCAGATCCACCAAGGCGTAGGAGATCAGGCGCGCAGATGTCTACCCGAGGAGGGGAATTCCATTTTAGCACCCCTCGCCACTCGAGTGCAAGTCACTTTCCGCCAGTGCCTGAAGAGCCACAGTTTGGGGAACCTTCGAGTCACCCTGCAAAGGTGAATTCTGCACCAGTTGCACCACCTCCGCCACCATTTGGGTATGACAACCCTATACCAGCGTACGGCGGTTCCACCGCGTACAACCCGTTTGAGCAGCCGACTCACACGCACTACAACTATAACTATGATGCCGATCCATACGTGGTAGCGGCTAATTACAATGCCCTCCATGGAACCTCTTGGAGACCAGATTACTCAGCACATGGGTATCCAATACCTCCTAGACCTCCGGTTCAACAACCGTCGCAGCAGCCACGTTTTTCTCCACCGGAGCAAGAAGAAATACTCCACCGTCTAAACCGAGTGGAACGAGACTTCGAACAAGAACGTAAGAGTAATCGTGGATTCCTCAAGGGCCTAGCAAACCTACTAAAAGGGAGGAAGAAACGAGATCATTAGTCTCTTTATGTATTATTATATTTACTATTGCAATCAAGTCCATGCGAGGACATTTGCCTTGAGTATTTTAGTCCCTGCGTGGACATTTATCGTATTCAGTCCCTGCGTGGACAATTACATTTCAGTCCCTGCGTGGACTTATCTTTAGTCCCTGTATGGACATCTATCCATGTATTTGGTCCCTGTGTGGACTTGTCTTCTGTAAACCTCTGCGTAGGTATTTATTTATTTAGAAAGTCCCGTTTAGGGCAGTGTGTAACCATTATCATGATTAATGGAATATATGTTATAAATTTCATTTTGATATTATATATGAAATAAATCATTCTTTTTTTATCTGCCTAAATAAAGAATCTTAAGAGTGAAACCTAGCCAGGTGTCATTATAAGACCCGGCCAAGACGGTAAGACCTGATTAAAAGATTCAGATTTCCAGTTAACCTCTGTAAACATGTTAACATTCTTGACAGATGTGATTCGTTAAAATCACACGTGTCATTCTTATATGGGAATCCTTCTAAGGATCCCAAAGCCCAAATTAATGATTTGTAAATCATGGGTTAAATCATCAATGAAGATGATCATTATTAAACATCCGTTAGCGATGTAGTGCCTACGGGCCAAACTTATTAAACATCCATTAGTGATGTAATACCTACGGGCCATGTTTATTGTCATATAAGACAAAAGATAAAACTTATATTATTAAACATCCGTTGGCTTGTATATGCGTGACATTTCTATTTTTATATAAAAATAAAACTTATATTATTAAACGGGTAGACTACGGGTAAGTTGACTGTTAGAAATATGAAGTACCTAGACGGGCCTAGGAACCGTTTAATAATTAAATTATAAAAATACATTATATTTGAACTTACTCCGTTTTTAATGAAACTTGGTTCAAAATGTAGATACAAATATTCTCATTCTAATGACATATTGATTGTTTTATAGAACGTCATATTTTAGAAGTTATATGCGCCAAATAAGTGAAGCAACTGAATTAATTATAATATATAAATAATAAAAAAATCAAATCAAATAATCTAAACATTATGTATACGTATGCATGGTAATAATAGACTTTGTAGAGCTGTACATAGAAATCAATGCATGCAACTTTCGTGTCTTCAACACAAGGCTACGTGTAGCCCCCAAAGTTCTTGGAGGTAGTATAAATAGATACATGCACTTCTGAATGTTTTCTACTCTCTAGCTTTCTTTCGTCCCCCTCTATTTATATTCATATATATATATATATATATATATATATATATATATATATATATATATAGGGTTAGGATCATGGGTGAACAACATCCTTGTTTGTGAACCGTGTGAACTAATCTTGGCCCTTGATTTTGTTTAAGATGATAAGGGGTATGATTGTAATTGTATACATAAACTATTATTAAATTTAAATCTTTATATGCTTAATTGATTTCAGTTACATAACAAGTTAGAATTTCCAAATCTGGTTCCTTCCAAATCTTTAACATCTTTTATATTTTTATAAGATTATCATATTTATCTCTTTAACAAAATCACCATATTCTCATGCGATTTGCTTGATTTCAGATTCGTTGTTCATCAGTTTCATAAACCCAAAAAATCACGTTCATAATTCATCGTTCATCACGTCATATTTCTTCTGAAGATCGATGTCAATTGTATCGTCGCCGGTAGTTGATTGGGTATTGTAGTTGTATTCCCGCGAACATTAATCGGAGACGACATAAGATTCCGGCGAACATTAATCTGAAAACATTCATTCATGGCCGACCCAGACATCGTCATTGATCAGTTGCACGAAACTTTCATAAACCCAGAATGCATCATTGATCAGTTCCTCCCGTCTTTCAATCATTGCCGACGCAAATCATTAAGATCCATGTATATACGTATACAAATTTTTTTTATTATATTCATATAGTTTGCTACAATTTGTTTCATGTGATTGTTTATCCCAAAAAAAAAATTTCGTAGAGATTAATGAATCAGTTTGTTTTAATACACAGAAGTAGATTGAATACAAATAGCCAGGATGTTCATGTTGTTTAGATTACCCCCTATGGTTATACACATATGTACAATTAGTAGCAGTAGTTCGAGTGATCACAGAGTAACTTTTTGACCATTGATTTCCATATATACACATGTGTATAACGTACGAGGGTTGTACGAGTAAAGTTCATGTGTATAGTAATGTTCAAAGTCAAAGATGGTTGTATGTTCAAAGTCAAAGATGACATAGTAATGTCAAGGCCGTTGTTGTATGATGAAAGTCAAAGTTGGCATAGTAACGTTAAGACTATTGTTTTCTTAGAAGACCGACCAAAATCAGGCTCAAAAACACTTCTGTTAGGCATGATTCTTATGTTGTTCCCCTCTGCAGATTGCTGAGTGATGGGCTCCATGGATGCAATATTTTGTTATACTGTGTTTAAATGAAACGTACACATGTGTACAAGAAAAAAAACAGTTGTATACACAGCCTTGTACACATATGTACATCCAAAGAAAGCTAGTATACACTGGTGTACAACCTTGTTCACATATGTACACAGCCTTGTATATATCTAGTATTTTAAAAAATAGTACTTCTATACAGTTACGAATGATCGTTACACATACAATATTTAGAGCCTTGTATATATCTAGTATTTTAAAATAGTACTTCAACAATGGTACTACCACATCCAAACGTTCCGGTTCCAATTAGTCGTGCTGGCTGCATATACATCGATTACATAAACACATCAAACTGGTGCAAATTAAGAAACCTATGAAATTCTAATATTCTATTAGAAAAAAACACAATGTTTTAAGCAACTAGTTGCAAAGTATAGCAAGAACAATACTTAGATTAGAACATCCTTTTGTACATTAGACCTATTCCGGACTATGTTAGGAACACCATTTGCCTGCACATTATCCGTAAACTTAAATGACCGAAAAGTCTTAATATAGCCGATGTGTATTCATTAGCCATTTTAACACCTGCGTACACAGGTTATGCTATGTTTTTTCATTAGCCATTGTAAATGTCTATACACATGTGTACACCGGTTATGCTCTGTTTTTTCATTAGCCATTTTAAATGTCTATACACATGTGTACACCGGTTATGATCTATTTTTCATTAGCCATTTTAAATGTCTATACACATGTATACACCGGTTATGCTCTGTTTTTCCATTAGCCATTTTAAATGTGTATACACATGTGTACACCAGACAAAATTAACATATAGTTCAAAAAAAGTGCAGTATACTGAAATTATCCAGTTCAAATCAGCTTAACATCAATATACACATGTGTACACACTTATACATTGGCATTCAAAAAATTAACATCGAACCATAAATATGTTATTAAACAAACTTTACAACATCCAGCAACTAAAAAGATGTTGCTGATGATAAAAAAACAGAGTAACATCAATATACACATGTGTACCTCGCTGTAATAACAAATCATTATAACAAGTTGCAAACTTTCAAGATGATGCTGATGATAAAAAAACAGAGTAACATCAAGAATTTAGAAGAATCGGACCACAATTTTTTTATTACACAACTATTAGAACTTTAGAAGAATCTTTAAACACAGAAAGAACAAAACCCTAGCTTTCGATTACATATAATCAACCTAAATATAAATAAACTACAATCAGATACGAACACACCAAATAATCTTACCTTTGCTTGGATTCCGGTGATTAAAATCACTGATATTGAGCAAACTTCGTGTATCGATGGTGGAAGCAATGAATCTCCGGTGGAATTAAGAGGGGAGAGACTCAAAGTACGTTTCTTTATTTAGGAGATTAATATGATCTCTTAAAAAACTGAAATATGCTATGATTAGGGAAAGAAAATTACGATAATACCCTTATGCGAATTGTTTATTACTAAATATGATATAATATTTACAAAAATGCCATTACTCTTAGATCTCATCATCTACTAAATCAAAGGTCAAGATTTGTTCATTTTGTTCACAAATGAACCATTGTTCACTCTAGAACCCTATATATATATATATATATATATGTTTTTTTCTTTAGTAATTGTAATAAAGCTCTGCCCCGTTTTAAGTGTTTTAACTCCCGATCACTAATACCCTTTTCGATTGATCTGGAGCCCCATAACGCATGTTAAGGCTCTGCCCGATTAAGTTCGTTGGGGTTCTGTCTCGTGACGTAGGGATAAGGTTGAATTAGGGTTACTATACTTAACACGAGTGCATATATATATAATATTTTTTAAATAGCTCGGGAGTTATACCCAAGATTTATACCAGGAGGCTTTCTAGTTGAATCCTAAAGTTACAAGGTGAGTCCATTCTCCTTTCTCACAGTTTGTGAATCATTCTTCTTTTTATCACCTTTTTGTGATACAACTATATTTAAAAATGCTTTACAAAACCCTAAATGTTTATCAGTTATACTTACAGTGATTAAGTTTTTATATTCTGTAGTAGTTGTTGGGGTTTCTATACATTACTTGACCCTCGTTACTATTGGTCAAAAAGTTAGTCAATAGTAGCATGACCACAAGCACGGGGGAATTATGCCCTAGTAGCCCTAGCCTATAACTAATATTATTTTTACATTGCTATATTAAATCATTGAATATATTTTATAAATTTATATAAGATATATGTTGAATGGGCAATGTGAATTTTGTAATAATAATAATAATAATAATAATAATAATAATAATAATAATAATAATAATCAATTTATGTAATAACTATATTAAATCAGAGAATATTGTAATATATTTAATATGCTATCACATAATTAAATTTATTATTGTCTAAACTTTAGACATATTGAATATATTATTAAATATCATATTGAATATCTATATTATCATTCAAATATACAACGAGAATACCGTTATTTTTGTATTTTATATGTAAACGAGAATATTTCAACTACAAATAACAAGGTGAGATATTTGGGTGGCAACCAATTGGTGGGTCTTTGGGGTTGACCGAATGGTTACGCGTTGGGTATTGATGTGCACAAAATGCAACATATAAATTACATCAATTGTAAGTATAACTGCACAAAATGCAACATATAAATTACATCAATTGTAAGTTTAACATCGATTACAACGAAGTAACGAAGATTACAAGGTTTCCAAAAATAGGTTTGCAGGTAAGGGTTTCCAAATATAGAAAGTATGAGAACGCAGGGCGTTACACTATGCGCATAAATCCATTTTGACCCGTTTAGTCGATTTAAGCAACTTAGTCTAAAACTGGCTCTTTTCTTTTCATACTTCGTAATTCCACATCTAAAATATCTGCTTATATTCCACCACAACTATTTTTGTGGTGGATTTAGCACAACTAACCCATTATCCTAAATTTACCCATCGGTTAGTCATTTTACGCAATTGACCATTTTTAGGCACTTGATACACGAATGTTTATGCCTATAACTTGTATTCATGTTTAATGATTCCCTAATCATAATGCAAGTTCCTAAACAACCCATATGGGTCGTTTCCCCATTTACCCTTCAAGGGCGTCTTGGTCAACTTTAGTCCCTCATTTTACGACGAAGGACTTTTGCTAATTATTTGACCATACCCGCATGTTTAAGTAAAACTTATTTATGCGTACCTAGCTCGGGTCAAAGTATAGACCCATTTAATACCTTGGCTTAATGATTTGCTAATTCATAGCAATGAAATTTCCATATGCCGATTTACCCTGTGAGTATTGTACTCGATAAATACTTGTTAGTCGTTATTTGTCAAATGGTGTTGAAATTACCATTTGACCCATTTCGGCTTTCTCACCATGTGATTATATCTTAAAAATTCATTTCTTTTGCATTTGACCCAACATGGCTTATGCCATATGGTGTCGTTCGAACTTCGACTTTTATCCAACTTTATGTCACCAAATCACCATTTTACCCTTATTGTTCGATTAGGCTTATCTTACTAAGTAGCCATTCCAAAAACTCTTTTGTATATGTCATTTCATGACTATTTACCATTTCAACTCCTTTATTACCATTACCATGGTTTTCATCATTTTATTCGTTCCGACGCATATCATTTCACGTCGGGACTCATATTTAAGATACATTCCGCTATTATGTTTATATCCTCTAAAATGGATATATATATATATATATATATCTATATATATACTATGAATGGGTGTAATTTTTACTTACCTTGCATCCGGTTATGCTCTTTTCGGCGTACTCGATTCGTTTGACCCGCTTCTTTCCCAAGCCTCCATCTAGCTTGTCTAGAGTCAAACTATCATCATCATAATTCATAAGACGGTTAGATTAGTCATCATTAATTATGATTATTCCATCTTACAGATTTTACATCCAAATTCACCATTTGATTTCATTTTGGTCAGTTTGACTTTTAAAGGTCAAACTACCTATTAGCTTACATGATTATACTATGAAACTCGACAATTCATTTATGCACTTGTTAAGTATCCGATAGGCATTATTCTTACGCCACCGTTTTAACTACTTTTCAAGTCTAAGTTCATGCTATTAATAACACCAAATTAACTTAGCTCTAGATTATGGAAGCTAATTATTCATTTGTTAAGCAAGAACTAAAGGTTTCCATTTTCATGTAAAAACCCGTTTCACCATACCATTGGACATTCATTCGAACATCTAATACATGAACAAAATCTCTAATTTCATCATAATATACAAAACCCATTTCAAGTCATATATGAGCATTCACTCAAACTTATAAATTGTTTATGTATTTAGCTCCAACTATCAAATATGATGATTCTAAGCACATGTATATCATCATTTTTACTATTTAGTCAAAAACCCACTTATCTCATACTCGATTAATGGACTAATCACTAGTTTATGGCACAATCCTACAAGTTTGCATCTAGGGTTTGTTCCTAGACATAGATTCAACCCAATATCACTCATATATACAACATTCATCACAGAATCTTTGATTTTGGGTGTTCATTATAAATTCAAAATATCACCAAACATTAAAATTCAATATACCTCATGATTCCCATGATTAGGTGATCGTTTATGTATATTCGTATCTGAATTTGGCCCTCGGTTGATCCTCTAATTGAAGGTATTATTGAGCTAGGGTTCATCACCCTTTATCTCCTGCTCTGGTCGATTGTGTTTTAGTTTTTTTTTATAAATGTTTTAATTAAAACACTTCCTAATTACCCACCTTTAGCCCCTCTTGTTTTGGTTTCTTACTAAGTAGGCTATAATTCCTTATTTATCACTTAATCACATATTACCAACTAGGTTAATTATTCCTAGTTAACTTAGTAGGTTCGGGACCCGTTTTATTTTAAGTCTTGTTAACTCGGGCCTTTTATATGCCTTGTTTTTCCTCAAGGTGTTTATCCTTCTTTTAATTAATATCAAGTTTATTCATTTAAATTCCTAATATTTACCGGGTTAATTTTTACCACTAATGGTATTTTACCCGTCATTACTATTAACGTGGTTTGATTACCAAACCCGTTTTTTGGGTGTTACAGTTTGTATGAAATTTCGGGTCATACATTTTATAGTTTTAATCAGTATACATGCCTCGTTCGTGTTTGTTCGATTCATTTACATGCCTAAGTAATCTATTTTTAACAAAATATTTCACCAGAATATATAAAATATTTCACCAAAATGATAACGAAATCGGGTTAATAAGTATGACACAATTTTTGGGTCGGGTTCGGGTTAAGGTCGGGTCGGGTCAAACATTTTCTATATTCTCCTACCTAATAAAAATTATATATAACGAATAACACGTATACAAAATCATTTTTTTTCACTCTAAAATTATATCAACATTATATAACATGAATAACACGTAATTGGCGGTTATGTCATACCTTTTTTGTTTTTTTTCTCGTCATTAGCACCTTCCTCGTTAGCACGTTCGTCGTCATCGACACCTTCTTCGTTAGCACCTTCGTCATCGTCAACACCCTCCTCAAAGTGTACTACACCTTCCTCGATTTCGTTATCATTTTCCTCAAAGTCGTTAGCACCTTCCTCATACTCTAACTTATGTTGGTTTTCCGTATATGAATGGTAAGTCCCGTATTTGTGTCGCAGATAACTTTGGGCAATGTAAGATGGTTATGCCTCATCTACAAACACCTGGTTCAAATCAGGTAACACGGGACGCACACCCCCGTCATCACAACGAGGCACGGACACAACCTCCTCCTCACCTCGATCAACGTCGGATAACCAAATGCTTTCGGAGATGTATGACTGGTTCGAATCTTCGCCAAAAAAATTACCAATGTCCTAAAACGACATCTTTATGCTTCACAGTCTCAACCAACGTTTTTATTTGAGAATTTTCGTCGGTATTTTGTGAGTTTTGAAGATTTGAATGAAATAGTTCCCGTATGCTTGGGTAAATAAACATTCTCGGTCGATAAGGGGCGTATAGTTCAATAAGGGCGTATGGGGTCACCTTTTCACGCTTTTGAGACTGAACTCCCAGCATGTCAATAATTATACCTTAAATTCATCAAAAGTCGTGCCGGTAAGCCGCGTATAGCTCAATGAGAGGCGTATAGGGTTTAATGCTCCAACTACCACAAACTTATACACCTCTCATAGGGCAATGAGAGGCGTATCAAAACCTATACGCGACCTCTGGGTGGATGGGCACATAAAAAGTGGGGATGTATCAATACCCTCACCCTATATTAAAATGATTTCAAAGGTATGGCTTATCATAACTTAAAATGTAGCTTAGTTAACAATTGGAATTTCTACAACTTCTTTTACATATGATGCTCATTTAACAACTTATTTTATTATTTTGTGATTATGATAAAGTTTGAGTTCATATATTTATTTTAGTTCAGTTGATGAGGGAAAAAATGTTGTTGAGTTAAACAATTGGTGTGATCCAAAAAATTTATGGGCAATAATCCCCTTTGGCTATTCATCCACCATGATGTGTCTTTTTAGGCGTATGGGTTTCGAAAACATTCTTATACAAAGATCTTATTATATATTAAAAATGAATTAGTTTTACACGAAACCGTTGAATACATATGGAGGTAAAGTTTGGATACTTATGAAACCGAACTAAAAATTTATGGCTTAAAAGGGAAAGATGATACTTTAGAGGTTCAAATTATTATTTATGTACTTTTGTTTATTGGAAATTAAATTTTCCTAACCGCAGAAGTCCCGAGTGATAGCCTAATTTAGATATGTGTGTGTTTGTCATCAAAAATTGTCTTGTTCGCTTGTTGTATATAGATAAAGAATGAAAATTATATATACTTCTAATTTACAACATACTTGTGCATATAGTTGTTGTAAATTGTGCATAAATTGTGTTAACTGCTTCTCTTTGTTGAACCCTTAGCTTAGAAAATTGTACATTACTTTTCTATTTTGTCCGGTACATTCATATGCCATATGCCTCACACCATAGCCACATATGATGGAGAGAGAAGAAACAGATCGTATGTATGATGGAGAGATGAGAGCGATAGAGAGAAGAGAAAGCAGTAGAGCAAAGGGAGCCAAAGGTTTCACCAACTGTCGTATTGGAACGCCAAAGGTACATCGTACTCAACCAGCTTCTTACGTGAATCTCAGATCTTCTTCTTGTTTGAAATCGAAGAATATAAGGTTCGCCGTAGTAGCTCCTGTGTCGGAGTTAGGGATTCCAAAGGTAACTACCGCACTCTTCGTATCTATTTTACCCATTTAAAAACTTGCTTTCACATGAAGTTATAAAATTGGTGATGTAATTGTTCTTTGATTTGTTTATTATTCATTTTATTGTGAATTTTAGCTTTCTAAATAGGATCGAGGCTTATTTAGGTGAACTTTTAATTTGGGTCAATCATAGTTATATTTTTTTACTATATTGTTATGCAGATTTTCTTGAAAAGTTTATATTTTTGGTGTTCTTGTCATTGATTTCCCTACAATTTATTGTGAATTTTAGGTTTTTAAAGAGGAATGAAGCTTATTTAGGTGAACTTTTAATTTGGGTCAATCATTGTTTTGTGTTTTTTAACGTATTATTAATAGAGAAAAATGCCCGGATAGTCCCTGTGGTTTCACCTTTTTTCACCTATAGTCCCTATCTTTCTAAAACTACTTGAATAGTCCCCAAGTTTTCACGTTTTGTTCTCGGATAGTCCCTGGGTCTAACTTCAGTTTGTTTTCTCTGTTAAAATGATGTGAAATGACAAAAATACCCTTTCCTTAAAAGACCAAACCATAGGGACTATCCGGGCATCTTCTTCATTTTTATTTATAAAACCCCACCACCACACTTCATCTTCAACCTCCACCCACTATCACTCTCCTCCACCCTCCACCATCACCGCCACAGTCACTCTGCTCAAATCTAAAAGAACAGAAGTGAGGGATTACCGATTGAACCGCCTAGGAACCCATTTTCCAGCAGTTTTACTCACATCCCACTTCTCTTTTTATCATACCTTCAACTTATAATCTAGCTAACCTCCTGTTTTTGCATTATCAATCTCAACATCAGATTTCTCGAGATTACATTCCCTGACCCATCTCTGTATTCAAACATTTTTTTTCACTAATCAAACTCAATACTACATATCAATCTTCATTGATTCAGTCAACAAGAATGTAAAACATCCAAAAAAATCATAAAATTTTGCAACTTTCGTACCTGGATTCACTGAACAACAGAGAAATTATGCAACTTTATTTGTTAATCATAGCTGAATGACAGTTTAATCGGCAATCAACGGAGGTTAATCGGAAGTCGGTCGGTGGTGGGTATTCATCGGCCAGAAGTGAATGTCGACGGTGGATGGTAATGGCAACCGGCCGGAACAATCGGAAGTGATGGGTGACGACAATAGGTGGTCGGTTGATGGTATTGGAGGTGAGGTAGGGTGAAGGGTAGATGGTGGTTGGGGTGGTAATCGGACACGAGGAAGAAGGTGGGTTGGTTGGTCTGACAACATTCGGAGGATAAATTAGCACACACCACTGTACCACACACCACTGCTCCGCCGCTGTGCCACCACCATCGTCATCACGTATCAATCACCCACCATACCTCCACTCGAACCACCTCCCTGCCGTCGCGACCAGGTGGCCGGAGACCACCCGTCTCGATCTCGCCTCTCTCTCCCTCGGTTCTCTCTCTCTCTCTCTCTCTCTCTCGGTCGAATCTCACTCTCTCTCTTGGTTATGCAGGTTATGTGTGTGTATATTGTGAGATAAAACTAATGGGGGCTAGGGTTTTGAAGAAGATGAAGAAGATGCCCGGATAGTCCCTATGGTTTGGCTTTTAAGGAAAGGGTATTTTTGTCATTTCACATCATTTTAACAGAGAAAACAAACTGAAGTTAGACCCAGGGACTATCCGAGAACAAAACGTGAAAACTTGGGGACTATTCAAGTAGTTTTAGAAAGATAGGGACTATAGGTGAAAAAAGGTGAAACCACAGGGACTATCCGGACATTTTTCTCTTATTAATATTATGCATGACCCTTTCTTTCTTAGTTTCTTGGGCTAAGCTTTGACTTGTCTTTTGCCTAAACCAGTCCAAAGTTAGTGTTTTGATCTGTATTTTTAAGAAACTTTACGAACGGATAAGTTAACTAACTGTCTATTATTTGGCATATTTTGTTTGTGGGAGCTTTTCCAGTGTAGCTGTTTGTGCTTGTCTTGCCGGCGCAACGCTCGAAGATTGTTTGGTTTTCTGCCAAAATGGAGATAGGGCCAGCGGTTAGTTTTTTTTTTTTTTGGCTATCAAGTCTAAGTTAATACATAGTTAAAACGGTTTGACACCTTAATTACATGGTTTAAAGCGTGTCTAGACGCGTTCGACCCAACTAATTTGTGTGAAACTTGTTATAGTAATCGTGTTAACTGTGTTAGTAGTTTCACACAACACGTTTAACCTTTGTATTAAAACGACTTAGTTTTGTAACCTTTGTAAATAAGCTTAGAGGAAGTAATCTGAGTAAAGTGAAGAAGCCGCATTTGGATCAGCTTTTATAAGAACCCTAGAGTTGAGTTTAGCGGAACGTTTTCTAAGTAGATCAGGTAAAATCAACAACTTTGAATCAGTGAGTTTTAGCGGGTATCAAAAAGATTGATTCACAAATTAGTTTCTTTCCCGGTAAGATCAGTTATCATAAATTTTCAAATCGTGTCATATTTGGTAATTGGTTTATGTAAATCTTGATTGATTCCATTGTATTCTGGTAGTGTATCTATGTTTCTATGTTACAAAGTGCTTTATTCATGCGTGATTCTATATTTTTTTTAAGTATATTATGGTTTTTTTTTATTTCATTATATGGATGAACAAATGAATAGTCAAACCTACATCAACAAAATTGTTGAAAGTGCAGTTTGTTATTCTAAATTCCATGAAAATATGTGGATATTGAGAAGAGGAAATTGGAACACTTGGAAATGGAATCGATGAAGAAAGTGTTGGCAGCGTCAACATTCAGGGAGGCCAGATGGCAAATTAGCAAGTTAAGACATTTTGTGTGTATTTTTTAAATTTTGTTTATTGTAGCACAGATTAGCTATGCAATGGGAGGCATATATATGCAGTTTTTTTTGAAGAATCAAGGCCCGATCTTACCCAAGTTCTCTATTCGAGGTACTTGACCATATTCTACACCATATGTGTACAAAAGTGTATACAAGGGTGTTAAATGGGTTGAACCAACAAGAATTAAAACTCAAAAATGCTTATGACGATGCCCTTTTCTCATGGCACCAAGTAGTTTGGTAATACTGCGAACAAGGGCTTTGTATAAACTCTGTAGCTTTTTTGTTACAAATTTAGTCCACTGGATCAATGCTTGATATACAAATTGATCATTTTTGCAAATCGAAACGTGAAATAGACATTGATTTTCATGTGCTAATAATTAAGGAAATAATAGTTTTATAGAAAATGGTCAAAAATACTTGCCACACACTGCGATTGCTTCCAAGACAAGGCCAATGTTGAGAAACGTGGCGAGACAATATTACCCCAATTAGAGGTTTTTTTTACGTAGTTAATATCGAATGCTATTGATTATGATTTTTTATTGATGTTTGCTTTTTGTCTTCTGGTTTTTAATTGGTTTTCTTTTGATCTCAACGTGATAGAAACTCAACTCAAAAATGATGAAGACTCTTGATTGTGCAAAAAAGGGTTATGCTGGTATGTCAACTCGCCAAGATAGAAACTATGTACTCTTATAGTGTTAAAAGAAGGCATTACATTGCTTTTATTTTTGAAATTTGAACATGCATATATATATATATATATATATACTACACTTATATATAGACAAGACACTGCACTCTGCACAGAACAGAAGGCTCATACGCTCTGCGAGAGTCAAAAGAGTCAAGACGGCAAAATTTACGGGTCAGGCGGGGTTGGTAACGGGTCAACAGGTTCCGGTTCAAGCTGGTCATTATGGTAGAAGTCAACATAATTAAGTCAAGTTGTTTTGACCCACATACTTTTTGTCCTTTATTTTATCTTTTTTATAAATAATGCATCATTTTCATACATATCTCGATTGAAATTTTCTTGATTCTTTGTTTCTTTTCAGAATGTTCGAATAACACCATCACCAATGGAGACCACATTCTTATACAACTCCACTGACAAAAGGCTGCTGAAAGATTTTGGGGGTATAGAATTTTTAGTTTAGGGAAGTCAGGACTTGATTTTTGGTTATATTGCTAGATGTCATTTTTTTGTGTATAACATCTGTTGATTGATATGGGTTTAGCTAAAGCTTGATTCTTTTAGAAAATTTGATGATTAAATGCTGCTGATTTTCTATGAAGAGAGTTTTGGTTTTTTTTTCCTTTTTTTTGCGTTTTGTTGGTGTTGAGAGGCCGCGGAAACTGTTATAAATGATGAAAAAAGATCTTTATCTAGCATTCGACAAACCTGCGCACGCTTCACCAAAAATAGTTACAATTTTATAAATGAAAAATAATAATTCAGTTATGCCTGGTAATGCTACCGAACCGATGTTGTAAACGATTGATGTCGTAATGAACATTACTCATTGATGTCGTAATGAACATTACTTGTAATGAACGACGCATTGTTTTAGGCCCCCCGCCGTAACGCGGGGGGTGCTTAATACTAGTTGATTTTAAATTAGAACAACTATATTAAAACATAATTGACTATACGAATTAAGGCATAAATTTTTTTCCAATAAAGGAAATAATTAAATTTCCCGGGTTACCAAGTCGAAATAAAGCAAATTACAAATATACCCCAAATGTTTTATTTCAAAGAGCAGTTATAAAAATTACAAACATGTCATTATATTAATCATTTGATTTACACAATCAATGGGTAGGATTTGTTTACTTTGTTTATACAAACACTATGGTTCACTCATAAACTCACCCTCTATATATATATATATATATATATATATAGGGTAAGGTTCCAACGTGAACAACCTCCCAAGAGTGAACTGCGTGAACAAATCTTGACCGCTGATTAATATGATCTTGATTATTTAAAGGGGTGGCATGATTGTAATTAATAGGTAAGATTTTATTGTTTTATTAAAATTAAAAGGGTAGAAGGGTAATTATATTATTTTGCTTATTTAAAACTAGGAAAGAAAATTATTTCCAATAATAAGAGAGTAAATCCCGTAAATATACCATGTATTATACACATGTGTACTATCGTGTTGGAATGTATAGAACAGTAGAACACGGCGGTACACATGTGTACTACGGAGCTAAGACAACAATGTTGCGGGTCACATGTGTACTATACCATGTATTATACACATGTGTACTATCGTGTTGGAATGTATAGAGCACAGCAGTACACATGTGTACTACAGAGCTAAGAGTTATACACAATAAAAAAGATGACTGAAAACTCTAGTTCAACCAAAAAAAGACTAAAACTATAATTCGAATCTTGCTACTATGACAAAAAACAATGACAATATTAAAATAAGTTAAGATTATCCTAACATATTTAAAATAAGTAATTGTTTTGTAGATGTCGAAAATTTTGGTAACTGATGATGATTTAAATATGGTAGGATTTTGAAATTAATAAGACAATAATTTAAATTCAATATTTATATAAAGTTACAATCTTACCCTTATTAAATGTATGTGGAATCAATGGTTCAGATCAGTTCACGCGGTTTACTCTTGGAAATTTGTTCACGTTTGAACCTAATCCTATATATATATATATATATATATATATATATATATATATATATATATATATATATAATTTTATTCCTAAATTATCCCTAGGTAATATCAATACGTAGACAAAAAATATATTTGATCTTCTATATATTAGGCATGAGCGTGGTACCGGTATCGTACCGAACCAATACTGGTATCAAAATTCATCGTCAAAACAGGATACCAGTACCGAAATATTCGGTACGGTACCGTACGAGACCACTATTTGAAAGTAAAATTCGGTATTTTAACGGCACCGTACCGAAGTGGTACCATACCGAAAGTACCAATATTAAAAATACTAAAAAGTGGGTACCGGTACCTAAAAAGTTCGGTACGGAAATTCGGTACCGGTACCCAATACTAAATGCTCATTCCTACTATATATGTTTGACCAGGTGATACAGTATCAGGACTAGATTTGTTATATGGCGTTCTATATGAACACCCCTTATGTAACTTTAATGACATTATCGCAATCCAATACAATATCCTTAGTCTAAAAATATATAATTAATTCTTTATAATATTAATTATGTCTCTACCTTACAACAACTTTTCTTTAAACTACACGCATATTTACACGGATCTATACGAGGGAAGCATTCACCGCAACAACATTGCTCGTAAGTACTTGGTTTAGGAACACAACGTGGAACACAATCTGGCGGTGGAACCCCAAATGCTCCCATGTAACTATGTTCATTTCTTTCATGACCTATAGACCCAAAAATGATAATATTGATTAGCGTCAATATTAAAAAAAATAACATTATAAATTGATTATAAGTGTAGAACTTACATCGATGACACACCAATAACAATAGAAAGCCTATATAGAACACCATCACTTGTAATTCCACAAGTCTCGCCATTATATGATATTTCAATTATATTACCCCTACTAAATATAGAGACGAGTGAAAAAGGTTTGTATTGTTAGAGTGAAGATACAACTATATTTATTTACACAAGTGAATATCATCTATTATGCATGTTCACAAATTTTGCCTAAATTAAAGCGTTACTTTTTTTGTTGTGATAAACAGGGATGAGACAATACCAAAGAATACACCACTAAATTTGATAAAAAAAACACGTCAACTTTGAAACAAACTAATCTTTGGAATGTGTTAAACATATTAATCTCTTATTCACACATAACTTGATACATTTGTGCTTCTCATAAATTGATTTACTTGTCACAAAGCTTTAGCGAGTGAAACCAATGAAAATGGTTTTTGTTAGAATTTAATAAGTTTATATGGGGAAGGCTAGAGATGGCCAAATCATTTTTTGCAACATTTAGAGCATGTTTGGCTAAAGTCATTTTTGAAAAGTTAGAATGTTGTGACTTTTTGAACTAACTTATTGACTTATTAGCTTTTATTCATTCTACATCAATAAGCTAAGCCAAACACTTTTTTTTAAAAAACAACTTATTGACTTATTGGCTTTCCCACCCTATAAGCTAATCCAAACATTTTTTTTAAAAACTTCTTTTCAAAAATTCATAAGTCAATAAGTCCTTTTCCCAAAAGTCCTTTTTAACTTAAATAAGCTTAGCCAAACATGCCCTTAGTGGTAGGCAAATTTTTTAGATATTTGGATTTTTCAGGAAAAAAATGATCAATAAAAATAGAGATAAAAATTACAATATTATCAATAATAATAATAATAATAATAATAATAATAACAATAATAATAATAATAATAATAATAATAATAATAATAATAATAATAATAATAATAATAATAATGCATTTTAATACTAATAATGCATTTTATTTTACTAACTACTAAGCGTTTATTCTGTGTCCGAAGAAATTTGGCCAAGAACCAATGCGCGATATGCTTCATGTTCCTCGGTTAGTGGATGAGTTAATTTTTCATCCACCTCTTCGTCATGTATTCTTCCTTCAACAATTATTTCATCTTCGAGACTCGAAATGTCTTGTATATGACCCATCGATTTCAACTAGTCCTTTGAGAAAATATACATCTCTACGTCCTCAGAAGTGAGCCTTTTCCTTATGTCCATAAAGCTCTGCCGCATAAAGAAAAAAGCCGATTTTGAAGCTATCGTAGTAGACGTTTAGATGGTTAGTAGGTCACAGGTCATAACGACTAGGATGGAAATTGGGTTTTATTTCCTTTCCATCAAGTAAAAAGGTCAACAATTTATCGTGTTGTGCTTATAATGTCACACCCTGACTTTTGCGGAAGCGTGATTATGGTGTGACTTTCTTAATATCATTGCATTCAATAATAACATCAACTATAAAACCATAGGTTTGTCATCCGTAAAATAAGTTCAAAACATAACAACATTGTTTTAAAACGTAGACACCAAATTCAAGTTTTACAAATCGTACAATTGTTTTTGAGTTCAATAAGGACTCGTCAAAAGATATTGAACAATACCAAGGTTTGGAAAACATGTCTCGTCCAGGAATAAGACACACCGTCCAAACTCAAAGACCATGGATGACATCTTTATTCTTAACGCAGCATAAAAACTTCCAACGCCCGCCAGATCCATTAAAATTTCCTAAAATACATGTAGTTTGAAAAACATCAACAAAAGTTGAGCGAGTTCATGTGTTTGTTTGTGTGTATGTATAAACCTTTGAAAATGTTGTAAGTATGTATGTAAGTCCCTGGTATGCAGCAATAAGGAAAAAGAGATCACCAATGGTTTGCAAGGCCATTGATATGTGTGAAGTGATGCAGGAAGACTCAAACCTAGCAGATTTGTTACCCGGCTTCGGCTGGAAGACATAGTCACCACATGGTCCATCCTGCGGACTCAGGGGTGGGGCTTGCTATACTCAAATAGATCTATCACTCATGCCCCTCGGTCCTAGCCTTAATCACCCTACTCATTCACATGATCTAGTAGTAAAAACCCTCCCTACGCTAACCATACCATGTAAGTAAATGTCTGTAATAGTTTGTAACATGTATTTCACCCCCGAAGTATAAAACTGAAAACACTAAAGAGAAAAGGGGGACATGAACTCACTGTATTGCGTCTTCAGTATGTGTAACCCAAGTCTCCTCAGCCAACACGACTACCTACAGTGTACTAACGTCTATTAGACGAACGGGCCGTGCCTTTGCTTAGTATGAAGGTTTTTGAGTTACGTTTCTTGTGTTCCCAAAATTATTCCAGGTTATAACTATTAGTTAAAATAATTATTTTAACTTTAAATTATAGTTAATGCTTGGAATAGTTGTTAAACAATATTTCGTATTCCTACTTCTCAAGTATTTTAACTTCGTATTTCCTTCCCAAGGGTGTTTATATTTGTATATCTTGCCAAGTAATGGCGTCGTATTTCGGTGTATTGTTCCAAATAAAAATATGTTAATATATTCCCAATATATATTTCCAAAACCATATCTTTCAAGTCTCACTTAAATATATATAAACTTATTTTGTTCAATCATGTATTGTCCCAGAAAATATATATTTTTCTCAAAAATTATATATCTTCTAAATACTAGGAAAATATATTTTTAACTCCCAAAAATAATATATTTTCTCGTTGTAAAAAATATGATATACTTGGTAATATTCACGAAATCATATTTTCACTTCTTTCATTTCCAAAACAAGATTTACCAAAAATATAGTGTAATGGTATATCCCGAAATATTTCATAAGTTACGTTTTTGTGTTCGGTTTCACAATATTATGTGTGTAACTTAAATATTTATTCCTTGTGATTTTTGGTATTATTTTGGAGTTGTAATTTCCATGGTATTTTGTAAGTTATATTATTTTATCCTAAAAATGATACAACTAGTTCACAATATAAACAAACAATCACACAAGCGTTTTAGTATAAAATATATATTCCTAAATATATATTTATCAAATTTTATTTACGAAAATCAACCTCCGGCACTTAGTATTTTTGTAAATAAAATCATGGCGAAGTTTATTTTGAAAACCAAGTTAAAAATATATTTGTAACACTTGTTAGGAAAATATTTTCTAAGTGTTGAAATTTTAGAAAAATTTCGCCAGAGTTTCCTTTGTAAATGGAGGCGTCCATGCTTACTAGCATATCATTTTCTTTTGTAAAATCATTCAATCAATTCTCAATTATCAACATACTATCTCTAATTACCAATCTTGACAAAAATAAGCATAAACCATAAACTTATGAACTTAAAAAATTTATAAAAACATGTAGTAACTCACTAGCATACTTAGTAAGTCTTGTTATCTTCCAAAATGTGATTGGTTCCTTAAAATCTTTATTTTTGAAGAGTTTGAATATTTACAACTTCTAGTCATGATTTCTAAAAATATTTCTTTGTGAAGTTTTCTTATTACACAAGTGTTTCTACACTTGTTTATCCACTAAAAATATGTTAAGTTTGTGTAAGATCCAAGTTTTAACAAAACTCATACTTCTCACTTGGTTCTTTCGGAAAACCACTCATGGATCTTTAGATCTACAATATTGGAACTTACTTTGATCTTTGTTTATCAAGAAAACATGTATTTATTTAAGTTCATAGTTTATGTGTGGATGATTCCATTATCCACATACCTCTAACTTTCACATCTTGCTAGTTCATGTCCTTAAACATGAGCTAGCAAGTCCATGTGATGAACCATATCATTTCAACTAGCATACAACAAACAACAAGCATAACAACACAAGAATAACATGATTTCTTCATTATTTTAACCATACTTCATCACTTTGTTAGTTTATGTTTCAAGACTTGATTATGTTCTTAGTGTTTCTTGATATTTCACCATTCTTTTCACTATTATCCATCAAAAATATGAAGAAGATGAAGATCTAAGACACTTACTACTAGCACAAAGCTAGGGGAGTTCAAGAGTGTAAATGTGGTGGTTAAAAGAAAACGAGAGCGGTCCTCGAACTTCCGAACATACCAAGCTTGCTTGTATGATCTCCAACACCCTTGGATGCCTTTAGATTGCTTGGAAAATGAAGTGAGGGTGGTGGTATGGTGGTGGATGTTCTCGGCCGATCAAGAGGGAAGAAGGAGAGAGTGTTGTTTGTTGGTTGTGAATGAAGTGTTAGAATGATCATTACCTAGTGGTTTAAATAGAAGTCTTCAACAACTATGGTCCATTAGTTAACATGTTCCCCTAGTACCATGCATTTCTAATAAACTAATCAAGAAATTAAGTGGGTGTGCCCCACTTTCACAACCGGTTTTGAACGGGGGGGGGGGGTATAGGGTTAGTTTTCAATTGTTTAGTTACAAGCTAGTTAGAATTTAAGTGTTAAGTTGGTGCATCAAGGTGTGTTATTAATTATATAATGTGTTAGGGTGTCCGGGGACCCTAACTAGCTCAGAAAAATAAAAACAATGTGTTGGACAATATTTTTGTGTTCCGGGTAAAGTCCGGTTGTTCGGTTGTGTTGGGATTGAACCCTACCAGAGGAACAGATAATGTAAAGCCAAAACCTGTTCACAACAGTGGATTCACAATAAGCAGATGTTACACTAAGCTTTCCCCTTGACAGTGGTTACCTATCTGCTGATACACTCTAAACACTGCTCAGAAGAACAACTGATGAACCAAACACTGATGAAACAACTAAAGACTGCTGAAGACAAACACTGAGCTATATCTACTGCTGTTTCTTAAGTACTGCTGAAGATCCAAGCACTGCTCATTCAAAGACTGATCACCTTCTGAAGAAAGCACTGATGTTCAAAGTAATCCATGCTTAGGCTACAACAGTGGAACGTGAACAGTGTTAGACTTGTTTTGTATTGTTTTATCAATCAGTTGTTAGACATCAGTAGTTTTGTTTAGATCAGTGTTTATAAGTTGTTAGGCTGTTAGATGTCACTATCATGGTGACGTCAGCTGAGGTACATCAGTAGTTTGGTTTGCCTATAAATGGAGCGGTACTTTGTACTGTTACATTTGATTCGTTTTGAGTGAGTTTTTCTCCTCAATTCAATCCTTTCATCTTGTGCAACCAACCCTGGAGTATCAGGCTGAGGGGGAGTTTAGTCTGTAAGCTTGCATTGTAACCTTTTGCTTTTAATGTAATCTTTTGACTAAATGAAGAAGCAATTGTTTATCAAACTATATTCTCCTATGGTTGTGTTTACAAAGTTTGTTATTCATTTCCGCTGCACTTAAAACTGCTTATACATATTTGATTTGTTCAAACATCACAAACAAGCACAATCATGACAGCCTCAGATCCTAACAATTGGTATCAGAGCCTGGACAGTCAAATTCGATCTAACAATCAATTTGACATAACAGTTCGGCTCAAAATTCAATTGATACTAAGGATGGTTGCATTCAGTTGAAAAACAGAGTAACGAATGAATCATGATCAAAATGGCTATTTAGAAGCTCTGTAAATCAACCAAGATGTCATATGACACACAAATTACACGCAACAAGTGACATCATGCACAAGTCACTCATAATTTTCAGATCTGTAAAATATCTGATAAACTATGGGATAGTTAGATTTTCAAATTGATTTCAATTGTTGTTTTGATATTTGTGATGTTTTCACTAAATGCTAAAGTATGAACCTCAGATTAACAAAAACCTATGTTCTTAAATCATTAGTGTTTTTGATAACATAAAAGAGGGAAATTAAAACTTTAGTCATTCAGATCTTATGTATTGAAAACAGGTTGAGTTCCTCAAAAGGACAAAATCAACTATGTTAAAATACATTAAGAAAATCAGGAGTCAAAAATGTCCAGATCATAGGTAATGAGAAGGTTGGCATAAGTATGTGCAGAATTGACCAAATCTCTCAAAACATTATTGCAAAATGATTCTGGAACAAGTATTCCTTCAATAACTACCCCTCAGTAAGTATTTCAATACTTACGATTGGGAAGGGTAAAAAGGGAAGAAGAAAATGAACAAATCTCAAAGTGTGTTTATCTCAAAACTTTTGAAGCCCAAAAGAAAAGAGTATAAGCATAAAACACTTATGAGATCAAAATTGGGTAAACAGTGATCATCATGCAACTGTGTGCTTTCATCAAATACAGGAATAAGTTCAGGTATCTATGGCATCTCCAGTGATTGTCCTTAAAAGAAGAATTTACAATCAATTGTCAAGAAAAGACCCCAAACAATGGTCAAAATAACTTGAGAATGATATGATCATGAACTTATTTGAAAAATTGTTAGATCCTTTTGATGATTTTTAAAACATCCTTTATTTTTTATTAAGGTGTTTTTCTCTAAATAAAACCAGATATATATATTACTTTTTATAAAATATATTTTGTACTTTTACTCATTTTTGATAGTAAAAGTTCTTCTCTGGTCAGGATGAAATTTCCTTATTTTTGTGTGAAATTTCTATCCTAAATCTGATCAAAAGGAAATGGCACACATATCAAGGTCATGTTAAGCTCATGTTTGGTTTTCACAGATCATAAATTGATTGCAAATTGATTTAGACTACTGAGATACTCATGTTCAGGTTCAAGTAATTAGACACAAAATGAGTTGTGTTGGTAGAAAAGTCTTCATCATCTGGGATGCTAAACCATTGTCTGGAATAATGGACAGATGGCAAAACCTTGAACAAAATTTCTGAAGATAACTGCTGACAATTTAATCTTGATATTATACATCTAAAATGTATTTTGAATAGCATTTCTGTTTCTCAACAGATGATAGATAAGATATTGTGCTTTCACGAGACAAAATCAATTCCTACATCTGAACAAACAGATGCTAAAATTATCTGTCAGTAGTCAAAACACTGCTGCACAACCAGTTGTTATACTAATTTTCTTTAACCACTGTTGCACCTTAAATGTTGTTGTACCTCAACATCTGCTCTCTAAAGTCTGTCCACTGCTAAGAGTCAACCTCTGCTTCTCCAAAAACACTGATGTTTAAAATCATTGTTCCATCCACTGATACATCCACTGTTTCATTTCATTACCGTTGTAACTACTGATGATTGTTCCATCAGTAGTTGTCAAAACAACTGTCCTCCATTATTTACCATTCCATCAGGGGTTGGCACGTGGTCAGTTTTTAGCCGTCAGATCATTATAACCGCTGCCACATCAGCATCCATTTTTCTTCTAAATAAAACCCTGCCCTAAACCCCAAACAGGGTTTTACACTGTCGAATTGAATTCCAAAGTTCTCTTCTCAAAGCAGTTTCCAACCCTTCTTCTCGAAAACATTCTTCGATCTTCTTCATCAAAAATGACGAAATCAAAACCAAAACCAAAAACAAAACCATCCTCTTCCTCCACTCCAACAGACGCCACTCAAATGGCCGCTGAAACTACGGAGATTCGCTACAAATCTCCTCACAATTATGTGGGCATACTTACACAACCCACAATCGACAACACCTTTGACTCCATCATTGACATCCTGTCTGCATCAAAGTACAAAACTTTGATAACAGAAGACGCTCCCATTTACCTTGATACCCAGAGAGAGTTCTGGAAAAATGCCACATTCGAAAAACAAGATGGTGTCATCACAACCATCAACTCCTCAATACAGGGTAAGAAGGTTCAAATCTCTCCATAATCTATCTCTGAAATCTTTAAACTCGATGATTTGAAAGGAAAAACCTCATTTTCTAAAGACGAGTTGAAAAAGGATTTCATAAACAGGGGCTATGCAGAGCAACCGAAAAGGGATACCTTACAAAAAGGTTACTTTCCTTCTGCACCCAGATTTTTATTTCACACATTATTGATGTGTGTTTCAAATAAAACAACGTCTTTTAATGAAATACCAACAAAAATTCAATGCCTGGGATATGCAATTTTAAACGACAAAAACTTTAATTACTCCCAGGAAATATTTGATGATTTGGTAAAAAACGTTGATAATAAGGCATTTCTGCTCTTTCCAAGATTTCTAAGCTACTATTTTGAACCAAAATTTGTAGAGAAAGATGTAGATTTGCCCAAACAAGGTGCCTCTTTCAAAATAAACTGTTTAACACCTAAGACATTCTCTAGAATGTTGGCACCGATAAAAACAAAAGCAGAGGTGCCTGAGCAGAATTTAGCAGATGAAACTGCTCCTCAGGCAACTGCTGTTGAGCCCACTGCTCCAGGTGATCAAAGTAGCACACCCACTGTTTTGAAACCCACACCTGCCACCACCAAAAAGACCAAAAGAAAAACATCCAGAAAACCCACTAAACCCAAAACAAAGGCAACTCTGGAAGATGAGATCCCAGAGCAACTGCCAGTGACAACACAAATGTCACAAGAAACCACTATTGCTACTTCCTCACAGCAGTTGGTAGAAAAATCTCAACCCCAGCCTCAAACTCCTCTTGCATCCTCACAAAAGGATCAAGTTGTAAGCACAGGGACCCCACAATATGAAGCTCTGGATCCACTCGGATCTATCTTCCACAGTCTTGATCAAGGATATGTCTCTTTCAACACCCATACCCTCACCAATCATATTGCCACAATGAATAATACCCCTGTTGCATGTAGTTGTTATTGCACAGACACAAACCAGTTCCTCTCAATCACCCATTACTGAGAGCATACCTCCACAAGTGACTGGGTCTGATGCTTATACCTCTGTTATCCCAGCAACAGCTGAGGAGGTTACACCCCTGAGTTACAAGTAACTCTCGGTGGTAGTTCAAGTGGAGCAGCAACTACAACTGATGGATCAACAGATCTTCAGTTGGACAGTTGTTTCATCAATAAGACTCCCTTGAAGGAAATTTCTTCCATAGCAACATCGGTAACCACCAATGAGTTAATTCTAACCACTGGTATCATCAAAGGTATATCGAGTGCTGAAGAAAGAAGTCCCCAGTACCAAGAAAAAGGGGCATCAATGGATGATTTTTGGGACTCAGTTCCTAAGTCACACATTGATACAACCACTACTGGTGGGGATTCAGATGATCCTACTATTGTAGGCGATGATTCAAAATATCAGTAATTGACGGATATAGTTGAAAAACTTGAAGATTCAGTTGCTGAAATTAAAGATATGGTGCAAGAGATTTTAAAAGCTCAAAAAGCACAAGCTACTGCTGCTCCTGCTCAAGCACCTGCACAACATGCATTTGCTGCAAATGAGCTTTGGAATATTTTTCAACCCATGCTTGAAAAACAGCAACAAATGGCTGATCAAAAGCATGCAATTCAAGTACAAATGCTGACCAACATGGTGGAATCAAGGCTTAAAGACACTTAAGCAGATATCAAAGCTATAAAGGCCAGCATACAAAAGCCTGCCCACAGTGGAAAAGCTCCATCTTCCATCCTCTTCATGAGTACACCCCTTGCAGATAATGCCAAAAAGGGGGAGAAAATCAAGTTGAAAAAGAAAGGAATAGAAGATGGGCTGCATATTGAAACAGAAGAAGAAAAACAGTCATCTAAAACATCTCAAACCACAAAATCAGTAGTTACAAAAACGGCTGGCCATAGCTAAACAGCTGCCATATCATCAACACACACACCTCCAACATACACCACTCTATCACACACCATCACAACCACTGTTCCACCACCATCATCATCTACAATCATATCATCACAACTGCCTCCTTCCATAAAGCAGAAGACAGCAGATGTTACAACATCTGCTGTAATGACAACAGTGATTGAAACACCAGTTGTTTCAACCACTGTTAGTCAATCACAATCACAAACCACTGCTATCCAATCTCAAACCACTGATCCACCCAAAACATCATCAACCTCTCCTACATTAAAAAGGAGAAGGGTTTTCATTCCTGATGATGAGTCATCACCACCATCAAATACTACCTCATATCTTTCATCCCCTGCTCAGAAGCAGAAGACATCTGCTGACATATCAGCAGTTGTAATGACAACAGCGGTTGAAACACCAGTTGTTTCAACCACTGTTAGTCAAACATCCACCACTGATCCCATCATTCCAACACCACAACCTCCAAAGTCTCACAAAAGAAAAAGAGAAACAACACAGGCTACTGATGAAAAGTATGGTCCTGTTGCTGCTAAATATCCATTGGAATTAGAAGCCGTGAAAAATGAGATGAAACAGTTTTACACTGAAGATGATCCTACAAAGAGGAAATTTCCTTTTCTCATAGGTTTCATAATTCCAGAAAATATGGATGAATATCTCGAAACTAAAGCAAGACAAGCAAGGATAAGAGCCAAAGTTGAATGCAAGGATGAAGGTGATGAAGCCATTTTGGAAAGAAGGGAATTCCTGCTCAACAAAGTTAAACAAATAGAAGAATATGCAAGTGATCTGAACAAAGAAATGTCAAGTTATTCCCTGAAGCAGAACAACGAAATGAATTGAGGAAAGAATATCTTGCATACATAATGAAAGAACAGTTCTATCTTGCTGAAGAAACAAAATTCAAAGACTGGCCAATCATTGCACTAAAGCATGAGGCTAACAGAATTGAAAAGATTAAACTTGATCCACGGAAGAAAAAGACAGCTCCAAATTGGAACAAATACAACAAATTCATAGCTAATCTTATTTCCGAGAATAAAAGGAAGAAGCAGGAATTGGTGGATGGAAAGGTGGATACTGCGGATGCCATAGCAAAATGGTCAAAGCAGCAAACTGATGAAGCTTATGAAAGGCTTGAGAAGCAGAGGTTGAAAGTCTCTGACATTCCTAAAAAGTCTAATTAGAAAAAGCTACAGGAGCAAGTCAAAACCTTTGAAACACAGATCAGCACAGCAGAAGCTTTTGTCACAAAATTGAGAAAAGAAAGGAAGGAAATGCTGTCTGCTGAAGAAAAGAGTAAAGAAGCCGATCAGATTGAAGAAGCTATCAAGAAAATAGCTTCAGATAAAGAAAGATTAGCAAAACTACAAGACCTAGCCAAAAAGGTCAAAGTAGCAAGCCAAAAGTCATCAGCAGATGTCACAAACAGTGAGCTGTCTGACAAAGAAGTTGAAGCGGACTTAGCTGCAGCTAATGAGATTATTGAAAAAGCATTCACACGAGTATCTGAAGCTCATGATACTGCTCTACACTTCTTCTCTAGGCCAAACACTTTAAGTTCATCAGTCAATAAAGCTCTCCCAAGAAACCCATTTGGTTTTAAAATACTAAAGTGGCTCTCTGATCAAAAGACCCATGTATTGACTCTAATCAGAACCAATGGAGAAGTGAGGCATAAATCAAGGAATCAAGCACTAGGCCTAAGTGTTGAAGATCTACAAGATCTCCTTGAGCTTACACTGTGCAGGGATGAGGCTGATTTAAGTTCCAAAGAGTTTGAAGAAGAATTTAAAAGAAAAGCAAAGGAACTTCTGATGGAGAATAAAAATCCAGAATAATGACAGGTTTTGGCATTATCTGTTCCAGGGGGAGATTGTTGGGATTGAACCCTACCAGAGGAACAGATAATGTAAAGCCAAAACCTGTTCACAATAGTGGATTCACAATAAGCAGATGTTTACACTAAGTTTCCCCTTGACAGTGGTTACCTATCTATTGATACACTCTAAACACTGCTCAGAAGAACAACTGATGAACCAAACACTGATGAAACAACTAAAGACTGCTGAAGACAAACACTGAGCTATATCTACTGCTGTTTCTTAAGTACTGCTGAAGATCCAAGCACTGCTCATTCAAAGACTGATCACCTTCTGAAGAAAGCACTGATGTTCAAAGTAATCCATGCTTAGGCTACAACAGTGGAACGTGAACAGTGTTAGACTTGTTTTGTATTGTTTTATCAATCAGTTGTTAGACATCAGTAGTTTTGTTTAGATCAGTGTTTATAAGTTGTTAGGCTGTTAGATGTCACTATCATGGTGACGTCAGCTGAGGTACATCAGTAGTTTGGTTTGCCTATAAATGGAGCGGTACTTTGTACTGTTACATTTGATTCGTTTTGAGTGAGTTTTTCTCCTCAATTCAATCCTTTCATCTTGTGCAACCAACCCTGGAGTATCAGGCTGAGGGGGAGTTTAGTCTGTAAGCTTGCATTGTAACCTTTTGCTTTTAATGTAATCTTTTGACTAAATGAAGAAGCAATTGTTTATCAAACTATATTCTCCTATGGTTGTGTTTACAAAGTTTGTTATTCATTTCCGCTGCACTTAAAACTGCTTATACATATTTGATTTGTTCAAACATCACAAACAAGCACAATCATGACAGCCTCAGATCCTAACAGGTTGGGTGTTGTCCGTTAAAGTGCTAAATTAATCCATAAGGTGTCTTTTATAATACTTTATGTGACACATTTAATTCCCTACACTTTGGAAAGTATCTAGGACTATTTTGCCAAGTTTTTGCACTTTACTAGCATAATTAAATGCTGAATTTTTGTTATTTAGTGCAGAATTATGCATTTAAAGTGGGTTTTAGGCACATTCCGGCACCTAAACTATCACCTAGTGACGCAGTTTTATGGTACTCACTTCCCTACACACTACCCTAGTGTGATACTTTATTTCTGACTCATACTGGGCCTCAAAATACTGTATGTCTATGTGCTGGCATTGTCAGCATGTTTCTGGGTTATCCGCTCACTGTGCTATCTGTGCTTTATGCATCAAGTTTATCACTACAGTTTGTGTGTAATAAATGGTGTGACAGTATGTAATGTGATGCACATGTATGTATGTAACAGAAATCAGTAAGCAGTTAAATCAACAGTTGTAATTAAGCACAGTCATTAAGCATAAATCAATATTAATTAAACGTACGGATGCATGCAAATTTGACAGTTGTCACATCCTCCCCCTGTTAAGAAAATTTCGTCCTCGAAATTTGTACTACCTTAACTCCTTACGGTTACGTCACACGTGTGTGTATATGAATAATACCGAGGTAAATAATCACTAAACCGCATTAAACCTTACTCACCTCAGGTGAGTCCAAGAATATATAACAATCCGAATCCGATGGTTAAAAGGTATGTACTTTTGGCCTTTGATGTCAAAGGTACAAGACGTAATTGACGTATAGTCTAGTGTAATCCAGCTAGCAGGGGGTTTCGCAAAAGAGGAGTTTTGGCTAATAAGATTCTCAAACGATCGATCGCAATATGCAAACGAGTTTTCACAAACCATAGCATCCGCTATATGGATTCAAAATCAATAACTCAAATGTGATAGTAACGTGAAAAAAGATCTGTCAAATTTCGAAGAAATGAATGGTAAGGTTTAGTGTGTTGACATTCTTAAATTTCGAAGGTACACCGAATGAAATACAAGCGAATCTGGTGTATTATTGTCGTGATTCGTAGACGCATCAAAAATGTTTAAATGACAAGTCAAACAAAAGTATGTGTAGTTTTGTGTGGAACGGTTGACCATGATTGGCACAAGCTACAAGTTTGTAATGACACCATAAGGTGTCGTACTGACATAATTCAAGTATAGTGGTGACTGAACAAGTTCACCGTTTTGGAAATCAAATGAAAGTGCACCGAAACAATCTAGAAGATTTGATTTATACAATGTCATGGAGTTTTCAGTTGAATATGGAACATCAAAGGGCCACTGTTTTTGGTCGAAGTGAGAAAACAATAAGTGCTGCAAGGTATTCAATTTATAACGAAAGAATCGTTAGGAGGTACACTGTGATATGAAATGAATCTATGTACCTTTGCCTCAACACACAACTGTGTTGAGACCGATTTAATCGCGATAAACAAGACGGATTTAGGGCAAGTTATCAAATAATCAATTAAATCCGTGTATGAAGTGAGTAACCAAATAAGCGCAAGCTTCAAATTTTGTGAAAGTATCCCCACAAGGTGTCGTAACCAACAAATGATTTAGTGAAGTCGTAGACCAAACAAGTCTACTACGACTCGAAGCAAAAGAATTCTTGCCAATGATTCGGGTATGATGCTCTCAATACATCATACGACGTCTTAAGCTGAATATGCGAAATGAATAAGTTCAAGCAATTGAACTTGGTTCTGGCGTAATCCGATAATAAATGTATGCATCAACTAGGGAATCCCAGCATGGTTACGATGATGAACTATGAACTCAACTTGAAAGAGAGCAGTTTCAAGAAAGTGTGTTGACTTGGTAACAAAAGAGCCAACAATAACAATAATGTAGGTCATTCGAATCATGAATCAGTAATTAGGTTTAGCAAAATAATATTTAAATTTCAATGAAGTGTTTGTTCGAAACGAAATCGCACGCGTAGCAAATGGTGCATGTGTGACAAATAAAGTTTCCAAGAAAAGGAATAATATCTGTTAAAATGAAGAAATGACCAGATATCGAAGCAAATGTGTGTTCGCTCTCAGCGACGGAAATTAACGTGATGCAACTACCATTAAGGGGAGTAGAGATGCAAACATCTACTCGCTAGAAGTAAAAGAAATTTAAGTACTTTCTGCTTGGTCAACGGAACTGGCATATATGTCAGGTTAATGGTGTCAGCTTGAGTTAACAGATGTGGTTCCTAAGTAACTACCTTTGTGAATTTGGACCTGGTTCCCAAGGTCCTAAGTACATGTTTCCTAGATTCTCAGAGTTTCGTATTCAGTGTAGAATCGTTCTGTGCATCGTGTAGGAAACACCTTTCTTGTGTGCGTTTAAGAACAAGTTATTGTCCCAAAATTTTCCCCCGGTATACTTTCTTCCTGAATTTACAGCTACTCGATCATCGATCAGTGGGGAAATACTGGCTGGATCCTTGCAGTTAGTCAACTAAGTAGTTCGCCAATCCTTAGCAAGAGTCGCTGACTCTTGTTGGCTAGCTCGTTCGGCTTCTGGTAGTTTGATGTTCATTTGGGAGTCATCGTCCTTTCACTTGACAAGCAGAACTGGGGTTACTCAAAACAGAAATTTTTGGTCTGTTATCTTCCTTCTCTATCCACTACTGAAACTACACTGTCAATCCTTGCATTTTCGAAGGTGTAAGTCTCTAGAGTGCATTTACTACAAACGCGGCGCTTGGAATCAAATCGATGCGAGATTCGACTTGTCATTGAGAAGGTATTTTTGGCAAATCTTCGAGGAAGACTTTAGGATATTTCCTTATCACAGGAATATCTTCGTGTTTTGGTTCTTCGACTCCTTTGTCCATGACGTGAGTCAAGAAAACAACACATCCTATTCGCAACAACTTTCGTGCCTTCATGCAATTTGTAATTGTAAAGGCGTACTTTGCTTCATGAGTCGAGATGGTTTCTTTGCAACAATATCTAGTAGCACAGACACATAACGTTGAGTAATATGGGACGTACCGATATCCAAGCTTGGATTCCTAGCGTGCTCCCCTAGCTCTGCTACTGAGCTTTTATCCTTGTGCCTGATTCTTCTTAGGACAATATTTTCTGAAATACTTCTTGCTCCCACAGTTAAGACAATCTTGAGCACGTTTCTGTTTGTCACTCGCTCTGCCTTGATAATTGTCATTGTTGTTGTTTCCTCCGAGATTCTTGCTAGCATCTTGGCCTTCACTTCTATGTTCAGTATTTTGCCTACAAGTTCTTTAGGATGTCCCCTCTTACCACAGTTATCACATTTTCCATATTTACATAGCCCGGCATGATAACGTAGACAATTGTCGCACTTAGGTAGGATATCCATGTAGTCTTTTCCCTTTTTGGCCTTCTTCTCGTTACTCACCCGAGTAACCTTTTTGGAATTTACAAGCTTTCTCTTGTTATCCCCAGATGACTCTACGGGAGTCTCATTTTTCTCTTCCGGAGTGGAAAATTTTCCTTGTCTAATCGCTTCTTCAGTGAGCGCCACACTCATGTCGATTGCTTCGATGATTGTTGAAGGTTTAGATATTGTTACCAGGCTCAGAATCTGAGGTGCCAGTCCCCCGATGAAACGTTCGATCTTCCTAGATTCTGGTTCCACCAAACGCGATGCAACTTGTGATAATTCGCCAAATCTCTGCACATATTCAGCTATCTTTGGACCTTCCATTTTCAAGTTCCATAATTCAGTTTCCAACTTCTGGACTTCCGCCATAGAGCAATATCTTTTGCGCATTAGCTCCTTCAATTCGTCCCACGTCAAGGCATACGCAGTAGTCTCGCCCAATGTTTGAACCTGAAGGTTCCACCATGACAGAGCCTCATCTACAAATAGTCCAGCTATGTATGTGACCTGATGTTCTGGGGCACATTTGCTCAACCGTAAGACAGAATTCGTCTCCTCCACCCAACGCACAAAAGCTAAGGCACCCCAGTGCCGTTGAATTCGCGAGGTTTGTGGTTTAAGAACTGCTCGTAGGTGCAGCCCCTGGGTGGGTTATTTCCTGAGGTACCTCCGTCGTGTTTGGAGCGAAGGGCCTCGAGTTGTGCGATGTCTTGCGAGATGCGCCCTTGCAGTTCTGACCCTGCTGTTGTCGGCAGAGGGTTGCTGGTATCGACGTTCCTGATGCGTGTTAGTGTATATATGTTTTAGGTATATATTTTAAGCCCTTTTTACACTTTTTAGCCAAGTTTTAAATTTATAAAACACGATATTTACTAACACTAAACACACATATGGGCAAGTGCACCCATCGCGGACGTAGTATAGTGTTGGTAAGATACCGAGGTCGTCCAAGGACACAAGAGCTTTTAGTACCGGTTTATCCTCAACGTCTAATCAATCAAAATGTTAGAAAAAGGTTTTTAAACTAAAAAAATAAAACTAACTAAAATGCTGAAAAATAAAATAAAAATAAAATAGATAGACAAGATGAATCACTTGGATCCGACTCGTATGTAGTGTAACCTTTGATTATTTTTGCACTTTTGCACTTGTTTAAGAGATTATCTTAGTTACTGTAGTAGGCCCCTCTTTTGAAGGCGACGTTACCCTCAACCCAGTAGTTTGAGTCAGCAAGGATACAATCCTAAAGGTTCGGATTATTGAAAGATAATTAATTAAGTTATTAATGCATAATGTGGTAGGCCCCTCTTTTAAAGGCGACGTTACCCTCGGCTAAGTAGTCTGAGTCAGCAGGGATACAGTCCTAAGTAGCCGGGTTAAAGCTTTAATAGTAGTTTAACTTATGAGGGGGTCAAAGAGTTTGGACCCCCTCCATCCAATACCTTTGGGTATTGAAGGAAGTCCTACTAAATTTGACCCAGGTCCTTTGCAGGATCTATACACTGAACAATGGCAAGACTCTTACCAAACCGTTCCCTTAACCACCGACCAGGTAGCCAACATACCTCCATATAGACCATGGAGATATGAATGGTGAAAATCTTTTATTTTATATAGACAGTAAAATAATGCCAAGACACCACGGACAAACGATAAGGAAGAATCACCTTCAACATAAGAAACTAGTAATTAAAGTCATTAATACAAAACCAATTAAAAAGTGCAAAAGATTAAAAATAAAAAGTATTACACTAAACACTTGTCTTCACCAAGTGATGTAAGAGACTTAGGCAAACATGGCCTTTGATTGTCAAGAACACTTACGATCAATCTTGGATCCCGAGACGACTCACACACTCTATGATGGACAATGGATGATGGTGGTGGATGATGGTGTTGTGATGGTGGTGGGTGGTGGGTGAAGTGTGAAGTGTGAGAGAGGTGGTGTGCCAAGGGATGAGTTGCAAGAGGTCCAAATAATCCTATTTATAGGCTGAACAGAAGCTCGGGCACGACCCCGTGTCCATCCGCGTCTCTCTCTTCATTTATTGCAATTCGCAATTTCATTAAATGCGCCTGCAGGAAGTTGACCACGCCCCCGTGTCCGCTGGGCACGGCCCCGTGGTGGGCAACAGAAGCTTCTATGACTTTGTCTTTTCTGCTGACACTTGGGCACGGCCCCGTGCTCACTGAGCACGGGGCGTGTTCAGTCTTCTGTCTTCTTTGTTTTGCTTGGGAAGATGCTGTCGGGAGGTCGGGCATGCCACTTTTCTTCCTTTTCTTGTATTTATGTTAGATTTAGCTGTCTTTTTGCTTCTTTTGTTCATTTGAGCTCATTTAATCCTGAAAATACAAAAGGAAGACAAAAGCACACTTTTTCCAACATTAGTACTAAAAAAGGGTTAGTTTTATGCCACAATTGATGTAATTTATATGTTGCATTTTGTGCACATCAAATACCCCCACACTTGAATCTTTGCTTGTCCTCAAGCAAAAGTCTTTATAATGTGGCTTTTTTTTCACTCCCAAATGGAATGGGTAGAAGAGAAGGTTTTTTGGACTTGTCATTGAGTGTCGGGATTTCCAAGATTCTTTAAGTTTTATTTTTATTTATTTACAATCCTATTCATCATGATTTATTAAAAACGTTTCATAAGATAAATTACTTATTAGGGCATAACATGTCTTTTTTAAAATTCCATTTATATACAAGTTCACATACCTCACGGGGGATAACTCAACACTCGGCCGAAGGTGTATTTTTAGTGAATCACTCGAGAGCGGCATGGAACTTACTCCTACCATAGGCTTGCCAAGCAATCAATCCTCCTCCATTTTAACTATATACCTTTGTAAACATCAAGAGGACTTTTTGGGTGAAGGGTTAGGCTTGGGCTAAAGGTGGGTGGTTGGGTTAGTGGTTAGTAAAAGGGCGAAAAGTGTAACAAAACGTTGGTTTTTTGAAAGACTTTTTATTTTTTTCATTTTTTTTATTTTATTTTGATGAACCATTCTTTTTCAAACAAAGTTATTTTTGATGAACTTGTTTGTTTATTTGGTTTCATCAAAATGTATTTTTTTTTCAAGTCATAAGAAAACCGAACGTTGTTACTAAAAGAAAGGGGTAAAATAAAAAGGTTTAGGTGGGTAAAAAGGGTGATTGTTTTGCGTTAAGAAATGAAAAGGTTTAGGCTCAAAGGGGTTAACTAGGGGGATTTTGGGTAGGTGGTAAAAAAATGAAAAATAATGGTGTAGAAAGAAAAAGGGTTAGTCCTAATGCCTCCATCATTTACTTACTTGGGTTTAAGTTGGTAAGGACCGGGAATGTATTGTCATGGCAAGTTCTAGAGTCGTACGAACCAAGCGGCTATTCACACAAGAAACGAAAAATGAGCATTTAGTGTAAAGATATGTATTTGTATGCTCAATAAAGGCTCAAAACTCACTTTTGTGGGAATGGGTTTTTATGTGATCAAGTATATATAATCAAATTTTAACTAAGCTTGTCATGCCGTTTCATAATTTTCTTATGTTGGTTCTTTTTATCACGATGCTATCGATTGTCAATTTGTAAAAATATAACCTTGTTAGAACTTGAAATTCCCAACTTAAACTTGGACAAGTAAAAAAAATGATTTTTTTTTTAAATTTGGGGTGGTTAGCGGTTCCAATAGAGTTTTGTGTAACGCTTGTTATTAGGACTTGCAAGATTCAAGGTTTTAGCATCCACCCACACTTAAATTACACATTGTCCTCAATGTGTCCCAAAAATAAGTTTTTAGGTTGATTGAATGTGTAAAAGGGTGTTAAAATCAAAATTTTATATTACTGGTATCCTGGACACGGCCCCGTGGTGACTGGGCACGGCCCTGTGTTCAGGTGCCAGTGACAAAAATTAATAAAGAGAAACAGAAGCCTGGACACGGGGGCGTGTTCAGTGAACACGACCCGTGTCCAGTTACCTGAACTGGGCGATTTCTGCAGATTGTGCAGCACGAGGCCGTGTTGGGCGGACACGACCCGTGCTGAACTTGCTGTAATGAAGAAATTTTTGTCGGATGGCCCTGTTTTCATGCATGGGGTGATGTTTCTCATTTCCCTTGTTATCCTTCACCATCCCGAGTGTTTTTTATTTATTACAACATCATCCAAACCTTAAAACCATCATTTCATTAAAATTCATAGAGAGAATTACATTATCCTAAAATGCTAGTAAGTTAGATAAGTAAGCACAAGAAGCTTAAACCAAGGAGTTCTAGCCTACAAGTTATTCTAATTAGCAAAATTTCCGAGAAGATAATATTCTTGGTTGGATGCGGCTTCATAGAACTCCTTCCTCCGGGCATGGACTCCTCATATGTCGGCGAGCCACTCCTCTATCTCCCTTGGGAGGAGGAAGGAGGGCTCGTTGGCGTCGGTTTGAGGAGGTGCAACTTCAACCGGGACTTCTTATAGATTTTCAAGGGGAGGTTCCGCTGGAATGTCATCCCACCCGGTAGGGTTGTTGACTCCGAGTGCTAGGTTCCAATCCTCTTGAGGGAGGACGGGTTCCATGGGAGGTGTTACAAGAATATTTAACCTCTGGTGCAAGAGGTTGATTTCTTGAAAACTATTTTCCAGCCCCACCGTAAGATAGTTTATACGGTCTATTAGGACCTCCTCTACCAAAGTCATTTCATCGAGAGCTTCCCGTAGTGCCATGACGTAGTGTATAAGGGTAGCTTCAATGGAAGGCCTTCTCCCTCTTCGACTGTTCCTTGAATGCACGGAAGACGTTCCACTGTTTTCACTTGACATTCTACGATAACAAACCAGAAATAGCTTATTTTAATGAAACAGTACTATGGACACGGCCCCGTGTTCACCTTTCTGTAGAATTTTGGAACAAGGAATCTTGAAGTTTTAAGTTATTTTTCTAATTTGTGAAGCCTCTTTGAACAATAATAACTTAAAACAGTGTTATACAACTTATTTTTAACAAGATTCTTTGAAAAAAACTCAACAATCCTTGCAATAAAGCTTGAAATCTCAAGCTTTAATGGAGGTTTTTGGAGAAAGATGAAGAAGGAAATGGATAAAAGAGGAAAGGACAAGATGGTTGTTGGAACCTTCTTTTAGAACATACCTAGGATGGTAGGAGAGAAGATCCCTTCAAATCTCTGTCCCTGGATGGTCCAAATGTGCAGGATTCTTGGCTGCATTTATAGAAAACGACAGCATGCTGGACACGACCCCGTGTCGGCTGGACACGGCCCTGTGTGCAGGCAAGATCCTAACACAGCTTGTCCGTATTCTGACGTAAAGTCAGAAAGGAATCTTTTGGTGGACACGGGGGCGTGTTGGCTGGGCACGGCCCCGTGTCGAAAGGCTGATTATGAAGTTTGTCTATTTTCAAGGAACTTATCCGGATCGGGCGGTTCCTTACTGGATGGAACAACCCCAAAGTGCCTAAGATACCTTAATTGATCTAGATTAAGACGAGAACGCAAGAGGTTGTCGGTGAGGGTGATTCCTATGCTAAATGTAGGTGGACAAGTCCAACCCTTTTCCGGGCTCTCGTTAAAGAAGGTGTATGCCGAATCGCTCAGGTCTATGTATGCATCGAACGAAGTGGATGGGGAGTCCTTCATGGCACAATTGGCACAGGGACGACTATCGTCCAAGTCCTCGCTAGAGTGGAAGGTATTGTTGGAAGCAACGAGGTTGTTTGAATGCGACCCCAACACTTCTTCTTGGTCATCGTCTTAAGATGAATTAAGGAAATCCATCTTAAGTTCTTTTAACCAATTAAGAATCAGATCTTCTAGTTGAAATAGTTCATCAAGAAGCATTTCTCCTAAAATATACGGCTGGGCGCATTCGAGGGAGAGATAAGGATTATTTTTACTTTCGCCCCTCTTAAGGCTACAGGCAAACGATGGGTCTATATAGTGGGGCTTATAATTTAGAAAATAGCATTCTAATTCTTTATGACCGCCTCCACATAATTGACACCACGTACCATAAGAGCGCCGAAAGTAAAAAAAATCATTATCACTCATTTTTGTGTCAGAAATTACCAACCGTCGGGATTTTACGGTTCTGTTTTCAGTAATTGAATCATGGGCACGGGGGCGTGTTGAGTGGGCACGGCCCCGTGTTCAGCTTACTGTCTGACTTAAAACAAGATTGCCAGTTCCAATGATTGGGCACGGGACGTGTTCAGCGGGCACGGCCCGTGCTGAGTTCTGCAGAAGCTGAAAAATTAAGAAAATCCAAAAAAAAAATAATAAGAAAATAGAAAAACTGATTAGGCCGTTGATTCCTAACTTCCTTAAAATCCTTGTGTCCCCGGCAGCGGCGCCAAAAACTTGATGCGTGTTAGTGTATATATGTTTTAGGTATATATTTTAAGCCTTTTTTACACTTTTTAGCCAAGTTTTAAATTTATAAAACACGATATTTACTAACACTAAACACACATATGGGCAAGTGCACCCATCGCGGACGTAGTATAGTGTTGGTAAGATACCGAGGTCGTCCAAGGACATAAGAGCTTTTAGTACCGGTTTATCCTCAACGTCTAATCAATCAAAATGTTAGAAAAAGGTTTTTAAACTAAGAAAATAAAACTAACTAAAATGCTGAAAAATAAAATAAAAATAAAACAGATAGACAAGATGAATCACTTGGATCCGAGTCGTGTGTAGTGTAACCTTTGATTATATTTGCACTTTTGCACTTGTTTAAGAGATTATCTTTGTTATTGTAGTAGGCCCCTCTTTTGAAGGCGACGTTACCCTCAACCTAGTAGTTTGAGTCAGCAAGGATACAATCCTAAAGGGTCGGATTATTGAAAGATAATTAATTAAGTTATTAATGCATAATGTGGTAGGCCCCTCTTTTGAAGGCGACGTTACCATCGGCTAAGTAGTCTGAGTCAGCAGGGATACAGTCCTAAGTAGCCGGGTTAAAGTTTTAATAGTAGTTTAACTTATGAGGGGGTCAAAGAGTTTGGAACCCCGCCATCCAATACCTTTGGGTATTGAAGGAGGTCCTACTAAATTTGACCCAGGTCCTTTGCAGGATCTATACACTGAACAATGGCAAGACTCTTACCAACCCGTTCGCTTAACCCCCGACAGGTAGCCAACATACCTCCATATAGACTGTGGAGATATGAATGGTGAAAATCTTTTATTTTATATAGACAGTAAAATAATGCCAAGACACTACGGACAAACGATAAGGAAGAATCACCTTCAACATAAGAAACTAGTAATTAAAGTCATTAATACAAAACCAATTAAAAAGTGCAAAAGATTAAAAATAAAAAGTATTACAATAAACACTTGTCTTCACCAAGTGATGTAGGAGACTTAGGCAAACATGGCCTTTGATTGTCAAGAACTCTTACGATCAATCTTGGATCCCGAGACGACTCACACACTCTATGATGGACAATGGATGATGGTGGTGGATGATGGTGTTGTGATGGTGGTGGGTGGTGGGTGAAGTGTGAGAGAGGTGGTGTGCCAAGGGATGAGTTGCAAGAGCTCCAAACACTCCTATTTATAGGCTGAACAGAAGCTCGGGCACGGCCCTGTGTCCATCCGCGTCTATCTCTTCATTTATTGCAATTCGCAATTTCATTAAATGCGCCTGCAGGAAGTTGACCACGCCCCCGTGTCCGCTGGGCACGGCCCCGTGGTGGGTAACAGAAGCTTCTATGACTTTGTCTTTTCTGCTCACACTTGGGCACGGCCCCGTGCTCACTGAGCACGGGGCGTGTTCAGTCTTCTGTCTTCTTTGTTTTGCTTGGGAAGATGCTGTCGGGAGGTTGGGCATGCCACTTTTGTTCCTTTTCTTGTATTTATGTTAGATTTAGCTGTCTTTTTGCTTCTTTTGTTCATTTGAGCTCATTTAATCCTGAAAATACAAAAGGAAGACAAAAGCACACTTTTTCCAACATTAGTACTAAAAAAGGGTTAGTTTTATGCCACAATTGATGTAATTTATATGTTGCATTTTGTGCACATCAGTTCCCTTGTATCGACATCTTCTGAGAAGAAGATTGGTTAGGTCAGGTCTTATTCGTTCGGGGAGTGCATATAGTTGTTTAGAGATCATATGCACATACACATATTAGGTTATCATACCAACAAATCAAGCAATAGTATAATCATAGTATAACCAAGTAATTTGGTAATTATGTTTAATGAGAGCATAGCAAGTAAGCACGTAGTGTTATAGTTATAACACACACGTATAGATCAATAACGTGCTTAACGAAGACATAGTGACTGAGCTTTCGTTGGTCATTGGTCACAAGATATTGTCGCATGTCTGATGATGATTGACTTCTCATTATTCCCTGGCCACAATTGTATTGTCTTCCAAAATGTATCACATCAACAGGGACACAGGGTCACCCTACCCTTGTCCCTTAAATATATTAGTGTATCAAAATTACGTAGTCAGATGCGGTCTTCAAAAGTCTCCAAAATCTCGGCTTATCATAGATGCCCTACCCAATGTAATGCAATCCGCATAATCCAGGAACCAACTATACTGGTGACTGAGGTGGAGGAGGAAAGAAAAGTAAACTGTCGACATGCGTGAATTCCTCCTCGAGCTTGTATATACGTCGAAGTAATTAACTGATTTATCGCTCGACAGTAAAGAAACGAGCATCAAAAACCTGGGAAAGGTGTAACAGCAGCAGGCGAGAGTTCAAAAGGAATCTTTGATAAATGTGGGGGAGCAAAGTATACTGGCAATAGACAGGGTGGAGGACGTGGTGTTAGCTCAAGCTTCAAAACTCTGCGACTTATATCCTCAAATTGTAGCTGATGTTACTGGATCACTCATCCCGTGTGCAGACTCCATAATGTGAGGGATGGTAAGGGTCTAATATTAGTATAGTGTATCATAGGAACCATCGAAACGATTCGTCCAGCGATGTAGAAGTGAATGTAGCAAACGGTGCGGCCTGTGAGGTCAGAGAAACTGCTGCTGTAGAAAAGGATCGTTATGCGGGTGCTGACCTGGAGTTCCTTTCCGGGGTGCGGGTATGTCTTGAAAGAAAGCAATAGGCATGTCGGTGCAGTGGACGTTGGTCTTCATATGAGCAACATCATCGGGTGAAGGTGCACGTACAAACGTCTTAACTGATAGGAAGATCATTAAGTGCAGGTACTGGGTCGGGTATAAAGGATGCATTGCCTGGTAAATCAAAAGAAACAGGGTCATGATCAAGTAAGGGTGCAGGTTCAGCAGGTACAACATCAGGCTGACCCTAAAAGAAACATGAGCTGTCTCAGAAGCAGGTTCTGGGTCGTGTAACGGTGTGGTGCCTCGAGCAGGTGATAGTTGCAGCAGTTATAACGGTGTCGTCGTCTGCGTCAGTAGTAGAAAGCTGTAATCTGGTTGTCTGTAAGGCTGCGGGTGTCACAGGCTCAAAGGAGTCTGAAATCGAATGTATGCTAGAATCAGAGGATAGCTTGTTAACAGGGGTCTCAAAAAGTGAAATTAGTAACAACGTGCTCGTCAAACTTTCCATCATCATAGGTGTTATCGGAAGGGCCATCAATAACATGCCAATGTCATCACCAATTATTCGTTGAGTAGCCAACCTTCAGAAGGAATGTCCACAGGAGGCGCATTGTCGAGGATCGGAGTCAAGAGGTGCTCTCCACCGAAGTGTCCAAATGGTAGGCGGTCGTGGACCGAATCAAGAATTACAGGAAGACTCTCGTCAAGGAAATCATCAGCAAGGGTAATTCATCACCAAAGTCTGGCAGCGCGGACGGTTGGAAATTGTCCTCGTCCTTGGTCAGCATGTTAGGGTCACTCTCAGTGTCTGTCGTAATTATCTCCGGCGCAGGTATAGTCTCATCATCTGTGGCGGTGGCCGTAGGGTCAGCATTATCTGACAATTCGTTCCCTGAGGAAGGTGACGTGTGTGCCGGTACATAGTAGTCATAGCACGCATATCCATAATAATCATTAGAAATTAGCGTATGCAAATAAGAGTAATTTATCACGTAGTCATGTATTCACATTATCTTTCCTAGTATCTCCGACAAATCTCCCAGTCTCTCAGACTAAACCTCCCAGTCTCTCAGACTAACACATCCCGTCTCTCAGACTAAACCTCCCTAGTCTCTAAGACTGAACTCCCTAGTCTCTAAGACTAACTCCCTGGCCTCTAAGACCAAATCTTCCCAGTCTCTAAGACTAATTCCCTGGTCTCTAAGACCAACTCCCAGTCTCTAAGACTAACTCCCTGGCCTCTAAGGCCAATCCTCCCAGTCTCTAAGACTAATTATCCCCAGCCTCTAAGGCTAATCCTCCCTCAGCCTCTAAGACTGAACCTCCCTTAGTCTCTAAGACTGTATTATAAATATGAATTTTGAAATGTGTATTTGTGCCTTTTGTTTGTAAAAATGTTTGTTCCCTGGATCTGGACGTTTTGTGTATGCAATGAAAAACAAGTCGTGAAAACATTTTTGTGAGAGCCCTAATGATCGTAGTCTAGACTCGAGAAAGAATCCTAGTTCGCTACGATCGAAGCTCTGATACCAAGCTGTCACACCCTGACTTTTGCGGAGGCGTGATTATGGTGTGACTTTCTTAATATCATAATTCTGCACACCATGCTTTACTAACACATTTGAATTGACAAATTGATTTTGCAGGGAGCCTAGACAAAACTTCCACGACTAAGGTGTCAAAATCAATAGCTTCCATGATCTGAACTACATCGGAAGAAAAAAAATATGAAATACATAACAATGATGATTTGTGTATATATCTATATATATATATATTACTATAAAGATACGTTATAATCACATCATGTAACTTAAGTGAATGATACTATGCGAAAACAAATATTGTGAAAAAAAACATACAAGTTCAAATAAAATGTTAAATTATTAGAATAACAATAGATTAAAATACAAAGTGAACAAACTAACCGAGTTCAAAGGTTGAATCACCAGGAGCAAATTAGCAACAGAAGAAACGTGTTTTGATCAATTCTTATTGAATCAGCCAATACGAAATGAAAGGGTGATATAGAACTAACAAATTGAAACAACTCTATATCAATATATAGAGATAGAATATACAAAAAAATGGAAATATATTTATGTAATATGTTACTTTTGGAAGTGATTAAATTGTAATATAGATTTCCATAAATAAATTTACTTACCTTATATTCAATATTTTTTAAGGAAAATGAGATTGATCACATCTTTCAAATTAAATAACAAAATTGTATTGTGGAAATATGAAGATTGTAACTACTTACTAAAATAGACATATCAAACACTAACAACATTGAACCTATTACAAAATAAGTTATTGGTATCATTACAAAACATCTAAATAAACTAAACCATAGTAAAGTAAGCAAAGTTTTCATGTTCATCAACTAAACCACCAAAATGTATCTATTTAAAAGACTAACAAACAACTTACCAAACCATAGCTGTTTTAAACAAAATGTATACCAGTCTTCCTTAGATCGAAGTTACATCATTCAACACAATCTTCCTCTGTGAAGTTACATATATGAAGTGCAGCATGTATCCAAACTGCAACTGGTTATCTTCCATGAATTTCCTCCAACCATCAACGGCGTAACGTAACGTACATCAGCGGATACGCTAAGGAGGATGTGGTTATGTTTGTATCCCAATCTTTTTAGGGCGATGCCCTCACATGGTGCCCTTCGTTCAACATTATGATTTTACCCCGTTTAAATTTACAGTTTTGCCATTAGGTTTTTTCCCTTATAATAACGATTTTGCCATCTGTTCAAAATTATGTTTTTACCCCTGTTTTAAAATAAATTTACGCTTTTTTCCCAGCTAAAAGTTTCAATTTTGCCCTCGGTTCAATATTACAATTTTGCCCCGTTTAAATTTACATTTTTGCCATTAGTTTTTTTTACAAAATTTTGCCATAGTTTCCCCTAAAAATGGAGGTGTCCATGCTATCAAAGCATATCATTTTATTTTCAAAATCATCACAAACAATCGACAATCAATCTACACTTACCGAGTGCTAAAACAAAGTTATCTACATAATAATCATGAACTTGAACTTTCATAAAAACTCGTAGTAACTTGGTAGTGTATTTAGTAGGTTTAGTTACCCTTTAAAGTGTGTTTATCTCTTTAAAAATCTCATTCTTGAAAGATTTGAGTGTTTACAACTTGTTAGACGATTTTTCCTAAAATCATTCTTTTGAGTTTTTCTTGTAAACAAAGTGTTCTTATACTTGTTTCAACCCTAGAAACATGATTGGTTCTTTTAAAAACAATGTTCATGTAAATCTTTGTGATTTAGCTTGGTTTCTTTGGAAAACTATTTTAGAAATCATCGACTCACAAGACTTGTATTTTGTTTAAAACATCATCACATGAAAACAACTTTTACTATTCAAGTTCATGCTTATATATGAGGATGATCATCTTGTTTTGTCACATAATCATCCTCTCACTTGCTAGATCATGTATTTAATCACAATCTAGCAAGCTCCTTATGATGATCAACATCATAATCTCAAGTAAATAACAATCAAACATCATGCATACACTAAACAACGTAGTTTCATCAAGATTTCATCATATGTTAACCTTATGTTAGAGATTTATGATTATGTCTTTTAATGTTCATCAAGATAATCAACGTATATCATCATTTAACCAATCAAAATTAGAAGTAACAAAGGTTATGAGAGTCTTACAACTAGCACAAGGCTAGGGAAGAACACAAGGAGGTTGTTGGTGCACTACATCTGTCGACTTTGTCTTGTATAGAGTCTTAGATTGCATTGTATAGATTAGGGCATGATTTACGAGAAAATAGGAAGTATATTGTGTTTAGGAAGCATGTTTCGCTCATATGGTCATATAGGGGTTTCACTTATATGGACATGTAGGGGTTTCACTTATATGGACATGTAGGGGTTCCGCTTATATGGACATGTAGGGGTTCCGCTTATATGGACATGTAGGGGTTCCGCTTATATGGACATGTAGGGGTTCCGCTTATATGGACATGTAGGGGTTTCGCTTATATGTACATGTACATATGAGCGAAATCACCAACACTCTAAATAGGTGATCAATGAGCGAAATCAGGGGATTGCCTTGTATTCCATACCGAAGTGTTGCCGGTGTGAAGATCGAGCTGTAATCATTGTCAAATCAATATAATCAGTATATTAAGTGAAGAATCAGTTGTTTCTACCTCCGTTTCTTGTTATTCCGCACCTGAAACAGAGTTGAGCTTCTCTGAACGACTCGTTCGGGTCAGATCATGATCCTACAAGTGGTATCAGAGCTCAGGAGGAGGAGTTCTACAGAGATTAGCTGGAATTTATCGAGATTTCTTACTTCTACACCTTCTTTCATCATTTCAGAAAGTTTTACCGGTCAAAATTGGATCAAAATTTCACAGATTGTGTATAATTAGACATTGACAAACCCTGGAAAGTTTCGGACCTAAATACGGACTAGAAATGTACCAAATTACCTTCGGACTAGGTTTCGCTCATACAAACATTATGAAGGGGTTTCGCTCATTTGTACACATGATTTCGCTTTTGTGAACCTAAAGAACCCTAGTTTCGCTTTTGTGTCACATATATCTTGGGGTTTCGCTCTTGTGAACATCAGGGTTTCGCTTTTGTGTCACATATATCTTGGGGTTTCGCTCTTGTGAACATCAGGGTTTCGCTTTTGTGTCACATATATCTTGGGGTTTCGCTCTTGTGAACATCAGGGTTTCGCTTTTGTGTCACATATATCTTGGGGTTTCGCTCTTGTGAACATCAGGGTTTCGCTTTTGTGTCACATATATCTTGGGGTTTCGCTCTTGTGAACATCAGGGTTTCGGTTTTGTGTCACATATATCTTGGGGTTTCGCTCTTGTGAACATCAGGGTTTCGCTTTTGTGTCACATATATCTTGGGGTTTCGCTCTTGTGAACATCAGGGTTCCACTCTTGTGAACATCAGGGTTCCACTCTTGTGAACATCAGGGTTCCACTCTTGTGAACATCTGGGATTTCGCTCTTCGTGCACAATCACTTGATTTTGCTTATTTGGCACTGATCTTGGAAAACGTGCTAATTCATCATGGATACCGAGTTCTATAATGCGTTTGCAACACCGTCTGGTCCATCTGCTATTGTTCAAGCCATGAGTATAGAAAACGAGACGGGAACCACCCAAAAGCCCCCTATATTGATGAATATCGAAGAATACTATGGGTGGAAAGATAGATTCGAGAACTGGGTTCAGGCGAACCATCTTAGGTCATGGGAATGTATATTGAAGAAATATGTGTTGCCTCGAACAGATTTGCAGGTTCTCAAAGAGTTATCAGAGTTTACAGATCAAGAATGGGTTATGTACAAAGCTGAGAAAATGATGATAAGTCTGCTTCAGCAAGCAATCAAAGAAGACATATTCATATTGCTTCAGCACGACAAAACTGCAAAATCAATCTGGGATGCTCTTAAAGTCAAATTTGAGGGTAGTGAGAATATGATTAAAAGCAAGAAAGCGCTGCTAAAGAAAGAGTTTGATCTATTCAGTTGCTTACCGGGAGAGGATACTAAGAAGCTAATAGAACGTTACTGCCACCTAGTGCGATCATTGTCAATGTTAAGTATTACAAAAGATCGTGAAGAGTGGGTAGACAAGCTTGCTGATGCGTTACCTCAGAAAGAGTGGGGAACATATTTGATGATTCTGAAGAACACGGGTGTTTATGATGGGTTAACGATTTCTCAGTTCATAGAAAAGATCGAGAGTCAGGATCTGGAACAACAGAAGATCGCTAGGATGAACAGTCCGAGTGGTCAACAGGATGTTAAGATGTATTACAAGGGTAGTATTCCAGTTCCAGAATCTGAGAGAAGTCCGAAAATCCAGACTGCGATTAGTGCTGGGGATTCTACAGAAAAGGTTGATCAGAGTTCAACTGAAAGCAGCAGTGGATTCTCATCATTTCCGAGTGTTAATCCTAAAGAGTCAAATACAAGTTTTCAGTCTCAGAGCACAAAGACAGGAAATGGTTACGTGATTCAGTGCAACATCGCTCTAAATCTTCCAGAAAGCTAAAGTTTTTCTGAGGAAACTGCAAAAGACCACATGGCTCTACTTAGTTCTGTATTGTTATCTTATGAAGGTCTTGTTGCTGGTCGGATCGGAAATCCTATGCTCACAAAGGAGGATTACGATCAAATAGACGCTGAAGAAATGGAATTAATGGATATCAAATGGTGTCTAGCTAGCGTTCTTAGGCATGCTGAAAAGTTCAAGACGCTTATCGGGAGAAATGACTTTTTTGATGCTCATGTATCTACTTTAGGTTTTGATAAATCTAAAGTTACTTGTTTTCGTTGCAGGGAGAAAGGCCATTTCAAGCGGGAGTGCAAGAACAGGGAAACTAGTGGTGCTCAGAATCCGTTCGAAAAAGATGATTACTACCGAAAAGCTATTTACCAGCAGGTTGGTCAATCACAACATTCACAGACGGCTCATGGTAGGAAGATTGAGGATTCAAAGAGAGCGTGTTTGGTGGATTTCAACTGTAGCAACTACATATCTCCTGATAGCAAAGCCTGTTTAGTAGATCAAGATGATGAACAACTACCTGAAGGCTTCAGCTGGGATATGTTTGTTGATGAAAAAGGGTGATTTCAAAGCTTTCATTGCGAAGATTGTCAGAGAGCCAGACATGTTTGCTACCTGGATGAAGTCTATTGGTGTGACTGTGAAGAATGTGGAAGAAGAGTCTGTTACATCTAATGAAAGTTCAGAAAGTGCTGATGAAAACTTACAGAGTTCAGATGAGAGTGTACAAAACGATGTCAGTTTAGAAAAAGAAGTAGTATTTGATCAAACACCATCAGATTCTGATGTGTCAGATGCTAGTTCTGAAAAATCTGTACAGTTTGATCAGTCACCTCCTGATGATAGCAGTGATGATGAGGAAGAAAAACATATTAACATTGCAAAATCTCATCTTTCTCCTGAAAGTTTTCATTTCTATTTTGCAGATCGCATGGAGAAACTGAAGGAGAAACGACCTGCTAAAGAACAACAACAAATGAAAACTGAAGATGTTGTTCAAGATGAGAATGTTGAAAGTGTTACTGAGAAGACTACTGAAGCTGAGAAGGTGAAAGAAGAAGAAAAAGTGATTGAAGATTGTTGAAGTTGTGAAGCCTTGCACGAAGTGTTTGGAAGCATGCAAGGAATGTGCAGCCAAAGACGAGATAATTGCTGAGTATGAAAAGAAGAAGGAGCAGTTATTGTTCAATCTCAACTATGTAAAAGAATCCTTTGATGTCTTGAACAAAACAGTAACTGGTCTCCAAAAGACAAACTCAGAACGAGAACAAGCACTTACAATGATGAATGCTGTGATGATGACAAAGCAGAAAGCCATCAACTTTTACATCGAAGAGAGTGCTAAATGGAAGCAAGAGTTGGAGACAGAAAAGATCGAGAATGAGAGAATTAGACGTTTACTACAAAGTTATTCTAGTTCTGATTATCTCATTGATCGTATTTACCCAACTGTTGCAGGTATGGAAGCTTTTCAAGACGAGAAACCAAAGAAAAAGAAAGATAGTAGTAAGAAACCGATTGTTAGTTATAACAAGTGTCCGCCTCCAATTTGGGAAGGGTACTCTCCTAGAAAACCAAACGAGGAGCAACTTGAAAAAGCAGTCAATATAAAGCTAAAAACCGACACAACTGATGTTTTACCAGACAACATTGATGTCACGTTTACCTCGTCTGACACTGATCATGAGTCTGAGTTAATAAAAAAGGTGGTCGATCAGGTGTTGGATACTGATGAGGAGTCCAAGTCAAAGTCTAAGTCTGGAGGGTCAAATTCGTCAGTCAGTGATTCAAAGTCGTCGGTCAAACGGTCTTATAGTAAAGAATGTTTGTTATCAAAAGCAAATTTGGATGATGAAACATTTGAAGTAGCATACACTTTAAATGATTCGGACAAATTATACTCTGACAAAGAGTTTCCAATAAGAAGTGTTCGTTTTGACTTGATCAAAAAGGTTTTCAAAATGACAGAAATTATCATTTCTGAAATAAAAGATTTAAATCTTACTGGAAAACCTAAAAAGTACACTTCAAGAGTTCAACAACGGTTAAACAAGAAAAAATGTTACAATTCTGGTTCTGGTTTTCAAAAGAAATCTAACAAAAATCGTAGTTACAAAAAGAAAGGTTTAGGATTTATTCCACCAGAAAATCATAAAAATATAAAAAATTCTAAAACAAAAACTGAATTTGTGTCAGGTGGAAGCTCAGAAGAGGAACAGAAGAAACCATTCTGGAGACAGTCAATTGAAGAGTCTCTTGCTGAAAAGAAGAAGAATGGAATTGAAGTGTGTCATTCAAGAGAAACTCGTACCTGTTACAGATGCAATGAAGTTGGTCACATTGAATGGAATTGTCAGAAAAACACCAAAACAGAACAGGGAGTTTCTCAGAAACTTAAAGAAAAAGTTGTTGATGTTGAACCACCAACCGAAAGACTTAAAATTTTTGAAAATTCAACCTATGAGATTGGTGAGTGTTCTAAAAAGAATTTTTACAAAAAGAAAGAGAAAGACAACCAAGTGTAGGTTGCTAAGAAGGTTGATGTGAAAGTCGGCGATGAAACTGGTTCCACAAAGCCAGAAGAGCCACAAGGTGAGGTAAAAATTTCAGTGAATGATGATGATTTTCCATCACTGAAATTTGAAGAGGTTAAAAAGAAAGTTGGTAAAATTGAAATCTCGAATCAGTTTTACAAAGAGAAAAATGAATTTGATGTCAAGAAAACATTCAATGGGAGTGTTAAAAAAATTTTTGGAAAAATGTTGAATGGGAAAGCAAAGGGGGTTAAAGATTTTTATGCTACTAAAAAGGCAACTTACAACCCCACTGCGCAAGAACTGAAAGCCATCAAGTCTGAGAAGACTTGGATGGAAGTTTGTTTCCCTTGAAGTCTTAGGGCTATGCCGGAGATCCCAAGTTTATATCGTGGATCAGGAATCGGCATCATTCATGTTTAATGAGTTTATATGAAGAAGTTTTTAAAAGTGTTTGAATTTTTACAGGTAAAAGGACTACGCCGGAGCTTCCAGGTTAGTAAGTGCGAAGCAGGAATCGGCATCCTGATTGGTAAATGTAGACGTAACATTCCTACAGTGGGTAATTGTTCAGATATACCTGCAAGTGATATTATTTGTGATCTTACAAGTGGTTATTCTTTACAAGTGGTACAGAGGTTGCTTGAATGCAAAACAGTAAATCAGGGACATTAAGTTGTACTTGATTTACTAACATGATAATAACTGACAAAATGATGAACCATGTCCCCGTACTTTACAAGTGGTAAACCTTCAAATGGTTAACACAAATTCATTTTCCAGAAAAATCATTTTGATTAAAACAAACTTAAGTGTTTTGAAATCTAAATGAGAAAATGGTTTGTGATAGGGGGAGTTCTGATTGTTTATGCCGAGTGAATGGCGAATTGATGCAATTCGATGTCAGTTGTCAAGTTTTGTACGTTTTGTTAGTTTTATGTTTCAAGTGGGTCAAGAGCTTAGTTGTTTTTCAAATTTTTCTTTAATGTGTTTGCATTTTAGGGGGAGTAGAAAATTTCTGAAAATCCAAAAACATTAGAAATTTGAAAAATACAAAAATATGATATCCAAAAATGAGTTTGGTTGTGAAAAAGGGAAATGATAGTACATCAGTGGACTGTCACAACATGCTAAAGAAATGTAAAGATAAAATGTGATAAACAATCTCACTACGGATATGTCAGTAGATTTTTACACACTTCGTAAATTGTGATGATATATAAACTAAATTTCATACTTGCTTGTTCTGTGGGTTAACAACTTCTTGAATATATAGGTAACCCCTGAAATCTTGTTTGAAAGGTCCCTTATTCTGAGATACTAGGTCTTTATGCTCAGTGATATCTGGGGTATTATCTCGGGACTTCTTCTGTATGGAAGTACTGACCTAGTCCCCGGATAATGCTTTCCGCAAAAGCTTGGAACATAGCTTCGCCCTCAGTATGCTAATGAAAAAATAAAATTGATAGTCGCTGCTGTTGAAATCAAAAGATCCTCTAAAGGGGACACACCAAAAGTCGAAGCCGTCATCTCTCTGTGTATACGGAAGTATCGACCTGAGCTCTCACGGCCCTCGCATCTAACCCCTAACAGATATCATCTGTGGTATACTCACCTGTAAGACTGAATATTGGGATCTGGATACGAGAGTATATTCAAGTAGTAGGACACACGAATAACAAGAGCTTAAAACATTAACATCGTATCTCAGATCAATTGAACTTTGTGTGAAAATTTAAGTGGACCGATATACTGACAATCTAGGTGAATTGTTTAGAACTTAAAATGTAATGCAGCTTAACGGTGTTGGTGACATGTCTCATAATCAGATATGATCCTCTTACGCAAGCTCACAAAAATATTTCTTGTAAATATTTCATTTCATTTCTACATCTTGTTGTTTCTACATTTGGAGTCAATCTTCTGTATTTTCGAGTGGTGTCATTTACCTTCTTTCATAAAAATCCAAAAAAGATTTTGTGTGTGTTTTAGCATAAACTTTTGAAAAAGACAAAAAGATTTTCGACAACTGATGTTGGAAAGCTAATGTTCAAAGTCCCGAGTGCTAAACATGATGACATTGTTGTGAGGGGGAGTGTGTCTTTAGTGACAAAATATGTTTTCCATATCAACAAGTGGTTCATCATGTGTGATGTGATTTGAGAGAGAGTTATTGTTGGTACACATGTTTATGTGAGAGTGTTGTCTGATTATTTCAGAGTGTTGGTGTATACAAATTCTTAAATTGTTAAAATCTTACTTCTGGGTTAAGATTGTGCAGGAATAGCCAAGTTTCGATCCTGAGAATTAAAGACTCTGCAAATAAAGCTTGAGACAGGTTTCGATCTTGGAACATGAAAGCCAGACAACGATCCTGATGCAGATGTTGCTGAAGAACAAAGGAATGCCAGCAAATCGAGAGGGGAAGTCTGAAGATAGAGAGTGAGAAAAGCCCAGAGACTGATCAAGACTGAAGAAGTGAAGACACAGCATTGTCGTGACTCGATAGTCGACTCGTCAACATCTGAGGGGGAGTCTGTTGGTGCACTACATCTGTCGACTTCGTCTTGTATCGAGTCTTAGATTGCATTGTATAGATTAGGGCATGATTTACGAGAAAATAGGAAGTATATTGTGTTTAGGAAGCAGGTTTCGCTCATATGGTCATATAGGGGTTTCACTTATATGGACATGTAGGGGTTTCACTTATATGGACATGTAGGGGTTCCGCTTATATAGACATGTAGGGGTTCCACTTATATGGACATGTAGGGGTTCCGCTTATATGGACATGTAGAGGTTCCGCTTATATGGACATGTAGGGGTTTCGCTTATATGTACATGTACATATGAGCGAAATCACCAACACTATAAATAGGTGATCAATGAGAGAAATCAGGGGATTGCCTTGTATTCCATACCGAAGTGCTGCCGGTGTGAAGATCGAGCTGTAATCATTGTCAAATCAATATAATCAGTATATTAAGTGAAGAATCAGCTGTTTCTACCTCCGTTTCTTGTTATTCCGCACCTGAAACAGAGTTGAGCTTCTCTGAACGACTCGTTCGGGTCAGATCACGATCCTACAGAGGTGATGATGGCAAAAGTGTTGGATAAAAGCAATTGATGGAGGTCCTTCAAGATCCAAGAGCACCAAGCTTCCTTAATCACCCTATTACACCTTAGGATGGTCTTGGAATGGATGAACTTGAGATGAAAAATGGTGGTGGTGGTGCTATGTTCGGCCGAGAGAAGAGGGAGAGAGGAGGAGAGATGTGGTGTGATGAAGATGAAGTGTTTATGATCCAACATGTTCCTCTTATAACCTCATTTAGCTATTACCAAATGGTTCATATGTTTCTAATAGTACCAACATGATCTTCTACTAATTCAATTAGGATAATGTAGGATCTTAGGAAGATTGAGGAGATCAAGGGTGGGGCGACATGTGACCGTCCACCAGGGGGGGGGGGTAATTAGTTGGGTTTTGATGTTAAGTTAGATATCTAGTTAGGATTCAAAGTGCATTAGTTAGTGTTTAAGTGTATGATGGGTTATATAGTGTGTTAGGGTGTTCGGGGATCATAACTAGCTCAGAAACATTAAAACAATGCTTCTAGTATAATTTTGGTGTTTCGGGTAGTGTCCGGTTGTTCGGTTAGATACCGGTTCGTTAAAGTGTCAAACTTTACCGTTTAGTGTTCTTTAAGTACCCTTTTGTGACACTTTTAATTCCCGACACTTAGGAAAGCATTCAGGACCATCTTACCATATTTTTGCATGTTATTAGATTGTTAAAAAGCTGAATTTTGCTGAAATATGCATAATTCTGTACTTTATGTGGGTTTTAGGCACTTTCCGGCACTTAAACTATCACCTAGTGAAACAGTTTTATAGTCCTTACTTCAGTACGCACCATACTAGTGTAGTACCTTATCTCTGGCCCATACGGGGTCTCAAAACACTGTTTGTCTATGCTAACTGTGCTTTGTGCATCATGTATGTCAATAAAGTATGTTGCAGTAATCAGAAAGCAGTTTAAGTCATCAGTTGTAATTCAGCACAGTCATTAAGCACTAATCAATATTAATTAATTGTACGGATACCTGTATTTTTGACGGTTGTCACAGAGTGAAATCCTCATCTTAATGGAGAAATTCAAATTTCAAAATTCTAGTGGACCCTTGTCAAAGTGTTGAAATTAAATTTTGACCCGACGAGTACCAACCACACTTAGGATACGAAATCATCAAGTTAGGGGTGAAACCCGCACCTTGTCGACTAGTTCCACTCCTCGATTTTTCATAAATCCCACCAAGTCTCGAAATTTCGATTGATTTGGGACATATAGTAACCGGAAGGGTAAATACCGTTAACCGACTTGTCAGCAAGAGTATTTCACCTATTAGGCAAAAGTATGCTCTTCAAATTCGAAAGACTTTTCGACCACTTTGGTTAGTCAAAGTTCCATTTTGGAACCCTCCAAGTATTAATCAAACCTATGTTTTAATACTATCAATCTTATGCGATGCAATCCTCTCTTTTCAAATTCGAATTTATTTTTAGATTATTTCCTTACACATATCATACTAAATCTTTTCAAATACTTATACGTATTTGACATGCATGATTTCGAAAATGTCACCAATTAGATTCACATTTCTTGTAACGCCAAGATGGAGACATATCATTGAGATAGGAGTGATTTCCTTACCTTGACGATTAACTCCACTCCTTCTTTTCTTAAAACGACCTCACCAACGAGTTAGGGGTGAATCCCTTACCGAGGTGATCGTTACAAAGACTTCCTTCAAGATACTTTATCATGCAAACAAAATCAGGTTTTACACCTAAATCATTTACCATTCGTCAAAATCCCCACTTATATCAATTTCAAAATACATTGTTTTATCAAACGTACTTCTTATCCTACAATCTATTTTCACTTAACTTATATACACAAGATTCTTAATCATGCCTTAAAACATTTTACTACTCGAATTTCAAAACCTTACGAAATGCTACTTATCAATTTAATCGCTCCAATGAATCTCTTGCCCATGAACTTCATATTCGACTTAATCACTAAGACATACTCACGTTATATCACCATACTAAAGACTTTCATTCTCAATCAGAGATCAAACCAACCTTTCTCATACACTTATAAGATATTATAGATGCTATATGATCGTTTTACCAAAGACTCTTTTCAAAATCAACAAATCATTTGTTAAAACTTTTTTTTAACAATCACTAAGTCCTTTTGCTATTTTTTTCCACTAAGGATCGACGTTTTCACAAGAACCTCCAAAATTCAAAATTTCTTGTTTTGCTACAAATGAAGCGAACTTATTATTTTCGAAAACTTTTCCTACACCGCTCGTCATTTAAATTTCAAAACACGTGGGCAAGAAGACTTCATGGGGACCGACAATCCTCAACTTACGTAATCTCTTTTAAAACAAAAGTAGCACTTCCATTCATTACAAAATACGTTATGCATAACCAATGAGTACTTTATATTGTCTTACATTTACAAACTATATTCTACCTTCCAAATCAAACTCGATCTATTTTGATTCGATAAACTCAACATTTCGCTTAAAACAACTACACATGTATATCACGTATACGTTTTAGTCGACATCTCACGACAATTACATATTTATACCATTCGTTTTTACATACTCAACCTTTTGATTGTTTTATATGCTTAAATTCGTTATGCTTCGATTGATACTATATACGCAATCATTATTATTTGTACTCACACTCATACTCATATTCTTAACAATATGTTTTATGCTTATACTTATACTCATACTACTCATATGTTTTATGTCTATACTCATACTTACGCGAACATTCATACTTAAACTTATATTTATGTTCATACTTTCATTCATACTCATGATTCACACGTTCGTACCCGTACGTGAGTGGAATCTGAGGGATTCGCTTACATGGGTCCCATACATACTTAAGCATGGACTTGCTTATATACTGCATTCCTATACGTACTCATTCATATTTTCAAATACCTTAATCACATGCAACTAGTACAAGCAATGTTGATCATGCGTCGATCGGTATAATCGCGGGTGCACACAGGATTATAGTGATGGGCGTATGAATCCATAGAGTGTACTACTGTGTATGGTAAGACACGAGACGTAACATGACACCGAGTAACGAGACAGGTGTAACATGGTCAAAACATGGTGCATACGCCACTGGTACTTACTATATATAAGTGTTTTCACCATGTTACCAAACTCTCATAAAACGTGCCATGAGAAATTCAGTGTTATACAGACCTTTTAGACCTAATTCAAACTTTAAACAACTCACAAACGCATTATATCTGATTATCCACGACAAGATCTCATTCTTAACACACTACTTTCGTCTATCCAATACTTGTGCCATTCTTACATTTGCATTCGTTTATTAAAATCAAACGTTCATGTTTATACTCTTATTGTTCTCCATTATTCTTTTCTCTTATACGAACCTCATTCACTATTAAGTCTGTTTCAACGTTCGAATCATAACTTATCTCCTTACCTTTAAAACTATCCTTCTATTCTTTATCCTTATGCAAACATACTTAGTAGACCGTTATCACTTTATTTAAAATACAAAACCTCTCTTTCCTTTCAATAAACTATTTTTACAAATGTGTGATTTTATACTATCCTTAAAACTCCCGATACAAACTACCCCATTTTTATCAACTACAAACCGTTTTATATACAAAATTTTCCTTCCTAATACATCTCCGATTTAAGATTTTCAAAACTTGTTTAAACTCGTTTTACCTATACACGTTTCACTCATGCTTATGCCTCAAAACCTTTTTAGCCAAACAAATTCTCTTACAAACCTATTTTTCCATTCTTCAAAATTTCGTACTTTTTACGTGTCAAAAATTTCAAGTCTCAATTTTAAATAATCACCTTTTGCCAAAACTCTTTCAAGTCTTTCTCTAGAATAAATTTCGGGACGAAATTTCCTAAAGTAGGGGAGACTGTAACGCCCTGCGTTCTCATACTTTCTATATTTGGAAACACTTACCTGCAAACCTATTTTTGGAAACCTTGTAATCTTGTAATCGTTCCTTCGTTGTAATCGATGTTAAATCTGAGGCTTGAATCATAATAGAAATCGTGTTTTCGTTACGTTGAGGTCGTATACGCCCTATACATACTCTAACATTAAAAAAAATACCATTCATACGTCACCTTATTCATACTTTGTGCTAAATATGCCAAACTTGCAAACTTGTGATTTATATGCTAAAATTTACTCAATTTCGACACCTAATCTTGGGGAATAATCATGCTCATACTTACCGGAGTGTTTGTCGCGTTAAGCTGATCATGTTTACGTAACAGTTTGCGTATAACTTTCCAGAAAGTGATTTAAAGTTTGAAATCGAACTAGAATTAAAAAGTAAAATCGTCAAACACAAATACACAAATATAGAGAACAAAACACATTGTTTCGTTGATAATTGATATTGTTTTACATCGTACATCGTTTACAGAGCACAAATGTTACAGTGTCCCCTACTTTAGGAAATTCCGTCCCAAAATTTTAACTAAAGGAAACTTGTGAAAACAAATGTGGATATTTCTCCTTCATTTGGTCTTCACGTTCCCAAGTAAACTCTGGGCCACGTTTGGACTCCCAGCGAACCTTGACTAATTGTATTCGTTTGTTCTTCAGTCGCTTAACTTCATGGTCCATTATCTCCACTGGTTTCTTGACAAAGTGTATTGTGTTATCAACTTGAATTTCGTCGAGTGGAATGTGAAGATCAGTATTGGCTAAACACTTTCGTAAATTGGACACGTGGAAGGTTGGGTGAATATTCCCAAGTTGGTTCTAAATATGCCAAACTTGCAAACTTGTGATTTATATGCCAAAATATACTCAATTTCGACACCTAATCTTGAGAAATAATCATGCTCATACTTACTTCGTATGTGTGTTATGGTGTATATACCTTACACGCCCTTAATTATGGCCCTTGTTGCATAAAACACCCTAAATAATACTTAAAACCTAAAATAAAGAAGCTTAGGGGTGAAAAGTGCAAAATAACCAAACTTGTGCGCAGACCCGGTTCTCTGGCAGACCGCGACTCGCCCAACGTTCAGCTACGCGGGCCACGAGGCTCTTCGATCCGGAGAAACCCACATCAGGTCGCGGATTGGTCATTTGGTTTGTGTTTTATTGAGTTGTTAAGTGTGTTTTCACATTTAATAGCCAACTACCAACCACCCAACACTCCCCTATAATTCCTACACCTAATCCAAGCTTTTGACACTTTGGAAATCATTCTAAACTCCCTCAAAATCGTCCATAAGCAGATGCTAAATCAGAGTTCTAGCAGAATTACCTTGCTTCACTAAAACAAGCATAACTTCTTCATTTCTTGTTCGTTTTCATCGATTCTTCTTCCCACTTGCTTGGATTGACCTAAGGAACATTTCCATAGGTTTTCCCTGGAAACCCAAGGCCTGGAATGTCCCTGAAAAGGCTCCAAAGTGGACTGATGTTTCTGTTTTGAATCAAACTTTGTTAAATCTTGTTTAAACTTGAGTTATCTCATCTCAAACCTATGTCCTTATACTTATAACCACTTCTATGGTTAGGCTTAAAAACAAGGTTGAGACATGCAAATCAGAGGTATAAACCTCACAATCTTTCTGTTTTGTTTAAGGGCTTAACCCACAAGTAATGTTCAAGCTTAAGACTTGATGGTTGTGTGATTCAGGGTTAGCTTGGGCTATCCTACTTGAAAATCCACACATTGCTTAATGATTTCACATAGATTAGTTGTTCATATTCTAATACTACTTGTAAGTTCATGACCCTCCTTGAATGTTCATAACATCAAGTGTAGTGGTGAACACTTAGAGGTGCCTAAATGGAAGACTTATTCTTCCTACCTCTTACATGATTTCTATGACACTTAAGAGGTTCCTAAATGGAGGATTTATCCTCCTACCTCATGCTTGATCTATTTGATATGTTAACATATTACATAACCTAAATATTATCTAAGTAATCAACCTTGATGATGAACTAATGTTCACTTGTTAAAGTATTGGTTACATCATCTAAAACATCATATGTGTTAAAGATGATTACTTTCACATATGTAATTTCCTTATTCCTTTTAAATCCCGAATTTCTACTCTAAACATACCTTGAACTTTAAACCTCATACACTCGTCAACACTTGGATAATCGGAAGACTTAGCAGTTTTGTGAGTATACTTGACCCATTTTACCATTTTCACACTTTTGGGTGTAACATGTTTTTATATACAAACACACTTAACATACATATTCTTATGCAAATACATAAACAACAATCCTATACATGCTTACTATTTGTTATGCTTGATTCGTGTTTCTGGGTGATTCTTATGTGATGAACTTGTCATTAGCTTCGTACAAGCCTCCACTTAACATGTATAGCGCTATAGGAGTAACGCACCGCCCGTGAACGAGAGGTCATGTTAGGTTTACTCATTCATACTTGCGTAAACAGAGGGTTGACTTGTAAATCGCATGCCAGTTTAATACGTTAAACTTGATAACTAGGTTTGCCATGTGGATTGTTCCTTATTATTTTTATACTTATATACTACGCACCAAACTTGTATGCTCGCCAATACTTTTTGTATTGAACTACGCTTTTAAAACATGTTGCAGGTTTAGCGATGATGTTGGTGATGCATGGAATCTAGTAGGATACTTAGATACACACTCTAAATTTGTATTCTTATTGTATTGTACTTCGTTATTTTTGTTGTATTTGTTTCAAATCCTTGTAATTGACTCTTTAGAAATGAAATGGGAATTTATTATTTAAATACTTGTCACAAATAGTGTTATGAAGTCTCTTGCAATCTATTTCGTCTCACTCCGATGTTTCCACCATCGGTTGGGGTGTGACACAAAGCCTGCGTACTAGTCGCATAATCATAAAAATTTCAAACCCGAGCTAAGGATTTTATGTTAAATATACTGGAGCATGTATTTTGATTAGCTAAAAATAAGTTGGTGGTTTTAAACCTAAACGGGTCAAAAGTCATAGTAAACCAATTTCAAGCCGAAGGCTTCAAATCCTACATTTTATAAATACGGATGTCAGGTTATAACTCCATATAATGAAGAATTAAATTATGAACGTGTAGGAAAAAGAATCGCGTAAAACGGACATCTAGATTGAAAGTTATGAAGTTTTAAAGTTAAAAATTGGCTAAAACTTGGAGCTGGGAACATGCAGCTCATCAAAACAAACCTTCTGTCAAAATGAGTGTGTTGCGCCCCACGACGCATAAGTCGAAAGCGATCGCGCCCTGCCACGGGTGGTGGCGGCCCGCGAGGGATTAAGCTCAGTTTGTCGTGGCCCGCGACAGACTACAGTGCTGGCAAAAAAATTTGTTTTGTTTATTCTGAACTCCGGACTTGTTTAAACTCGTTTATAAGCCATTAAAACTAACTTATAAGTTGGTTTTGATCACAGGTAATTGTCAAGGGTTCCCGAATGAAGATCAAGCTCAAAGAAGAACCGAACACGATCAAGATACAAGCTTCCGCATGTCGTTTCGTCGTAACTTTTAAGCGATGAACTTAATTACATCATGTTATATTATTTTTAAATTGTAAAAGTTTTAACTTAACCGTATTTTTCAATGTATATGTAATCATAATTACATGTTTGTTTTTGTAAATTATACAAAAACCATAAAGTAATAGCAAGGGTGTTACAAGTTCGTAATCAGAGCTCATGGTTAAAGAGTAAAGTGTGTTCGGTTCGAGGCTTGATCGCAAATCCGGTAAGTACATGTATGTTAATTGTTTAGTATGATTAAAGTGTTGTGAACAACACATAGGGTTATCATGTAATACACGTTACTCCAATGAAAATGATTGGTATAGTTAACGAAATCACGTGTGGTGGCACGTATAGTAAAAAAGCCTTGTATTACAACACGGGCGTTTGTTAATGTCAAAATTACTAAATTTTTGTAAATGTTTAGTTGTAGGATACTTGCATTTGAAGATGGCGAGAGTGTAACAAGTGACAGACATGACAGAGGAACAGTCCGAAGTACGACAAGTAGAGTATGCTCATCAAGGACCTAAATCGTGTGATGATCGCGAACAAGGTTAATGACATAGAAAGCCCGTTAGGGAAAGCATTACCAGGTGCACGCTTTTAAATTTAATTGCACAAGTAGTAATATGCAGCAAACACGTAGGGTATGATGGTTGCATATATCTGATAAAACCTGAAAAAACTGAATAGGATATCTATTCAGGATGATGTTTCCAAGAGAAGTTTAATAGAATCATGTGTTATTCACGATGATGAATAACAAAGAAATAATAGGATTAGTTCATATGGAAACTTGGACGGGGGTAATTATCCAAGTGGAAAACTCTCAATATAATGATATTGAGAAAAGTAGCGATCATAGTAACGGATGTGATTATATAATAGTTCGATAGAAAGGAAAAACATTTTATATGTTCGAATGTAAAACTAGTAAAACTAATAATTGTTGTTTAGCATTTAAATAAAGTTTTACTAAATGAAATCAGGGATATGAAATAAATAGAGCCGTTACTTACATAGGCCGTGATGTGAAAACTATAAAAAGGTCATTCGTGTTATGTGTTAATCGCTTACTCTGGCCAAGTAAGTAGTGGCATATGATACCATAAATCAACAGTTTCAAACGGTTCACATAATCAATCAGTTTCAAATGGTTCACATAATCAATCAGATTCAAACGGTTCACATAAATCAATCAATTCTAACGGTTCAAACAGTTCGAAATGTAAAACAATGTGTCCATATGCTGGATGAACATATGCAACAAAATGTAATATATAAAAATCAATGTGCTAGCATGCTAAGAGAACATACATAGCAAAACATAATGAAATCATGTACTATATACGTACTAATGAACATAGCAAGTGTATAATATAAAAGCATGAAAAACACGAAAGTAACAAGTAGGCACATGTGTATCACCCCAAAACAGTTGAAAACAGTAAAAGAGGGGACTATGTACTCACTTGAGGATGCTTAGAAGTCTTGAATAACAACCAAGCAAAGCTAAAGGGATCACAGAAATCAAACGACACCTAATATAGGTAACTACATTAATAACCAGACCTAAATCGGAAGATCAGATAGGATGAGGTTTCGTAAACCAAATGAGTGTTGGATCTCATATGATATGGTTTGACAAAGCCTACATGCTAAAACGAAACCTAACCTAAGTGCTTACGACCCGTTTAAGTAGCTTACGCTACTTTAACGTGTTGTTCGCGTAAAACGCGTTTGGAACGCCTAACTAGTCCTATGACAAGTATTATATGCCTAAACATGTTTAAATATGTTGCAAAATCAGTCAAGTGACAAAAGTTTAAGTTACATATGCTTAAATATCAATTAGGCATGAAAAGGGTATTTTGGTCATTTTCCTAAGGTATATAAACTACTTATCATACAACTAACTAAACGAAGTGACCATAAGATATAACCTTGGAAGGTTATTCCCTATACAACTATGGTCACAAAATATGCTTGATCGGACCCTAATGATCGACCAAACGGGTCGGGTTCGAAAGCCTAAGCGGTTGTTTAGACCGCTTATCTTACGACCCTATATAAGCACTAATCTAAGAATGACGAGTTAAACATGTTAAAACATGTTTAACGAAGTTTAAAAACAAGTTTGATATCAAAACAAAGGGTCTTGATACCCAAAAATAGTTTGGTTGCAAAATACGCATAAACGCGTATTTTGACTGAACTATGACTCGTCACTACACCTAATTAACGTGGTAATCAGTAGGTATAGTCAGTAGGGACTATGACCATCGTGATTACGCTTACGTTGCGAAGTTCAAACGAACTTCGTGTTGACCAAAGACTGGGCAAAGCAGAAAGTCAAACACTGTTTGACTTTTACGCTTAAAACGCATAAAAGCACGAAAGAATACTTACAAAGGGTCCAAGCAAGGAAATCTTGATCAAATTACTCAGGTATGAAGTTCTTGAACTCCAACTTAGATTGGTTAAAACCATGTGCAAATGCAAAAAACCCAGCTGCTGATCAAAGAAAATAGTTTTGCTGATTTGGGGAGTTCACACGCCCCACGTAAGATGAGATCCAATCTTACACGGCCTTCCTAAGAGATGTTTGGCAATTTGGCAGAAAAGGCCCCTACAGCCTAGAAACTTGATTTCGGTGCATTTTTGACACGTTTAAGCCCCGTTAACCCCATTTCAAGGCTCTAAAATGAAGTTGAAGTATAGGGAACTTAGAATATGCTCAAAAACATCTCGGATGTCGGTTCGTTTGGTGGTACAGTCGCGTTGTTCGGTTAATTACGACGAAACACGAACGGACGCGAAAAACGATCCAAATTATGCGACGAATGGAATTTTATCATGCCAATCACAAAAATAAAATATTTTAATGATTACATAAATTTTTGGGTGTTCGGATATATTCAGAACGTAAGATATGCGTGAAAATGCAAACTTATGCACTTTTTGACGCTTTTAGTCCCTATTGATCAAGAAAGTTTATTTTTGCGCACCAAACACCTCAAAGCCTATTTCTAAGCTATGTAAAGGATATTTAGGGTATATTTAACTTATGATCAAGTTCCGGAATGTTCGTCACAGTACGAATCGGCATACTTTCACAGTTTGTCGAAATTAGTCCCTATGATCTAATAAACTTGATTTTGGCATACCAAACCCTCCAAAACTTATTTCTAAGATATGTAAAGGTTATTTAAGGTATGTTAAGCCTATGTCACTGTTCTGGAGTGTTTGTTGCATTAAACTGGTTATATTTACGGATCAGATCGCATATAACCTTCCAGAAAGCGATTTAAAGTTCGAAATCGAACAAGAATTGATATGTGCACATGATACACATATTTATACAAATCCCAAGTATGAAACACAATATTTCATTGATTTGGTATTTTTTTGATGGTCGGAGAGGCACAGGTGTCACACTCTCCCCTACTTTAGGAAATTTCGTCCCGAAATTTATTCGTAGGAGTCTGTCTGTGACTTTGTGTTAAATGATTGTCTTGCATGGAATCTAGGGTGTTTATCTATTTGAGTAGAATAACCCATCAAAGATATGCAAGTCATAATCCTGTCATTTTCCTCAACGGACATTCTTCAGAAACGAAAATGAACGAACAGAGTCATTTTCAACGGGTTCTTCAGAATGGAAATGAAGTAATAAACAAAAGGATATTCATTTCCTCAACGGACATTCTTCAGAAACGAAAATGAACGGACGGAGTCATTTTCAACAGGTATTCTTCAGAAATGGAAATGGAGGAATAAACAAAAGGATATTCATTTCCTCAACGGACATTCTTCAGAAACGAAACTGAACAGACGGAGTCATTTTCAACGGGTATTCTTCAGAAATGGAAATGATGGAATAAACAAAAGGATATTCATTTCCTCAATGGACATTCTTCAGAAACGAAAATGAACGGACGGAGTCATTTTCAACGGGTGCTTCATCAGAAATGGAAATGAATAGAATTAAATCAAAAGGATATTCATTTCCCTCAACGGACATTCTTTAGAAACGAAAATGAACGGACGGAGTCATTTTCAACGGGTGCTTCATCGGAAATGGAAATGAATAGAATTAACTCTAGACACATGACAAAACTTGCTGTGATTTCTGTGCACTAAATTCCATAATTATGTATGCATCCATAATTACGTAATTCCTTGCATAGTAATCACAGTTTGTTTTATAATGTGAAGGGGATAGAATTTGAACAAGGTCGAGACAACTTTGATTAGGTCAACACATAAACACATAAGCACATAATTGTTTTCTTGATTATTAATTTGTTATCAGTTTGTTATTAATTGTTATTAACTTGTTATCGATTTGAACATGGGTATTCAAGGTACACCAGGAACCCAGTCGATGGACTTCAACGTCCTCCAGAATCCATCTGAAAAGATAGGATGATCTTCCAAAAATTTGAGAAACGTAACATTCGAATTGTGGTACACAAGGAATCCAATCCGTGGATTTCATTTGGCACTTTAAGCATCTTCAAGAATCTGATTATGAAGATAGGAAGATCTTAATAGGAATTTGGCTTTTGTCTTCATTGAATCGTAATGTACGTATTAAAGTATACAAAGAATTCAATTAAGGGCTCCGATGAGCGATGATCATCCACAAGGATCTAATTACGTGGATAGAAAGATCCTATATGGATTTTGGAATTTGTGTAACGAGAGGTGTTTTGAAACCTTTCACTAAGCGTGCTTAAGTCGATACACAAGGTAGAAAGTTCATGAGGTTGAGGTGCTAGATATGCCAAAGCAACATATGAAGCAGAATTTGGAGGTTGAGCAGCAGTAGGATTTGTGACAGCTTTGTTTTGGATTGCAAAGCGGCACATGTTAACCAAATGTCCCCATCGTCCACAGTGGGTACATTTGAAACAAGGTATTGGATTTAGATGATGACGGTTACATTGATGGCACCAAAAAGCGGTTCCGTTGTACGACTTCATCCCTGAGGCGAGTCATGGTGATAGCTATATCAACGGTCCCCTGGAGTACGACGCCTATTTGTTGGGCAATTGTAGCACCTGGTTCGGACACTTGAGTGTTGTTGCGATGAAGAGGCATCTTGAAGATAATGGAAGGCATGGGAGGAAACAAGCGAGATGTTATCGGATAATCAAAACAGGATGACAATGCATAAAAATTGCGGTCATTTGTTTGTTACCTAAGGCAAAGAAATGAGATGGTGACCAATCAAAGTAAGCGGATCATTTTGATGTATCGCGAAGACATGCTTTAGCCTATTAGTAGACACTCACCCCAAGAGTTACCAGGTAAGAGTGACAGGTCCGATTATGTAGATTTGTATGAACACTCTAGCCTTAGGCAGAAAGCTCAGAGTACAGGCATCCACCCTTCCAGATTGCACGTGTTCACATTATAAGACCCAACCTTTATGAGATTTTGAAAACTTTGAAGGTTCAAAACCTTATAATAAATCATCCTAGAACAGATGATTAGTTTTCAAAGCAGATTCGAAATTTGTGTTCTTGTTGTGGTTGTCACCTAAGGATAAGTGACGGTATTGTTTTAAGATCTAAACACACGAATTTTGTGTTAGGATCCTAGGATACACAAAAGTTAAACAAGAATTTATATGTGCAAATGATACACATATTTATACAAATCCCAATTATGAAACACAATATTTCATTGGTTTTGTATTTGTATGATGGTCGTGGAGGCATAGATGTCACACATCGCCTCCCAAGGTATCTTTCTATTTATTCGGGCAGCGACAAAATATGTTGTTGCGTCAGTTTGCTGTTGCCACCGGGTTCTATACCGAGGATGAGTTGGTTTCAGGACATCTATACCGCCGCAATCACGGCTATGCCTGATGACCAGTTGTTTGCTTGGTGGCCTACCCTATGTCCTGAACCCTTCGGTAAGAAGGCCCGAGTATCGTCGATTCCTGACCCGGTCGTTCGTTACATGCACTGCTGCATTGCCACGTCAATCTCTGCATGTGGCAAAAGCAACGAGTGGGTCACGAAGGTGGATCTGTTCTTTCTGTACTGCTTATATACGGGCACACCGTGCGGCCTCCATCGTTGTCTGGCAGAGTATTTCGCCTCATATGGCAAACGGCAGAGGCGTAGCCATTTGATTGGAGGGGCGTTTATCACACGTATTGCCCAGCATTGCGGCCGGTATTTCCCATTCTGTGACAACCGGTGATTTACGGCTCTTAATTACGTGATTAACAAGTGATTAACGCGATAATAGATAGTGTTTACAGCGTAAATTAACTTCATTAGGCTTTTGGGGTGCCTAGAAACGGCTAACCGGCTTGATAGGGAGTGAACGGTGGTTTACGGAAAAGTCTGCTGAATATTGGACCACAACGAATTGATACCGTATGAAATACTGACAACGCCGACAAATATAAAATTTTTATGATATATTTTAGCTTCGTAATTAAATTTCAGTGACTATGGTCGAAACCGGATCAGAAAACGAATTAAACGGCAAAAACACGGTTTTACGCAATTTCACTGTTATCTACGCGCGAACGCGACAACATCGAATACCGACACTATTTTATATACTTTTGAATAAAAAAATTTATAATTCACAATATTTTTACGATAATCAGGTTACAATAGCGGGTGTCGTAGGAACAAGCGGGCCACTTTAAACGCAAGAGTGGGCTTGTGGGCCTTGGGCCCAAGCCCAAAGCCCAAAGCCCATTATACAAGTATATAAGGGGTCCATCCCCTAAAATTCTTTCATTTCAAAAAATAGAAAAAGAACAAATCAGACAATAACACACACACTCACATCGCCCTCTCTCTCTCTCTCGGCAAGACCAGGCCGGTTTTCGGCGAGCCACGGCGGTGCCGCCGCCGCGGCGACGGCGGTGACATCCTCCGACGATGCACACGAACTTTCCCCCTCCCCTCGTTCCTCTTTCTGGCGGCGGCGACAACACAGCAACCCCCCCCCCTTTCTTTTTCTTTTTCGATTGCTAAATCGGAGCACCACCACCACCAACCGGTGGTGGTGGGGCGGCGCTATACAGAGAGAGAGAGAGAGAGGGAGGCAGAAGGAGCGAGAGAGAACCGGTGGACCGGCGGTCGGCGTCATTTACCGACGGTCGGCGTCATTGTCCGGCAGGGCATGGTCTTTATCCGACAAGTTCCACCGATTGCTAAAGATGATGATGTTTTCCAGCAGAAGTGACGAAGGCGGCGTGATGGTCCGGCGGTCAGAGACTTGGACCGGCGGTCCTTGTCTCGGTCCGACGAGTCGTTCCGCCCGGGGTCGCATACAGTTCGGGTTACGGGTCAGATACAAGGAGGTGGCTCGGTTCAGTTTCAAACAGATGGTTCGAGGTCAAGGTTTGGCTCAGATCAGTTTCAGATTCAGCGGTTCGGGTTGACTCGGTCAACTCAACAAGTTGACCCGGTCAACTCAGCATGTCGACTCAGTTTGGTTCAGGTCAGCAGGTTCGGGTCTTGTGGTTTCAGTTTTTGTTCGAACGAGTTAGTTTGGTTACGGGTTCGAGTCTCTGTTCGAGACACATCAATTTTGGTCTGGTCAAAAGCGGTCAACAGGAAGACGGTTCGGGTCAACGGGCCAAGCTGGTCAAACGGTTCGGTCGACTCGGTCGGACTGAGTCAACTCGGTCAAAGTCAGCCGGTCAACTCAGTTGACTCGGTTGACTCGGTCAACTCGGCTGACTCGGTAACCCAGTCAACTTTATTCGACGTTCGACACGAAGAATGGTAAAGTTTAACGGCGAATCAATTTAAATTTATATAGTTTTATTAATTTCGTGCAACGAGCTTGAACCGATTCGGATTAGTGTTTAAGTTTACATTTTTGTCGTTCTTACAAAAATTATACATTGATAATTGAATAATTGATTGAATCTTGATAAAATAACGACAACATGCGTTGTCGGGGGCATCCAAAAACAGAGGAAACTCTGCCCGTTTTTCGAGAAAATCCGTAATATACAACGCGTTTTATTATAAAGCAAACTATCGGATTCAAATACCCTTTTAGAAAAACAAATACGAACATATAACGTCTCTTGACGTTACTTTACAACTCACTGAAAACGACGTTTCGATGTTATTCACAACTAATAAATATAGTTATTATATTTATTTTAAAACCTTGAAAATTCGACGAAACATTTATATAATCAATGAAATTATTTATATTGTTTCAAAAGACGAATATTACGACTCCTTTTCATAAAAATAAATGTAGATTGCATATTTATTTAGAATGTCAAGCTACACGACACTTCTTTTATAAGATAAATGTAGTTTACATTTATTTCAAACTTTCGACAACACTTTACGACTTTCGAAAGCATAGATTCGGAGACTATTTACAACGAATAAATATAATTATTATATTCATTCTGAAGTTTTGAAACCTCGTCAATTCCGTTATAAAAAGAAATAATTAAATATAATTTATTTATTTATTTATTCCGAATATCAAACAATATAGTTTCGTTTCATAAAATAAATATAATTCATATATTTATTTCGGATATTAAACAACACGACGATTCTCTTACTATTTATTTTAAACACCAAACGGCTCGTATTCTTTTTCTAAAAATAGATATAACTTATCTATTTATTTCAAATATCGAACAACTCGATGATGCTTTTATAAAATAAATATAACTTTTATATTTATTACAAAACGCCTAAACGGCACATTATATTTCAACGTACGAGTTTGCCAGATACCTTTTACTCTACATTTACTCGAGACGACTAGAGAGATTATATCGATATATTTATATATATTTTTTATATAAATATTTATTCATTTTAAATCTCTCGAGAATCAAGTCTTTTCAAGACTTATTGATTATTAACGACATTAAGCGAAACTAAACAAGTATAACTTAATCATTTTCGTTAAGTTAATAACTTATCGTTGAATCGTTCGACTAACGACTCGGTAGAGCTCGGTGACACGTAGTTTAGTTACTGCGATTATTTAGAAACTTATTAGATATTTCGTGTTAGGAATATTGTAGAATGCACACTAGCGAGTCTCGTCTTGGAAACGACATCACGAAGTCGTAATTAGCTCGCTTTGCACAAGGAAATTCAGGTGAGTTCATAACCCCACTTTTTACGATTTTACATTTTTATGAATGTTTTCGGGGTGGAAAGACATGCACGATTTTCAGAAACATACAAAGTTTTCGATAAACAAAGACTGTATATTTTTAGACAAAACACGTTTTGCAAGAACATACAAAGTTTTGAACAAACGCAAAACTCGTATTTCTAAATCATATTACGAATGGATTTCGAGGAACTCAAATGATTTACGAAAGGTTTATACTAAACATACCGGTTTTTACAAAACAAATGCGTATTATCGAAATGTGAATGATTTTCATAACTAGGGACGGGTCGTCCGGGGATAATATATAGAGACTAGGGAGTTGGCCTTAGAGGCTGGGGAGGTTCAGCCTTAGAGGCTGGGGAGGTTCAGCCTTAGAGGCTAGGGTAAAATACATGTTACATTATTACAAACATTCATTTACATGGTATGGTTAGCGTAGGGAGGGTTTATACTACTAGATCATGTGAGGGGTGGGTACAACACTTGAGGCCATTAATCCTCGTTGTTAGGACTGAGGGACACAAGAGTGATAGATCTATTTGGGTGTAGCGAGCCCACACACGTGAGGCCGGGGCGGCCCATAGAGGTGATTGTGTCTTCCAGCCGAAGCCCGGTAACAAATTTGCTAGGTTTGAGTTTCCCTGCACCTTTTCACACATACCAGTGGCTTTGCAACCCATTGGTGATCTCTTTTTCCTTATTGCTACATACCAGGGATTTTTATCATACACACTTACAAAAATACTTGATTTATACAAATTAAATACCATGTTTTATACAAATTCAAAGTATAGGATTATATGGTCATAGAGTCAAAGTCAGGGTGGGCATTGACGGTTATACAAATTTTACAAATTTTGCAAATACAAGAGTTTACAAATACATGATTTTACGAACATAAATCGTTACAAATACAAAGTTTTCATATAACTGGGCAAGAAAATGATTTTAAATTCGTTTTCTCAATATTATTTCATAAACCGGTTATTCAAAAGATTTATTTCAAATCTTTTACAAACAGACTATGAACTCGCTCAACTTTATGTTGATTTTTCGCATGTTTCTTTCTCAGGTCACATTTCAAAGTTATGGCACGGTTGGAATAGGAGAACCACATGGAGTCGAGTACTTAGTGGGTGTTCGTTTTCTAGAAGTCTTAGCTATATTTTGCTTTCGCTGTGCAATGAAGAAACCAGTCCAGTCACGCCAGCTCTGATAATTTCGGGGTGTGACACATTCCTTGAGGATATGCTGCCGCCAGCACCTTTCGAGCCCTTAGATCTTAGGACGATGAGAGGGATGAAGATTGCGGTGAACTTTCCGGATCTCGGGCATCAGTTTGTTGACAATGACCAATAGAGTTTTGTACCCGACCTGATAGTCCACCAGGCACAACTTGAGGCTAGGGAGGTGGAGATACCGCATGTTGCTGAGGTGCCTGTTATAGATGGAGATGTGGAGCCTCAGGTTGACCAGGGGCATCCGCAGGAGCCGTCACAGATTCCACGACGCGTTTATCATGCAGTGAGGTTGCCTCAGTCCACCCAACGTCTCTTTGAGAGGCTAGTGGTGGGTCAGGACGGTATGATGGCGAGCTGGACACAGCAGTTTCAGCGGATGGACCGGATGGAGGATTTGATGGAGTGGGTGATGGCTAGTGAGGCTGAGAGACGTACCCAAGCGGGGTTGGCGGTTCGACCCCCACCACATCCACGAGTGTATCCGGGTACCAACATGGAGGCAGGCTCGTCCGGGACGCATGCATGCACGTCCGCTACGCAGATCCATATGACAGGTGGTGGGGATGATTCTGACGACACCGATGAGGACATGGAGGATTAGTATTTCTATTTGTTGGGTGAACTTTATTTGTTAAACATTTGTGGGCATGTATGAACAAATATTTATTTCTTTTTGTTTATTTTGGTTGTGTTGAGCATCTATGGACAAGTATTTATTTGATTTTGGTATGTTTAAACATTTGTAACTTGATGAGTGTTTATTCGTTTTGTTATTTATGCTTAGTTGACTTATTATAAAAAACAATATTTTTTTAAAAACTTAATATTTATAATAATATTAAAAAACGACATTTATAACTAATATTCGATTACATGTCTTACATAAACTTACATACTAACAATGAAAAATAACAAGACAAAGAACACAAAAAATCCAACTGATTATCAAAAAACTTTACCTCTTACAAACAACCCTTGAATGATTATCTTCAAATTCCGCGACTAGCAATTTATACATTCGAACATCCTCTCTCAAATACTTGACTTCATTTTCAAGCATAACCATCGTATCCATCAGTCCTTTGATGACCACACATGCCTGATAACACGTGGGAGGATCGTGCCACGCAAATAAGTTGCACTTAGAACGCTGACACGGAAGAGGAATTAGTGTTTCAAAGTAACGATGACAAAAATACCCAACTATATACCCAATCATATAGCCTATTTTTTTAATTTATAGTTTTATAACCGGGTATGGGTATGGGATTACCAATACCCGACCAGAACCCGACCCATCGCCATCCCTATTTTAAAGTGTTAAAAAACATGGCTTAAAAACATACCATATGGTGGCAAGTGTAAAATTGACGTCTGGGATTAGCTCCAGACCAAGATGTTCTTAGTGCAGCCATCCTACCACATTTGAAAACAACAATTGTGAATTTGTGATTGTGAAGATGATGTATATTTCATTTGTAACTTCTGATACGTATACAAGCTTTTAAAAAAATTAACTCGATAAGCCGCTCATAGGGCAATACGCGCGTATGGGGGTACGAAATCTGACAAGTTTACAGGTTATACGCTTCATATAGCCCGATGAGCCCCCTATACGCATACCTTTTCTGAAAAGTTGGCAGAAACATTTACAACACTTCACTTCTATACGTGTCTCATCGACCCATACGTGACGTATTGAACTTCAATTTCTTTTTATAGTTAAAATGAACGTACCTGGTCACAAGTACATATGTAAAGCGTTTTTTTTGGACTGAGCTCTAGACCACACGATGACAATCCGGAAGGGGACACACACGCATGGATTCTTTGTCTCTCGTATAGTTTTCGCTCTCGTATCGCTCTATACTGTTGGAATATTCAAGGTTTGCTTTTTTGTGGTTTTATTTTGGCTGTTTGTGGCGGTGTTAGGGTTGTGGTTGTGGTGGGTCAGCTGTGGTGGTGGTGGTGGTAGTGGGCCAGCTGGGGTGGTTGTGGTGGTGGTGGTGGTGTTGGGTCGGCTGGGGTGGTGGTGGTGGTGGGTCGGCTGGGGTGGTGGTGGTGGGTTGGCTGGCGTGGTGGTGGTGGTGGTGGGTTGGCTGTGGTGGTGGTGGTGGGTCGGCTGTGGTAGTGGTGGTGGTGGTAGGTCGGCTGTGGTGGTGGTGGTGGGTCGGCTGTGGTGGTGTTGGTGGTGGTGGTGGGTCGGCTATGGAGGTTGTGGTGGTGGTGGTGGTGAGTCGGCTGTGGAGGTAGATAAGGTGGTTAAGGGTGGTGGTGGGCTATGGTGGTGCTGTGGTGGGTGGTGGTTGTGGTGGTGCTTGAATTTGTTTTTTTTTTTTAATTTTTACAATATATTTTTGAATGCCGAGTCTAATGCTAAATTGTATTTTTTATTAAGAGGATATCGAAAGTCGGTGTTTCGACGGTGGGGGTAGCGTAATCCTTATGGAAAAACTACGTTCGTATTTTAGATTCACGCACTAGAACGCCGATCTAGGATTACGTGTTATAGGAGTAGCATGTGGTGTCGTCAGTTCCCAATGACGCTAGCCAACGCGGTCTGACCTGTAGCATGTCGTTCCAAGAGAGGCATTCATTAGTATTCTCATGAGCCTTCCACCAACGGGAATGCCACTGCACTCACCATCCCGAGGGGACGCGGAAGATTGGACGGTGGTTGATAAAGGAAATCCCGACTCCACTGCTCCAACCTCCTGATGCCATGTGCCATTGAAATGTGGTCAATGTGAAGCAGAAACCCCGTTGGAAGGTAGGGTTCGGTACGCAATTTCAAGACAAACGGGCTGTCGTGAAATTGCGTATGTAACACACATCGTTTTCCTTTGCAGGAATTCAAGAATATGTAATAATTAGCGATTTACGATTTACGGTTTAGTCATTACATTTTGTATGAAAGTTACATGTTTTGTGTATTAATATAAAACGATGTTTAATTACATTTTGAATTACGTTTCTTGTTGCGTTATGGTTAATAAACGACAAGTGAAAAACAATTAAACACATAAAAATTTGACATAATATAATATACACAATGCGTAATGGTTAATAAATGACAATTAAAAAAACAATCAAAGACATAATAATAATTGATAAACAAAAAAGTTGACATTTAATAAAACGTTATAATATACTCATTTAATAAAATTTGACATTTAAAGTTTAACAATTAAAGACATAATAATACTCATTTAGTAATATTAAATAATACTGACTTAGTAAGATTAAATAATACTCATTTAATAAAAATTTAACATTTAAAAAATTTGACAATTAAAAACATAATAATAATTCATAAATAAAAAACTTTACTAATATATACAATTCGTTTTATAAAGAAAACCGACATTTAATAATACTTATAAAAATTTGACATTTTATAATATACACAATTCATTTTATAAAAATATTAAGTTTTTAATACTTTATAAAAAAACATATGCAAATTTTTTATTAAAAATATACACAATTCATTTCATAAAAAATATGAAGTTTTATAATACTAACACAATTTTTTATAACAACATTTTATAAAAGAAAATTTAATTTTCTTATATAAATATTTCACAACTTTTCCCATACAAAAACCTCATCAACTAAAATAAAGTTCCTTACATCCCAATAATTGGGTAATCATTGGCCGACACCCAATGATTGACAATAATTAGATGGTAGGGACCATTTTCAAACGTATAGAGATATGAGGGGTGTGACACATGTGCCTCTGTGACCGTCAAACAAATACCAAATCAATGAAATATTATGTTTCATACTTGGAATTTGTAAAAATATGTGTATTGTTTGCACATATCAAATTCTTGTTCGATTTCGGGCTTTAAATCGCTTTCTGGAAGGTTATACGCGATCTGATGCGTAAATATAACCAGTTTAATGCAACAAACACTCCGGAATAGTGAAATAGACTTAACATACCTTAAATAACCTTTATATAACTTAGAAATAAGTTTTGGATGGTTTGGTACGCCGAAATCAAGTTTATTCGCTTACAGGGACTAAATTCGACAAACTGCGAAAGTACGTCGATTTGTACTGTAACGAACATTCCGGAACTTGATCATAAGTTAAATATGCCCTAAATATCTTTTACATAGCTTAGAAATAGTCTTTGAGGTGTTTGGTGCGAAAAAAAAACTTTCTTGATCAATAGGGACTAAAAGCGTCAAAAAGTGCATAAGTTTGCATCTTCGCGCATATTTTACGTTCTGAATATATCCGGACACCCAAAAATTTATGTAAGCATTAAAATATTTTATTTTAGTGTTTGGCATGATAAAATTCCATTCGTCGCGTAATTTGGATCGTTTTTGCGTTCGTTACGACTTCCATCGTAATTAACCGAACAACGCAACCGTACGGCCAAACGAACCGAAATCCGAGATGTTTTTGAGCACATTTTAAGTTCCCTATACTTTAACTTCATTTTAGAGCTTTGAAATGGGGTTAACGGGGCTTAAACATGTCAAAAATGCATCAAAACCAAGTTTGGGGCTTCAGGGACTAAAACTGCCATTTTTGAAACTTGCTGGCCTGCACAAGGCTTACGGACCGTAAGCACAAATCCATACGGTCCGTAAGGACTCCCCAGCTCAGCAAAAATGTATTCCAGCTTGTTCCAGCTGTTTCCCTCTTGTGCAAATGGGTTTTATGATCCTATGTGCTGGTTTGGGGGCTCCCATGGTTTTAAAAATCAGTGGGTGCAAATGTAAGGCTCAGATTGAAGCTCGGGAATCGAGGAACGATCTTAGCGGTGGACCGAATACTATAAATACCCCCAAGCATTTCACCCCCAACTCACACTTGATTCTGAAATTTCTCTAAGTTGGAGCTTTAGCACTCCATACGTGAGAATATTTGGGATCAAGACTCCTTTCTTGGACCCTTTGTAAGTATTCCTTCGTTCTTTTATGCGTTTTAACACGAAAGTCAAACTTTGTTTGACTTTATGCATTGACCAGTTTATGGTCAATGCGAAGTTCGTTTGAACTTCGTAACGTGAGCGTAATCACGATGGTTATAGTCCCTAGTGACTATACCTACTGATTACCACGTTATCTAGGCTTAGTGACGAGTCGTAGTTTCGGCCAAAATGCGTATTCTTGAGTATTTTGTAACCAAACTACTTTTGGGTATCAAGATCCTTTGTCTTGATATCAAACTTGTTTTCAAACCTTGCTAAACATGTTTTAGCATGTTTAACTCATCACTTTTAGATTTGTGCTTATATAGGGTCGTAAGGTAAGCGATCTAAACAATCGCTTATACTTTCGAACCCGACCCATTTGGTCGATCATTAGGATCCGACCAAACACTTTAGGTGACCATAGTTGTATATGGAATAACCTTCCGAGGTTATACCTTATGCTCACTTCGTTTAAGTAGTTGTATGATAGGTAGTTTATATGCCTTAGGAAAATTACCAAAATGCCCTTTTTACGCATAAATTCATTTTAAGCATATGTAACATAATTTTTGACATCTAAACTGATTAGGCAACTTTATTAGACATGTTAAGGCATATAATACTTGTCATAGGGCTAGTTAGGCGGTCCGAACGCGTTTTACGCGAATGACGCGTTAAAGTAGCGTAAGCTACCTAAACGGGCAGAAATGGGTCGTAAGCACTTAGGTTAGGTTTCCTTTTAGTATGTAGGCTTTGTTAAACCATATCATATGAGTTCCAGTACTCATTTGGTATGCGAAACCTCATACTATCCGATCTCCCGTTTTAGGTCCGGTTATTTATGTAGTTACCTATATTAGGTGCCGTTTGATTTCCGTGATCCCTCTAGCTTTGCTTGGTTGTTGTTCAAGACTTCTAAGCACCCTCAAGTGAGCACATAGCCCCCCTCTTTTACTATTTCAAACTGTTTTGGGGTGGAACACATGTGCCTACTTGTTACTTTCATGATTTCCATGTTTTCATATCATATACTTGCTATGTTCATTAGTACACTATTAGTACATGATTTCATTATGTTTTTGCTATGTATGTCCATTGTGTGCATACTTAGTACATTGTTTTACATTACATTTTGCTGCATATGCTCATCCAGCATATGGACACATTAAATTACATTTTGGACCGTTTGTAACTATTTGACTATGTGAACCGTTGTAACTATTTGATTATGTGAACCGTTTGTAACCGTTGAACGGATTGAACTGTTTGTAACTGTTTGAACCGTGTGAACCATTTGTAACTGTTGATTGATATGAACCGTTTGAATATGTTTGAACCGTTGGGTTAGGGAAGTGATTAGGTAACGGGGCGGGTATAATATGTTAAAAACATGGTGGATACGCTGCTGGTACTTCCTATATATAAGTGTTTTTAACACATTATATATCGTTGCGTTATCTAGATCACTTGGGCAATTGTTATCAAAACAAAGTTATATTACAAGGTTTCTCTAACGATATATATATATATATATATACTATTCGAGTTTTTATTTCAAAAACGATTTACAATCTGGGTCTAATTAAACAAATGTTTTGGAGTTAAGAATCATGGTTACGAGATTTTATAAATTATAATCAACTTGATTTGAGTTGGTTAATTATGTCGCAATACTATACTTTTCAAAACAAGGTATTTTTAAATAAGTATTGCAACCTGTAAAACGAGCCATGAATCTGACACTCATACAAAACCTATGTACTCGCCGACATTTTTATGCTGACGTATTTTCACATGTGTTTCAGGTACAATAGTTGATGATATTTGATGATGATATTGATGCATGCTCACATAGGATTGGACGAGGCCTTAGTGACATTAAAAGATGCAAGATTAGTTAACTATGTTATATTTTCTTTGTTGTTAAGACATTGTAATACATTTAATTCAATAAAACGAAATTGTTTAATCCATGGTTGTGAAACAATGATTCTGTTACAACACTTCCCGACGTTTCCGCCACGTTTTGTTGTTTTACGTGGTCGGGGTGTGACAAGGGGCGTATGGGGTGGGTCATTTTGAGGCGTATTGGGTAATGCGGGGCGTATAGGGTTAGGGGATGTGTAGATACTTTTGGGAGATGTATGGATACCTCCTCCATTAATATAATAAGGAGCTAGTGGAATGTTTTCAATATGCAAATTTGACTGACATCAGTATTTATTAGGATGTTGAAAGCAATTGCATTTATATTTTTTACATTCTCATTACCTATTAACATGGGTGGTTAACTGCCTTGTGTCTTGGATGTGTTTATCTCAATTTACATCAACAATGCACACATTGCACTTAATATTCATGTAAATATAATAATAGACTAACATGAAAGCCTGAACTCGTATATATTATTATTTAACCTGAGATAAGATTATAGGTCCACCATGAGATACATATAACTTCTCTTCATAATTCTGACTATCTTGGTTGTAAACGGTTTCATTTCAACCTAAAATATATATGATCTGGTCAAGAAAAAATAGACCAAATAAGAAAGCTTTGGATGTTTACTAAAAGATAACAATTAACCTTAAAAGGCTCATATAAGTCTGAAGCTCAATTCCAGGTATGAAGTGTAACAATAGTGAAAACCCACTGTTTTTGAAAGAAAATATCAAGCACGGGAACGTCTCGGTCAGAAAAATTTAATTTATACAAATCTAAAACGAAATAATTCAATCCAGGAAGCAAAGAAGTTAAAAAATCATACAAAAGGAAAACAAACTTCAAAGACTCAAATGACCACATGCATGATCAAATAACATTAGCAGTAATACTAAAGCATACAATTTCCTTTGCTTCTTAGTTTCTTCAAAATTCTCTTTCGTTACCTCCAACAATGGCTTCCTCTCACTTTCACTTTTCCATGAAGATTCCAACTTTTTATTTATTTGCAGCAACAATGCCCCCAATAAAAAAGCTTGGGTCAAAACAAATGAGTCTAGAACTTTAAATGAATAAATTAAATAACAACGGGTCAAAAACTTTAAATGCATAGCATTCAACAACAATATCAGTACCGATCATAAAAAAAGAATATCGAGACTGGTTCGAGTTAGTCACCATACTATTTTGAATTAAACTATTTTTTCAACAAAGTTTATACAGTATTGTGAGAAAAATAAAATATTTCAGTCTTGTATTCAACTTTAAAAAATCAAGACAAATATCAAATTAAAAATGATTCTTGATAGATATAATTAAGTATAGTTAATCATTTTGTGAACACGGTGTTTGTTTTACTTTTTAAAATTGTTTGTTGATATAATTACTTCTTGATAGACATTTATTTTAAACAATGTTTGTTAACATAATAAACGACTCTAAAAACTAAACTACTTAAAGAAAAACATGTAACATAAACAAACAATTTGTATTATAAAATAGTCATATTCATGGACATTAAACTTGCAAACGTCAAACAATATATGACCAACAACTTGAGTATAAAATATTAGATTTTTTAATTTTATTATGTTGAGGATTAAAGATATGAACCCATAAAGAATGTCTTGCTCCAAACTTTGACTTATATTATCAATCAGCGCGCAAAAACATTGGTTATGATCATGGATCCAGGTAGTGGACATTTGGTGATGATCATGTGTCCAAACCTTCACTTGTTTTCCCTTACTCCACTTATAACCCTCTCCTTTGGCTCTGCCTTGCTCTATTTCTGCACGTAAACATACCATTCATGAGAAACTAATTAAAGCTTTACCACGTAAATTAAAAAATAACAAAAAAAAAAAAAGAAACAAAACAAAACGGTACGACTCCAAGTATAAGGCGCACTTGATAAATAATTCCAAAAGTCTTATATAGCAATACCAGGTCAACAAAGTGGCCTTCATCAAAATGGGAAGCCAAGCAATTGTCCAGAGGCAACTTCTTGTGATTCTTTTGTTTGTACGTCTTTAAACGTAATAAAAAAACATGAATTCCCAATGTTATTATGTGTCATGCGACTTTCTCGCACGAGATCTTTGTCCCACTTTCGTACATGTAACTATGCTATATATATATATATATATATATATATATATATATACATGGGATGGTTCAAATGAAAACCACTTTTATTGTGAAAACTCGAAAACTAACTAAAAAAAGCCTAAAAAACACACAAAATTTTTTTTTTTTTTCAATTTTTTTTATAAAAATCGCTAGTTTTTATATATAAAAAAAACTTTTTTTCAAAAAAAAAAAAAAAAAAATATTTGTGTAGTGCACATGTGTAATAATACACATGTGTAGTACACATACATATATGCAGTATTACACATGTGCACTACACAAAAAAATTATTTTTTTTTTTTTTGAAAAATTTTTTTTTATATTAAAAAACCTGCGAAATTTTGATTGCAAAAAAAAAAATTTAAAAAAAAAAATTTTTTGTATGTTTTTTTGGCTTTTTTTAATTAGTTTTCGAGTTTTCACAATAACTAGTGGTTTTCATTTGAACCTTCCCCTATATATATATATACATACTAGTGATAATACCCGCGAATTTCGCGGTGTTGAGAAATGATATGTTTTTTTTATTTTTAGAAAAAAAAGTACGTTTATACTGATCATAAAGAAACTGTACGCGTGGACTTATCATGGAAATCCGAAGTTCACGATGAAAATACAACAAACCAATGTACTATAGATATAAAATAACCAAAAAAGATAAGTAAACGAAGGAAATACGTTTTTCTATTTTGAAATATAAATTGAAAGTCTATTACTCTAATACTTCTGCTTGCTGAAGCTTCGTAACCAATAACCTCGAATTCGTTTTTGACCAATTGAAAAAACAATCATCACCTAACGAAATATGTTCGACTTGAATTATATCATGCCATGCAACTAAACAAAATATATGCAAAAAAATTTATTAGTAATATATTGAAATATAGTGCTAATTCCCGTGAACTTCACGGAACAAAACAAATAATATAATATTGAAAGTTAATTGTGCCATATATATCTTTATTAAGAACCCGCGAACTTCGCGGGTTGGTAAAAGAAAATATCTTCGTTATCATCATTGATATAAATATTATGATTTTATACACGTTAAAACACAAAGAAATATATTAAAGTACATAAACTTTCAAATAAAAGAAACGTTCCATTACTTATGTAAATATTAAATTAAAATGAATAAAAAACTCACAAATCATAAAATATGTAAATAGATGATAAAATATATAAACTGATGATAAGTATAAACTCTCATACATTTTTTAATTATTGATTAACACATATGTAAAATATCAATTTTACTGTATATGTAATTAGACGGCCCGTTTGAGAATTTACATATATGTAAATAGTGTGTGAATAGCATGAAATTTACATACATATATTTCTAATCTACTGGTCTTATACCCACATTCGATCTGTTGCGAATTTGTGGTGGGGAAGATGGTGGAAGTCCAGAAGCTCCTGGAGGGAGAGGCAAAGGGTGGACCGTAGTCCCTATAGTTTGGGCATTGTTGTCAGGTCGACTTGTTGGACTTTCAAATGACATTTTTTTGTGCAGTGGAGAGCTTGATGGAATAAGACTTTTATGGAAGTTTATTTTTTCCGGGCTTTTAGTATGATAATGATACACAACACATGGTACCATATCTTGTAAAGGCATCTCTTGTGCTGACCGTAACTGAATTCCAGGAGTCATGTCAACCTTGCTTGTTGGTAGGAAGACGGCTTGACTTGAAATCGGAGTTGTTGGCGCAATGACAGGTTCGCGATGATTATATCCATCTCTTGTGCTTGCTGTGGAAGTGAATCCTTGAGGCAAATTCTGAAACTGTGATTCGTTGTTTTCTGTATTCCTTTAATGGTTTAGGCTACATAAGCTGAAATATTCATGATAAAGTGCATATAAAGGATAAAAAAGGTTGGATTTCATTCCATTTTATTTATTAAAATGTTAATGAAAATATAAAGATGTTTGTGGGATTACCTCCGGTCAATATAGCAATGTCACCAAAGACTGGAGCATCAACAACTGCTACATTCAATATCCATCTACCAAATCTAGTAAATCACTTGAAAAAATCAACATTAAAACCTTATATTACTAAAAAAATACTTTTATTTTCAATTATAGTTTGTTAGAGGTAGATCCAATCTCCAAACCATAACAAAAAATAATGTAATTATCATTTGTTCTATCCGGATGATTATAGCGACATGTGAAGTTGTTAACCATACTTGCAACTGAATCATTATGTGGACAGTCAATTTATCATTTTTTTATTCTATTTCTTAAGGGGGTAACATATAAATAAGATATCAATGTACTAACATGCCAGTTTTCACGTAAAGAAGTTAATTCAAGAATTCATTCTTCAATTATATTATAAATACATATCTTCCCATATTATTTTTATATTTTAGAACACAATTCGTCACTGCAATTGATTAACCATCGCCTTTCAAGGAGATCAACTTGACGTATACCGAATAAACGAAGCTAAAGAGTGGGAACCATACCTGATATATTTTTGTTTCGAATACTTTATGTGGAAAATTGAGAAAATCCCTTGAGCTTTGAAGTAGCATGATGATCCAATAATTACACCAGTTTCCCTACAATTGGTTCAATCATCCTAGCTGGCAACACCAGCCATTCGGGTCCTACATTATCTATAGCGAGTTAGACAGCTTCTGCTTCCCCACTACCTGTCGCAACGACTCCCACATTGGTAGCAAAATAAATGACATGCATATAGTAGGTTCTATCCACTCATGATTATAATATGAACTCAATATAATAAATTGTTAATCAAGAATTCCAAACATTTATTTAACTCGCTGACATCAAAACCCAACCATTTTTTAAACTACATGATTAAGGGTTAGATTGGTATCAAATCGAGACCCGTTGAGTAGAAAGTCACCGTTTCTAATACCGACATTTACTTGCTCGTAATACGCCATTAAAACCTTCTTTACGGGTTTATCTCTCTTAACCTTGAAATAACACCTATGGTTATGCTAAAGAGCAAAAACAAAAAGTTAAATTATGCATATTAGTAAAGTTTATGAAAAAAATAGCTCACATATATATTCAATAAGGCTATTAAACCATTTGTGATTCATATGGGACTAAAGGTTCCGGACTAACTTAAATCACTCGAGCCTTAGGATTGTGCGACCCGGCCACTAATTTGTTCCAACAATTAATCACAGCAACTGCGGCCAAGAATTTATAGCAGATGTAGAACGCAAAAATAGAGTTAATTAAAATAAATGAATACGAAATGTGACTTGGACGTAATAGAACTGGCTTGATTTTTGGTCCAGATTAATGCACTTTGGTCGTTTTTTTTTCACATGATACTCAATGTGACTTGGACGTTATGGCTTCGGCTCATCGGGTTTGTTTCTTTTTTTTACCCATTACATGACCAAGCCCATTTGCCACAGATCGGTGTCTATAGACCGCCACCACCATGGCGCGGAACCCATAATCCCACTGTACGTGTGTTATATACAATATGTGTACAAAATAGACCAAACAGGCCTTCATCTTGAAAGTACATATGTTGTTACAGACTACGAAACGATAATCATCACTGGGCTCATATGATCCAAATGTAATTGTCACTGGCTTGACCTTTTAACAAATAAATGATGTTCAAAAAAGCAGCTTCAAAAAAATCACTTGAGTAAACAATGTTGTCTATATAAAATATATAAAACTATATTTTCATATCAAATAATATTAAATTTTTCACTCTCAAGTAATAATTTACATATCATAATAATAAAATAATATTTCATAGCATGTGTTCTAAGTATGCTCAAATCTCTAAAAGTCAGGCATTTAATAAAAAAAGAGATAAGAGTGTGTATGTGTGTAGATTGGTAATACGTACGACGATTTAAAGCAAAGTTTATAAAAAAAATAAGGAACGGAAAAGTCAATTGATATAAACAAAACAATTATATAAGTTTAACTACTCGTAAAGGTTTATCATTTTGTTTAGCTTAAAAAGCATATTATGCAACTTACATTTAACTCGATGATAATCAATTTGCAGTGCACACATATATCCATCCGGAAACCAAAATTCAAATCTTTCCCACCATCTCTCATCACCACCGTTGTAACGTATGACTTCTGACCATGGTGTTATCTTCGACCTGCTTCTTGCTACATATATGACTCGAAATCATAAGAAAATGATCTAAAAATTGCTTTTATTTGCTAAAATGAATCCAAATTAACATTGAAAAGAAGACAGATCCATATGGATTTTTGAACTGCTCACTTGAAGACAAATCCGATGGCGTAGAGCTCATGGGTCCATTAGCACCATCGTACAAATAGTTCGAGATAGTGATGAAATTTGAAAACCATATTGTTACAAAATATTATGAGAATGAAAATAACCATGGGGTCATGACATACCAGTACATTTGCTAACCAGGAGAGTTTGGAAATCGCATGCACCGCATAGAGACACTGCCAAATTATGGTTGATGTTCAAACCCGGGTGTGCACCCGAGCCATCGCCAGTGAACACACACCGTCCCGCCTCCACCGCCACCGACATCCGTGAAGTTTGTTTCGATAAGCAAGAATCATCCGAGTCCAGAACATGGGCCTCGGGCCTGTTTACATTTGTTTGTTTTATGTCTATTAGTATTGGGTCAAAACAATAGTTATGTTTATGTATTTTAGTTGGGCCGTAGGCCACCAGTTTGGGTCGAACGATTTGTATGTCCAGTCCATTAAACAGCCGGTTATTGATGAGGAAGTTGGGCCAAGTAGCGAACCGGTGTGTCTCCATAACCGAATGGCGGTTATTCAGAATCGTCACATCTCTTTTGAAACAACGTGACTGTTGGAGACATGCCTCTTGATCCCTATAAAGCCGCTGCCAAACTTCCCTATCAAACCGGTAGTTATCAGTGTATTCGAACGTGTGTATTATCAAGTTAGTTATCATATTCAAAGTTCAGTCAATCAAGTTTATTCATTCGGTTAGTTATTGTTTTCTGCAAATCATTCTCGTTTCAATTAGTTATCATGAATTCGTGTGAGTGTTGTGGTTTGTACGTGAATGATTGTGTTTGTGGTCACAAGTCCATCCGTTCCGATTGGTCCTGGGTTTCCGATGACGATGATACCAACACTGGTATCAGAGCCAAAGGTTTAACAGGAACCGGAAGGAATTGTGATCAAGGAGAGAATCGAATCGATGAAAACAAGGGGAAATCGGTGGTTACCGATTATGGTGATGATGTGTTTGTTCGTAGTGGAGAGTGCGGCCGGGCGGCGGAAGCGGATGAGTACGCGCAGGGGAAGCCAACCATGCGGACCGGGGTATCACCAATGAAAAAGTTTCCAAAGAAGGTATTCAGAGGGGGTTTCGTGAAGAAGAACGGGAAGAAACCCAATGCACCAGTGGGTAGGCCAAGAAAACCGGGGGTTCGGTGTTTCAAGTGCAAGAAGTTTGGCCACATCGCGTCAATTTGCCCTAGTAAGTATATTATATTATCACCTTTACCAGTCGAGTGTGATTATATTGTAAAGGATACTTGCGGGGGTAAGTGGGATTCAATTTGGGTCGTGGATCCTACGTTTAAGACGCACATGACGGGAAACCGTAATTTGTTCAAGTGTTTTAAAAGACACTTTGGGGTTGTAAAGAATGAAAGCAAGAAGGATGTTTCGTTTGTTCATGGAATTGGTGAAGTAAGGGTGCCGGTGGACGGCAAGGACAAGACAATTCCGTGTGTTAGTTACGCACCAAAACTTGACAGGAATGTTCTAAGTTTGGAACAACTCCTGTTTCAAGGAATCGAGACGGTTACTATGGGTGAAAAGTGCGTATTGAAGAAGATGTTCGGTTGTCGATCAAAGGGTTTTGATATTTACGAAGACAAGTCGGAAACCGACTTGGAACAAGATTATCTTGACGCCTTTTATGATAATCTTGGGGTCGACAATGGGTACAAGAAAGAAAAGGAGGAGTTTCAAGAATGTTTGGGCGATTACTATGAGCGAGAATTTGAAAAGTCAAAAAATAAAAAGAAAGTGTATGATGAACGCCCAAGTGCAAGGAAAGTCGTGTACTCGAAAAAGGCAAAGAAAGCTTTAATGATCTACCTCGAAGGCGAAAAGGATAATCCACACCAATCAAGACAATTACTTCGGGAACGGGCAATAACTCTTTCTCAACTCGAGGAGGATGTTGTTGAAAGGGGTTTAATCATGGAAAGTTGTGTCGAACCAGGGGATCTAATTACCCTACACGAAGAAGTCAAGAAGCATCCAAGTTTCTTCGACGCACCATTCGAAGGAATTTTGGTTTGGTTCATCACTAACTTTCTTGGAATTGTTTGTGAGAAGGCAATGCCACCGGAGTTAATTGATGGTCGTGATGTTAGCCTCATTTTACTACACCGCATCGTAAGGCACAATGGCGGGTTTGATGAAATAACGGCAAAGGACAAATGGGGTGAGATATCGGAGAAGTATGGTTACGACAAGGACGACGCTTATGAAATGAAGGTTGCATTCGTTTACTATCTAGAGTTGGTCGAATGGTACTTTGATTAGATCAAGAAGGAGCGTGCAAGAGAGAAAGTTGGTATGGCCGAGAGCTCGAGCAATTGCGGATGGATCGAAGATTCAAGTGATGATGACGTGGTGGTGAAGATCGAAGTCACCAACAACCGCAAGGAGTAATCGGATCGAAGAGCTCGGACATTTCTTGCTTAAGGGGGAGAATGAAGTTTGTTTCGATAAGCAAGAATCATCCGAGTCCAGAACATGGGCCTCGGGCCTGTTTACATTTGTTTGTTTTATGTCTATTAGTATTGGGTCAAAACAATAGTTATGTTTATGTATTTTAGTTGGGCCGTAGGCCACCAGTTTGGGTCGAACGATTTGTATGTCCAGTCCATTAAACAGCCGGTTATTGATGAGGAAGTTGGGCCAAGTAGCGAACCGGTGTGTCTCCATAACCGAATGGCGGTTATTCAGAATCGTCACATCTCTTTTGAAACAACGTGACTGTTGGAGACATGCCTCTTGATCCCTATAAAGCCGCTGCCAAACTTCCCTATCAAACCGGTAGTTATCAGTGTATTCGAACGTGTGTATTATCAAGTTAGTTATCATATTCAAAGTTCAGTCAATCAAGTTTATTCATTCGGTTAGTTATTGTTTTCTGCAAATCATTCTCGTTTCAATTAGTTATCATGAATTCGTGTGAGTGTTGTGGTTTGTACGTGAATGATTGTGTTTGTGGTCACAAGTCCATCCGTTCCGATTGGTCCTGGGTTTCCGATGACGATGATACCAACACTGGTATCAGAGCCAAAGGTTTAACAGGAACCGGAAGGAATTGTGATCAAGGAGAGAATCGAATCGATGAAAACAAGGGGAAATCGGTGGTTACCGATTATGGTGATGATGTGTTTGTTCGTAGTGGAGAGTGCGGCCGGGCGGCGGAAGCGGATGAGTACGCGCAGGGGAAGCCAACCATGCGGACCGGGGTATCACCAATGAAAAAGTTTCCAAAGAAGGTATTCAGAGGGGGTTTCGTGAAGAAGAACGGGAAGAAACCCAATGCACCAGTGGGTAGGCCAAGAAAACCGGGGGTTCGGTATTTCAAGTGCAAGAAGTTTGGCCACATCGCGTCAATTTGCCCTAGTAAGTATATTATATTATCACCTTTACCAGTCGAGTGTGATTATATTGTAAAGGATACTTGCGGGGGTAAGTGGGATTCAATTTGGGTCGTGGATCCTACGTTTAAGACGCACATGACGGGAAACCGTAATTTGTTCAAGTGTTTTAAAAGACACTTTGGGGTTGTAAAGAATGAAAGCAAGAAGGATGTTTCGTTTGTTCATGGAATTGGTGAAGTAAGGGTGCCGGTGGACGGCAAGGACAAGACAATTCCGTGTGTTAGTTACGCACCAAAACTTGACAGGAATGTTCTAAGTTTGGAACAACTCCTGTTTCAAGGAATCGAGACGGTTACTATGGGTGAAAAGTGCGTATTGAAGAAGATGTTCGGTTGTCGATCAAAGGGTTTTGATATTTACGAAGACAAGTCGGAAACCGACTTGGAACAAGATTATCTTGACGCCTTTTATGATAATCTTGGGGTCGACAATGGGTACAAGAAAGAAAAGGAGGAGTTTCAAGAATGTTTGGGCGATTACTATGAGCGAGAATTTGAAAAGTCAAAAAATAAAAAGAAAGTGTATGATGAACGCCCAAGTGCAAGGAAAGTCGTGTACTCGAAAAAGGCAAAGAAAGCTTTAATGATCTACCTCGAAGGCGAAAAGGATAATCCACACCAATCAAGACAATTACTTCGGGAACGGGCAATAACTCTTTCTCAACTCGAGGAGGATGTTGTTGAAAGGGGTTTAATCATGGAAAGTTGTGTCGAACCAGGGGATCTAATTACCCTACACGAAGAAGTCAAGAAGCATCCAAGTTTCTTCGACGCACCATTCGAAGGAATTTTGGTTTGGTTCATCACTAACTTTCTTGGAATTGTTTGTGAGAAGGCAATGCCACCGGAGTTAATTGATGGTCGTGATGTTAGCCTCATTTTACTACACCGCATCGTAAGGCACAATGGCGGGTTTGATGAAATAACGGCAAAGGACAAATGGGGTGAGATATCGGAGAAGTATGGTTACGACAAGGACGACGCTTATGAAATGAAGGTTGCATTCGTTTACTATCTAGAGTTGGTCGAATGGTACTTTGATTAGATCAAGAAGGAGCGTGCAAGAGAGAAAGTTGGTATGGCCGAGAGCTCGAGCAATTGCGGATGGATCGAAGATTCAAGTGATGATGACGTGGTGGTGAAGATCGAAGTCACCAACAACCGCAAGGAGTAATCGGATCGAAGAGCTCGGACATTTCTTGCTTAAGGGGGAGAATGAAGTTTGTTTCGATAAGCAAGAATCATCCGAGTCCAGAACATGGGCCTCGGGCCTGTTTACATTTGTTTGTTTTATGTCTATTAGTATTGGGTCAAAACAATAGTTATGTTTATGTATTTTAGTTGGGCCGTAGGCCACCAGTTTGGGTCGAACGATTTGTATGTCCAGTCCATTAAACAGCCGGTTATTGATGAGGAAGTTGGGCCAAGTAGCGAACCGGTGTGTCTCCATAACCGAATGGCGGTTATTCAGAATCGTCACATCTCTTTTGAAACAACGTGACTGTTGGAGACATGCCTCTTGATCCCTATAAAGCCGCTGCCAAACTTCCCTATCAAACCGGTAGTTATCAGTGTATTCGAACGTGTGTATTATCAAGTTAGTTATCATATTCAAAGTTCAGTCAATCAAGTTTATTCATTCGGTTAGTTATTGTTTTCTGCAAATCATTCTCGTTTCAATTAGTTATCATGAATTCGTGTGAGTGTTGTGGTTTGTACGTGAATGATTGTGTTTGTGGTCACAAGTCCATCCGTTCCGATTGGTCCTGGGTTTCCGATGACGATGATACCAACAATCCGATCACTTACACCACCCGCTCCAAGTTCCCACACGACAAACCAAAAGTGTTCGACAAACATGGATCTAATCACCAGGGGCGTCTAATCAGTAATCACTCTCTCACTCTCACTCTCTGCAACCACAAACATGGTTCAAAAAATGTTTATAATCCAACAACATGAATTTGCAAGAATAAGCAAAACAAATGTGTATAGAGTATGATGAAATTACAAACCAAGTGAATAGGGCTTACATCTAACCAAACTAAAACGAAATATATAACAAAAGATCTGAGGACGCACTACAAAGTACTAAACATTGCTTCCAAAAACACAGCACAAAACATCTAGCACATGCACATCCTAAGCAAGAGAAGAACATACGCTGCAAAACAACCGAGTAAACGTACATTTGGATTGGTCAAATGATTGAAACGGCCCTACCACCACCTAATCAAGCGACGAACACAGGCTACAAAGAAAAGCTACAAATTTATAGAGAAATTAAAAACAATATAAGCGTTTTTGTAACTATTATAATTACGAACAGACGGAATAAATTGTTTCAAATTTAAACAACAAATTATTGATATATCATAGTTAAGTAATATGTGTGATCAAGTGAATAGAAATATTTTGCACAAAATGGACAAAATATCTTAAAAAGCACAAGTTGATATTGAGCTTCACTTAATATATGTACTACAAAATCACCCAGGCCACTTTTATTCCTTATATACAACCATACCTGCATTTATGTTTTTTAACAGCAAAGGAAGAAATTAATTCAAACAGAGGCCCAGGAAGTAGTTGGAACAAACCGTACCTGTATATCAATAAATTTTAGGTATTAATATAGAAGCTCACTAGATGTGGCAAAACAGGGTGGTCAATGGGTCAGTGGGTTGGGTGTCTGGTCAAAGTGGCGCTAAACTTTTCTTGAACTTTTTAATAGCTATATATAAGATAAGGGGATGGTTCAAATAAAAACCACTTTTATTGTGAAAACTCGAAAACTAACTAAAAAAGCCTAAAAAAACCTAAAAAATACAAATTTTTTTTTTTTTTACAATTTTTTTTAGAAAAATCGCTACTTTTTTATATGGAAAAAAAATTTCAAAAAAAAAAAAAAAATTTTTTTGGTTGTACTGCACATGTGCATTAATACGGAAAGCCTAAACCACTTAACCCACCCCCCACCGACACCCCCAAAAACCTAACCCCCCCCCCCCCCTCAAAAAAAAAAAAAAAAAAAAAAAAAAAAAAAAAAAAACCTAAATTCACCCTCCCACCAAAAGCCTAACCCCCCCACCCTCCCGAAAACCTAAAACTAAACCCTAAACATAAACCCGAAAAAAACCTAAACCCCCCTCCCCCCACACCCAAAAACCTAATCCTAATCCTAAACCTCCAAAAAAACTAACCCTAAAAGCTAAACTAGAATCAAAAAGCTAATTTTAAGCATGTAATACACATTGTAGTACATGTGCACTACTATAATAATAGTATTGAAAACAAGACGACACCATAAATCTTTTTTTATGTCATAAAAAATATGCTCGAATATACTTGAATGAAAGATAAGAAAATTTGTGATCTTATGGTGCCATTTTTGTTTTAAAATGATAACGTATGGAGAAATGAGAAATGTTTGAAAAGTTATATATTTTTTGTTCCAATTTTACCCCTCCTTCATTAAAAGTCTTCCCCCCCCCCTCCTTTTTAGTGGGTTTTAGTTAGTTTTCTAGTTTTCACAATAACTAGTGGTTTTCATTTGAACCTTCCCCTATAAGATAAAACTACTAAAAGAGACCAAGTGCATAAAATAGTTAATCCATATCAGGTATTAAGTAATTTTAGGCTAGAAAACCATGCACCTTAAAGTTGTGAAATAAGGTAATCAATTTCGGAAGTTTAGATGGGTAGAAAAATGTTGACTTGGTTCCATGTTAGTAAGTTTTGACCATTTTGACTTCTTTGCTCACATGTCACATGAAAAGTAGTCTTTACATTAGAGTTAAATCACAGTTTTTGAAACTTGGTTACTAATAGCAAGTTGGTACCAGTAAAGAACATCAACAAAACAAAACATTTTTGACTAACTACAATTCTTTGTTACACGTAGCTGTCACACCAAGCCCATCTTGACCCACATGCAATAATTTTGGCATATTAACCTGGTACTCCTTCATTATAATAGTTCTGTCAGAATTACTTGTAAAAATTTTAATATGTATGAAGATATCAAAATCAATAAGCCCAAAATATTGCTAGTGAGCTCAAGTTGAGACGGGATTTCATAGTTCGACCTAAAACTTTTGTAAAAAATCTACCCAACCAGACCATGATTCACTAAATAAAAAAAATAGAGAAAAAGAAATTATCGAAATCAACAGTTGTCATCGCCTATTTATGTTTTAGTAATACAAATCAAAGATATAAACTATGTTTTGGTTTAGGGATTCGATTGAACAAATACATATACGTATACATATCAATAAAGTTAGTCTTTACGCTAATATAGTCTTGGTTCAAGTTAAGATTAGGGGCATCAAAGTGGTTCAATATATGAGAATCATATGACATCCACCTTAATGGCATCAATGGCATATTCAACCTGAAACAAATGGCCTTCTAGAGAGAAGGTGTTGACACCCCTGTCATACTCAATTCTACCAACTTTTTTGAAGATTTGATACGAAGATCTGAGGATGCGATGCGAACAGAGTGAGAGGCAAACTGTGAAACCCTAATTGCTATATACGGAAGGAACAATATGACCCGAATCACGTATTTGGATCCCGCGTCGGGTTTCACTCAAGGGAAATCAAGGATTGCAAAATGGCGGGAAAATTAGCTTTAGAGGCTCTAGATGGGGGACATGTGTCCCATAGGTATGACTTTTATTAGGTTAAGAAGATAGGGGTTGGTTCAAATAAAAACCACATTTAACGTGAAAACTTGAAAACTAACTAAAAAAGCCTAAAAAAGACACAATTTTTTTTTTCAACTTTTGTATTAAAACTCGCTATTTTTTGTATATAAAAAAATTTTTTTCGAAAAAAAAATTTGTAGTGCACATGTGTAGTACACATACACATGTGTACTATTACACATGTACACCACAATTTTTTTTTTTCTGAAAATAACTTTTTTTATATACTTAAAATAGCGTAAATTGGTATGCAAAAAAATTGGTATGTTTTTTAGGCTTTTTTTAGTTAGTTTTTCGCGTTAACTAGTGGTTTTCATTTGAACCTTCCCCTATATATATATATAGGAGAAGGATCATTTAGGAACCACCATTTATTGCGAGAACCGTGAGAACCAATATAAACACAATCAAAAATACCTAAAAAAAGCTAAAAAACACACAGTTTTTTAAATTTTTTTATTGAAAAATCGCTGGTTTTCGTTATTAAAAAAATTAAATAATTTTTTTGCTACTAAAAGTTGCGATTAAACTTAAAAAAATATTAAAAAAAAAAGTTTGTGTATTTTTTAGATTTTTGAAGATTTTTTTAGGTTTTTTTATGGGTTTAGTTTTTAACATTTAGCTTAGGTGGGGTGTGTGTGGATTTTTTTGGTTTTTGGTGGTGTAGTGGGTTTATTTTGTTGTGTTCACATTGGTTCTCACGGTGCTCGCAATAAAGGTGGTTCTCGCATGAACCCTACCATATATATATATATATATATATACATATATATGCGTGTGTGTGTGTGTGATGATGATAAACTAGGGTGTCCAGTTTCACCGCTAAAAAGAAAAATATCAAACGGGTCAAACTCGCTCAAAGTGTATTTATAGTGCATAAACCGAAGCAAAGTTACATTAAAAAAACATAAGACTATTAAAAAATTATAATTTATGAAAAAAATGTTTTTGACTCAATCTGCCAGTAACAAAAAATTACCCGAATCAAGCTTTTTCTCCTATCATCTTTTAGTCGATTTATCAGATATATTCACCTCTTTAGAAAGTAAACTTTGGCTTTTGTAGTCAGACAATCTATTTTTTTTTCTAAAAACTATTTTCTCTAGCTCTAACTCATCTATATAATGCATGTAATTATTCCAGCCCCCAAAACAATTATCTTAGTTACATTATCCTATCAATCTTACTTAACATTAATCTTTTAATTGCAGTATTCATACCATCATTAGCATAATGCTTTAATAAAAACATATGGGATCACCACACATCGTTCCAACAGAAGGCAATGGTTTTGCTCCCTGAACAAAAGTTATTACAACTTTCAATACTCACAATTTCAATCCAACAATCAGAATGAAACAATCAAGATCACGTTAACCCTGAAAGCATTCCTTTAATCTAATATCATTTTAACAAATTATGCTAATTCAATAGGTTCATCTACATGATATATTATGATTCTAAATCTTTAAAAGTGTTTGATAACCAATAGGTGCCAATAGTGGTCCAGTAAAGAAGCTAGGAATGTTTACTTTAAAAAAAATTTACCTTCCTAAATATGTTTGCCCGACTAGATTAATGGAGCCCATATAGCTTCAATTATCGTAGTCAACGGGTTGAACACATTCACACAAATAGTACCTTCATCTTTCATTATAGAGTAAACTTTCGTTTTGCTCCCTGTGGTTTGATCACTTTAATGGTTTTGCTCCAAACCTTTAAAAATAACCAGTTTACTCCCTGATCTATGAAGCCCTTCATGATTTCACTCCCCACCTCTAACTCCATTCAAATTGTTTATTAACTGAAAGGGTATTTTAGTAACTTCAAAAGGTATTTTAGTAATACTATTTCAAATTATTATTGATATATGGTACAACATACAAACAGGGTGTGAGAGGGGAAAAAGGAGGCATGGGTGATGTGTGACTATGACTAAAGTTATGCCGGTGACACCAAGGAGCCACCTGTACCACCACACGTTGTGAAACCCAAGGCTGTAGACGAAGATCTCTCTACCCAGTCTCGCCGGAGCTCCTCCATCTCAAGCCTTCAAGGGTAATTTCATTTCATACTCTCTCTCTCTCTCTCTACCCTCTCTACATTCTCTCTTCTCTCTCAACCCTACCCAGCCACCATCAGCCCCATCATCACCGCCGGCGACCGCCTACCACCATCAGACACCACCTTGAAATCAGAACAACCACGTATCTTCTCTCTCTATATATACCCTCTCTCTTCATCCCCAACAACCACCGCCATCACCACCAATCGCCACCATCTCACCACCACCTGAATCGAAATTAGAAGCCCAAGTTGTGTCGTCGTCATTTATACCCTCTTGCCATTTGGATACCTGAAATAAATCATATTCCACCCCATTCATCATCTTCTTCAAAACCCCAAAATTAGCAGAAATCAGACAATGTAGGTTCAGAAAACCATCAAGAGTAGAAAAACACTTGACTATTTTGCAAATTCTAAGTGGGCTATCAATCTTTCTTCTCTCCTACGGTTTACGATGGTGCAACCACCGGAGCTTCCGCCGTTTGACTACCAGCCGGTGCCGTACAATGGGCCGTCAGCCGATGAAGTGTTTGAGAAGAGAAAGAAGTATCTTGGCCCATCTCTGTTTCATTATTATCAGAAGCCAGTAATATTCTTTCTTTTATTGTTAGGGCATGTTTGGGTAAGCTTATTAAAACAACTTATTGACTTATTGGCTTCTTGGAAAAGTCAGGATTTTGTGACTTGTTGACTTATTGGCTTTTCCCCCTCACATACACCCTCTTTGCCAAACATCATTTTAGAGCTTATGACTTTTCAAAAAGCCAATAAGTCAATAAGTTGTTTCAAAAAGCTTACCCAAACATGCCCTTAATAAACCGACGGTGATGATAGGGCTGATGGTGGCTGGGTAGGGTTGAGAGAGTGTAGAGAGGGTAGAGAGAGAAGAGATGATGGTTTTGTTATTTTTTATTATTATATATAATATAATCTTTTATTTGTAGTTTTACTAAAATACCCTTTCAGTTAATAAACAATTTGGATGGAGTTAGAGGCGGGGAGTGAAATCATGAAGGGCTTCATAGATCAGGGAGTAAACCGGCTATTTTTAAAGGTTTGGGGCAAAACCATTAAAGTGACCAAACCACAAGAAGCAAAACGGAAGTTTACTCTTCATTATAATTCCTTGGATGTAGTAAGCAAGACGCAAACATACGATGCCCTGCATAGACATAAATATAAATTGGGTTAAATATGCACAAACCTAAATGTAGATTATAGAGAAATATGGCAACAGATAATTCAATGATTTTATTGAAATTGTTACATCTTTGGTTGGTAACAACCGAATACATATATAGAGGAAAATAAACATGGCTAGGATCCTATAATTAAGGATAAGATCACCATAAAAGATAACTATCAAAAATAATATTATTCTATATTCCCCCTCAAGATGAAGCATGTAAATTTGTCATGCTAATCTTGCCAAGAAGAAAAACGAGTTGCTGTCTTGAAAGGCCCTTGGTTAACAAGTCGGCAATTTGCATCTTACTGCTTATGTTCATCGGGATAATTTCCTTTGACTCTACGCGTTCACGAACAAAAAAACAGTCCATTTCAACATGTTTCGTTCTCTCGTGATAAACGGGATTGTTTGCTATGTGACGAGCCGCTTGGTTATCACAGAACAAGGGAGTAGGCGAGGTGATGTGAACCCGTAGCTCACTGAGCAACCAACGTACCCAAATAATTTCGCTCACAGTAGTGGCCATAGCTCGGTATTCTGCTTCAGCTGAAGAACGAGAGACAACGAATTGCTTCTTAGTTCTCCACGAGATAGGCGTACCCCCAAGTAAAAGGAAGTACCCGGTCCGTGATCTTCTGGTATACGGGCATCCTAACCAATCAGAGTCACAATAGGCGGATAATGTAGAATCTCCCGTACGCGAAAGAAGAATACCTTGCCCCGGGGTGGCTTTCAAATAACCGAGAATGCGATTAACTGCCTCCAAATGGTTGCTTCTCGGGTCCGCAACAAATTGACTCAGAATGTTAACCGAGTACGTGATGTCGGGTCGAGTTGCTTGTAAGTATAGAAGTCGCCCAACCAGGCGACGGTATTGACTAGCATCAACCCGTTCATTTTCTTCTCCTTTGTCTACCTTTAAACCTTGTTCAATCGGAGTCGAGCTGGGCTTGCACCCTATCTTTCCACTGTCCTCCAAAATATCCAACGTGTATTTCCGCTGACTAAGGACCAAGCCTTCTTTGGTTCTTGCAACCTCTATCCCGAGAAAGTATTTTAGGACCCCCAGATCCTTAATGCTGAAATTCTTATCAAGCTTCTTCTTAACTTCTTCAATCTTGGCTAGACAATTTCCTGTTATGATAACGTCATCCACATAGATTAGGATGACTATCATGACATCTTTGGCCTCAAAAATGAACAAAGAGTGATCTGTTTGAAGTTCAAGCTCAAAAGAAATGTGATGAACTTGTGATACCAATTTCTTGAAGTTTGTTTCAATCCGTATAACGACTTTCTTAGACGACAAACCCGCGTCTCATTCTCATTAGAAAAGCCTTGAGGAATCTTCATGTACACCTCTTCTTCGAGTTCACCGTGTAAAAAGGCATTATTCACATCGAGTTGGTGAATAACCCAGTCTCTTTTGACTGCCATTGCAAGAAGTGTTCGCATCGTAACCAACTTCACAACCGGAGCGAAAGTGTCGTGATAGTCTATTCCTTCTTGTTGAGTAAAGCCTTTAGCAACAAGGCGAGCTTTGTATCTTTCTACCTCTCCATTTGGCTTGTACTTTATCTTGTAAACCCACTTCGAATCAATAGCCCGTTTTCCTTGGGGTAAATTCTCCAACGTCCACGTTCCATTTCTTTCCAAGGCTTTGATTTCACTTTTCATGGCTTCACACCACCGTATATCCTGTGAAGCTTCTTGAAAACATTTTGGCTCATCATTTTTAGTGATGGCCGCCAAGAAAGCCTTTTGCTTAGTTGAAAAATTATCATAAGAAATAAAATCTGAGATGGGATAACGTACCATGGAGGAGGCTTGATTGGATGCTGGGTGTTGGACCGAAGGGGGAACATTGACAACGAAGTCCTTGAATTTTGAAGGCTGTGATCTTTTGCGAGTGGGTCTATTCTCAACATGAATCTCGGCTTCTTCATTGCTTACATTTTGTTCTTCATTTGAAGCTTCAACATCAGCCTCAACATCATTGCCTTGACCCAAATTAACTTCAATCTCAGGCCCATGATCTATTTCAATTTCAGGCCCATGATTATCCCCATTTTGATCATTGTCTTGGGCCTCTGAATGGGCAGACTCATTTAGAGAATGGTTTTAATTTTGGGAGCAATTTAAGTGGGGTTCGACTGGTGGTTTTTGGTTTGTGCATGTGTCATCACATCCATATTCATGCAATTTCATGGGGTTCTCATTTTTGTCAACTTCTCCGCTTTGGACTTTTGTGAAAGGAAAAATCTCCTCAAGGAAGAGAACATCCCTACTAACAATAATTTTTCTAGTTTCAAGATCAAGTATTTTGTACCCTTTTGTTCTCGGAGGATATCCAATAAACACCCCCGGTTTCCCCCTTTGTTCAAACTTATCTCCTCTTGTGTTGAAATTTTTGAAATACGCGAGAATCCAAAAACTCTAAGGTGGTTGTAATCGGGTTTAATTCCAAGAATTATTTCAAAAGGGGTTTTATTTTTAAGGACCTTGGATGGTAGACGGTTGATAACGTAAGCCGCGGTTAAAACACACTCCCCCCAAAATTGTTTAGGAAGTTTTGCACCGAACCTTAAGGCCCGCGCTGTTTCCAAGAGGTGTCGGTGTTTTCTTTCGACGACACCATTTTGTTGGGGGTGTGGGGGCATGTGGTTTCGAGTAACATTCCCTTTTTATTATAGAATTCCACCATGTCATTGGAAGTAAACTCCCCACCATTATCACATCTCAATCTTTTAACACATTTATCAAATTGAACCTCAACCATTTTACAAAAGTTTACAAGACATTTACTTGCATCGCTTTTGTGTTTAATGAGGAACACCCACACGGCCCTACTAAAGCCGTCAACTATAGTGAGGAAATAGTTGGCTTTAGTATAAGATGGTACCCGGTATCCCCCCCAAATATCACAATGGATCAACTGAAATGGTTCAATAGTTTTAATGAAACTAGAAGAAAAAGGTGTTCTGGCAAACTTGGCCATGACACAAGAATCACAAAAATTACCAAGTTCAGTAGTAATGGTACTAAGAAAATCAACTTTAGCTAGTTTTCCCTTCAAGGCATGTCCAAGTCTCTTGTGTCATGTCTCAATAGTGGTCCCAAAAGCTTTCTTTTCTTGCATCATCTTCATTCGGTACAGTCCCCCTTCGCATCTACCCGCTCCAATCAAGTTCCTCCTTTGCAATCCCTGCATGACACAAAAGTCAGGAAAGAATGAAACGACACACTGTAGATCACGGCTAAGGCGGCTAACAGAGAGTAGGTTGCACTTAAAATCTGGAATGTAAAGAACATTTTTCACTTTCGCTCCTCCAGGGAGAATATATTCCCCCTTTCCCTTTACATGGATGGATTCACCATTAGGGATAAGGACAGGGCTTTCGAGGGGAGCTGCTTTCTCATTAATAAGGACATTAGATAAATGAGTTATGTATTCGGTGCAACCCGAATCGATAATCCACTCACCTTCGTCATTAGTTTTACAAGCCATATTAGCAAGAGATTTTGTGATTTCATCGTTACCCGAGCCGGAGAAATGTTTGAGAAGAGTTTGATAATTTTCCTGTGTCAAACCCGGTATCGGACTAGCATCTGTCTCCACACAAGCCGCCTTCCCTTTGGTCTTTTCACCTTTCTTCCCGGGCCACCAATCTGGATACCCGACTAGCTTGAAACATCCTTCACGCTTATGCCCATCTTTGTTGCAAAAGGTGCAATGTTCGGTTCCGTCTCTTACCCCATTCGCTCCACTCTTTTCTTTATTATGGTCACGGTCCTTCCTTTGGAATGCCTTAAATGCAGCGGCTTCAACGTTGCCTTTGCTTTCACTCGACACGGCCCTCTGTTTCTCATCATCATGCACCATATGATATGCGGCTGTGAGTGATGGGATCGGTTTAGTGGCCAATATTTGAGTCCTGATTACGGAGAACTCATTATCCAATCCCATGAGAAACTCATACAAATGCTCCTTCTCTTGATGTTCAAAAATCTTCTTCCCAACCTCACATTCACATTTACCACATGAGCACTGTGGAAAAGGTTGAACTGATTGGGCCTCATCCCACAACGACCGAAGGCTTGTGAAGTAGGCAGACACCGAGTTTCCCGCTTGACGAGTTCCTGCAATCCTCTGCTTGATTTCATATGCCCTGGGGGCACTTTCTTTTCCGAACCGTTCATCGAGATCTGACCATATTTCTGACGCCGTGCTAGCGTATTTCACGCTATTACGGATGTTCTTTTCCATCGCGGTCGTTAGCCAACCTTTGATCATGGCATCCGCACGCATCCATGGCATATAATCTTTGGATGATTTCTCCGGTTTCTTGATCGACCCGTCTACGAACTCTATTTTATTCTTAGCAAACAGGAAGTTCATCATCTCTTGCCTCCAATCTGCATAGTTGTAATCTGTTAAGACTTCGTTTACGTGTAATTGTTTGGGAAGATCGGACGGATGAAGATAGTACGGTGACTCATGAGAAATCGAACCACTGTACCCTTCTCCATCCTTGGCTTTATTTGAGGAATCATCTCCTGCCATGCCTCGATCTATCAAAAGCTAGGTAAAAGCCTGCTCTGATACCATATAGAGAAATATGGCAAGAGATAATTCAATGATTTTATTGAAATTGTTACATCTTTGGTTGGTAACAACCGAATACATATATAGAGGAAAATAAACATGGCTAGGATCCTATAATTAAGGATAAGATCACCACAAAATATAACTATCAAAAATAATATTATTCTATAGGTTAGACCATAGTTATCGGCTTACATTTTGTTTCTACAACATGCTTTTTTTATACCTGATATATGTAGAGGTGGGACTTGGCAGAGTCGACCCATGTTGGTGAAGAGTGAATTCCAGTCACTTTGACCTAATGGACGAACCAATTGCATTAATATATTCTCTAAAACATGTCTTAATTTAAAAGAAAATAATCTTAAATCTTGACCTATTTTTAAATGTAAAATGAGTCCATAATGCCAAAGAAAAAAAAAATAATAAAGAAATACCAATAGTAGGGACCTTTGATAGAACTTCACCAATTTGCAGCTTGTAAAGTATGGTTGTTTCCCTTGTTGCATTCAAGCCCACCATGACAACCTAATTATGTAAAAAAAAAAAAAAAAACCTAAATAAGTTTAAAGTTACAAATCATAGGTATTCTAATCAGAACGTACTAACCTAAAGTGCCAACTATAATGTGTTTGACATAAGATACCTGCCGGTAGATATAAATTCATCCCTAAACTTCTTGAACCTAAGATTCCTCATGTTCACTAAGCTAATCTACTATATATGGAGTTATATTGCACTTTAGCCTCCTGAGTGGAGGTATGTAAGGGGCATCTATAAACCAATTTGTAAGAAATAAATATTATAAACATCTAGGTTATAACACGGGAACTTCTCGGGCAAGAAAAATTACTTTTTACTAATCAAATTATGTCGTTAAACAAACTAAAAAGATATGTTTTCAAACGTTGTTTTGTTTTATAAATATTGACAATTGTAGTTGAGAAAAAAAATTTAACCTATGACAAATTTATTCAAAACATGCATTAGACAATTACAAAACATATTTTAGACAATATCATCTCTAACCTGAGTAGGAATCTCTTGTCCATCTCTGGTGTTGATAAAGTGAGTTTAGTCCGCTTTGAAATTTATACCCATCTTGAAACAAGTTTTTTTTTTTTTTTTTTTTTTTTTTTTTTTTTTTTTTTTTTAAGATTCACTTGTTATTTCCTTGATCCATTTATGATTTTTGATATCATGACAACCTCGAGTCCAGCGTCCAAGCCTTAGCGTCGGGTCCTTTTGCAACAACTGTCATATATAAACACACGAAGTTTAAATGTGTATAGTAAAAGGTTAATCATGACTAAGCGACTTACCCCTTTAAGCAAAAAGTGAACTTCACCACTTAACTTAACCACAATAGCAACTTCACTTTTTAGTTGACAATCTTCTCCTGAAGTTTCTTTGTGTTGGAATGTGTGAATGGTGGTTGAAGAAAAGATGACAAAAATACATGCAATCATAAAACTCTTGGTAAAATGGTCGGGTCAAAACGAATAGTTTTGTGCCCATCAAAACGGGTCAGGTTAGGTCAACCCGAAATACTAAAATAATTAGTGTTGCAAAAGTTTATACTAATTCCAAGGCGTGAGCCTTGAAAATGCACATGGGCGACTTTCGACCCTTTGTTTTAAATATTTTTAATTGTTTAGTCCATATTTTAGACTTGTTTAGGGCTCCTTTAGGCTATTTTAGGTCGATTTCATGCTTTTTTAAACATTTCGGGCTAGGATTTGGTCAAAAAATGCTTTGAACTTGCACCGAAGAGCCTGAAATCGCGCCTTTGAGAGTGTATTGCATATGGTATGCTGGGCTGCGCTTCAGCGCCTAGGCGCCCTAGCTGTCCGCCTTTGACAACGTAGGTCCAGACAGTGACACCAAGGGACTTGTCATTTTACTTACTTAAATTAGTGTGTTTAAACTCAGTTACCAGTTTGCATCATGAATGAAGGTCTCCAAAAACAAAAAAAACTTACAGCACACACTCAAGTCCGGATATCATCCAAACCCTTAACCTATTGAAGCCTACTTGCAATACTAAGCATGTCCTTCGGTCTGCAAGTGTGGTGACTTCATGAATATAATATCTAGCAACAACATGAAAACATAATTAATAACAGCCAAAAAGTACTAACAATTTGAACCATACTAATTCCTGTAGTTAAAAAAACTAAGTTACTGCCTACTTCACACACAAACACCTAATTTGAACAATAAGAAAGCAAAATTTACCGCAAAAATCAATGATAGTATTTAATCCATTGCTAGATCCATGACTATACTCCTCCTCAATTCTTATCAAACCATTTAGAGCTCCAGTTTAGTTTTCGTATTCACATCGCATGTTCCAGCATCATGCCAACTACAAATAAAATAATAGCATCCCCTTACAAACATCTTATATCCACCATATATGTGTGTATCCACACTGAGCATGTCACTCTCTCTAATTTAGGTAACGTATATGACAACTTCAATGTTGATCGATAAATCATTTTGTAACTACGAAGATGCTATTTAAAATAGACCTCGGTTCTTATATAAGATTTTATTTAAATATATCCACAGTGGGGATGTGACTCCCTATATTCAGTAGTGATTTAATTAGGAAGGATTTTGATAGGGTTCGATTCTGATTACTAACAGTTCAATTGAAATTTAGAGAAGCACTATAAACTGGAATTGAAATTGATACGAAGAAGATGATACAGGACTCGATAACTAACACCGAAGTGTTCCCAGGGCTACGCCTCTCTCTGTAAACAGAGCCTAACAAACTACGTATTTTCCTATCCTCCTCCCCAAGTAATTACTGACTCATACTTATACTATATTATTTGCACTTACCCCCCTCCTAAATAGACAATTGACATTTAGACTAGAAACTAGAACATGATTCCTATCATTACTCCCCCCTTCGATACAGTCTTGTCCTCAAGACTGGGATTGACTGCAACGTCCGGTGGCCGAGGCTGCCCATGCACGACCCATAAATGCCATGTAGCCGAAAACGTCAATCGCGTTCCAATGAGAGGACGGTGAGACAATGAACTCTTTCCCCTGTCAAACGGAGCTTTTCCCTTCTCACACAAGTCCAAATCGGAGACAATCATGCCACAACCATTGTTTGCTCCACACCTTGGCCCGGATCTGGATAATCCAAATCCACAACTGTTTTCAGCTCCACATCGTGGCCCACCATTGGTTCTGAGCCCAACTTCCAGTGTACATCATCAGATATAGCCCATTTAGCCCTCGTCGACATCAAGTGTCCCTGACCAGATGACTATTCTTCAGATCTGGAAAACATTGCCTCCACTTGCTCTATTAGAGATGGAGGTGGAGAAATAGAACGTGAAGAACGATCCACCATACAATCACGTCTTGGATCTGAAGATGGATCTAGAAGAAGTGATGGAGATCTGGAAGGTAGTGTCAAGACCTCATGTGCCAAATAAACTGAAGCAGAAATCGGAGGTTCAGGTTCGTCTAAGTCAGATTTGGACCCCAAAGCAGAGAAAACGTTACCGGCGAACTCAAATCCTGAGGAACTGTCATCAATCCTCTTCTCTTGTTGCTTTATCCATGCGAGGACAGCTTTACGGAACTCACAGGATTCTGCTCGATCTTTATGCAACGCGGTGAGAGATGCCTTTATCTCAGCGACATCTGATTGTAATTGTTGAATCTGTTGTTCATGAGCATCTAATTGAGAATTCTGATCCTGAGCATCAAATCGCGAGGTTTGATTCACCATGATTGAATCGGAATTTGGAAGAACACCAGAAGATGAAATCGGATCTGGAAATTGAATCGGATGAAAGCAGAAATCAGAAATCAGAATTCGAATCAGAGATTGAAATCAGAGAGTGAAATCAGATATTGAATCGATAATGAAGCAATTGGAGATTGAATCTGAGATAGATCGATTGGCGATTGAATTTAAGACCGATTGAAATCCAATATAAATTGATATCAGAAATTGAAATTGAAGATAGATCTGAAATAGAGATGTAATCAATTGAAACCCTAGATAAATCTGATTGAATCGGTGAATCAATTAAAATGACAGATCTGGTTTAATTGGTGATCGAGCGGTGGTAGAGCAGAAGTAGCAGGTCGGACCAATGATAGGGTTCGATTCTGATTACTAACAGTTCAATTGAAATTTAGAGAAGCACTATAAACTGGAATTGAAATTGATACGAAGAAGATGATACAGGACTCGATAACTAACTCCGAAGTGTTCCCAGGGCTACGCCCTCTCTCTGTAATCAGAGCCTAACAAACTACGTATTTTCCTATCCTCCTCCCCAAGTAATTACTGACTCATACTTATACTATATTATTTGCACTTACCCCCTCCTAAAATAGACAATTGACATTTAGACTAGAAACTAGAACATGATTCCTATCAGATTTTTTTCATTAAAATACATTTTTGGTGACTTTTGACCCATTCGAAATGATTCCTTTAATCCACCGCCGAATCAATTAAAGATGCATATAAATAAAACTGGGCAAACACATTACCCGACACATCTTGTCAAATGAACCGGATTTGAAAAAAGTCATTTTCTAAGCCTTTTTAGCCGGGTCAAGTTGGATTAGGACATATGCACATTTTTTTTGTTCAATTATATATTTCTTGATAAATAATGTGTTGGTCATGTCTACAAAAATAATATTATCATAATTGAATAACCTCTAAAGTATCCTCTTTCCGATCTCCACCACAAATTTTTAGTTTGGTTTCATAAGTATCTCAACTTTACCTCCATATGTATTCAAAGTTTTCATGTAAAGCTAATTCCTTTTTAGTTCATAATGAGTTTTCTGTATAAGAATGCTATATACAAATTCACAGATTGATCAATGATATATACAAATTCACAGACAATTGAACACCTGTATGGCCCACCGTGACCCATGATCTCACAAAGGTATCCATATTCAAGATTTAAGAATCCAGCTCCCAAATGGCTAGGAAATCCAGTTCCAATGGAATCATCCTCTTTACCTTCAAAAGGAATTTCTCATGCCCTTCCATTGCTATCAATCTACATACCAAGTAATATAAAAATGTACATCACATATACCCTAATCAACTATAACATTAATGTTTATCACGTATATGCTTACATGTAAAAAACGATTCAGTAGGCCTTATTTTTTTTTCCAATCTCTTCCAATTTTTCCTATTGTGAATGAATCGTCAAGATTGAGCAAAAAGGTGCGCCTCATATAGTTCTTATCAAATTAAGAGGTTTATATGTAGAAACAGTTAAAGGGGTATGAAAGGTTTACATAATAAATGGATGGATATGTAAAATATAGTAAAGACACGCGTGTCTAGTTTTAAATAAAGCATACTTGGCACGCCTCGACTTTTGGAGTGTTTATTAACTTTTTCTACTCTATTGTGTTTAAAAATTTTTCTTGACGTTTAGTTATAAATTTTGTAATTTTTTGGTACAATAAGTTATAGGGAGTGTCAAACGGATTACGACCAAACAACATCGGTGGTACTAATACTGGTGTTATCATTTTTAACCCCTTACACCACCTCTAGTTGGTATGTGTTTCACATAGTTTGTAGAAGAGAAATAATACTTATCAAGGCCAGTTTCATTGTGGAAACTTATGTGGCTTATCAAAACTCTATAAAGTGTATATTTTTCCTTTATATTAACTACCAATTTTACCGTTGATGACTTACAATATTACCATGATGCGTACAAGTAATTACACACATTTTGTAGCTGATATAACTACATAAATAACTTTAGCTCCAAGTAAGATGTACACTGAATTTGCTAGTTTTTTACTCACTCCCTCTTCACACACTACTAGAAAACATGGTTTTTGTCATGTAATTTTTGGTTACAAAATGATAGCAATTTCCTTGTTGTCACCAGTTTGCCACCGAAAATACGGTGACAAAAACACCCGTGTCAATTGCCCTAATGCCACCAGATAGCCACCATTTTATATTTTGCTACCTTATTTTTGCCACCACAAAATTGGTCAAAATTACTTGCCACCGCTTCATGTTTGCTACGCTCCACCTTGTTTGCCACCGAATTATGACGTGTTTTCATACCATTTAGCCACTGATATTGCCACCATTTAGCCATCGGTTTTTGCACGTTTTGATACCATTTAGCCACCAATATTTCCACCATTTAGCCACCATTTTTTTACACAATTTACGAGTTTTGATACCATTTAGCTACCGATATTGTCACCATTTAGTCACCATTTTTTACACAATTTGCAACCATTTTGCAACCATTTGCTATCGTTTATTTGCTACCATTTATTGATTACTGTAATATTGGTTTGGTTTGGAATATTGGTTTTTAATTCAGATTTTTTTCTCCCTGCCAATTTCATCAAAATTACATATCAATAAAAATACAAAATAATATAAAAGAAGTCTAATAAAATCCAAAAATTATATAAAAAATATCGTTTTCAAAAGCATATAATAAATACCAACTAAAACATAAAATAACTAAAATTATCATAATAAGATAAACATCTAAACATTCAAAAACAAGTGTTTATAGCATATCTTCGAACTGCAGCTGTTAACATAGCTTCAATTTGTGACATCCTATCAAGCATAACATCTTTATCCACCATATCTTTTTTCTTTTTCAGCCAACAATCCTGCAATAATTCCATTGAACCTTTTTTTTCATCTTTTTCCTTAACGAGCTCCTTGATAACTAAGTTCAACTTTTCAATCTACAAAACAACCAATGAATAAAATCAAAAAATCAGAATTAACAAAAAGTAATAATGATAAAATCAAGAAATCAAAATTAACGAAAAGTAATAATGGGTCAAGTTGGTTGCAAAGAAAACAAAATAAAATTGTGAGCTACAATTCAAGTGCTAGAAGCTAAATAGCATATTCCAGTTTGTTTACATATTAAGAAGGAAATTACACCTAATTTTAAAAACATATTTTTGTATGAAACAACCCGTAAAGAAGGTGTAATCAAATCAATATGAAATTCCTTAACATTCTCACTAATTTAAGAGCGTCAAACCTAACAATAAAAAACAAGCATCGCAAACCAAACAAACATAATAACACTAGGAAACGATACAAATGCACAAAAGTTATTAGTCTAAAAGGATTAAAAATACCTTAGGGTCTTCTCAGCTCCAAAAAGATCCCTTCTTTACACCTGTTGTCGACAAGAATGTAAAAATCATACGCACCATGTCCATGAAGTACCGACATCATAGAAAAAAATGTAGAAATCAAACCGAAACCATAAAACTAAAGATAATATTTTGGCAGGAAAAAGAGGTATTCATTCCATTAAAAAGCAATAGACCACAGCAAGATACTGCCAACCCGAGCAGCCCCAAGAAAAAGGTCATCGGGCAAGCAATTCAAAAGAAAAACAAAATGTACTGTTTTAAATCAATCACCATTAAAATAACAATATAGTGAAATTTGTTAACTTAACTTCATTTCCTTTTAGGGAAAATGATAAACAAACTATTTAAACAAGCAGACTTAAATTGTCTAAAACAAGGTATTGAAAATATGCATCTAAAAACTACTCATATGCACCCTTTAGAAATAGAGCTCAAATTGAGTAGAGTTCAAGCTCTCTTATGTTGTATGGGCCAAGCTCGGGTCATTCATGCCCCTATTTCTAAATATTTCTTAAATTGTAACAAATTAAGAAACCAAGATAAGAACATATTGGTTACCTCATCAAAGAGGAGCCATCGCCTCGTAATTAAATTTTGAACCAAATTTCTACACAAAATAATAAAAAACAGTCAAGTTAAGACAAAATACCAGCACAGTCATTTTAACTTATGTTGGTCAAGTTAATAATTATAATTAATATAAATATAAATTAATTAATAAATACTAAACGAGTCGAACCCGAGCTTCAAAAATTACCTTCGAGCCGAGCTCGAGCTTTAGAAATAAAGCTCGAATCGAGTCGAGCTCGAGCTTTCATATGTTAAACGAGCTCGAGCTCGAGCCTAGTCGAGCTTGGGCTCGGCTCGGCTCGGCTCGTTTGCACCCCGACTTGCAGCCTCCTTAGTAGCAGCTTCCTTAGCAGCTCGTTCCTGGAAGAAAAGAGGGTAGGTTGACACAAAACGTTAGTTTGCCCAAAATTCATTTTTTTTTTCATAACAACTAGTGTCTCAAAAGTTATATATGAGTAAAATGGACTGCAAAATACACTTCCCGTTTCCTATTAAGCTAAATGTTTTAGTGTTAGCCATTAAAGATAATCGAGCCCTTCATACAAAACTCATAACTAATGAAGAAGTTAGTTAATCACCTGCAAGTCTGCAACCTTAATTTTTGCCTCACGCTTTTTTAAACCAAGTATAATATTGCAACCTTAGATAATATATAGTTGTATCATACTCAAAAAAGGGACTGCTACTATCTTCAAAAAATGTAATACAAATTCACAGAAAATTTGTAATAGTCAAAGTACATCTGAAAGCAAGATATACAACAGTACGTAAAATATCATTCCAATAATTGATATAGTATTTAGATATATAACCTGGAATTTTGCAAGCCAAAAACAACGGTAAGCTTCCACCACCATGACCAATGCACAAAACTTTCATACTAGTCTTCCTATATACAGAACTTAACATATCACAATTACATGAGAGGGAAGTCAGTCCAGCAGATATCATACTTTTACGATCTGTAGTAGATGCATAACATTAAATGCAAACTTAAAATAATGCAAGTAAAAAAGGCGTGATGCGCTCCAATGCATTTTGAACACAAAAGCCAATGCGCCAGGGGCCCACATCACGTATGTGAGTAGTTCGTTATAAAAAAATTAATTATACATGACAATGTTTAAGGAAATTACATGGAACAGCCAAACAATGTGCCTGCTGCATTAGGAATATAGATCCTGATTCATTATAAGCGGTCATGACTTTAGCTGTGCTTTGGCGCGTATCATCATTAAATCGAAGTGTACGCCACTAATACCCGAGAATTCTGAAAGACACATTCTGTTCACTCCTTGGACATAACTCTGCATACCGTTGCTGAAGCCAATTCTCAGTTTTGACTCAAAGGCATCACTTTCATCAGTCTCATTATTATCATTCGTATCATTTTCATCAGCAGGGGCCTCCTTTGAGCTTTCAACAGCATCAACACTATTGTCAAGTTTTCCAGAGTTGAGAACTAATAAAATTGAAGCACAACAACAAGCAGTAACATCAGGAAATCCTCTCAACTGAAGAAAAAAAAATGAAAAAAGTCAACTTACCAACGTGTTCGACTTCTGTTGAAGTGACTATATTTTCAGTTTCTTTCATGTTACCCTGTGTTCCCTACAATTATGAACAAGTCAAAATCCTAATTTCACACTAAGCATAATAAACACAATCATGACTTCTACATGTACAAAGTACACGTATTAGTGTTGGAAAACTGGATCGAACAATCACATAACACAATATTGGTGACAAATCACAAGTCACATTTTAAACTTTGATAAAAGCAAAAGATCATCCGTGACCCATAAACCCTATATTTATACTTGATACAACCCTTGCTAATCATTAATCAAGTCAACATGACCTACAAGAATTCTAATCTAATAAAAAACTACTCTCCTAATCTAATCCTCACGAAACAAAATCAAACAGATCTTCCAGCGGCAGCCGATACTTTTCTAATTTATCTACCCATTAGTTTCAAATTTAAACGCTTTATCTACCCATTAGTTTCAGCTGATACTCTCCTGAAGACCTGTAATTTATATTATGAACAATATACAAGCAACCTGCAATTTCAATATTTTAAATCAACACCTGGAACATGTGATTTTTTAACAATTTGGGGTTTGGTTTCATGACCCGGGACTAGCGATTTTGGGCGAAGGTCAATTACGATTCCAGTTTCAAGACCTGGAGCAACGATTGGAATGAAACCAACTACTTTCCACCTTTAATTTGGATTTGGTTTGGTAAGGGGGCTGTTGCTAAAGATTGAATGAGCCAAACAGCTATCCGCCTGTCTTCGCAGACAAACCGTGTATTCGAATTCGGACAATGAAGCTGAGTTCTTCGTCTTGGGAGAAAATCTCAAGGATGTTAGGGTTGAGCGGAGGAGGCAATTAACTTTTGGGGGGTTACCTCCTCATTAAATTAAAACACTATAAATTAGCAACCTTTTTATGCATACATGATTTGTAACCAATGCTTTGTGAGTTTTTCAAAAAAAATTGATTTTTATACTTTTCACCCAAAGGTATTTGCTAATTTACTTTTAACCCAAAATTATTTGTTTTTTTACTTTTTACCCAAAATTTTTATCTTTTACTATCTATCCTCACAACTTTTTTTACTTTCAACTTTAGTCCTTTATAGTTTTCATTTTTCGCAAATTTTTCGCTTTATACTTCGTTCTAAATTTTGTGAGTTAACACATCGCAATGTGCGTGCGTGCGTGCGTGCGTGGTGTAACGTTTTTACGTTTCGTTCTAAACTTTGCGAGTTAACACGACGCAACGTGCGTATGTGGTTCAACGTTTTTACATCGTCTATTATTTCCCCGTTTGACAAGTTCGACATAACGTGCGGGTTTCCTAAATTGACTTAGTTATTAATTTCCATGTTTAGCGTTTCGGTCTAATATCTTCACATAAACATGCCGCAACTTTAGTGTTTGTGGTCGCTCCGGTAATGTGGCATTGATGCTATTTGGCACAGTTTTACATCCCTGGAGGTTTTTCAAAGAAAAAATGGTTATGCATATGGTTGTTGTAACCTTGGCTTTGGGGGGTTTTAAAAAAAATTGATTTTTTTACTTTTCACCCAAAAGTATTTCATAAATTACTTTTAACCCAAAACTATTTGTTTTTTTACTTTTAACCCAAAACTTTTTATCTTTTACAATCTATCCTCACAACTTTTTTTACTTTCAACTTTCGTCCTTTATAGTTTTCATTTTCCACAAATTTTTCGCTTTATGCTTCCTTCTAAATTTTGTGACTTAACACATCGCAACGTGCGTCTTTGGTTTAACGCTTTTACGTTTCGTTCTAAATTTTGCGAGTTAACACGACGCAACGTGCGTGTGTAGGTGAACGTTTTTACATCGTCTATTTTTTCCCGTTTGACAGGTTTAACATAACGTACGGTCCTAAATCAACTTAGTTATAACTAAAGAATTCCCGCCGCATTGCGGCGGGTCGTAATTCTAGTTAGATCAAAAACCCTAACTATTGTAGCGATGTGAAATTAAGAGCGGGCCTCTAAAAATTAACCCGCTTAATTTAAGTTTTCATCTTGCCACCATTAATACGGTGGCAATTAAAAAGGCCCTTTTATTTCTAATGGATTTTTGCGATGTTTTTAATTTTGTTTAGTATTTTTCCTACGGATTTATCACCAAAGTTAAACGGTGGCAAAATTTTCAACCATTTAGCCACCATATCATAACAAGTACGCTTAATTTCAATTTTGGGGGAAGCGACTTGCTAAATTTGCTACCATTTTTTTTTCGGTAGCAAATTTTAGTGACAATTGCCCAGTTTTCTAGTAGTGACATACACACTGATTCAACTTTATCATAAAATAATTTGACTACTTAACTTTAGTGTTTCATCATTGTTCTTATAAGCAATAGGTACATTTAAATAACTTATTACATGGAAAGCAATATTAAGTAGGGGTAAAAACAACTAAAGCAAAAAACCAATGATTGTATCACCAAACGATTGTATCACCATGATCAGTTCCGAAACCCTAAACATTAAAAACTAACGATTGTATCACCATGATCAGTTCCAAAACGCAAATCCAAACACCCACTCTACCCAAAGCAAAAAAAAGTTACAAAACATCAATATTGTACATTTGTACCTGTGTGTTGAAATGGTTGGAGGGTTTAGCTCAACTGTGGGTAACGGGGTCATTCACATGAAGGATTTATATCTGAGTACCATCAAGACCAGCCAATGGAAAGTCATTTACATCAAAAGTCATTGAAATGGTTGGGAAGGTTTAGCTCAACTGTGGACAAGGGGGTCTAAGTAACCAGTTAAAACCATGTTGTCGTGAAAATTAATAATGTAATCATTCAGCTATTTGAATCCGATTCATGTACCATTTATTATGGAAAGCAAAAAAGAAAAATACCCAAATACAAAAATAGATAATTGTATCCCATAATTTATATCGTAAAATTGTTTATTAAGATTAAAAAAACAATCTAGAAAATATATGGTTGTTTTTGTTGGTTCAGGCCCCACTATACACACACAATCACACTCAAACTCACAATATATGTGAAGATGTATAATGTGTAGAGAATGAAAAACTTGTTGTGATATATTTGATATTCAAGAAAGGGTACATTATAAAATAACAAATACTACTCCTATTTATATAATATTATTTCACATGCAAAAGAGAAGAATTCAACGTAATTCCATTTATTTAGCAACCCCTCAACGTCCATTCTCAATCACGTGTACGAGAAGATTGTGGCTAACTCAGTTGACCAAGATTGAGAAAACAAACTCATTGATAAACTGATATATTTGCTCTTTTGACATGTAACCGGCTGACCCGATAACGCACCCCGTTTGACCCGTAAACAAACCCGAATAATCAAACATTCACCCCTTAATCGGTTTGTTTACACCCATCACCGCAGCACCGAATCACCTCGGTTTTGGAACCACTATGACATCTAACGGACACCCGATCTTCACCTCGATCACATCCAATGTCTCGGTTCAACCCGAATAAAAAAACACCACGCTCGTAACATGTAACATGGCATAACATTGGAACACCGTTCATTCACATCTTGACTTATCGCGGATCAACGACCTCTCCCCGGTCACATCCAAAGCCACCCGATTGAACTCCAACGCCATAATGTCACCACCATGTTCTTTTTTTTCAACAACCTTTTTCCGATCACCCTTGTTCAAGAGGCTCTCCACCGACAAAGAAAACAAGCCACCCGCTTCTTCCGTTTTCTCCTTGCCAAACGAGACGAATCCAAAGCCACCTGCTTTGACGGATCCCTTCTGCCCGCTTTTCACGCACCATGCCGGTCTCCTCTTATCACGAACAAGCCAATCAAGGTACCCATTCTCACTATCTACTGTTATCACCGGTTGTATACCAGTTGCGCAAACCTGCAACTAACAACCGAACAACCCTTTCAACGCCTTTAATCATGAATAACAGCTACGAGACACACCGGTGTTCACCCGTCACCCCCGTCATCTTAACCGGTACTCTCCGCACCACAACGACTGACACGAACCACCTCCCGGTCTCCGTCTTCTGCTGTATAATAGTCCCAAACCCTTCTTTTACGCCTGCCCTCCACCGACCGACACACCCACCGGCGGCAGAGGCTTCCTCCGATCTTCTCGAGCCGTAGGCTCTGATACCAAATGTTGGTTCAGGCCCCACTATACACACACAATCACACTTAAACTCACGATATATGCGAAGATGTATAACGTGCAGAGAATGAAAAACTTGCTGTGATATATTTGATATTCAAGAAAGGGTACATTATAAAATAACAAATACTACTCCTATTTATATAATATTATTGCACATGCAAAACAGAAGAATTCAACGTAATTCCATTTATTTAGCAACCCCTCAACGTCCATTCTCAATCACGTGTACGAGAAGATTGCGGCTAACTCAGTTGACCAAGATTGAGAAAACCAACTCATTGATTAACTGATATATTTGCTCTTTTGACATGTAACCGGCTGACCTGCTAACGCACCCCGTTTGACCCGTAAACAAACCCGAATAATCCAACAGTTTTCTCATATAAGATGCAAGGGCAACTTTCTTAAAGAATGTTAAAACACTCTATGAACCATAATATCAACGTACATGAGCAAATAGAATGTTATATAAAAACCAATTTACACTATAAGAGGTGTATAGCCATAACCACCACCAGCACCACCATTATAACCCTCTTACTCCACCCCAGCTGAAACTTATGATTAGGAAACTTATGATTCTTTTGAACCAGCATCACACTATCCGCATCCCCACCACCGTCATACCACATCTTCTCGTTCACCTTCGTATAACATTGCCCCTGCACATTATAGTTATTAAAGGCTCTAGGCGCACTCAAGGCACATAGGTCTCGCCTAGGGCCTAGATGCAAGGCGTAAAAAAAGCGAGGGCAAGAGAAAATAAAAGGCGCACAATGAAAAAAATAAAAAAATATATTATGTATTAGAAAAATAATAATATTATACAAATAAAATTAACCAAATTTATTATATAACATTTCATATCATCTATTTTGTACCAAAAGTTCTAAAATATAAGTGTATTGGTGTAGAAAAGTAGCTTTCCTTAGATAAAATTAGAAATTTGGCTAGAGTCTTGCCGGAATTAGAAACAGGCCCCTGCATGCTATAAACTTGATTTTCAACGCGTTTAACACCCCGTTAACCCAATTTCAAGGCTCTACAAGGATGTTAAAGCATAGGGGACTTAAAATATGCTTGAAAATATCACGGATGTCGGTTCGTTTGGTCGTACGGTCACGTTATTTGGTTTATCACGACGAAATGCGAACGGACGTGAAAACGATCCAAATTACGCGACGAATGGCAATTTTGCATTCCAATCACTAAAATACAATATTTAAATGATTACAAAAATTTTTGGATGTCCGGATATGATCAGAACGTAAGATATGCGCGTAAATGCAAACTTATGCAGTTTTTAACGCTTTTAGTCCCTGTTGATCAAATAAGAGTATTTTTCGCATACTGAACCCATCAAAACTTATTTCTAAGCTATGTAAAGGATATTTAGGGTATGTTTAGCTTATGATCTTGCTCCGAAGTGTTCGTTACTATACGAATCGACTGACTTTCGTAGTTTGTCGCAAATAGTTCCTGTTAGCGAATAAACTTTTTTTGACATAAAACCCTTTAAAACTTATTTCTAAGTTATGTAAAGGTTATATAAGGTATGTTAAGCTTATGTCACTGTCCTGGAGTGTTTGTCGCGTTAAGCTGATCATGTTTACGTAATAGTTTGCGTATAACTTTCCAGAAAGTGATTTAAAGCTTGAAATCAAACTAGAATCAAAACATAAAATCGTCAAACACAAATACACAAATATAGAGACCAAAACACATTGTTTTGTTGATAATTGATATTGTTTTACATCGTACATCGTTTACAGAGCACAAATGTTACATTAATCTTGATAACTAGGTTTGCCATGTGGATTGTTCCTTATTATATTTATACTTATATACTACGCACCAAACTTGTATGCTCATCAATACTTTTTGTATTGAACTACGCTTTTAAAACATGTTGCAGGTTTAGCGATGATGTTGGTGATGCATGAAATCTAGTAGGATGCTTAGATACACACTCTAAATTTGTATTCTTATTGTATTGTACTTCGTTATTCATGTTGTATTTGTTTTAAATCCTTGTAATTGACTCTTTAGAAATGAAATGTGAATTTATTATTTATATACTAGTCAGAAATAGTGTTCCCAGATTGATATCAGACCCCTAACTATAGGGAATTAGGAAAATTTACCATGCTTTTTACCTAGTCTATAGTTCTAGAGCTTTATACTTATGTTTTGCTTGAACCACTTGCATGATACTTTATTTGCTCCTTATTTATTTTCTTGACATTTTAAACATATATGTCACTTTTGTGTTAATACTTGCTTTATTATTTGTTAATACTTGTTGTATTGTCTCATTCCTTATGTGTTATTCTTGAAATGTCTTTTACGTGTTATTTTCTTGAGATGCTTTATGTGTTTATACTTGTTATTATTATTTTGAACATACGTTTTTTTACCCGTTTATACAAAAATTCGAAACCACACGTAATACACAAACGAGACGACATCACCAAAATAGGCGTGAAACTCACAATTTGGTGAACAACTCTCAATCCATCTACTTTTTCTTTTACATGAAATTCACCATCAAGTTAGGAGTGTGTCACACCCTAACTTTTGCGGAAGCGTGATTATTGGTGTGACTTTCTTAATACCATAGCATTCAATCATAACAACGCTATATGATAAAACATTTAGATGTTCATCCATTGATTAAGTTTGAAAAGAACATAACATAATTGTCTGAAACGTTGACACCGAATTCAAATTACAAACCATAACATGTTTTAAAGAGTTCACGTGGACTCAACAAAAGACCTCAACTAAAACCGATTTTAGAAACATGTATCTCGTCCAGGAATAAGATACATTTTCTAAACTCTACGACCACGGATGACATCTTTTATTTATACGCAGCTTGAAAACATGCACACCTACCGGATCCACTTAGTTCCCTGAAATACGTGTAATTTGAAAACATCAACAAAAGTTGAGCGAGTTCATGTGTATGTCTGTATGAATAAATCTTTGAAGTATGTCTATATGTATGTATGTCCCTGGTATGTAGCAATAAGGAAAAACAGATCACCAATGGTTTGCAAGGCCAATGGCATATGTGAAATGGTGCAGGAAAACTCAAACCTAGCGAAATTTTGCCACGGCATTAGTATGTGGACATAGTCACCACATGGGCCACCCTGGTCCTCATGGGTGTGGGCTCGCTACACCCAAATAGATCTATCACTCATGTCCCTCGGTCCTACGACGAGGATTAATGGCCTTAAGTGTTGTACTCACCTTTAGCTAACCATACCATGTATAAAACGTTTGTAAACAATCGTAACATGTATTTCACCCCCGAAGTTATAAAACTGAAAACAGTTAAAAGAAAAGGGGGACATGAACTCACTGTTTTGCGTCTTCGGTACTCGTAACTCAAATCTCCTCAGCGAACACGACTCCCTACAATGTACTAGGGTCTATTAGATGAACGGGTCGTGCCTAGCCCTAGTATTTATGTTTTTGAGTTACGTTTCTTTCATATCTTCAATGTTATTCCAAGTTATAATTACTTTTTAAAATAATAATTATTTTAACTTTAAATTATACTTAACTTTGGAATAATTGTTTAAACAATATTTTGTAACAATACTTCTCAAGTATTTTATATTTGTATTTCCTTCCCAAGGATGAGGGTATCTCATACATGTATTTTCGTATTCTTGTATTTTGTAGTCTTAAAATATTATTTTTTCAAGTCTCACTTGGATATATATATATATATATATATATATATATATATATATATATATATATATATATATATATATAAACTCATTTCGTCCAAAAACAATGTATTTCAAGAAAATATATATTTTTCTAAAAAATCATATATCTTCTAAATATACCAAGAAAATATATTTTAACTTCCAAAAATAATAATATACTTCTCCTTGTCGAAAGTATGATATACTTTGTAATAATAAAAATCATATTTTCATTTCTTCGGTATCCAAAATAATGTTTACCAAATATATATTTGTAACGGTATTTTCCGGAATATTTTGTAAGTTACGTTTTTGCGTTCGGTTTCACAATATTAAGTGTGTAACTTATATATTTATTCCTTGTGATTTTTGGTATTATTTTGGATGGTAATTTCTTAGTATTTTGTTAAGTTATATTATTTTAAATCCTAAAATAATATAACTACTACACAAAGTATACAAATAATCACACACAATGTGTCTTTCATGTAAATATATATTCTAAATACATATTTATCCATTTTTATTTATAAAAACCAACCTCCAATACTTGTATTTTGTAACAAAATCTATGGCAAAGTTTATATTGAAAACCATAGTTAAAACACACTTGTTAATATTTGCTTAGAAAATATTTTTCTAAGTGTTTAGATTTTTACAAAATTTTGCCATAGTTTCCCCTAAAAATGGAGGTGTCCATGCTATCAAAGCATATCATTTTCTTTTCAAAATCATCACAAACAATCGGCAATCAATCTACACTTACCGAGTGCAAAAACAAAGTTATCTACATAATAATCATGAACTTGAACTTTCATAAAAACTCGTAGTAACATGGTAGTGTATTTAGTAGGTTTAGTTACCCTTTAAAGTGTGTTTATATCTTTAAAAATCTCATTCTTGAAAGATTTGAGTGCTTACAACTTGTTAGACGATTTTTCTAAAAATCATTCTTTTGAGTTTTTCTTGTAAACAAAGTGTTCTTATACTTGTTTCAACCCTAGAAACATGATTGGTTCTTTTAAAAAGAATGTTCATGTAAATCTTTGTGATTTAGCTTGGTTTCTTTGGAAAACTATTTTAGAAATCATCCACTCACAAGACTTGTATTTTGTTTAAAACATCATCACATGAAAACAACTTTTACTATTCAAGTTCATGCTTATATATGAGGATGATCATCTTGTTTTGTCACATAATCATCCTCTCACTTGCTAGATCATGTGTTTAATCCCAATCTAGCAAGCTCCTTATGATGATCAACATCATAATCTCAAGTAAATAACAATCAAACATCATACATACACTAAAAAACATAGTTTCATCAAGATTTCATCATATGTTAAGCTTATGTTAGAGATTTATGATTATGTATTTTATTGTTCATCAAGATAATCAATGTATATCATCTTTTAACCAATCAAAACTAGAAGTAACAAAGGTTATGAGAGTCTTACAACTAGCACAAGGCTAGGGAAGAACACAAGGAGGTGATGATGGCAAAAGTGTTGGATAAAAGCAGTTGATGGAGGTCCTTCAAGATCCAAGAGCACCAAGCTTCCTTAATCACCCTATTACACCTTAGGATGGTCTTGGAATGGATGAACTTGAGATGAAAAATGGTGGTGGTAGTGGTACTATGTTCGGCCGAGAGAAGAGGGAGAGAGGAGGAGAGATGTGGTATGATGAAGATGAAGTGTTTATGATCCAACATGTTCCTCTTATAACCTTATTTAGCTATTACCCAATGGTTCAGATGTTTCTAATAGTACCAACATGATCTTCTACTAAATCAATTAGGATTATGTAGGATCTTAGGAAGATTGAGGAGATCAAGGGTGGGGCCACATGTGACCGTCCACCATGGGGGGGGGGTAATTAGTTGGGTTTTGATGTTAAGTTAGATATCTAGTTAGGATTCAAAGTGCATTAGTTAGTGTTTAAGTGTATGATGTGTTATATAGTGTGTTAGGGTGTTCGGGGACCATAACTAGCTCAGAAACATTAAAACAATACTTCTAGTATAATTTTGGTGTTTCGGTTAGTGTCCGGTTGTTCGGTTAGATACCGGTTCGTTAAAGTGTCAAACTTTACCGTTTAGTGTTCTTTAAGTGCCCTTTTGTGACACTTTTAATTCCCGACACTTAGGAAAGCATTCAGGACTATCTTGCCATATTTTTTCATGTTATTAGATTGTTAAAAAGCTGAATTTTGCTGAAATATGCAGAATTCTGTACTCTATGTGGGTTTTAGGCACTTTCCGGCACTTAAACTATCACCTAGTGAAGCAGTTTTATGGTCCTTACTTCCCTACACACCATACTAGTGTAGTACCTTATCTCTGGCCCATACGGGGTCTCAAAACACTGTTTGTCTATGTACTGACCATCATCAGCATTTTTCTGAGTTGTCCGCTAACTGTGCTTTGTGCATCATGTATGTCAATAAAGTTTGCATGTGATAATGAGATGACGTTATGTAATATGTGATGCACATGTAAGTATGTTGCAGTAATCAGAAAGCAATTTAAGTCATCAGTTGTAATTCAGCACAGTCATTAAGCATTAATCAATATTAATTAATTGTACGGATACTTGTATTTTTTACGGTTGTCACATTCTCCTCCTGTTAAGAAAATTTCGTCCCGAAATTTTAGGCTCTGCTACTAGCTGCAGGGGTCTTGGGGAACAAATGTGGGTATTTTGCTTTCATGCGATCCTCACGCTCCCAAGTGAATTCTGGGCCGTGTCGCGCGTTCCAACGAACCTTGATGAGTTTAACACTACTCCGTCGCGTCTTGTTAACCTTCCAATCAGTAACCTCAACAGGTTCTTCAGTAAAGTGGAGTATGTCGTCAATGTGGACTTCATCGGCAGGAATGACAACTGTTTCTTGAGTTGGACTCTTTTTTAGATTTGATAAATGAAATGTATCATGAACTCCATTCAGTTCTGCGGGTAGATCCAACTTGTAAGTCTTATAACACATGCAAGTAACACATGAATTCATACCGTTGTGCTAAACGTGCAATCACATGCAATATTATATGTAAGTGTTCAATGAGTAAACGAGAGATGAACCTTGCTATCTGGAGCTGAGTGTCATGGTCGTACTCTTGTTGTCAAAACTGTTCGGTTATTGTCTGGTTTTATAAAAACGTTTTTCCCTTTTTAAAACCAAGTTCACTATAACCAATGGCTCTGATACCAATCTGTCACACCCCCAAAATACCACATGCGGAATCACCGCGGGGCATGTGACGTACCAGGATCCAAGCCACCAATCACATTGAACTCATAGGTATATTTAAATAAAACTTTCATTTGTTAACATTAACTGTTACAACGTTACAAATAATTCACAGTATACAGTGGAAGCCTAATTCATTCGTTAAGTGTTTATAAACCACATGTAAAAACCATTAGTCTTGTGTTGCGATTCCATGCGTCTCGACCCATGACCACTCCCGCCTCCCAGACAGCAAGTTCCAACAATATGCACATAATGACCTACAAGGCATGTAACAACGAGTCAACAACAAAGTTGAGCGAGTTCATAGTTGGTTGTCCAGTTTTAATGTTGTTCCAAAAACCATAAGTTGTTTCAAAAACCACGAGTTATCCAATTCCTTGTTTCCCAAACCATAATCAGTAGGGGGCTTCCCCATGTTAACCACTAGACCCGTTACCATATCGACAACTGACTGAGTCATGTTGTGCCCTACGTCAATGTCTATCATCATTGACTAAGTGCCCAGATCCATTAGTTCACTCCCGTCCTCTGCGGCACGGTGTGAGGCTTGTCAAACCTAAATAGCGCTATCTAACTAATGACCCGCTCGCCGTTGGCCTGGCAATTAAGTCGATATAAAAATGAGGGACTTCATGATAGAGTTTGTCTAGTAAGTTATAGGTTGTCATCCTTCCAACTGAGGACGGAGGTACGTAATCCACACAAGGAGAATACGCAGGTTAAAGGTTGTCATCCTTCACAACGAGGATGTAGGTACATATTCTACGCGAGAAGAATATGCAGGTTTCGTTTTTAGTTTCTTAACTCCTTCCCAAACCACCGGGAATCCCATGCCTTATAGAAAGTGTGAACTCACCTCAGTTTGCTCGGTATGATTAGTTACTTGTTTACTGTTGATCAAACACGTCCTAAAAAGGTTACCGATAACAGTCAGTTCTATGTGCACGTGAACCACATCTTTCATGTACTATTAATTCACGTATTCATTGTTCACATAATGCACATTTAATGTACATGCACCGCACACAAGTAATTCCAGTCATGACAGTTAATCCATTCACCTAGCGTCATCGAATAATCGCTTAACATGTAATATCTCAAACATACTACATACATCATACTTTACTCGCATACACTACAAGTCCAACTATTAAACATGTGCGACCCATTATTTAAGCACAGCCCGAACAGACAGTGGGTGGCCCGGCTTCCAAAACAGCCCATGTGAGGATGTTACCTAACACTGTTATCCGGCCCAAGTAGGTGGGCTCTATTTCCCATCAAGTTTTATATACTCATAGCAGTTTCCATACTATCATATGATTTTTATTTATCATTAATCATGGATTCATTATATGATCATCACTAATATTTAGCATTCAAGTTCGTTATTCAATTGGTCCAAATAGCACAGCATCATTTAACTAAGGGACCCTAGTTCTTTGCCATAAGATCAGAACACCTAATCAGATTCATCATCCTGTTGCTTAACAAACTCATCAACATATACATGAACTTTCAATTTCACATAACATAGACATCAATATCGTCAAAGCCCACTGTTCACCCTGTCCCCTTCTCGGCGAAACGCCCCAGCGACGAAACACTAGTTTCGTCGAAGCCACATGTGATGAAACTCTAGCTTTCGTCGTCTACATTCACGGCGAAACTTCTTTATGTTTCGTCGACTACACTAATGGCGAAACCTCCATGTTTCGTCGACTTCATCAGGTGAGGAAACAGTTTCAGTATATCAAACCCTAATCGTCCTCAATGGTTTCAATACAGATCAATCAACATAATATCCCTAAGAATAGTTCATGCCTACACATACGTTAATCAAGTCAGATCAAACACTTTCAATTATCTCCACAATACATATCATCATTCTACTCGGAATTACCATTCAAACATGAAATTACTCGTAGTCAAGCAAATACAATCAGAATCACTATCATATGCATAACTTTCATATAACATAGTTATCATAGATCACACGTATACACTTTGTGTTAATCAGGCACACATATAAACAAGATCAACCAAATTAGATTTAACACGAATACGAAGTTACTAACAAAGAACTTGATGAAAGAAGATGATGCTTCGAAGATGGGGAGGGTCCTACTGTCGTCGCAATACAAGGGGGGGTATCTACTGTCGTGCGAAGAAGATAGAAGAGAGTAGGGTTTGTTTGAGTTTTGTGTTAACCATGAATTACGTATACATTTACATATAAGGAGGAGCGGTTGGGCCAATTGTGTTTGCTAACAAAACAAGTGGATTGGGCCGAGATTTCATAATAATGCGAAACAGGATTGGGCCGAGACTAAGGGTTCATTCGAGTGTTACATATCATGTTTGGGCCATGTTTAAATATACTAATGGGTTTCAAACAAACAAACACACACATTGTGGCCCAATCATATACACGACATAGAGATTTGCCCCTTACACACACACACTCAACTACAATATATTTTAGCACATTTATCAAAGTCACAGGTTGATCAGATTGATTAAAACAAGAACAGGAAAATCACAAAACCGAAGGCACTAACCTTAGAGTTCGGGTTGTCACACCATGTGTTTAAAATATTATTTGTCAGGAGTTGTGACAATAAGGTTATAGATCTGAATGAATTTGTTCGAGATATCATATAAATGGATCTGGGTGCGTTAGTTTGTAAACCCGGTCAGATATGATTTTTTACTGGTTCATTTTTGTTGTCCAACGGTTTATGGTGAATGCACATGGTGTTTACGGGTTTAGATATTAGCGGCCGAACAAGGGTTCACAAAGAAGAAGACAACGGCGGGTTTGGGTTTTAACATAAAATCATAATATATATATATATATATATATATATATATATATATATATATATATATATATATATATATATATATATTAAGATGTATTTACACGGAAAAACACATAAGTTATTTACATTTCCTAACACAATGATTAAAATTTTGGTATTTAAAAGAACACCTAAATGGCTTAAACCAGTGGCTCCGATACCACCTTTTGTCGCAACCCCCGATCCCACCACGGGAGCGGGCGCCGCGAGCCTGACTGGTGGTATTGGTGTTTATTAAATTTGCAGCAGAACTAAAACATCAGGAGCATAGTTAGGAAATAATTTCAGAGTTTACAACCACCAAACTTTTTATATTAAACAAATGGGCTAAAACACATATTCTATTTATAATGTATTTATAGGGATAAACCCTAGTTGCTGTAAACATAATTTCTTTTTTTATGTAGGTAACTTATAGCCACTTTCTTTAAGCCTTTAGTGCTCCATATCTGGCTTCTAATAGCTTCACATCAAGCTACCTGAAATGCGTTTTCAAAATATTTTATCAAGAAGAAATACTGGCGAGTTCATTCTGTTTTATAAAAATACATTGTTATATCTTACATCATCAAGAGTTTTTACATTTGTTTATATCTTAACAAGTTCTCAAACAGTATTGCTACTGTAATTATAACTTGATAAACATTTAGGGTTTTGTAAAGCATTTTAAGTAAAATGGCTCACAATAATGTGTGAAAAAAGTATAATGACTCACTTTGTAAACTTAGGTGCTTCCTGGAAATATTTTCGGATAATTTTCTTGAGTTTCTATTAGAAATATACAATGCACACGTGTTAGTAAAATAACCCAATTCAACTTTATCAATACGTCACGAGACAGAACCCCAACTTAGCTTACATAGCATAGCCTTTATCAGGCAGCGCTTTGGAATCAGTTGTTGGGCTCAAGATCAATCGGACAGGGTATCGAATCAATGATCAGGGGTTAAAACACTTACAACGGGACAGAGCTTCGTGATATTAGGGGTATTGTGGGTATAATTTTCAAGTTATATAGCTTGAGAGAGAAAGAGAATTGAACGAATTGTGAACTGCAGACTGAAGCTCAATTTATAAGTGAAATTTGACCCGGTCACACCCCGTGAAGGCCTGAGGCTCTACCTCTCGCGGCCCGCGAGGGTCTCCTAGCTAGGTTTAGGGCTGACCATTCAGCAGTGTAGGTGTGCCACGTGTACGACACGTGTCGTTAAGGTTGTCCGGCAAGTTACAGCCTCTCGCGCCCCGTGACAGGATTGTACTTCGTCTGTCGCGGCCCGCGACGGGCACAAAATCATTATTTTTTTCATTTTTCAATTAAACTAATGTTGTACAGGTTCGGCTTTTCGATTACGGAGCATTTTAGGGCATTTTTTAGGGTTGTTATATGATCTATGTAAGAAAATTTTGAATTACATTTTTACGATCTTGGTTTTTTTAATTGGGTTATTGCGTTTTACAAAGGAATGAAAAAACAGTTTCTTTTGTATTTTCAGTCCATTGCGTTTTAGAAATAACACATTCTATTGTGTTTTAGTCCTTTGCATTTTAGGTAAAACACATTTTATGTGTTTTTCGTCCATGGCGTTTTAGAAAAAACACTTTCTTTTGTGTTTTTATCTATTGCGTTTTAAGAAAACGCATTTTTATGTGTTTTTTGGTCCAATGTGTTTTAGAAAAACAAATTTTGAAGAGTTTTTAGTCCATTGTGTTTTAGGTAAAACACATTTTTATATGTTTTTAGTCCATTGCGTTTTTGAAAAAACACTTTCTTTTGTGTTTTTAGGCCATTGCATTTTAGAAAGAAAAAAAAAGACATTTTTATGTGTTTTTTGGTCCATTGCGTTTTAGAAAAACACATTTTGAAGTATTTATAGTCCATTGTGTTTTAGAAAGAACACTTTCTTTTGTGTTTTTAGGCCATTGCATTTTAGAATGAAAAAAAAAAGATATTTCTTTGTGTTTTCTTGCCATTGCGTTTTAGAAATAAGACATTTCTTTGTGTTTTCTTGCCATTGCGTTTTAGAAATAATACATTTTTTTGTGTTTTCTGTCCATTACGTTTTAGAAAAAAAAATATTTATTACGCTTTTTGTCCATTGCGTTTTATGCAACTGGGTTTTCGAAAAAAAACTTCGAAAATACAGCAATAGTATACTCGTTTTAAAGATAAAAAACGCTCGTTTTTTTGTACAATTTTTATAAAAAAAAATAATGTCGCATGAAAGAGTTATTAACGTTTAAAAAATGGGGGATGGGGGATTTGAAGGATAGAGAAACTATTACCTTGGATTGACTAGAATGCCCCTAGACAAACTCATGCGCCTCCTTTTTTTTTCTTCAATTTCACTCATTTAATCTTAGTCATTGATTAATAAATAGATGGTCAAGATTACTTCCTAGTCTTTCTACCCAAATAAACTTCCTAGTATATCCTGACCATATATGACATATAGTATAAGAGGTGCACGTGTAATATGCATGAATGAATGAATAAAGTCGAAGTATGGATAGAGATCTTAAAAACATAACAACTAAGATTACTTGGAAGCGAATTTATAACCAACTCCTTCCAAATTAAGCATCGTATGTTTTGGTATGCTTTGGCTATAAAAAGAGAAGTTAGATAACTCATTTAGGCATCCCAAAACCAATGAAAACACCAATACGTACTCAAAATTATGAACCCTCAATAAGCCGTGCGTTATTAGTAGTTATTTTGGAGTACATGTAAGGAGACTCTATGCCAACATGTTTTAGAAAGTATTTAGGTATATTCTCATTTAAGGTTATGCCTAGTTTGTTATGAAGTTTAGTACTATTATTAATAGTAATATTAGTATTAGTATTATTATTTTAGGTATTAGAGTTACTATCAGGGGCGGGTATTGGGTAGTCTAGTCTTAGTTAGGCATGGACTGATAAACCATGCTTAAACAAGACCAGTGTTAACCAGTATCCAACCCTGATAATAAATAGTTAGGTGTACCGTTACCTGACTTAGGATTATGTAATTTGTGTCAGAACCTTGAGATAGTAGTTGATCATACTAGCTATTGTATCAATTGTTACGCTACTAGCAAGAGGTGAGTTTTATGAATGCTCTCCAAACATGAACATGCTTGTCCTAAGCTGTAATAATATAGCATGACTGTTGTACGCATGTATATAACCTGAGCATGACATACACATGATACTTGTGGTCCGTTATACGTGCCGCTACGATGGGATTTGTTGGTACTACACACCTCGTGTAATGGGCATTAACTGTATGGTTATGTAAGTTACGTGGTGACGTTGGGTTAGGATGACATGGGCGTGTACAAGTCATGATTCAATAATGTGATTTATATGTGACAACCCGAGATCTCAAGGCCCTTCCTATGCATATTACTTGTTTTGCAACACTGTTCTTACAATTTGATTTATGTGTGTCGTGTGCATTTAACTGAATGATCAGTGTTTATGTGTGATGTTTGGTTGTTTAAAATGTATGAGTATAATTGATTGTTAAAAGTGTTGTGTTAAATAAGGTTTTTCGTCGCAAGGGCTTCCCGAAGAAAAATAGGACTTTCGCCATATGAAACCTAGACGAAAAAAATAGGACTTTCGTCGTAGTGGGCTTCAGCCCAGGAATTGTTTGTCGGCCCAGTTTTCCCCCTAAGCCCAATCGATCCCAGCCCAGCTCCCTCTTATTTTTGTATGCGTGAATGAATGGTAAGGGACACGCAACCTCTTTGCAAAATATGTTACAAACCCTAGACCCTCACCAAACAAGTAACGGCAGCCTCCTTCCCCTCGGAACTCTTCACCGGGCCGCATCATCATCATCTCTCTCGTCCTAACACTCGTGTACACAAACTCCCGTTAGTATCCAGTTATGGTTTCGATTTGTGCTTTCTATTCGATTTCAGCCGTGTGTTTATGTGTAAGTACATGAAAAATGTTATGATATATAAGATTGTTTAATGAGGTGTGCTAGTTGGAATAATCATGCAGTCCGATGTGAATTACAAGCGGTTCGATGATCTGATGTGATGATGATTATGTGATAGTTGTGGTTAATGATTGAAAGATGATTAGGGTTGCATGTGGGTAAACAGTATTCGTAGATGTGACAGGATATGATCATTTATTATTACGAGTGAATACGTATGTATTTAATCAGATTAGAATGAGTTCATGAATTAGAATTGTATGGTGTTGAATTATGAGTGGAATGATCCTACTGTTCGATTATGATTGGTTGTATTATGAATGGTGAGGAAATTACTAGATATTGGGTTAGGTGCTTGAACTTCGAAATATGTAATTGTTCAATCGATCATGGGCGCGTGTGTGTATTGTGAATTTGGGTACATAATAATAACTGAAAATATCATCGTTTGATCTGTTTGGAATATGTCAAAAACTATTAACTGTTAGTGTAAATCATGAAGTGGTAACTGTTAGCCGTCTGTTCAGTGACAATGGTTCCCGACGAAGAATCCAAGTTGACGAAAAATGAGATGTTTCCTCGATTTGTTTCTGACGAAACATGAGATGTTTCGTCGACTTGATTATGACGAAAAATAGGGTATTTCGTCGAGGGGTATTTCGTTGATCGGAGGGTTTTTCTTCGGCGTGCCACTGTATAGATCATAATAGTGAATATTAATGTTGTGCATGATTAGTTGGGTACATGATAATGACTCGTTAATAATAAGGAGTCTATTTGACTTGTGTAACATTCACGTGGATATGACGACCTGTATGGAAACTAAATACCTGTTACATGTAATGTTGTTTTGTGTGAACCATTATGATACACACGTTGATAGATGTCAATGTGCATTTCTCATTAGAAATGACTGTTACTTGTGATGAGAAACCTGATTTCACTTATGGTAGTAGTAGACTCAACTGTTATGTGTTGCTGTGTATACAAACTGAGTACTTGATTCATGTCATATGGTAAACTTGGTGATGAATACAGTCTGCTTGAAAAACGTGATTTTGTCTGCTACGAAACTGATAATATTGTTAACCACGGTAGGGTTGGTTGACTTACTAGAACGGGTAAAGTAACTTAACAAACCGAGCAACCTAAGGTGAGTTCACTGCTCTTTTCCCAAGCATGCGTCCCGGGGAGGGACATCTTGTAATCGTTCCAGGGAGGAACGTTGGGTTATTGGGATGTTGGTTATTACAATAATTTCTATCATTAAGTCCCCTTACATATACCGATTGGTTGCCGGGGTGGCAACGGGGTTATTAGTTGATATCGCTATTAGGTTTGGCACCCTCACACCATACCGGGGAGGACGGTCGTGAACCAATTACCTTAACCACTTGACCAATGTGTGATAGAGCATTGGGGTTTGGGCAAATAAATCTAGAGCCATCTGCGGTAATCGAGTTAATAACAACATCAAATCATTAAATCGTCTTATACTTATATCTGGTAACTAAAACGTGTTAAGAAAACTTTGAACTCACCAGCGTCGTCTGACACACTTGTCTGCATGCTTGCAGGTCTATAGGGTTATAGCATTGGGAACTTGCTGTCTGGAAGGCTGGAGTGGTCATGGGTCGAGATACATGGAATCGCGATAGAAGTCTAATGGTCTTTGTACATGTGGTTTATAAAACACTTAAAAAATGAGTTATGCTTCCGCTGTATACAATGAATTATATGTAACGTTTGGTAACACTTTATGTTAATGAATGAAAGTTTTATTTAAATATATTTATGAGTTCAATGTGATTGGTGGCTAGATCCTAGTACGTCACACGCCCCGTGGTGTTTTCGCAAGTGGTATTTTGGGGGTGTGACAGTTTGGTATCAGAGCCACTGGTTATAGTGAACTGGGTTTAAAAAATGTTTTTATAAAACCAGACTATAACCGAATAGTTCTGAATACGTGAATACGACCATGACACTCAGCTCCAGATTGCAAGGTTCGTCTTTCTCGCTTGTTGCATACATTACATGACTAGTACACATTTGTATATGACGCAACATACGAACACACACTCTTCACTATAGCATGATTACATGAATTGCTTGCTTACATTATGATGCGTTGGTAGCATGTCATAGTCCTTAGATTCTTGTGATCTTGTCATTTTTGATAACCTCTGTTTGGCATTCGAGTTTGAGGAACCATTTGACATGAGTTAGGAGGAATTGAGATGAGCATGAAACTCGCAATATTATTGTGGGTGCACACATAATAATAATGTGGGGTGCATGCGAGTCCCAGTGAGGCTTAACAAGTGAAAAAGGGGTTCCGTTTCGTTATTTGATTGATGTGAAACACAACAGTCTATAGGAGTCGTAGCAGTGATTGTCTCCTACCCGAACATGATCTTTTCACTTCTCACTGAATCCTTTCGAATCTCGATGCAACCGAGTAATACCTGAACACCCATCTGAACACCTAGCGAACTGTGTAGAATGTTAGGTGCTTGTACGAACGTCCTTGAGTTGGATGTTGCAGCGTCAATGATTGGTCTATACCTCTCACACTCCTCTTTGTTGCTGGAACTCAATGTACTGACGCCTTAGATCCCGAAGTGCGATCACTTCTACAACAACACTCTAGCAGCGTACCGTGTACTACTCAATCGACTAGCAATATCGATGGGCAAGAGGATGAGCGTAGTACCACACCGACCTCAGTATTAGGACGACCTTGACTACCGGCAACGAGCATCAACAAATTGGCTTCAATCGAATCCTTAACACTAGTCAGCGACTTATGGGAGTCAACTCTTACAAATCAATCGGGGCATAAGTGATGATAATTGGTTATAGTATGAAATGTGTAACTACCAACACGGTGAGTAGCGCTTTAGGACGGGACTCGGTATGTGAAAAAGGTGGACCCGGTTGGTGAAAGATCGCAAGGCTCCATTTCAAGCAACAACATTAGAGGCAACAGTCATGGCAACATCAAGGTACTAGTAATGGTGACCAACATTATGGAAATGAAGGCCTACGACATGGAGTGGCCGTTGTTGAAATCAAGACGACAACACCCAAGGGAACGACGACACTACTGTAAATCCTTGTAACGAAACAACAACACTGGAAATGATGCTCGTGGAAGGGCATTTAGGATTGGCGTGGGCGACGCGGGGAATATAGCAACATGGTAGCTAGAATGGGAAGCTAAACGCTTCATCTCTGTCCTGTTTAACCTTGATGCTTCTTGAAACCGAACCTGTTGTGAAATCGGCTGATGGCAAGACAAATGAACCCTCATATGTTCGTTGAGATGCAAACTCGACCTTATGGGACAAGTGTTCGACATCGACCTTCCTTCTACTATTCTTGATGGTTTTGATGCAGTAGTTAGTGTGGATTGGTAACCCAGAGATCGCGTAGATATACCCTGTGAGAAGAAAATTTCGCGTATCTTTCTCCCTAGAGGAGAATCGTTATCTATCCTAAAGCGTCATATTGGTGCAAGGTTTAGGACCGTTTCATCTATGAAGGCCCAGAAGTGTCTACTGAGGGATTACCCCGCTGCGTTAGCAACCGTTACTGATGCTAAGGCTAAGGAAAGGAGGATCGAGGATCCACTGAATGTTCGTGATTTCTCCCTATGTGCTACCAGAAGAACTATCAGGTTTAGCTTTGCATCGTCAGGAGGAATATCAGATCGGTATCATGTCAGAAGCAGCCCTTAGTACTAGTACTCCTAATTGTCTCACATCAGGAAGGTTGTAGAAACTGCCTAATCAACTTCAGGAACCGCTGGACAGGGGTCCTAACTGATTTAGCTCCTTGCCTTGGGGAGCCCGAGCTCTACCTGTGAAAAGAACGACAAGTCCTTTTATTCGTGTATCGGCTACCGTAAACTCAACAAGGTGACGGTCAAGAACCGTTTGCTTCGACCATGTATTGACAACCTGTTGACCAGTTGCGAGGGCCAAACTCCCATCCAAGGATTGACGAACGAGCGAACTATCATCAGATGGAAGTTCAAGGAGAGAATGTTCCTATAATGGCATATCGAACGCAATGCGACCAATACTACTTTATATTCCATGACCTTTGGGTTAATCAACACACCAACAGTTTTATGGATCACATGAATCGACCGTGTTTGTTGATGACGTTTTGAATTATTACCAGGAGAAAGGAGCAACATGGGCGGCATATGCATCCTATTTTAGAACTCCTGAGGGAGGAGTCACTCCACGCGAAGCCTTATTAAAGGTAACCTCTGGATTCGAGAGGTACAATTTTTGGTCATATAATCAACAAAGTGGAATACACGTGGATCTCGCTAAGGCCCGTTTTTGTTAGAAACTAATCGACACCAAAGATTCCTTCAAGGATACAGCAAATTCTTGGTCTCGCTAGATACTATCGCAGATTCATCACAGGATTTTCAAGGATTGCGCAACTTTAATCTTTTTAACACAGCAGGGTGCTGTGTTCGTGGAAGACAAAACAGGAGGATTTCTTTTCAGTTCTCGAATCCCAACTCTGCAATGTACTGAGCATCGCCTTTACCCGAGGGTGCGGGTGATCTAGTGGTATACCATGATGATTCGAATCAGAGTCCCTGTTACACGCCGATACAACATGGGGAAAGTGATGGCTTACGTAGTGGAATTACAAGAAGAGTTGCATGAATCACAACCTGCGATGGAAACCATGGTCTTTGGATTTAAGTTAAAGGCATTACTTGGACGGTACCAGATGCACTACTTAGACCGATCACGAGGGCCTCCCGTGTACCGTTGTTTCGAAGGAGCTAAATCATGTAATGACATCGCTGGATGGAACCTTTGAATGATTTCAACTATTAAACCTAGATGTGTACGAGCCTCGCAGCACACCATCGACTTTAACCTATCTGATCAGATTTGCCCTGCTCAAACTGAAGCATTAAAGGAAGAGGAATTTCAAGTTGGGTCCATGCGGGGCATGGAAGAGCAACTTTTGGCAAGTTGAACGATATTCGCTACTTCATGGAATGAATATGGATCGCACTATATGGCAATCGTAGGGAAACTTGTGGTGAGCAAAGCACATCAGCCTCGGTATTCTAGGATCGAAGTATCTTGTACTGGTAACTGGGCTTGAAGGCCTACACAGCGAAGCATGCGAACGATGTTTGACTTGTGCGAAAGTCAAGGTGGAACATCTGAAACCTTCTGGTTCGTGTCAGTAATCAAAAACACCTATTTGGAGATTGGAACAGACAACCATGGATTTTGTCACTGGCCTACCTAAATCTCAGAACGGAACCGATATCACCTGGGTGATCGTTGAATGTCTCACGTAACCAGCACACTCTCTTGCAATCAAGGAAACTGACGAGTCTTCACAGCTTGTGAATATTCCTCTGGGAGAAGCGGTTTTTAGGCACGAGGTGCTAACTGCTGTTACCTTTGAGTTTGATCCATACCTGATTTACGACAGGCAGTATATAACACTCTTGGCTCACGTATAGACATGAGCATTACTCAGCATCATAGGACAGACGGTTAGAGTCAGCAAACCCCAGAAGCCATGTTGCGAGCATGTGTGTGAATGACTTAGTAAAATTTGAAAGGACACCTACCTATGGTTGACTTTACGGCAATAGCTACCATTCTAGTACTCAGGCAGCTCTGGTTGAAGCATTGCATGGACGATAATGCCAATCTCATTGTTGGACTAAGGAGGGTGACAACCTAATCGCAGATAATAAATAGTTAGGTGTATCGTTACCTGACCTAGGATTATGTAATTTGTGTCAGAACCTTGAGATAATAGTTGATCATACTAGCAATTGTATCAATTGTTACGCTACTAGCAAGAGGTGAGTTTTATGAATGCTCTCCAAACGTGAACATGTTTGTCCTAAACTGTAATAATATAGCATGATTGTTGTGCGCATGTATATAACCTGAGCATGACATACACATGATACTTGTGGTCCGTTATACGTGCCGCTACGACGGGATTTGTTGGTACTACACACCTCGTGTAATGGGCATTAAATGTATGGTTATGTAAGTTACGTGGTGACGTTGGGTTATGATGATATGGGCGTGTACAAGTCATGATTCAATAATGTGATTTATATGTGACAACCCGAGATCTCAAGGCCCTTCCTATGCATATTACTTGTTTTGCAATACTGTTCTTACAATTTGATTTATGTGTGTCGTGTGCATTTAACTGAATGATCAGTGTTTATGTGTGATGTTTGGTTGTTTAAAATGTATGAGTATAATTGATTGTTAAAAGTGTTGTGTTAAATAAAGTTTTTCGTCACAAGGGCTTCCCGACGAAAAATAGGACTTTCGCCATATGAAACCTAGACAAAAAAGATAGGACTTTCGCCGTAGTGGGCTACGGCCCAGGAATTGTTTGTCGGCCCAGTTTTCCCCCTAAGCCCAACCGATCCCAGCCGCTCCCTCTTATTTTTGTATGCGTGAATGAATGGTAAGGGACATGCAACCTCTTTGCAAAATATGTTACAAACCCTAGACCCTCACCAAACAAGTAGCGGCAGCCTCCTTCCCCTCGGAACTCTTCACCGGGCCGCATCATCATCATCTCTCTCGTCCTAACACTCGTGTACACAAACTCCCAGTTAGTATCCAGTTATGGTTTCGATTTGTGCTTTCTATTCGATTTCAGCCGTGTGTTTATGTGTAAGTACATGAAAAATGTTATGATATATAGGATTGTTTAATGAGGTGTGCTAGTTGGAATAATCATGCAGTTCGATTTGAATTAGAAGCGATTCGATGATCTGATGTGATGATGATTATGTGATAGTTGTGGTTAATGATTGAAAGATGATTAGGGTTGCATGTGGGTAAACAGTATTCCTAGATGTGATAGGATATAATCAATTATTATTATGAGTGAATCCCTATGTATTTAATCAGATTAGAATGAGTTCATGAATTAGAATTGTATGGTGTTGAATTATGAGTGGAATGATCCTACTGTTCGATTATGATTGGTTGTATTATGAATGGTGAGGAAATTACTAGATATTGGGTTAGGTGCTTGAACTTCGAAATATGTAATTGTTCAATCGATCATGGGCGTGTGTGTGTATTGTGAATTTGGGAACATCATAATAACTGAAAATATCATCGTTTGATCTGTTTGGAATATGTCAAAAACTATTAACTGTTAGTGTAAATCATGAAGTGGTAACTGTTAGCCGTCTGTTCAGTGACAATGGTTCCCGACGAAGAATCCAAGTTGACGAAAAATGAGATGTGTACACACAAATTTAATCCCAATAACAACTATAGACAGTGGTAAATGGGTGTCGAACTCAGGGAGTATGTGGAAAGTGTGTTGATGTTATAGCTTTGCAATTAAACTACAATTAACCTAATTTGCAGAAAATAAAGATCAATGAATTGGATTGTTGTTTTAGAAAACTAAATTAAAAACTAACTGCAAATCAAATGTTGGTTGTAAAACAGATTAGGAGAGAACAATGACCATCTTAGGATTCAGTTTCTTTAAACAATTGTGTGAAATTCCAACTAGAAAGAGTTACAAAGACATAACTCATGCATAAATAATCGAAGTGATAAAAGGGAACAAAGTACTCGAATTATATAACACGAGGTTGTTTACCGATGATCAATTAATCAATAACCAACCCTAACCCTTCCCGTGATATCTCGATTGCCAACGGCACCAAGAACGTACGATTGAGATTATAAATTGCACTATCAATTAACAAGCTACAAACAATTATGCATACACCATGATATTTAAGCAACGCAAGTTATCATTCTAGAAATTCAGAAATAAACACACAAAAGTTCAAGAGAAACCTTCACCTAAGATGATCACCGAAAGTTTTAGCCACACATAGCTTGGTGAATCATCATAGCAACAAATTCAATGTTCATACAAATTGAAATCACAAATCGAATGTTAGCAATTGTTCAATACCAAGCAAGGATAGCCAAAATCGCCCCCAATATGTTCTCTAACTGACCAATCATGAGATAAGGTGAAAAGACACCATAAAACTGCATAAATGATGGCAGTTACGGTTTTGGCGTCACTTCCACCGTAACTTACGGCTCTACCGTAAGTTACGGTGCACATAAAAGTGTTACGGTAGTTTAAGTCTGAGTTACGGTGAGATTTAGGTGGAATTCAGGTCCACCGTAATTTACGGTGGAACCGTAAATTACGGTATCAACCTGGATTTTTCACTTTGTTTCATCTTTCGTTTCTCGCACGACCCGTTCAACTCCAAACCGTCCAAAGCTACGTTTTATCCACTTTAAGCTCCCGATCCGCACCTGAAACATAAGCAACCGTAGTTATCTAATTCCAGATAATTACACAATTAAATGAGGGATAAACTTGTCTTTTAACATCATAAAGGGTTGTCCGATGGACCACCCGTCAGTTGTATTATGAATGGTGAGGAAATTACTAGATATTGGGTTAGGTGCTTGAACTTCGAAATATGTAATTGTTCAATCAATCATGGGCATGTGTGAGTATTGTGAATTTGGGAACATCATAATAACTGAAAATATCATCGTTTGATCTGTTTGGAATATGTCAAAAACTATTAACTGTTAGTGTAAATCATGAAGTGGTAACTGTTAGCCGTCTGTTCAGTGACAATGGTTCCCGACGAAGAATCCAAGTTGACGAAAAATGAGATGTTTCGTCGACTTGTTTCTGACGAAACATGAGATGTTTAATCGACTTGATTATGACGAAAAATAGGGTATTTCGTCGAGGGGTATTTCGTCGATGGGAGGGTTTTTCGTCGGCGTGCCACTGTATAGATCATAATAGTGAATATTAATGTTGTGCATGATTAGTTGGGTACATGATAATGATTGGTTAATAATAAGGAGTCTGTTTTGACTTGTGTAACATTCACGTGGATATGACCACCTGTATTGAAACTAAAATCCTATTACATGTAATGTTGTTTTGTGTGAACCATTATGATACACACGTTGATAGAGGTCAACGTGCATTTCTCTTTAGAAATGATTGTTACTTGTGATGAGAAACCTGATTTCACTTATGGTAGTAGTAGACTCAACTGTTATATGTTGCTGTGTATACAAACTGGGTACTTGATTCATGTCATATGGTAAACTTGGTGATGAATACAGTCTGCGTGAAAAACATGATTTTGTCTGCTACGAAACTGATAATATTGTTAACCACGGTAGGGTTGGTTGATTTACTAGAATGGGTAAAGTAACTTAACAAATCGAGCAACCTAAGGTGAGTTCACTGCTCTTTTCCCAAGCATGCGTCCCGGGGAGGGACATCTGGTAATCGTTCCGGGGAGGAACGTCGGGTTATTGGGATGTTGGTTATTACACTCATTTCTATCGTTAAGTCCCCTTACATATACCGATTGGTTGTCGGGGAGGCAATGGGGCTATTAGTTGATAGCGCTATTAGGTTTGGCACCCTCACACCTTACCGGGGAGGACGGTCATGAACTAATTACCTTAACCACTTGACCAATGTGTAACAGAGCATTGGGGTTTGGGCAAATAAATCTAGAGCCATCTGCGGTAATCGAGTTAATAACAACATCAAATCATTGAATTGTCTTATACTTATATCTGGTAACTAAAACATGTTAACAAAACTTTGAACTCACCAGCGTCGTCTGACACACTTGTCTGCATGCTTACAGGTCTATAGGGTTATAGCATTAGGAACTTGCTGTCTGGAAGGCTGGAGTGGTCATGGGTCGAGATACATGGAATCACGATACAAGTCTAATGGTCTTTGTACATGCGGTTTATAAAACACTTAACAAATGAGTTATGCTTCCGCTGTATACAATGAATTATATGTAACGTTTAGTAACAATTTATGTTAATGAATGAAAGTTTTATTTAAATATATTTGTGAGTTCAATGTGATTGGTGGCTAGATCCTAGTACGTCACAAGCCCCGCAGTGTTTCCGCAAGTGGTATTTTGGGGGTGTGACATTATAACTCGTGTATATTCATGAACTCACAAGTAATAACTGACGTCTTTTAAGCATGTGTCACCACAGGTAATGATAGTTAGTTTTGTGCAAGTTGTTTATCCCGGACTTTTGTGACCGGTGGAATGTTGTATCCTGGATCGGTGTGATCTGGTGGAAGTGTTGTCACATCAGACTAGACTTAGTCGGATTAGTTGTTGTAATTGAGTTCCAACATTTGTACAATACTTTTATTATCAATAAGATAAGCATTTTCTATATCAACTCCTTATCGGGTAGGGTGTCACAGTTGGTATCAGAGCCAAAGGTTTTAGCGAATTAGGTATTCGGTAGGGATATCTAGGATTCAACCTTGGTGATTAGGGTTGCCTAAAAAGATTAGTTATATACTTTTATAAGTAGTTTACTAGATAAGGATGTCGGGGTAGGTAAAGGACCTGACTTTATACGTAAGTAGCTGACTTTCATTACAGGTAGTATTTGAATCCAAGTTTGAACCTACTACGGATGCAAAATCATAAGTAGATATTTATCATGACAACAATATCTTATGAGCCCTCATTTAATTTCCACTTTGCACCCAACGCCCTTAGCAACAATTACCTATATATCTCGTTTCCTTAGTCATCACAAAATTTAGCAATGGCACATCTTAACGGATATCCCACATCTAAAGATGAAGAATATTCCAACAAACCGCCTAAGCCTTAAATCCATACCATCTTGTAGAGAGATTCCTATCGCCATTGGAACCTAAACCCTTTCTGTGAAGTGCCTATAAACCAAAGTAGCCTTATAAGTATACGTAGTCCTTGTAAAATAATAGGTTTACAAGGAGAAACCCAAAAAAAAGAGTCATGCGAGAGGTTAACAAATGTAGAAGCTCAGAACATGATAATTTAGTAGGAAATAGATTTGGCTCGAGCCTAGGGAGGGCAGTAAATTTCTATTCATGTGGATTATATTTGACAACGTGTTGTACTATGTATTATGTGCACTATGTGAACTTGTTATTGTAACTGCTTGTTAATGAATAAAATGTTGAGTTGCATTTTCTTGAGATTATAGAAAATTATCGACAGAACACCCTAAGTACTAGAATGATCAAGACTTTTACATGAGTACTTGACTACTTCAGTTGTCCTAAGAATACTTAAGTTTTAATAATGAAACTCTTAAAGAAGTTACTAAGAATATTGTTGTAAGACATGATAACTAGCTTCTGCTCTACTAAGAATAATGATAGTCAAATCTTTAATATGATACCAATGTAAACGTGTGTTATGTCCTAAGATCTGAAACACTAGTACAAGTATGTACAAAATAACGACTAAACTAAGAACATGTATTGTGGTATATGACGAGGCCATGCACTAAAATTGTGGATAAACTAAGAGTATACTGTTGAGTATGACGTGGTCGTGTATTTGAAACATGGTGGCTATAGGTATGATGTAGCTAAACCATGATTTTTCAAATTAAGAGCACATGTTGCGGTATGTGACATGACGGTATCCTTGAACCATAATAACTAAAATGAGAACGTATGTTATTATATATAATGAGGTTGTTCATTAAAAAAAAGTAACCTATGTACTAACTTATATAAGATAATAGAAAAAAAAAACTATGTATGAATACCGAACACTATGTTAATAATGGAAACAAGGGTACTTCTAGAACCAAAACTTCATTCATAAATGTTCGGAAACAGGAGAAGCGTAAAAGTTCAGTTAAACTAGGAAGCAATTCAGAGAATAACCCGAAGTAGCCAACATTATGGATGCTACTCAACCAAAGACTAACCAAGAGAACCAAATACTAAACTAGAGGAAAGATTTTCGCTATTTATGACTAAGTTTATAGATAAAGAATATGGAAAGATAAAAGTAAGTACAAGGAGTGTACTTACGAGTTAAACATGTTTTGTAACTCTCTAACCGTTGATGTCAATATAGGAGCTATATAGGCACACAAGTTGTTAAGTCCAGTGGAATATGTCATAGACATATGCCACTTTCAATTCATATTGTATTGGGTTCAATCAAAAGCACTACATTATTAGAATAGTATACTACGTACCAAAGGAAAATACATTGCTAAGCAAATGAGTAGGAAATAATTCACCCAATAATGTCCTAAGAAATTATGTCCCCTAAGTGAGATAGAACAACTAGAAATAAAAATCTCCAAATTAGAATTGGGGAAGTCAGATCTATAGAGAATATGTCATGAAGTCTAACGAGACAACTAAGTTAGTCCCTTACGTGATAGTAACAAAGAAACAAATAATGAATCATCTCATGGGATTTCTTATTAGAAATCTGAACATTCATTTAAACTAGAGCCCCTAAGAATTTCTCTGATTCGTGAAAGCTGGTGTTAATAGAAGCTTAGTATCAGCCATATTTAAACCCTATTAAAATTAAAAATCCTAGAATTTCAGCCATACCTTTATAGTCAAATGACCGATGGATGACAAAAGCAGATAGTTGAAATCATTCAGAATTGTACCATAAGCTTGAACAACCCGATACCTACAGATTTGATGCCTATGAAATTGGGAGAATTCAATGTAGTAACACAAATAGATTGCTTAGCTCTCTATTAAAAAGAAATCGTGTACACCAGAAAGATACCATGACTGAGATTGCTTAACAACAGGAAACTAGTCATATCTAACAAAATGGAAAAGATAAAGAACATCATTGTAACGCAAACCCGCAAGCTCAGATTTTTTGCTAAGAAGAAAGTCAAGAGATGTGTATCTGAAATTATTATAGAAATTTTAATACAGTCACTATAAGTCCTTAGTAATGTCATTAGTATAAGAACAACACACATGTAGTATTCATGGATCTCGTGAACTTAGTTTGCAAAGCAAACGGGGTCGTGGTTGCACTCTATTGAAAATAAAGTCTCCAACGAATAAGAATTCATGTATCTAGAATTAGTGTTAAGATAAACCACTTAGACCAAATAAAGAATGCACAACAAAAATACCTTACATGCATAAGAGCTAATTTAGAGCGTTAAAGCCTTCTAGCTACATACATCTTGAAATCGTAGAATGGAAATAGGAGAAAATAACAATGGAATTTGTTACCAACTCCCAAGATCGAGTCATTGACACAATACTACAGAGGTGATGATAGATAGCTTTACCAAATCAGCATACTATATACCTATCCGAGAGGACTATAAGATAGAAAAGTTTTGGCAAAGGCTATATTAACAAGATTAGTCTCATGACATAGTGTGCATATCTCAGTCATAACCGACAAAGATAGCCGTTTCACCTCGATATTTTTGGCAATGTTTCTATAGTGTGCATATTTCGAATAAATCGAGCACTACATACCACCCTTATACTAATAGGAAAAGTGAACAAACTATCTAAGCATTAGAAGATATGCTCCATACATGTGTAATCAACATTAATAGTAGTTAGGATGTCTACCTACATTTGATCGAATCCTGATACAATAATAGGTAACACATTAGCATATAATGAGCATCGTATGAAGCATTATGTGAGAGAAAATGTAGGACTCCTACCGGTTAGACTGAAGTAGGAAAAAGTCGATTATGTGGACCTAAGATTAGTAAACAGCTGGTTATAAAAAGCATATTAAAAGTGCTCATAACCAACAAAAGAGTTATGTAAACCAAAGGTGTAAACTCTTAGAATTTCAAGTAGCTAACAAGGTGATGCTGGAGATATCGTCTGCTCAAAGGCATGCTAAGGACATGTAATATAGACATTATGGGTAATTGAGATTTATATTAGCCACTCGAAGAATTCTCATACAACAACAGCTCTCATGTTTTGCGGACGCGACTACTTATGTATCTTTAGTAAATATAGAGGTTAATGGAAAAGTAAAATCCGTCTAGCAACATATAAAGGTTCTTGACACAAAAATAAATTAGTTATACCATAAGACGATAAAACAAGTGTTAGTGTAATGGAAAGATATGAAATGATCAAAGGTTACATAAAGGGAAGTGAGGAGAGATAAAGAAATCCATCCCTCAGTTATTCACGGTTAGAAAGGTTTCGAGGACACGAAACCTAATTTAAGAGGGGTAGATTTGTAACATCCCGTTTTGTAGACAAAATAAATATATAAAAAACTTATAATTTACATATTGTTGAACGAGTAAGTAACGAGTAGAATGGTTGTTTGAAATATGAACTATCTTGACGAGCTTTGTTTATTATAGGAGATCGTTTAATAATAATAATAAAATATATTATATTTGACCGTACTCCGTTTATGAGACATAGGTTAAAATGAAGATAAAAATATGCTCGTTCTAATGACATATTCGTCGTTTTATAAAACTTCATATTTTAAAAGTTTTACGAGAAAAAAGGGGTAAAAAACAGAATTAATAATAATAATAATAATAATAATAATAATAATAATAATAATAATAATAATGGTGGTGAATCTTCGTTAGGAAGTTATTATAAATAGTATTATATAACATATAGTATAAGAGGTGCACGTGTAATATGCATGAATGAAGTAGAAGTATGGATAGAGATCCTAAAAACTTAACAACTAAGATTACTTGGAAGCGAATTTATACCGAGGCACCAATTCCTTCCAAATTAAGTATCGTATGCTTTGGTATGTGATGTGCATAAAATACAACATATAAATTACATAAAATAAAGCGTAAAATCAACCCTTTTCCGGTACTAACATTGGAAAAAACATGTTTCTTTGTTTACTTTTAATTACAGGATCAAAAGAGCTTAAACGAACAAACGAAACAAATTAACAGCAGAAACCAACACAAATACAAGGAAGAAGGATTGACACGACTTGCTGAACCACCATCCACATCCAAACCAACAAAAATAACAAAAACAGAAGCTTAGGCATGGGGTCGTGCCCAGTGAAGATTCCCTGTAGAAAAAGACAATAACAAAATACAAACCAACACAGGGTCATGCTAACTCAACATGGGCCATGGTCAACTCTAAGATTCGAAGAATCTGAGATAGTACAGCAAGTACAATTACCATGGGTCATGCCATTGACACACGGGGCCGTGTTAGTATAAGACCTGACAACCTGCAATTAATGAAAGGAGAGAATATGAAGACCACGGGGTCGTGCCAACTGGGCACAGGGCCGTGTGAGCATTGTGATTCTAGCTATAAATAGGGGTGCTTGGTCTCATTCCAACTCATCCCATGGCAAACCACTTCTCTCACACTTACCACCTGTCCACCACCACTATAACACCAACACCCACCACCATCATCCAACTTTTAGAGTGTTTAGTAGTCTCGGGATCCAAGATTGATCGTAAGAGTTCTTGTTAAACAAAGGCCATGCTTGGCTAAACTCTTACATCAATTGGTGAAGACAAATCTTTTATGTATTACTTTTGATTTCCAATCTTTGGCAAACTTTTTATTTGGGTATGTATTAATGACTTTAATAACTAGTTTTCTATATTGAAGGTGAATTTTACTTAATCATTTCTTCATGTTTTGTTGATTCACTCATTCGTATCTTTACGGTCTATATAAAGCGTTAACTGCGTAGAAGGGGGTTTGGGTAAAGTTCTTGCCTCGTTCAATGTATAGATCCTACAAGGATCTGATTCAAGCTTAGTAGGACTTCCTTGAGGTAGATAGCATCAAATCGGGGGAAGTAGGAACCGCTTGTAATCCCTTATCTATAAACTACTATTAAACCATTAAACTGACCTTGCGGGACTGTATCCTTGCTGACTCAGACCAATAGGTTGAGGGTAACGCTGCCTTGAAGGGGGCCTATCACTTTTCGTATTAATAACTTACTTAATTATCTTTCAATAATCCGACCTTGCGGGACTGTATCCCTACTGACTCAGACCAATAGGTTGAGTGCAACGCTACCTGGAAGGGTGCCTACTACTACTATTAGTTAAAGACAATCTCTTAAAAAGCCTAAAGTGCAGAAATCATCAAAGGATACATAAAAGAGGAGTTGGAACCAAGTGATTCCTTCTTGTCTATTTGTTTTTCCTAATATTTTCTATTTTTATTTTCTAGTTTATCTTTTTAACTTTCAGAACTTTTATCAAAAAAATGGGTTAGATTAGACGTTAACGATAAGCTGGTATTAAAAGCTCTTCTGTCTTTGGACGGCGTCGTTATCTTGCCATCACTATACTATGTCTGCGATGGGTGCATGTTCCCTAACGTGTGTAGAGTGATAGTATTATATTGTGTTTTATAAATTTAAAGCTTAATTCGTGAGTAAAAAGTGCTTAAAATATATCTAAAAATATACCCACACCCTCACACGTCAGTATGCTTTCGCTATCAAAAGAGAAGTGTGAGTTCAGGATCGGATTGTAAACGATCACTAGTTCTGCGGTGGATTCGATTTAACATGTGTAATCCATTAAATCAAACCGTTATCGTGCGCGAAAACGTAAATAAACAACGTTTTATTATGTAACGACAACCGAACAGAGTTTCGACTCGATCTACATACACATACACTCAAAATCTAAGAACAAGATGAAACCAAAAGTGTTGATGTTTGTAGATGTAGATGATGATCTGATGAAGAACCTGAAGAACTTTAGTTTGAACAAATGAGCTCTTCACTGATGTGTGTTCTCTGATATATCTTCATCCGGATGGACTGTGTGGTATATAAGAGACTTACATCCGGGTGAATGGAGACATCTACATCCGGGCCAATCAGATATTGCACATTCGGGCGTATTTGCATGAATCCTTCCCGTCCGAATCGGCTTTGGTCTTCATCCGTGAATGCACCTATATGAGAACTATTATTTCATGCAAACTTCACGTGAGAAGTTTATGTTTCCATGCATCTATTTTGTAAATTATATATTTATGATGTCATTATTACATAATGATGACATCACCTTTTGATCTTGTTCAGTTTCTTCGTATCGAGCCATACCGTATACTGACCTGACTTTGCCTAACGACATTTAGTGAAACCTCTGTCCGGTAAATACAGACTCAAGACTTTAAACGTTACAAATATAGACAGATTTCTAACTATGGACATACAAAATGCACTCACAGACTCCCCCTTGGACATAGCTTAGAAATCTGCGGAGTTTAGTCTTGATCTGCCTCGGATTGCATATTCAAGCAAACAAAGAAAAACTATAAGCTCCCCCTTGAATAATGCTCCGAATCTTTAAACATTTTAGATTTGACAATTAATCTTGCTCCCCCTTTCATTTAGCTTCCTATCAAATCTTATCATTATTAAACGTTTAGATTTAACTGGTGAGAGTTTTCTAAACATATAAATGTCTATTATTGTCACACCCCCAAAATACCACATGCGGAATCACCACGGGACGTGTGACGTACCAAGATCCAAGCCACCAATCACACTGAACTACGCATGATATTTAAATAAAACATTCCCTTCATTTCAAAATATAAATCCAAGTCATAAGTTTAACCTGTGACACCTCGAAAATTCTTGTCCAATTAAATAAAGACACGTGTCCTCTGTGACAGACGTGTCAGAGAAACCGGATTTAATAAAGAGATATGTGGTAGGACTTATTTAAAAAGGGGCGTCATGTATTTGATTACCGCTGAACGACCCAAGGGCGACATGTTATTAAATCACCTCTGAGCGACCCGACGTTTTATAAATCCCAAGATCCTTAAACCGATCTATGATCGTCTCATTTAATAACCGGTTGTTCTCGATAAATAAAGTTCATCTTTATAAAGGACAATAGAAGTGAAGGTTGTTACTACTCCTAAATCTAATAAAATCCTCATGGTTAATATTAGTTGTATAATTGACCAAGTCAAATAAAATTGCAAGACCCATTCTTGAAATATCCGTCAAATGCCAAGACTTATATGAGAATTAAAATGGGGGACATGTAAGAGACTTCTCACCATGCAATGACTGATCTTGAAGGCCCCACGTCTGTAAAAGTGAAGGCATGTTTCGGTTTTTGTGAAATGCATGGTCAAGACTTAAAAATTTGTAAGTTTTTGTCTTCTGACCATCGCATACGGACCGCAAGGCTCATGGCTTACGGTCCGTAAACAGGGCGCTTAAGGTTCTGGTCCGCATGGGTCCTTACGGACCATAAGGCCCGAAGCTTACGGTCCGTAAGACCGTCGCTGGCAGTAACTTCAGGACAGCTGCCTGTCCAAAGCATGTAACCGACTTAAAACGTAAAATTTGAATTCCATGGGCTTCCTAGGCTGTTTTTAGACCTTTAGGGACAAATGTAATGATCTTGCATCAACATTAGACTTGCTTGGCATGATCTAAAGACCTTGGGTTCACTATAAATAAGAACACAAGCTTGATCATTTGGTGATACTCATTTGGAACTTTGGCTACAAGTTTTCTGGAGCTCCTCTGGTCACTAAGGCACTTTCTTAGGCTCTCTAATCCATCTTAGGACTCTTGTAAGTGTCCTTAACCCTCTTTAATCCTTTCTAGCTTAGTTAATTAAGCAAAGTCAAACCGTCATAATTAAGGATTGACTTCGTGATTAAGCATAATGTACCTTGTCTAATCACGAATTAAAAGTACCTTTAGGAAGGTAATTAAGTGGGTAACAAACCCTTAAAAGGGTATTTCCAGATTCCCACTCTAAACATGCTAATTGTCGAGTCAAGGCTAATTAGAAAAAGTCAACAGAATGCTTATCTTTGAATTAACGCATAATTAGCCATGTAGGTTGTATGTGACCTGTTTGAAAATTAATATAACTTGGTAATAAGTATAAGAACATGTTCCAACATGTTCATCTCGACAATTTTCTGTTTAGACCCGGTTCGGAACCGAAAGTCGCATAGTTTGACTTTCGCTTTGACTTTCAGTTCTGACCCGTTTTAGGCAAGTTTGAATCTGCCTTAGAGCTTCTTTTGGACCTATTAACATGTTAGTATATCCTCCTGTGATTATACAATATGGTTCATTAGATATCTAGTTCGTATGCATGTTTCCGTCAAAATGCCATATGTTGACCATTATGCCCGAATGTCCAAAAATCATAATTTTTGATAATTTAAAAGGGTTGACACCTTAGTTACTGAAATATAAAGTTGTCCCCAAACTTTGACATCAATTTGAGGTCTAGATTAAGAGTTATGCTCATTAGCGTAATTAGAGGCTTTCTTAGTAAATTATTAGCATAATTAACACATAGCCTATCTAAACCCGAATTTTATGCCAAAACTTTATACCCACTGTTATATAATAATATTTTGGGAATTTTAAAGATTTTTATTTATTTTTAGGCTGAGCATAACTAGGGGTTCTAAGCTTACTTCGGCTTATGCCGGTTTTACCCTTTTCGGTCATAAAATGAGTTTTACATAACCTTTTGACCCGAAACCTTTTTCTACTGATTCGTTATATTAAATATCATACTTTGAGCCTTCTGGAAATATAAAAATATCAACATTTCTTTTAAAACCCGGAAATGGCTCCAAACCGCCTTTTTAGGCATTTTTACGACATAGTATATGTCAAAATAAGATTTTTATAAAAGGCTTAAAACCTACTGATATATTTTATAAAAATATACATTATAACAGTAGCCTAAAGTTGGAAACTCAGATTTCCCATTTTACCCTTTTTAGCCTATGTAAAATTACTAAAATGCCCTTATGAGGCGTAATTGGCATATAAAAACATTTGGGGCATATTTGGGCATACCTTTCTGATATTACAACATATTTGGTGCATATAATCTCAGGAAACTTGCATATGACTTATATGATTACTCGTTACGCACTTTCGCGTTCGGATCGGCTTATGTGACTAGTTCACACATATTAGCCGAAGCGGGTCAAACCATATCATCTTAGTCTCAAAATTCAGAATGTATTTAGTTTACCCATATTATACAAGTATCCAAGCTTGTAGGGTCTAAATCACATTCCTCCCCGGTTTTCGCCTTCCTCGCGATTAAACCATAATTACTCTTTGAAACTAACCGGTCTAAGCTTAGGCTATATTAAAAGACCCGTTAGGATTCTAATAGGTTATTATAACCTTCGTTCCAGAATAGGAGCCCAGTAAAAGACACGTGCATTTTTGAAATTGTGGTTATACTTGCTCAGGTAAATACTTTTAACTTATTTTCCCTATACGGGCTTGGGGGTACGGTATGTAATATACCGCTTGGTCGGGCGGTTGGTTCCATCTCATTAGTAGATGGGTATTACCAATGGGACCCGTTTGAAAATCTGGTGTTGTTTGTTTCTTGTACCTTTGGGAGCTTAATGACCATGTCCCGGATATCCTTGGCATCATTTTTGGCCACGACCTCGACAGTCGGGTGTAGGCGTACACCCGGTTTTATGTCTATTATTTTAAGGTATTAACGTTGGCTTCCCGCCGCGGACTTATACCATGTGGTGTGTCATTTAACCTTAAACCCGACACGACTCGGGCGACTAAACGGTCAACAAACATGTAAATCTTTTACAAGTTTAACTCTGCTTAATTATTCCCAAGTTATAAAATGTTTTGTGCCTTGTGCATTTAAAACCAATATTTTTAAATATTTTCAAAATGAGTCAGTTAAATTGTATTTACCAGTGCAAACTGACGTATTTTCCCCAAAAAGATTAAGTGCAGGTGCTATACGGAATAGGCTGGTTTCTCCTTAGCATCGTAGAGTCTCGCAAGCTTTTGGGATGCGTAATCTGTTGAACAATAACTTTCTTTTTACTTCGATCCGCCTGTGGATCTATTTTGACTGGTTGTGATACTTGATATTACAATTAATAGTTGAAATAAATCTATTTTCATTTGCTTCCGCTGTGCATTATAATTTGTGTTGTTTGACATATGATGATATCAACTACGTCACGGAATCCCCCCACCGGGCCCACCGGTTACACGTGGAAATTAGGGGTGTGACAGGTTGGTATCAGAGCCAACACTGAGTGAATTAAACACTAGCCTTTTGTGTTTAAACTCAGTGCACAAATTTGCACATTCTTCGAGTTCCAAGTCTAGACATTAAACATAGGACAACTCTGCTTTGTTTTATTTTTGAGTCTTTTATAACTATATTGTTGTGGTTATCTAAATATTGTATGCAGGTCATCATGCCACCCAGATTCCTTCGAGGTAGAGGCAAAGGACCCGTGACAGGTCATGATCACGAAGCCGGGCCTTCGCACCGGCGAACCCCATCCATTACTATGAGCACCAGCCCGCAAGAGCCCTGGAGACTCTATGTCGAACCAGGAAGGCGATCAGTATCCCTTAGCTCCTCTCCTTCGTACCAACATTCATTTGGGCCCAATTCTGAAAACGAGCCCAATAACCAGCCTCCAGCTTTCATACCTCTCCAAAGATCCAATTCTCACCATTCTTTTGGCAGCCCAACACCCGTCTTCCAAAGCCGGTTTAACCCGGCTAACCTTTTGCCTGAACCCATGGGTTTTAACCCACTCGGACCGGGAGACCACTTTCCAGAGGAAAACGACATGGATGAGGATACTGACCCCGTGGAGCCAGCATCTGGAACGCCGAACCATCCCATCGAAATATCAGATGGGTCATCATTTCATGGATCGCCATATCGTGGTCCAGACAGCTACGAGGAAAGGTTCCGAAACATTGACTGGTACTTCACACCGTCTGAACACTCGCATCATGAGCAGCAACAGGATCCTTCAGTGGGTCATCAATTTGTGGCAGTCACGCCACCGCCGCCACCGCCAGTAGAGCCGCAGCAGCCGCCTCCGGAGCCACCGAGGCGAAGAAGGTCTAATGCACGGATGTCCGTGCGAGGTGGAGTTCGGATTGCTACTCCCCAGCCATCTAGTGGCAGCCATTATCCCCCACTTCAGGAGGAAGAAGACCCCTATGATGGTGGTCCGTCAAGCCCCATACCAGATGTCAACTCAGTACCTGTGGTACCACCTCTGGGTTTCGATAACCCGATTCCTGCATATGCTGGGTCAGCGGCGTACAACCCATTTGAGCAGCCGGCACACACCCACTACAACTACAACTACGGTTATGCAGAGGTAGATCCATACCTAGTAGCTCGGGATTACAATGCCCTTCATCCTGAAGGACCATATGGAGGGCCATGGACTACTGGTTACCCGACTTATGGGTACCAGCATCAGCCACCTCCTCCGCCGGTGTATCAGCCGCCTCAGCCACCGATTCAACAGGAAGTCCTTGAGAGGCTGAGCCAAGTTGAACAAGAAGTTCGTGAAGACCGCAAAGAGCGGCAAGGATTCTTTAAGGGGCTGTCAGACTTGCTTAAGGGGAAGTCGAAGAGGAGGGGTCATTGAAAACCCTTGTTACTTATTTGTATTGTAATTCAGTCCCTGCGTGGACTTGTTATTCCAGTATTCAGCTCCTGCGTGAGCTTGTGGTTTGTATTCCGCTCCTGCGTGAGCAAGTTTGGTTAGTTAACCCCTGCGTGGGTTTGTTCTTGTTTCCCGCCCCTGCGTGGGCATTTTCATTTATTTTGGTAAAAGTCCCGTTTGGGCAATTGTAGTACTGTCTTAGAACTATGTGTGAGATGTTTTAATTAAGTTTTCCTTTATTATTGCATGCATAAATTATGAAAATAAATGAAATATTTAAAAGGATCTGCCATTATAATTAATTGGTAAAATCTAAAGTGAACCAAGACCTAGCTTTGTAAAACAAAGCCAAGACGGTAGTTCCATAATTAGGTTAAGATCCATAATTAACATCTCAATTTAGGACTGTTCTGCGTTAATTATTAAAAGAATCTTAGAGGTAAAACCTAGCCCTTGTGTTATTGAAACCTGGCCAAGATGGTATAACCCACATAATAGATTCCAATTATTAACATCTAGTATGTTAAAGCTCTTGGCAAACTGTGAATCAGTAAAGTCACACAGGCCATGTATATTTGGGTTAATTTTAAAATTCCCATAAATTAATTAACCACTTCTTTGAAAGTGAAGTGCCTGTGGGCAATAATTAAATGTCCTCCGTGACTAAGGACAGTGGTAGCTCATGACTCCCTGTTAATTAATGGTATAGAACTATAATTCTACCTAAAACACCTTGATATTTTAAAAATCTTGGTTATTGAATTATCTTAATTGTCCTTGCGACTAGGCCTATGTGCTAAGGATTAAAGTATTATAGGATAATAAAATCCTGATGTTTTAATGAATTAACCTAAAATGGCAATTTAAAACCTTGGTTAATAGAACATAAAATACTATAAAAGAACCTTTAAGTAAAACCTTGTCTATTAATTATATGTAGTGTTGAAGCTACATGACTAGATCAGAGGAAGCCAATAGCCATCCGGTTGAGAACCGTGATGATGTAAAGTTCCTAGTAACCAGTGCCGAATTAAAAGCAATTGTAAATGAAGCAGTTGACAAAGCCTTAGCGCGACAGTATAGTGAATTCAGTGAAACCCACAGTAGAACCCTGTCTGCACCTCATGCTAAGCCAAAGAACCATTCTGAGGTTCGCAACAAGCCGCCACCTGCTTCTCCCAAACCTAAGAAAGATGAGGATCGTCATTCCTCCAATGAAAACAGTGTTCACCCTAAAAAGCTTGTGGTTGATGAAACCCCACGTGCTAAAGGCTGCACGTATAAGTATTTTGTGTCATGTAAACCTCGAGAGTTTACAGGGGAGAAAGGGGCAGTTGATTGTATGACATGGCTCGATGAGATTGAGACGGTGGTAGACATTAGTGGATGTGCTGAGAGGGACATGGTGAAGTTTGCATCACAATCCTTCAAAGGTGAGGCGTTGGCTTGGTGGGGAGCATTGATCCAGGCATCTGGGAAAGCTACCTTGTATAGTATGTCATGGGAGCAGTTTGTTGCTCTTATCAAGGAAAACTACTGCCCTCAACATGAGGTTGAGCGTATTGAATCTGAATTCCTATCCTTGGTTATGAAGAACCTTGATTGTCAAGCATACCTCACCAGTTTTAACACCTTATCCAGATTAGTACCTTACCTGGTAACCCCTGAACCAAAAAGGATCGCGCGTTTTATTGGGGGTTTGGCCCCTGAGATCAAGGCCAGTGTGAAGGCCTCGCGACCAGTTACGTTTCGATCTGTCACCGACTTATCTCTGTCACTCACCCAAGATGCAGCAAGACAGAGAGCTCTAAAAAGTTCGGAATCTGACAAAAGGAAACGGGAAGATGATAACTCTCATAGATCCAACAAGAGGCATAAGGGAAACCGTGATGGTAAGAAGGGCTCTGAGGCCAGGAAAAATGAGAATCGATCGGGCGATAGGCCCAAGTGCAAAACCTGTCAAAAGCACCATTTTGGGAGGTGCAGGTTTGAGCAAGGATCCCAGTCCAAAAAGTGTGGGATATGCAAGTCCTCTGAGCATAGGACTCTTGAATGCAAGAAAATAAAGGAAGCAACTTGTTTTAGTTGCAATGAGAAGGGGCATATCAAGACTAACTGCCCAAAGAACGCCAAGAAGGCTGAGGATGGAAAGAAGACCAACACTAGGGTCTTTCAAATGAATGTCCAAGAAGCCATCCAGAACGACAACGTCATAACTGGTACGTTTCTCATTAATGACGTTTTCGCAAGAGTATTATTTGATTCGGGCGCGGATAAATCTTTTGTGGATAATAAATTCTGTGAGCTGTTAAGATTGCCTGTTAAAACCCTTAGTGCTAAGTATGAGGTAGAGTTAGCAGATGGTACCTTAGAAACAGTCTCGACTGTGTTAGATGGATGTGCTATATCCATTAGGAACCACTCTTTTCCTCTATCCTTGCTACCCTTCAAGTTAGCTGGTTTCGATGTAGTATTGGGTATGGATTGGTTATCGCATAACCAAGCCCAGATTATATGCAGTAGAAGGCAAGTAATAATCAAGACTCCATCTGGTGAATCACTCACCATTCAGGGAGATACTCGTCATGGATTGCCTAAGCAGTTGTCTATGCTCAAGGAATCCCAATGTTTGAAGAATGGCTGTGGGCACAGGTAACTATTGATGAACAAAAGCCGAAGATTGAAGATATCCCCGTTATATCTGAATACCCTGAAGTATTTCCAGAAGAACTGCCTGGTTTACCACCAGACCGACAAGTGGAGTTTAGAATCGATATTATTCCTGGAGCCGCACCGATTGCTAGGGCACCGTATAGACTAGCGCCAACGGAGATGAAGGAATTGAGAACACAGTTAGATGATTTGCTGGCTAAAGGTTTCATAAGACCTAGTTCGTCTCCTTGGGGAGCACCGATTCTATTTGTCAAGAAGAAAGATGGTTCGATGCGTCTATGTATCGACTATCGAGAACTCAACAAGGTTACCATTAAAAACAGGTATCCTCTACCCAGGATCGACGATCTATTCGATCAACTCCAAGGGGCAAGCTACTTCTCCAAGATAGATCTGAGATCAGGATATCATCAGCTGAAGGTTAAGGAAGAAGACGTTCATAAGACTGCGTTTAGGACTCGTTATGGCCACTACGAGTTCCTAGTGATGCCTTTCGGGCTCACAAACGCACCTGCCGCATTCATGGATCTCATGAATCGCGTTTGCAAACCTTACTTGGATAAATTCGTCATAGTCTTCATTGACGACATTCTCATTTATTCCAAGAGTAAAGCTGATCACGAGAAACACCTCCGCAGTATTCTAAAGCTGCTTCACCAAGAAAAGCTGTATGCCAAGTTTTCCAAATGCGAGTTTTGGTTAAGAGAAGTCCAATTTCTTGGACACGTGGTCAGTGAGCGTGGTATTCAAGTGGATCCCGCTAAAGTTGAAGCCGTCATGAATTGGCAAGAACCAAAGACACCTACGGAAATTCGCAGTTTCCTAGGTTTAGCTGGATACTACAGGAGATTCATCGAGAATTTCTCAAGAATTGCAGCACCCCTAACTTTGCTGACTCGCAAGAATAGTAAATTCAATTGGGGGCCTAAACAGCAAGAGTCATTCGATACTCTGAAGCAGAAATTAAGTAACGCTCCTGTGTTGACGTTACCTGATGGTACTGATGAATTTGTAGTCTATTGTGATGCATCACACACCGGGATGGGTTGTGTGTTAATGCAGAAAGGCAAGGTTATTGCCTACGCTTCACGACAATTGAAAGTGCATGAGAAAAATTACACCACTCATGATTTAGAATTGGGTGCCGTTGTATTTGCACTAAAGTTGTGGAGGCACTACCTGTATGGCACGAAGTGTGTGATCTACTCTGATCACAAAAGCCTGCAACACCTGTTCAACCAAAAAGAATTGAATATGAGGCAGCGACGATGGATGGAAACTCTAAATGACTATGATTGTGAAATAAGATACCATCCAGGCAAGGCCAACGTAGTCGCAGATGCCCTCAGCAGGAAGGAAAGGATAAAGCCAATCCGAATCAACGCCAAAAGCATTGAGGTCAGGAATGGTCTGCATGAAAGGTTGTTAGCTGCACAAAAGGAAGCAGTGCTAGAAGTTAACCCCAATGAGAACCTAGGAGTGACTGAAGAACAGTTATCCTATGGCAAGGACGGAATCTTGAGATTGAATGGAAGAATATGGGTTCCTATTTATGGAGGTCTTCGTGACGTCATCCTTAAGGAAGCCCACAGTTCTAAATATTCCGTCTATCCTGGAGCGGATAAGATGTACCAGGATGTGAAGGCAAATTATTGGTGGATAGGCTTGAAGAAGTCTATAGCCACCCATGTGGCTAAATGTCTGACGTGCGCTCAAGTTAAAGCTGAGCATCAGAAACCGTCAGGTTTGTTGCAACAGCCTGAAATTCCCACCTGGAAATGGGAGATGGTAACGATGGATTTTATAACCAAGTTGCCTAAAACACCAAAGGGAAATGATACCATTTGGGTGATAGTGGATCGACTGACTAAGTCAGCTCATTTCCTACCCATTAGAGAAACTTTCAGTTCTGACATGTTAGCCCAATTATATATGGATAAGATAGTAGCTCTACATGGCGTACCGGTATCCATCATCTCTGATCGAGATACCAGATATACATCTCACTTCTGGAAAAGTTTCCAAAGGTCTCTAGGTTCGCAACTGAATTTCAGTACGGCTTATCACCCTCAGACGGATGGGCAAAGTGAGCGTACTATTCAAACCCTAGAAGACATGCTTCGTGCATGTGTGATAGACCTAGGAGGAAGTTGGGATAGACACCTGCCTCTAATCGAGTTCTCATACAATAATAGCTACCACACCAGCATTAAGGCTGCGCCTTTTGAGGCTCTATATGGTAGAAGATGCAGAACGCCCATTTGCTGGGCCGAGGTCGGAGATGTTCAAATATCAGGACCTGAGTTAGTCCTGGAGACGACTGACAAAGTTGCCCAAATCACTGAGCACCTAAAAGCTGCCCGTGACAGGCAGAAAAGCTATGCCGATGGTAAGCGAAAATCCCTCAAATTTGAGGTCGGCGATAAAGTTTTGCTCAAGGTGTCTCCTTGGAAGGGAGTAATGAGATTTGGGAAGAAAGGTAAGCTAAGCCCAAGATACATTGGACCATTCGAAATCATCGAATGTGTAGGATCAGTGGCTTATAAGTTAAACTTACCAGAAGAGCTTAGTGGCATTCACAATGTGTTCCACATCTGCAATTTAAAGAAATGTCTGGCTGATGAATCGCTAGTCATCCCGCATACAGATGTGCAAATTGATGAGAGTTTGAAATTTATAGAAAAACCTGTGTCAATTGAGGACCGACAGGTGAAGAAGCTTCGAAGAAAGCACGTGCCCATTGTCAAGGTCAAATGGGAGGGCCGTAGAGGTCCTGATTATACGTGGGAGTTAGAGTCCACAATGAAGGAGAAATACCCTCAGTTATTTCAATAAAAATCTCGAGGTCGAGATTTCTTTTAAGGGGGTGAGGATGTGACACCTCGAAAATTCTTGTCCAATTAAATAAAGACACGTGTCCTCTGTGACAGACGTGTCAGAGAAACCGGATTTAATAAAGAGATATGTGGTAGGACTTATTTAAAAAGGGGCGTCATGTATTTGATTACCGCTGAACGACCCAAGGGCGACATGTTATTAAATCACCTCTGAGCGACCCGACGTTTTATAAATCCCAAGATCCTTAAACCGATCTATGATCGTCTCATTTAATAACCGGTTGTTCTCGATAAATAAAGTTCATCTTTATAAAGGACAATAGAAGTGAAGGTTGTTACTACTCCTAAATCTAATAAAATCCTCATGGTTAATATTAGTTGTATAATTGACCAAGTCAAATAAAATTGCAAGACCCATTCTTGAAATATCCGTCAAATGCCAAGACTTATATGAGAATTAAAATGGGGGACATGTAAGAGACTTCTCACCATGCAATGACTGATCTTGAAGGCCCCACGTCTGTAAAAGTGAAGGCATGTTTCGGTTTTTGTGAAATGCATGGTCAAGACTTAAAAATTTGTAAGTTTTTGTCTTCTGACCATCGCATACGGACCGCAAGGCTCATGGCTTACGGTCCGTAAACAGGGCGCTTAAGGTTCTGGTCCGCATGGGTCCTTACGGACCGTAAGGCCCGAAGCTTACGGTCCGTAAGACCGTCGCTGGCAGTAACTTCAGGACAGCTGCCTGTCCAAAGCATGTAACCGACTTAAAACGTAAAATTTGAATTCCATGGGCTTCCTAGGCTGTTTTTAGACCTTTAGGGACAAATGTAATGATCTTGCATCAACATTAGACTTGCTTGGCATGATCTAAAGACCTTGGGTTCACTATAAATAAGAACACAAGCTTGATCATTTGGTGATACTCATTTGGAACTTTGGCTACAAGTTTTCTGGAGCTCCTCTGGTCACTAAGGCACTTTCTTAGGCTCTCTAATCCATCTTAGGACTCTTGTAAGTGTCCTTAACCCTCTTTAATCCTTTCTAGCTTAGTTAATTAAGCAAAGTCAAACCGTCGTAATTAAGGATTGACTTCGTGATTAAGCATAATGTACCTTGTCTAATCACGAATTAAAAGTACCTTTAGGAAGGTAATTAAGTGGGTAACAAACCCTTAAAAGGGTATTTCCAGATTCCCACTCTAAACATGCTAATTGTCGAGTCAAGGCTAATTAGAAAAAGTCAACAGAATGCTTATCTTTGAATTAACGCATAATTAGCCATGTAGGTTGTATGTGACCTGTTTGAAAATTAATATAACTTGGTAATAAGTATAAGAACATGTTCCAACATGTTCATCTCGACAATTTTCTGTTTAGACCCGGTTCGGAACCGAAAGTCGCATAGTTTGACTTTCGCTTTGACTTTCAGTTCTGACCCGTTTTAGGCAAGTTTGAATCTGCCTTAGAGCTTCTTTTGGACCTATTAACATGTTAGTATATCCTCCTGTGATTATACAATATGGTTCATTAGATATCTAGTTCGTATGCATGTTTCCGTCAAAATGCCATATGTTGACCATTATGCCCGAATGTCCAAAAATCATAATTTTTGATAATTTAAAAGGGTTGACACCTTAGTTACTGAAATATAAAGTTGTCCCCAAACTTTGACATCAATTTGAGGTCTAGATTAAGAGTTATGCTCATTAGCGTAATTAGAGGCTTTCTTAGTAAATTATTAGCATAATTAACACATAGCCTATCTAAACCCGAATTTTATGCCAAAACTTTATACCCACTGTTATATAATAATATTTTGGGAATTTTAAAGATTTTTATTTATTTTTAGGCTGAGCATAACTAGGGGTTCTAAGCTTACTTCGGCTTATGCCGGTTTTACCCTTTTCGGTCATAAAATGAGTTTTACATAACCTTTTGACCCGAAACCTTTTTCTACTGATTCGTTATATTAAATATCATACTTTGAGCCTTCTGGAAATATAAAAATATCAACATTTCTTTTAAAACCCGGAAATGGCTCCAAACCGCCTTTTTAGGCATTTTTACGACATAGTATATGTCAAAATAAGATTTTTATAAAAGGCTTAAAACCTACTGATATATTTTATAAAAATATACATTATAACAGTAGCCTAAAGTTAGAAACTCAGATTTCCCATTTTACCCTTTTTAGCCTATGTAAAATTACTAAAATGCCCTTATGAGGCGTAATTGGCATATAAAAACATTTGGGGCATATTTGGGCATACCTTTCTGATATTACAACATATTTGGTGCATATAATCTCAGGAAACTTGCATATGACTTATATGATTACTCGTTACGCACTTTCGCGTTCGGATCGGCTTATGTGACTAGTTCACACATATTAGCCGAAGCGGGTCAAACCATATCATCTAAGTCTCAAAATTCAGAATGTATTTAGTTTACCCATATTATACAAGTATCCAAGCTTGTAGGGTCTAAATCACATTCCTCCCCGGTTTTCGCCTTCCTCGCGATTAAACCATAATTACTCTTTGAAACTAACCGGTCTAAGCTTAGGCTATATTAAAAGACCCGTTAGGATTCTAATAGGTTATTATAACCTTCGTTCCAGAATAGGAGCCCAGTAAAAGACACGTGCATTTTTGAAATTGTGGTTATACTTGCTCAGGTAAATACTTTTAACTTATTTTCCCTATACGGGCTTGGGGGTACGGTATGTAATATACCGCTTGGTCGGGCGGTTGGTTCCATCTCATTAGTAGATGGGTATTACCAATGGGACCCGTTTGAAAATCTGGTGTTGTTTGTTTCTTGTACCTTTGGGAGCTTAATGACCATGTCCCGGATATCCTTGGCATCATTTTTGGCCACGACCTCGACAGTCGGGTGTAGGCGTACACCCGGTTTTATGTCTATTATTTTAAGGTATTAACGTTGGCTTCCCGCCGCGGACTTATACCATGTGGTGTGTCATTTAACCTTAAACCCGACACGACTCGGGCGACTAAACGGTCAACAAACATGTAAATCTTTTACAAGTTTAACTCTGCTTAATTATTCCCAAGTTATAAAATGTTTTGTGCCTTGTGCATTTAAAACCAATATTTTTAAATATTTTCAAAATGAGTCAGTTAAATTGTATTTACCAGTGCAAACTGACGTATTTTCCCCAAAAAGATTAAGTGCAGGTGCTATACGGAATAGGCTGGTTTCTCCTTAGCATCGTAGAGTCTCGCAAGCTTTTGGGATGCGTAATCTGTTGAACAATAACTTTCTTTTTACTTCGATCCGCCTGTGGATCTATTTTGACTGGTTGTGATACTTGATATTACAATTAATAGTTGAAATAAATCTATTTTCATTTGCTTCCGCTGTGCATTATAATTTGTGTTGTTTGACATATGATGATATCAACTACGTCACGGAATCCCCCCACCGGGCCCACCGGTGACACGTGGAAATTAGGGGTGTGACATAACCAAAGTAAATGTTCAGCGGAAGCGTAATGTAAACGATAAATCAATTGTTTCAAAACATGTGTTCATAGTCAACAAGAAAGTATCCAAGAGCCTCGACCCATGACCACTCCAGCACTCCCAGATAGCAAGTCCATATCAATAATCTAACGACCTGCAAGCATGCAGACAAGTGTGTCAGACGACGCTGGTGAGTTCAAAGTTTGTTAACACGTTTTAGTTACCAGATATGAATATAAGACGACTCAATGATTTTATGTTGTAATAACTCGTTTACCGCTGATGGCTTAAAGTTGTTTTGCCCAAACCCCATTGCCTCTATCAAAACAATGGTCAACACTGGGATCCTTAGTTCACTCCTGACCTCCCTGGTGTGGTGTGAGGTTGCCAAACCTAAATAGCGCTATTAACTAATACCTCGTTGCCTCCCCGGCAACAATCGGTAGATGGGACTTAGGTGATAGATATGTGAGTATTAACAAACATCCCAATAACCCGACGTTCCTCCCCGGAACGATTACCAGATGTCCCTCCCCGGGACGCATGCTTGGAAAAAGAGCAGTGAACTTACCTTGGTTTGCTCGGTATGATTAATTACTTGTTCACAAATAATTCAGTCAAAGCCTGCGGTATCCATGTATGCATAATCAGTTTCACATTCTCAAGGTTCACATTTAAATCGTAGTCATGATGTGCATTCAAACAACAGTTTCCGAATAACACATAGCAGTCATACAACTCAATCAAATCCGCAGTTCATATGTATGTTTTGTATGCAAATTCATGTTTCCTCAATCATGATTAATATCATTAACAAGCAGGTAACAAACATTCAAGTTTCATGTATATGATAACTACAGCCTGTTGTGGACCAACTACTTAAGCAACAAAACTTCAAACGACGAAACACCTTAGTGTTTCGTCGACTTGGTGAGCGACGAAAGACCAGTGAGTTTCATCGACATGATGGACGGCGAAAGACCAGTGAGTTTCGTCGACGGTGGGTTTCGTGGAAAGGGACCTTCGTCGTCCTTCTAACAGCTACGATTCCTTAATAACAAACATCCATGATTACAAAAAAAAGTTTATCAATTCCCCAAATAGGATCAAACGTCATGTTTCTAACAGTTATGGATCACGCTCAACAGTTTACATCATTAAGTTAATGCACACAATTCGAACATCAATAATCTCTACCCTAAATATGTCACTACAGACCATAATCAACCAGATCATTCATAAACAACATAATATACACACTGTGACAGAATCATTAGATCCATGGAGTGAATCATGAATAAATACAAGACGCCGAATTCCCTTTATGCAGGATCTAGTCTATTTGATTAACACAAGTATCCAACCCTAACTAATCACAACGTAAGATTACAGTTTCTAGTAAACCGTACATTCAGAGGAGATCATCACAACAATTGTCAGTCAGTGCATCAGGCAAATCAAGTCGGGTATACGCATACTAACCGATTGTAAGATGAGATTGGAAATAGCTTCGAGAGGAAAGATGAACGATGATTGCCGTCAAGTGCAAAGGAGAGTCTAGAGTTTAGCAACTTATGGTTCACACCCAATATAACATCAGTGGGACTGGGCTTACTTGGGCCGAAGGCCCTACTCGGCGAAACACTCATGTTTCGTCGACTAGGGTGATGGCGAAACTCCGTGTTTCGTCGAGTACAGTTTGTGGTTGTTGCACTAATGTTTCGTCGGGTATAATTGTAATTTGTGAACAGTTTAACGGTTTATAATAAGTTTGTAACGACTAACTAACCAATAATTTACACATACTCAAATAATACACATACTCAAATAAATTTCAAAGACAGAGTTTGTAACAAGTAACGTGTCAAGGAAAGGTCTTGGAAACTCGGGTTGTCACAATTGTCATATTTGACATTTAAGCATGATCAATTTCAGTAACCCTTACAGATGATCAAGTTCAAATTAATGACCTTGATTATCCAACTTATCAACTTTTTAAATTTTCATTTTAAAATTCAAGTTTCAAATTAATGAACTTGTTTATGTTCAGCATCTTCAGATTTTGAAATTCAGCTTTCCATCTTTGTTGAAAATAAAGCGGAAACAAAATATTTTTGAAATTTTTCAAAGTTTATGCTAAAACTCACTGAAAATCTTTTTGTGATTTCTTTAATATAAAGTAGTAAAGAAATATTTACAGACAATATTTTTGTTTGAGTTTGTGTCAGATGATCATATCAGTTTATGACAAATCACTAGCACTGTTGAGCTATAAACACTTTAAGTTCTAAACGATTCACTTAGATTGTCAGTATACTGATCCACTTAAATTTTCACACAAAGTTCACCTAATTCGAGATATGAGATTTAGTGTTTTAAGAACTTGACTTATTCGCGTGTCTCACCTCAGAATATACACCCGTATCAAGATTCCCTATATTCAGTTTACAGGTGAATATTCTATAATGATATCTGTTCTCTGGGTAGTGTGAGACCATGAGATCTCAGGTTAGAACTTTCGTTCAGACAGAGAGATGATGGCTCGACTTTAGGTGTGTCCCACTTAGATCTTCTTTACAACAACACTTGATTTGTATCTTTCGATATTTATCAATTTTTATGCTGAGGGAAAGCTTTTGATTCAAAGCGCATAAACTATTATATGAGGACTAGGCCATTGCTTCCGCAATACCAAAAGTCCTGATATAATACCCCAGATATCACTAAGTATAAAAACCTAGTATCTCAGAAACAGGCAATCTTTCAAACAAGATTTCAGGGGTTACCTATATATCCGAGATGTTCCCCACGAAATAAGCAAGCTATTGATATTTAGATTTATATCTCGAAATCAATCTACTAAATGTGTAAAAACCTACTAGCATATCATCAGTGAGACCATTTATCTCTTTTTAAACCTTCCATTTCTTTAGCATGTTGTGACTGTCTTACTGATGTACGATCATTTTCTCTTTCTACACAAAACTCGTTTGAATTTTTCATGTTTTTGAGTTTTTCAAAATTTCAAATGTTTTTGTATTTTCAAAATTTTTACTCCCCCTAAAATCTAAAACATTTTAAAGAAAATTTGACAAACCGATGTAGACAACTTTATCTCGCCAACCGTTTTTGCTTCACATTCTCTGTTTATCTCACATTCACCCCCATGATTTACAAACCACTTGATTATAACATTTTGAAACCATTCTTCAATCTTGTTTTATCTTGTGTTTGTTCAGCCGTGAGGGTTTCGTCATTTTCCTTTTCAAATTTCAACAATTAATTTTTTCAATAAAAATCAATCACTTCCTGTTTTAACACAGGTTTTCTCCTCGTGTGCCAGGCTGTTCCGATATTCATGCTGAACTTGAATTGTCCTCCGGAACACCTTCATAATCACACACTCAATTATTTGAACAAATCAACCCAGGTCTGCTTGACCTTGGGTATTTTAACATAGTAAGATTCATTCAGTTTTGGAAAATCTTTTTCATTTTTCATATAATCATTTTCTTTCTTGACTTCAACCTTCTAGGTTGAATCAAGTTTCTTTTTTTGTCTATCAGAAGTTTCTTTCTTTTGATCACCCAAGTTTAACCTTTAGGAACATTCTTGATATAAAACCTTGAATTACTTTGAATGTTTCCTTTTGATGAATCAATCTTTTGTTTCCAAATTTGTTTTGGTCCAAACTTTGATGTTTTCATTTTATCAACTTCTGATTTTTCTTTCTTTTTGTTTTGTTTGATGTCCCACCAGTATTTTTTGATTTGAAAACTTGTTTTACTGGTTTAACATTGATTTTAATATTTTCAGGTTTTTGAATCTTCTTTTCAACAAACATTGGTGCCTTACCTTTCACATCATTTGATTTCTTTGTGTTTTCAACAACCACAAACTTAGGTTTTGAGTTGGTGCACTTTCGTGCAATATGTCCAACCTCATTACCTTTAAAGCATGTCCGGTTATCAGTAACCCGACTTGGACCTTCAGTCTGTGTTTACGATGCTTTCTTCTCAAAGAATTCTTCATTTGATTTTGAAAAAAATTCAGACTCTTGATCATTCATAGAACTTGAACTTTTCACAAATGTAGTCTTCTTAATGAATTTCGACTTCTGAAATTTCTTTTCGGTTATTGCTTACCAGCCCACTGCCCATTGTACCATCTGTTCTGATTGTTGTTCTGAAAACGTGGCGGATATTTGGGCTTGTTATAGTTAGACTTATCGTTTTTTTACAATTCAAAAATATTTTGGAACTTGACAACTTCTCAATCTCTAACACATCGATCTCCATAAGTTTAAACACCTTTTCAAGTTTATCCACATTCACATTTTCTATCGGAAACTCCTCATCCTAATACAACTTATCAGATCCACACACCTAGTACATGACCAGGGTAGGTTCGTCCTTTAAGTTGTTTTTGGACTTGGATTTTGGAAGATAATTGTTTAGAAAACATTCATCATCCTCATTTGAAACTGTGGATTTTGTGGGATCACTGTGAGTTTTCAACCACATTTTTCACAACCTCAGATTCAACACTATCCTCATCGTATGATTTACTAAATGCGATGTCTATGTTATCAGGTAGGTTGTCAACTTCTCCTTTTTCATATTCATATTCAACTCTTTTTCCAACCCAGATTGTTTCTTAGTAAAGTTGTTGTTCATGGGTGGTGGAACTTTGTGATACCCAACCCCAGTTCCATCTTGATACACATCTTCACCATCTTTGTTCTTCCCGATGGGTTGCGGGACAATATGTTGAAGAACAAAGCTGGCGGAATGATAACTTTTCAACTTCAGATTGATTCATTCATTCTCAATCTTGACTTCTTCAATCTGAAGTTTTAAGTTTGCAATCTCATCCAGTTGATTGTTAATTTGTTTCTCTTTTTCTTGAACGACAGTTTTTAATTGTATGTTTTCTTGCCGAGTTTGAAAATCTCTTGAATCAGAATCTTTAATTTTTCGTTTTAGTCTTTCAAAAGCCTTGGTTAATTTTCTGTCTTCAAGAACAAGTTTCTCATTTTCTTTTCGAAAATTCTTAACATCTTTTTCATCATTCTTTATCTTTTCTATCAATTCATTAATTCTTTCTGTTGAACTTTTCATAAGTCTGTCTTTCAAAACCATATCATTCTTTAAAGTGTTGATTTTATTGTTTAAGTCCTGAATGTTTGATTTTAACACAAACTCATTTGTATTACAGATTTTCATGACTTCATGCAATTTCTTCAATCACTCTCACATTTTGTTTCCTGAGCCTTACCTGATTCAACATTTGGAGTGACCGAAGTGACCTTGCTAGATGACTCAGACTCAGAAGCAGATTTGGTGTCTACCTCAAGCGCTTTAGCCATCAAAACTTGATCAGCCATTTTCTTCAGGTTTCCAGTCGTCATCTCTACATTCACATCAATGATTTCCTTTGCCATCTTCTCAGACTTCTCTCTCCTCTCCTTCTCATCCTTCTCTTTCTATATCTCCTCTGCTTCAGCTGGAATCGACTTCACTAGAGCATCAAATTCTATCGTTTTTGGGTCTGTGCAAACATTTCCCTTTGGATCTAGATAACACTCTGTCAGGATCCCATTTTTTCGCTTTAACCGCTTCTTTGTATGCTATTTTTTTGCTTTAACCGCTTCTTTGTATGCTCTGTGAATTTTGTTCATTCTTATATGTGCAATCTCTCTTTCTCTGTTGAACGTCACCGGTGTCACTACCTTATACATTTTCTTAAACTTGAAAATTATTGAAAACTCAGTTCAAAAATATTTGTATCTCAATGTTAATACAAGCTAGTTGTCCACTAATCAAACCCGGTTTAAAATTCTTGGTCCAAATATACCAAATTTCATAAGCCCACTTATGACCAATTGATAAAAATATTCGAACGTTAAAATTCAGCCCAAATGATTATGTTGCTTTTTTTTTTTTACTTTTGAAAACATAAACCTTCTCAAACGTCAAATATTGTCTTTTCAATGTTTATTTAAAACAAAATTCTCGAGACCATCATTTTTCTTTAATTTCATTTAATTTCTCAAGATATCAAAACAATATCAACCCTAAATGTTTATAACCCATCAGCTTTTATAATATATATATTTTTTTTTTGTGAAACCAAAGAGAAAATAGAGATAAACTGAATTCTCTTCTTTATTCTATTCAACATTACAATATATAGATAAACATAACTATAAACCCTAAAGCCCATAAGTAATGGGTTGGGCCTAAAATGTCTGGTTTATAACACTCCCCCTCAGACATTTAGAATGATACACAGCTTAACAACATACTTCAGGATGATGTTAAATAGGTACTTCAGGACCTGAATAAATAAACTGATACTACTGGATCAGTTGTACTGTCTCATTAAAAACCTTACTAAGAAAACCCATTGGGACAAAACTTAGTTAAGGGAAAAAGAGTACAGTGTGTATAATTCTCCCCCTGAATTCAACAAATATCTTTCAATCTGTGAAGACTGATCTTGTGTGATAATTGCTCGAAACTACTTCTTGGTAAAGATTTTGTGAACAGGTCAGCTAAATTTTCACTTGACTTGATCTGGCGAGCATCAATTTCCCCTTCTTTCTGCAAGTCAATTGTTAAGAAGAACTTTGGTGAGATGTGCTTTGTTCGATCACCCTTGATGTAACCTTCTCTGATCTGAGCTATGCAAGCAGCATTGTCTTCATAAGTAATTGTCGGCTCCTTCTTAATATGTTCTAATCCGCATGCTTCTTGTATGGGATTAATCTTTGATCTCAATCACACACATTCTCGACCAGCATCATATAGTGCTATCAATTCAGCATGATTTGATGATGTTGCTGTAAGTGTTTGCTTAGTTGACTTCCAAGAAATTGTTGCGCCACCGAATGTGAATACATAACCTGTCTGAGATTTTGCTTTATGTGGATCTGATAAATATCCAGCATCGGCATACCTAACAAGCTGGGACTTTTGATCTTTCTGATAGAAAAGACCTAAGTCTTGTGTCCTACAAATATACCAGAATATATGTTTTATGCCATTCCAGTGTCTACGTGTTGGATTCGAACTGTATCTCGCTAGTACATGTACTGCAAATGCAATGTCAGGTCTTGTGTTATATGCGAGATACATAAGGGCACCGATCGCGCTTAAGTACGGTACTTCTGTACCAAGTACTTCTTTGCCTTCTCCTTGAGGGAGGTAAGGATCCTTATGTAGATATAGCGGTCGGACAACCATGGGTATGATAAACGGATGTGCTTTATCCATATTGAAACGTATTAACATCTTCTGGATGTAGATTGATTGATGGACAAATTTACCATTACGCAAATGCTCGAACTACAGGCCGAGACACAATTTTGTTGTACCAAGATCTTTCATCTCAAATTCTTTCTTTAATATATTAACAGTTTTTTTCTATCTCTTCAGGAGCTCTGATGATGTTTATATCATCAACATAGACTGCTATTATAGTGAAATTTGAGTGTGATCTTTTTATAAATACACATGGGTTGATTACATCAGATTTGTTTCCTTCTTTTTCGAGATATTCACTTAGTCGATTGTACCACATCCGACAAGATTGTTTGAGACCATATAAAGACCTCTAAAGTTTTATAGTGCACATATCTCGGGGTACTGATTTTAATGCTTTAGGCAATTTTAATCCTTTAGGGATTTTCATGTAGATTTCATTTTCAAGTGTCCCGTTTAAGTATGCGGTGACGACATCCATTAGTCTCATATGAAGTCCTTCAGAGATTGTGAGGCCGATTTGGAACCAAAGGGTTATCGTATCCACTACAGGGGAATACGTTTCCTTATAATGAACTCCTGGGATTTGGGAAAACCCTTGTTCTACAAGTCGAGCCTTATATCGTACAATCTCATTCTTTTCATTTCTCTTTATTGCAAACACCCATTTATAACCTACTGGTTTGACGTCTATGGGTGTCCGGACTACAGGTCCGAAAACATTTTGATATTCAAGCGAACCTAACTCAGCCTTTACGACCTCTTGCCATTTTGGCCAATCAATTATGTGCATGCACTCTTCTAGAGTTTTAGGTACATAATCAGTTTTATTGATTACATCCGTTGCTATAGCATATGCAAATATATCATCAACACGTGTTTCATTTCGGTTCCATATTGTACTATTTTGTACATAATTTATAGAGATCTCGTTTTTGTTTGGTACCAATGTGTCTTCTGGGATTTCATTTTCCTCTGGAATTATGTTAGTCTCTTCTAGGACTTTTACCTCTTCTGGGGTTTCATTTATTAAGTTTTCACCAACTGATTTATTCTGCTCTTTTCGTTTATGTGGGTTCTTATCTTTGGAACCTATTGGTCTCCCACTGTCACACCCCGACCGCGTAAAACAACAAAACGTGGCGGAAACGTTGGGGAGTGTTGTAACAGAATTATTGTTTCACAACCATGGTAACTAAAGTTATATTTTATTTATCAAACAAAGATGTCACATTGTCTTAAATCGACTGAAACAAAGAGTACATAACATGTTTTAAACTAATCTTGCTTCTTTTATGTCACTAAGGCCCGAGTCCACCCTAGTGTATCCTGAATCAATCCTATGCACCATTTCCTGAAACACATGTGAAAATAGGTACGTCAGCATAAAAATGCCTGTGAGATACATAGGTTTTGTGAAAATATGATTCATGACTTAAGTTTAAAGAAATGTTTAAATAAAAATTTGTCATTAATCTTGTTAAGTGTTTTCATTTATAAATCATATGAAAACTTGATAAGAAAATCAAATTATATAAAAGATAGATGTATTGTTAATTAAATAACCAAGTAAAAATGAGTTGTATAAAATAAACTGTTTGTAATACAATGTCTTGTGAAAAATATGTTATTTATGTAAAATAAAACAAGGTATTGAAGTAAAACATGGTTTAAATCAAAGTTATGTTTTGTGGAACAAATGCATTCTATACTGATACAAACATCTATGCGGTATTGTGAAAATGCATACATTCAAGCCTTATGACTGTGGTAATAAACCTTTAAACAAATTAAAGGTCTATCTGTGTTATGTTTATCGAATTCGGTCATTCCTTCCATCCAAACATACCTAGGATGTCAGGAACGGGAGTTGTCAATTCCTATGGTACCACTACCTACTAACGAACGGAGTGATCAATGTTAATGTATGTATTTTGGTCCCATTTAAACAAACCAATATGTCATACCAAAATGTAAGCATGTGATGAAAAGCAAATGTACTAAGTATGCAACAAATGGACATACATAGCATGTGACGTGAAACAAATGTACTAAGTATGCAACAATGAACATACATAGCATGTGATGTAAAACAATGCACTAAGTATGCAATAAATGGACATACATAGCGTGAAATGTAATCTAAAACAATGTACTAAGTATGCGCAAATAAATGGACATACATAGCATGAAAATGTGATGTAAAACGATGTACTAAGTATGCAACAAAGGACATACATAGCAAAAACATAATGAAATCATGTACTATAAGTGTACTAATGAACATAGCAAGAATATGATAAAAAAACATGGAAAGCATGAAAGTAACAAGTAGGCACATGTGTTTCACCCCAAAATGTTTGGAAAACAGTAAAAGAGGGGTCTATGTACTCACTTGCGATTGCCTAGAAGTCCTTGAGTAACAACCAAGCAATGCTAGAGATCACGGAATTAAACGACACCTAATATAGGTAACTATGTTAATAAACGGACCTAATCGGAGGATCGGGTAGCATGAGGGTTCATAAACCAAATGAGTGTACGAACTCATGTAATATGGTTTAACAAAGCCTACATACTAAAACGGAACCTATCCTAAGTGCTTTTGACCCATTACGACTCGTTTAGGTAGCTTATGCTACTTTAACGCGTCGTTCGTGTAAAACGCGTTCGGAATGCCTAACTAGTCCTATGACAAGTAAAATATGCCTTAACATGTCTAATATTGTTGTCTAATCAGTTTAGATATCAAAAATTATGTTACATATGCTTAAAATGAATTTTGGCGCAAAAAGGGTATTTTGGTAATTTTCCTAAGGCATATAAACTACCTATCATACAACTACTTAAACGAACTGACCATAAGGTATAACCTTGGAAGGTTATTCCCTATTCAACTATGGTCACCTAATGTGTTTGGTTGGATCCTAATGATCGACCAAACGGGTCGGGTTCGAAAGTATAAGCGATTGTTTAGATCGCTTACCTTACGAACCTATATAAGCATTAAACCTAAAGTGACGAGTTAAACATGTTAAAACATGTTTAATGAATTTAGAAAACAGGTTTGGTATCAAAACAAACAGTTTTGATACCTAAAAGTAGTTTGGTTACAAGATACGCAAGAATGCGCATTTTGGCCGAAACTACGACTCGTCACTACACCTAGATAACGTGGTAATCAGTAGGTATAGTCACTAGGAACTATAACCATCGTGATTACGCTCACGTTATGAAGTTCAAACGAACTTCGCGTTGACCATAGACTGGTCAATGCAGAAAGTCAAACGCAGTTTGACTTTTAAGCTAAAAACGCATAAAAGAACGAAGGAATACTTACAAAGGGTCCAAGAAAGTTTGATTTTCCAAGTATTCTCGGGTACGAAGTGATTTACACTTCAACTTAGAGAAATCTCAGAAAAATCAAGTGGGTTTGAGCAAATGGTGTGGGGGGTATTTATAGTTTTCGGAGAGCCGTTAAGATCGTTCATCGAATAACGCGCTTCGATCTACGCCGTACACCTCATGCCCACTGATTTGTGAAACCATGGGCATCCAAAACCAGCCCATAGATTGCCTAAAACCATGTGCATAAGTGTGGAACAGCTGGAAATAGCTGGAAACCATTTTCTGGTATCTGACACATGCTTACGGACCGTATGGAGTAGTGCTTACAGTCCGTATGCAACCTGCAGATCAACAACTTTTGAAATTTGGCAGTTTTGGCCCCTGAGTGCGTATTGTCGTGTTTTGGCACTTCTAACACCCGCCAAACCAATTTATAAGCTTCATTAGGATGTTAAAGCATAGGGAACATGAAACATGCTCAAAAATATCTCGGATGTCGGTTCGTTTGGTCGTACGGTTGCGTTGTTCGGTTAATTTTGACGAAATACGCACGAACGCGAAAAACGATCCAAATTGCGCGACGAATGGATCTTTCTTATGCCAAACACTAAAATAAAATATTTTAATGCTTACATAAATTTTTGGATGTCCGGATGTATTCAGAATGTAAGTTATGCGCGAAAGTGCAAACTGATGCACTTTTTGACACTTTTAGTCCCTGAATGACCAAAAAGTTTATTTTAGCATACCAAACCCCTCAAAGCCTATTTCTAAGCTATGTAAAGGATTTTTAGGTTATGTTTAACTTATGGTCATGTTCCGGAATGTCTGTCACAGTACGAATCGGCATACTTTCGCAGTTTGTCGAATTTAGTCCCTCTAAGCGAATAAACTTGATTTTGCCATACCAAAGCCTTCAAAACTTATTTCTAAGTTATGTAAAGGTTATTTAAGGTATGTTAAGCATATGTTGATGTTCCGAAGTGTTTGTCGCGTTAAACTGATTACGTTTACGCACCATTTTGCGTATAACTCTCTAGAAAGCGATATAGAGTTTGAAATTGAACAAAAACCAAAACATGAAAAATGTCAAACATAAATAAACAAACATTGGGGTCAAATAACTTTATTTCATTGATAACTGAACTATTTACAATGATTACAAGCACAGATGTCACAGTCTCCCCTACTTGTGGAAATTTCGTCCAGAAATTTGTTTAGAGGAAACTCGTGAGAATAGATGTGGATATTTCGCCTTCATTTGATCTTCACATTCCCAAGTAAACTCGGGTCCACGTCTGGATTCCTAGCGAACTTTGACAAGTGGAATGCGCTTGCGCTTGAGCCACTTGACTTCACGATCCATAATTTCCGCAGGTTTCTCAACAAAATGCGTCGTGTTATCAACACGAATTTCATCAAGTGGTATGTGGAGATTCTCATCAGCTAAACACTTCTTGAGATTGGACACGTGAAAGGTTGGATGAACGTTTCCAAGTTCAGGAGGTAACTCAAGTCTGTAATGGTCCAACATATCTAGGTGCAAGTTTTCCTGTCTTTCCAAATCTGATCACACCTTTCCAAGGTGAGACCTTAAGTAATACTCGATCAACGACTTGAAATTCCATGGGGTTGCATCGTCGGTCCGCGTAACTCTTTTGACGGCTTCGAGCTGTCTGAAGGTTATCACGAACTTTCTTAACCTCATCTGTTGTCTCTAGAATGAGGTCAGGTCCAGTAAGCTGAGCCTCACCTATCTCATTCCAGCAGACTGGTGAACGACATTTTCGACCATAGAGAGCCTCGAAAGGAGCCATGTTGATGCTGGAGTGATAACTGTTGTTGTAGGAGAATTCAATCAATGGAAGATGTGAATCCCAACTACCACCAAAATCGATCACACAAGCTCTAAGCATATCCTCCAAAGTTTGGATTGTTCTTTCAGTTTGGCCATCTGATTGTGGATGATACACTGTGCTCAGATTATGTTGGGTCCCCATAGCAGATTGCATGGTTCTCCAAAAACGAGATGAGAATCGAGCATCTCTGTCAGATATAATGTTCAAAGGAATGCCATGATGGGATACAATTTCATCCACATAGATTTTTGCCATCTTTTCAGCAGATAGATCCTCACGGATCGGCAAGAAATGCGTTGATTTTGTAAGACAATCAACAACTACCCAGATGGCATCATGACCTTTCTTTGTGCGCGGAAGTTTAGTAATGAGATCCATAGCAATGTTTTCCCATTTCCAAACTGGAATCTCTGGTTGCTCCAATAAACCAGAAGGATGTTGGTGTTCAGCCTTAACCTTAAGACAAGTAAGGCATTTTGAAACGTACAAGGCAATGTCTTTCTTCATGCCAGGCCACCAATACTGAGTACGAAGATCCTTATACATCTTTTCTGAGCCAGGATGAATAGAATAACGAGACTTATGGGATTCATCCATAAGCAAGGTGCGAAGATCATCTTGGCTTGGGACCCACAAACGGTCCATGAAATAATACGATCCATCGTCCTTCAGTTCAAGATCAGCCTTAATGTGATAGGGTAATTCCTTGCCCATCAAGTCTTGTGAAACACAAGCATGTTGAGCCTGGGAAATGCGAGTTTGGATATCAGATCAAGCTTGAATATCAGATTGAACATAAACACAATGAAGCTTGACATGTTCTTTACGACTCAAAGCGTCAGCCACGACATTCGCCTTACCAGGATGGTAGCGAATTTCGCAATCATAGTCATTTAGAAGTTCAACACAACATCGTTGCCTCATGTTGAGTTCTTTCTGATTAAAGATGTGCTGAAGACTTTTGTGGTCAGCGAAAACCACACATTTTGTACCATACAAATAATGTCTCCAGATTTTGAGAGCGAAAACGAATGCACCTAACTCAAGATCATGAGTGGTGTAGTTCTTCTCGTAAATCTTTAACTGCCTCGATGCATACGCTATGACTTTGTTCCTTTGCATAAGAACCCAGCCAAGTCCCAAATTGGAGGCATCACAATACACGACGAAATCATCATTGCCCTCAGGCAAGGATAGAATAGGCGCATCACAAAGCTTCTGCTTCAACGTCTGAAATGCTTCCTCTTGCTTGGTTCCCCATTCGAAGGGTTTGTTCTTCTGAGTTAGAGCAGTTAGGGACTTAGGGGAACTGCAATCTTTGAGAAGTTTTCGATGAAGCAGCGGTAATAACCCGCAAGACCAAGAAAAGAACGAACCTCAGTAGGAGTAGTAGGCGTATCCCAATCCTTAATCGCACTGATCTTGGAGGGATCTACATGAATACCTTGTTCGTTGACGATATGTCCTAAAAATTGAACTTCTTTAAGCCAAAATTCACACTTGGAGAACTTGGCAAAAAGTTTCTCTTTCTTTAGGAGTTCCAGTGTAAGAGTAAGACGAAGATGTTGCTCGTGATCAGCTTGCGTCTTAGAATATATCAAGATGTCGTCAATAAAAACGATGATGAACTTATCTAAATAAGGCTTACAGACCCTATTCATCAAGTCCATGAAAACAGCAGGAGCATTAGTCAAACCGAATGGCATAATTGTGAACTCATAATGCCCATAACGAGTGCAGAAAGCTGTCTTAGGAATATCTTCTTCATGCACACGAAGCTGATGATATCCAGAACGAAGGTCAATTTTCTAAAAACAAGTAGCACCCTGTAACTGATCAAAGAGATCATCAATGCGAGGTAGGGGATATCGATTCTTGATGGTAAGCTTATTAAGCTCATGATAATCGATGCACATCCTAAAAGATCCATCCTTCTTCTTGACAAAAAGAACGGGAGCACCCCAAGGTGAAAAGCTAGGACGAATAAAACCTTTGTCAAAAAGCTCTTGAAGTTGCTTAGACAATTCTTGCATCTCAGACGGTGCAAGACGATATGGAGATCTGGCAATAGGATTTGCACCATGTACAAGATCAATACGAAACTCGACTTGGCGTGCTGGTGGTAAACCAGGTATCTCTTCAGGAAACAGTTCAGGATAATCCCGACCAACAGGGATATCTTGAATAGACTTACCTTTGCCTTTATCTGCTACAACATGTGCCAAGAAGGCCACATAATTCTTTCACAGATACTTCCGAGCTTGAAAACAAGACATGAGTTTGAGGCAACTAGCAGGTTTCTCACCACGAACCTGTAGGATCTCACCTGTCGAAAGCGGCACACGAACGATCTTCTCAAAACAAACTACCTCTGCGTGATGCTTGGCTAACCAATCCATACCCACTATAATGTCGAAACTCCCAAGTTGCATAGGTGTGAGGTCAATGGGAAAAAGATGGTTGTTAAGGTTCAATTGACAATTGCGAAGAACGGAATCAAGAACAACGGGATCACCGCTAGCAACTTCTACTGTCAAAGGCTTTCCTAGTTTTGTTCTAGACACGCGAAGCAATGGCTCAAAAGAAAATGACACAAAACTCTTATCGGCACCTGAATCGAAAAGAACAGATGCAGGTTGATTATTAACAAAGAACGTACCGTTGACCACTTCATTGTCTGCTTGCGCTTCTTGTGCATTCATATTAAAGACTCACCCATGAGCCTGAGCCTGATTCGGATTTGCATTAACCAGCCTTGGACACTGGTTTCGATAGTGAGTCAGGTCTCCACAATCAAAGCACGAACCAGGAGGATAGTGAGGTCGTGCAGCTTGTGCTTGCTGTTGAACAGGTGGTTGAGCAACCTGTTGAGCTGGATTACGAGCGGCCTGATTCTGAGCAGAATGACACACCTCAGCAAGATGACCTGACTTTCCACAGTTAGTACAGAAACAGCACGGAAGTTGCGGCTGATGGTGGCTATTGCATCTTTTGCACAACGATGCATTCCTCGCATACCGTTTCTTAGTTGGTGGCTGTGCAGGCTGATTTGGAGCAGCCTGATTTGCCTGTGCGGTCATGGCGAAGTTTTGAGAAGCCTTACGCTTCTTAGACTTCTTAGCAGACTCAGATTTCTTTCCCTTCTTGTTCTTACCCTCAACAGACGTCTGTTTCTTACCCTTGTCACCCTTCCTCTGTAACTTACCCTTTCGAACCTGCGACTCAGTCAATGTCGCTGCTAACTTAATTGCCTGACGAACTGTGGTAGGGTTACTACCAGTAACGATGTCTTGTACGGAGTCAGGCAAGCCATCAATATACCTCTCGATAGCTTTCTCAAGTGGGGTAACCATGGTAGGGCATAGCAAACTCAACTCCTCGTACCTGTCAGTGTATGCCTGGTGCTCACCACTATCCTGTTTTAAATCATCAAACTCCCTTTCCAAAGCCCTTAGTTCATGACGAGGACAAAACTCCCTCATCATAAGAGCCCAAAGCTCAGCCCATGTTTGTGCTAATGCAACCTCAGCACCACGGTCTCTCATAACCCCATTCCACCATGTAAGAGCCCTCTTCTAAAACATACTTGAAGCAAACTCGACTTTCCGACTTTCAGGACACTGAACGTGATGGAACGTACTCTCAATGCTCTCGAACAATTGAAGGAGCCCAGTTGCCCCTTCAGAACCACTGAACTTGAGTGGTGTAGCCGAATTAAAACTTTTGAAGTTGCATGGAGTATTTTAGTTATTGTTGGCTTGGTTCACTTGAGCGATAATGTTTGGGAGTACAGCAGCCATATGCTGTGCCATGATGTCTGCCATTTCAGCATTAGATAGCGGATTTTCGCGTCGAGGAGGCATTCTAAAAGAGGAAACATGAGAGGAAACGAGTGAGATGGTTAGATGAAAAGAATGAGATTGAAACAAAAATCGACAAAAGCAAAGATGGAGGTCATTCGTTCGTATCACAAAGCAAACAAACGACACACAGTGACTAATCAAAGTAAATGGGTCAAAAATAACGTATCGCGAAGACATGCTCGCCTATAAGTGAACACTCACCCCAAGAGTTCCCAGGTAAGAGTGACTGGTCCGATTATGTGGATTTGTATGAACACTCTAGCCTTAGACAGAAAACCTAAGGTACAGGCATTCACTCTTCCAGTTTGCACGTGTTCACACTATTTAGAACCCAAAACTTTGACGAGATTTTGAAAACTTGGAAGGCACAAGGCCAAAATCAAACTGGGAGGGTTCAAAACCTTATAACAAATCATTTAAAACAGATGATTGATTTTCAAAAGCGATTTGGAAAAAAATTGGGTTCTTGTTTTGGCAATCACCTAAGGATAGGTGAAGTGCATGTTTTAGATCTAAACACAAGATAACTTGTGTTGGGGTCCTAGAAAGGTTATAGTCTAGGTCAAAGCATTACTAATAACCTAATTCCCTATAACCATTGGCTCTGATACTAACTCTTCTGTCACACCCCGACCACGTAAAACAATAAAACGTGGCGGAAACGTCGGGGAGTGTTGTAACAGAATTATTGTTTCACAACCATGGTAATTAAAGTTATATTGTATTTATCAAACAAAGATGTCACATTGTCTTAAATCGACTGAAACAAAGAGTACATAACATGTTTTAAACTAATCTTGCTTCTTTTATGTCACTAAGGCCCGAGTCCACCCTAGTGTATCCTGAATCAATCCTATGCACCATTTCCTGAAACACATGTGAAAATAGGTACGTCAGCATAAAAATGCTTGTTAGATACATAGGTTTTGTGAAAATATGATTCATGACTTAAGTTTAAAGAAATGTTTAAATAAAAATTTGTCATGAATCTTGTTAAGTGTTTTCCTTTATAAATCATATGAAAACTTGATAAGAAAATCAAATTATATAAAAGATAGATGTATGGTTAATAAAATAACCAAGTAAAAATGAGTTGTATAAAATAAACTGTTTGTAATACAATGTCTTGTGAAAAATATGTTATTTATGTAAAATGAAATATGTCTAATATTGAAATGATTTAAATAACGCTATGTTGTATTGCAAAATACATCTTTTATTCGTGTAAAGTTTGTATAGTTTTCGTTATATTTAGTTTTGATTTTCGTTAGAATAAGTATACTATTGATCAAATCGTGTTTCGCAGGTCTTGATGCTCAAATATGCGAGAAACAGAGTAAAACGAGTTAAAATATTGAAGTGTCAAGTCTTGAAGCATGTTGGGAAGGTCAAGGAGTTGAAATATAGTTTAAAAGCTGAAAAATCACTTTCTGGCACCCCATCACCCACTGAGCAAGTTTCTGGCACCTGGCGAGAGTCTGAAGTTAGTACATGAGCTGAAAAACAAGGTGGCACCCCACCACCCAGTCCCTGATTTTCTGGCGCCCAGCCAGAACGTTCTGGCTGGTAATTATTACGAAAATTATAAGGGTTTGTTATGAAAAAGATAGATATAATCATCCTAAACTGGGGAAAAAACCCTAATTCGACTTTGGGGACTTCTTGGGCAATCGTTGAGCATTCTTGGAGTTTTTTTCGGAGATCTTGAAGCCTAGGAATCATCGGTACGAGTTCGGGGAAGAAGACTTGAAGATCTAATCGGGTTTTCTAGTTCTTTGTTCTTGATTTTCCTTACAAAACTTGTTATGATGAATTCTTTGTTGAACTTCTTTGATTTGTTTTCGTTTATGAACATGCTCGGCTAAATTTATTAACCGCCTAGACTTGATGAATGGATTGATATAACGTTTTTACCGGTTTTATTAATTGCATGATTGTTATGGATTGATTGTGTTTTGTAAGCGGTTTGATTTAATGGTTTGATGTGTATGCGTACTTTGAATTGGTTTATTGTTATTATTTGCTTCGTATGATTCTTAGTGACGGTCTATATCACAACATAGAGTCATATTAGGGTTTAGGATTTCGGTGAGTGTCTATATTGTCACACCCCGACCACGTAGGACAACAAACCGTGGCGGAAACATCGGGGAGTGTTGTAACAGAAGCAATCGTTTCACAACCATGGATACAAAAAGTGTTTCGTTTTATTGATAATATTAAGCATTGCATTTTCTTAACATAGAATAAACAAGTTTTATATTGTCTATCATAGTTATTATGTCACTAAGGCCTCGTCCAAATCCTATGTGACGCATGCATCCTAGCAGTCATTCAAGCATCAACACCTGAAACATACGTAAAAACTTAGTCAGCAAAGAAATGCTGGCGAGTACATAGGTTTTATAGGAGTGTCGAATTCATGGCTAGTTTAAGTGTTGCAATACCTTATTTAAAACTTTGTTTTGAAAAGAGTATAATATTGCAACTTAATTGACCAACTTGAATCAAGCGGGTTATAGTTTATAAAACCTCGTAGCCATGATTCTTAACCCAAAAAACATTTGCTTTTGAAAATCAACTTGTAAAACATCTCGTAAAAACTCGTATAATTTATCTCTTAGAAAAACATCGTTGTGTGATAGTGTTTCAAAATCGTTTCCTCGATGAGCTAAATAACGACACGCAATGTAATATGATAGAAGCACTTATATACATAAGATGTACCAGCGGCGCATCTACCATGATACTATCATACTACACCCGCCCCATTAGCTACTTATTGCCCAAAACCAATCGTTTAATTCGTTTACTCGTTTCACCTTGTGTATCTCGTTTCGAATCGTTTAACTCGTCTCAAAATCGTATTCGTTTTAATAGTGAACTACTTTTGGTCGTCTCACTAACAACATTCAAACCTGTGTGACTCGATTATTGTTCAACTCGTTTTCGCATTAACAAACCTCCAAAGGGTAAGTTAAAAATTATCAGATTCAGTCGTTACCCACAACCCCCACACATAACCATGGGTGTAGTGCAATAACGGGATTTGTCAGATCCTATGGTACCATAACCTAATACTGGTCGGCTTGATCAATGCTAATGAATGTCATTCGTTATGTAATTACAACCAACAAGTCGTGTACACCTTATCGAAATCGTTATTAGTTTTGCATAAACCACCTTAATCGTTTTTGAAATCATCGTTTAAACTTTGAAATTCGTTTGGTACATATGAATCACCCCAAAACAATTGAAAATAGTAAAAGAGGGGAACTATGTACTCACCTTGGGTGCGTTTTTAAATGTTAACACAATCCCTCAAATTGTTTATGCCTCCTAAATAAAGTAAGGATGATTTTTAATAATCAAAATTCACATAAATACCGAAGTTTCTCCGATACTTAGAATTTTCACATAACTTTGAGTTTTCTCGAAAAGTTATTATTTTTGATTATTTTGGTGTATTTGTATATATACATATACTCAAACGTAATACGCATAATCTTGTCAACACTAACACATCATCATACACATATTGTAAAACACATAGCACATTGTGACACATTAAATTTACTCATGAACAACCCATTATAGTCATGTCGAAAAACACTTATTTTAGCGTTTCGGTAACATTTTTGAGCGTCGGAAGTCACGTATGACTAACCGAACACCAAGTAAACTTAGTATAAGTTAAAATACTTGTTTTTATATCAAAAATATCAGTTTGGTTACTGATCAAAAACAATTTAATAAAAATCCCCCGAAAAGGCGATTTTTAACCGTTTTACCGCATAGTTTTGCATCAAACGTTACCCGAACCATCCCAAATCGAAACGATTTGAAATTTTGACACAACCCATGTTATTTACTGAATAAAATAATGGTTATACTCACAATAGTGCAGGTCTTAAATAAAGCATATAAATCATGCAAATTTCACATATTTTATCACTTTTTAAGCTATATGTACAACATGCAATGCTACCAAACCTATGTCAAAGTTTTATGCCATTATATTACACCAAATAATGTTATTTTTAGTGCTTGTAACCTGATCTAAAACAGTTTTTGTCATATAACCATTTTTCATCATCTCTTGAGCTTTAAATCGACATATTCCTTCACGTACAAGTGCCTAAATCATACTATCATAACATCAACATTTTATGTTAATCTAAATGCATCAAATATATGATATATTCAGATTTATTTGCTGATGTGTTTAGGAATTTAACATATCATACTTAGATCATCAATCACTTGCATTTAACCTATTATTCAAGAACATGCAACAACATAAACAAGTACTTAACAAGAAGTCAAACTTCAAGACTCATACACACATATATATATGTACGGTTATACATATATATATATATATATATATATATATATATATATATCACCACCATTTTTTATTTGTTTCAAGACCCATTTCTTTTAGATTTCAAGTTTAGTGAAAATCCCAAGATTCAAGAGAAACTTCAAATCATCAAGAACAACCAAGAATCAAAAGTATGATTTTAACATTAGTGTTATACCTTCAAGATTCAAGTAGGTTATGGGATGAGATTTTGATGATAGAAAGCTTGAAATTACTTGAATGCACCTTGGAAACCCCTTTAGATCTTCATACTAACTTGAATTTAGCTTGAAATGGTGATGAATTCTCAAGAACAAAGTTTGAAGGTGATGAATGTTGAGAGAGAGAGGTGGGACGGTTGGGAGAGAGGAGAGAGAGTGATGAAGATTGAATTTGATCTTGCTAAGATTTTTGTAGAGATTTATAAGATATGGAGGATCTTAAGAGATTGCATGCAAAGACCATTGGCCATACAAGATCAAATAGAATATTTGCAAGATCTAGCAAAGTATTTGGTGGGGCCACACATATATTGTGACCGTAAATTAGAAGGGGGGAGGGGGTCCATGTGTAATTTTGATGGTAAATTAGATAGAAGTAGGTGTTTAATCGGGTACCGGGTATTTTATCTAGCGTTTAAATCCCGGTTTATGGCGTTCTAAATTATTTTTATTTTTCTATAAAAATAAACTCGCCAAAAATATTGCTGAAATAAATTTCAGTTGCTGAGACTGGCTGCGTTGTCCGCGTTCTGCAGTATAAGCACTGTGTCGCGCAGAAACACGCAGTACGCGCTTAAACTTGAAAAAATATCATTCTTAAGCGTTTTAATTCATTTTTCAAAATGAACCTGATTAAAAATAAAATTTCAATCATAACAGAATATCTTCTGGATTTAAATATTATCCGGGCGGTCACCAACGTTCGTTTCGCAGTTTTTTTGTAATTAGTTCTTTAGTTCAAATAGTCATGTTTTTGCCATACCGAATCTTTCAAAACTTATTTCTAAGTTATGTAAAGGATATTTAGGGTATGTTTGGCTTACGTCACAGTTCCGGAGTGTATGTTGCGTTAAACTGATTGCGTTTAAGCACCAGTTTGCGTATAACCTTCCAGAAGGTGATCTAAAGCTTGAAATCGGAATCGAATCAAATTGTAAAATTGTCAAACAAAAATACACATATATTAACACTAAAGCACATTGTTTTATTGATAATCACCATTGTTTTACATCGTACAGAGATTACAGAACACAGTTGTCACAGTCTCCCCTACTTTAGGAAATTTCGTCCCGAAATTTTATTTAGAGGAAACTTGTGAAAGCTTGAAACATGAAGTCGAAAAGATAAAACAACACCGGTTAGGGTTCCGAACTTCTAGTAACTTTAAATAACATTATGCTTGCAAGGCAAGAGGGACACTTATATACAAGTATATGAAGCGTCATTGGTGCGTCCACCGTACATTCATTACATTGTTCACATTTTGTTATTGTTGTCACTATTGGTTCTTACACATGATAAATCTTACTGTGGTTTCTCTGCACTGAATTTTTATAATTATGTACGCGTCCATAATTACGTCATCCTTGCATAGTCCACACAGTGCATTTAATAATGTGTAGGGGAAAAACCATGTGAATGAACCTGTGATGAGTGTGACTGGGCCACCATAGGGTCCTTTCAGCTGTATCATCACATGCCACTCTTAACCAGATTCTGAATCAATCTTTAACTAGACCACTCAAGGGTCTATTTTCGAATCATGGAATTGTACTATATAATCCAAGGGTCTTAACTACCACCTAGGAACCCATTAAGGATTTAAGATAGTACCTTTTGATATCTTATTATGAATCCCTCATATGAGGATATGGAAGATTCTATGAGGATTTGGATAACGAAAAAAATCGGATCTCATAATAAAAGAGAACACCTAAACACATAATCGCATTAATCGTTTAACTTGACCTTTAGAAGTACACGGTAGCTTGGTGATGAGATCCATTGCAATGCTCTCCCACTTCCAAACCGGTATCTCTGGTTGTACAAGCAAACCAGAAGGTCGTTGATGTTCAGCCTTGACTTTAAGACAAGTTAGGCATTTCGATACATACAAGGCAACATCTTTCTTCATACCAGGCCACCAGAACTTAGTACGAAGATCCTTGTACATTTTATCAGCACCAGGATGGATAGAATATCGGGACTTGTGAGATTCGTCCATCACTAGGGTGCGGAGATCGTCTTGTTTCGGGATCCACAAACGATCCTTGAAATAAAGCAAACCATCGCTTTTTGCTTCGAGTTTAAGCTCAAGCTGATGTGGTAATTCCATAACCATCAACTTTTGTGAAACACAAAATTGCTGAGCTTGAAGAACACGAGATTGAAGATCAGATAGTGTTTGAACGGAATGAAGCTTGACTCGCTCTTTTCGACTAAGCGCATCGGCCACGACATTCGCCTTACCAGGATGGTAGCGAATTTCGCAATCGTAATCGTTCAAGAGTTCAACCCAACGTCGTTGCCTCATGTTCAGCTCTTTCTGATTAAGAATATGCTGAAGACTTTTGTGGTCTGTGAAAACCACACACTTCGTTCCATAGAGGTAGTGTCTCCAGATCTTAAGCGCGAAAACCACAGCTCCTAACTCGAGATCATGAGTCGTATAGTTCTTCTCGTGGATTTTCAGTTGTCGAGATGCATATGCAATAACTTTACCTCGTTGCATGAGGACGCAACCAAGGCCTAAGTTGGATGCATCGCAATAGACAACGAAACCATCGTTTCCCTCGGGCATAGATAGAACAGGAGCATTACATAACTTTTGCTTCAGCGTTTGGAACGCTTCTTCTTGTTTGGGTCCCCACTCAAAAGGCTTATTCTTCTGAGTCAAAGCAGTGAGTGGAACCGAAATTGAGAAATTTGAAATGAATCGACGATAATAACCAGCAAGACCAAGAAAAGATCGAATCTCTGTCGGCGTTGTCAGTGTATTCCACTCCTTAATAGCAGCAATCTTGGATGAATCCACATGAATACCCTGCTCGTTGACTATATGACCTAGAAACTGAACTTCTTTAAGCCAGAATTCACACTTAGAGAATTTAGCGAAAAGCTGTTCCTTCTTAAGGAGTTCCAACGTTAAGCGAAGGTGTTGCTCGTGATCGGCTCGAGTCTTCGAATAAATGAGGATATCGTCGATGAACACAATAATGAACTTATCTAAATAAGGTTTACAGACCCTATTCATTAAGTCCATAAAGATAGCTGGAGCATTCGTCAAGCCAAAAGGCATGACTGTGAACTCGTAATGCCCATATCTCGTGCGGAAAGCAGTTTTGGGAATGTCTTCTTCGAGAACACGAAGTTGATGATACCCAGAACGCAGATCGATCTTAGAAAAACATGAAGCACCTTGCAGCTGGTCAAAGAGATCATCGATTCGAGGTAGGGGATATTGATTCTTGATGGTAAGCTTATTAAGCTCACGATAATCGATACACATTCGAAAAGACCCATCTTTCTTTTTCACGAAGAGGACAGGAGCTCCCCAAGGTGAATAACGCGGACGGATGAATCCTTTATCAGATAACTCTTGAAGCTGTTTCGATAACTCTTGCATCTCTAACGGTGCAAGACGATAAGGTGCTTTCGCAATCGGGTTGGCATTAGGTACAAGGTCGATATGAAACTCAACTTGACGAACTGGAGGCAAACCAGGCAGTTCATCAGGAAACACCTCTGGATAATCCCGAACAATCGGAATATCCTGGATACTCTTACTCTCGCCTTTCTCCTCGGTGGTATGTGCCAGGAAAGCGACATATCCTTTTCGCAAATAACTTTGAGCCTTCGTACACGACATAAGCTTCAAACCACCTGATGGCTTCTCTCCACGAACTTCCAGAATATCGCTAGACGGAAGAGGAATACGAACAATCTTATCGAAAAAAACCACCTCAGCGTGGTGTTTGGTTAACCAATCCATTCCAACGATAACGTCGAGGCTCCCAAGTTGCATTGGCGTGAGGTCAATAGGAAAAAGATGGCTATCAAGGTTCAACTGACAATCACGAATAACAGAATCGAGAACAAGAGGTTTACCAGTAGCAACTTCGACAGATAAGGGTTTCCTTAGTTTTTTTTTAACCAAGGAATTAAAGTGATTACTTAGATTGCCAATTTCGTTTCTTAGAATGAAACGAGCACTTAGCATCTTCGAGAAAATCATGAGCGATCATATGAACAAGAGAACTACACATACGGTTCTTTTGGTGTGGGTATCATAGGGTATGCCATACACACAAGCAACTATATTTGTACATCGGAATTGCAAATAAAGATTTATATATAAACAAAAATCGATTGTTTCCGAGTTCAAAGGAAAACACTAGAAACATAACATAAGATTCGGATTATTCAAAGCAGCAGCTTCTTCTAATCGGCCCATTGCTCATCCATGGGTCGGACAAACCTTGGGCATTTGTTCCTGAAATGACCCATTTCGCCACAGTTGTAGCAAGTACCAGGCGGAAAACGAGCTCGTGCTGGATTTGCTTGAACAACAGTAGGATTTGCAACAGTTTTATTTCGGATCGCATAGCGACATGTTTTGACCAAATGTCCCCATCGTCCATAGTGGGTACATTTGGAACATGGTGTTTGATCTGGATGATGACCATTGCATTGATTCACAAGGGAGCAGTTCCCAAGTACGGCTTTTTGGCTGGTTGTGCTTCCACATGGCTAGGTTTTGCTTGATTTGGTGTAACGGCTACAGGCTTCCTTGGAGCCTTACGTTTCCTTGACTTTTTCGGAGGCTTGGCTTCTGCTTTCTTTGATGCTTCTTGGGTGGCTTCGTTATTGTGACGAGACATGGCGACAACTAATTCAACAGTCTTCAGGATAACTTCGCCTATTTGCTGGGCAAATTTGTCAATTTGCACGGACATTTGAATGTCGTTGCGACGATGAGACATTCTAGAGGAAGTGAAAGACATTGGAGAAAACAAGAGAAACGTTATCGGATAATTAAAACAGAACAACAACGCATAAAAGGTGCGATCATATGTTTGTTACTTAAGGCAAACAAAATGATGACGTTTAATCAAAGTAAACGGGTCACATTAATGTATCACTGAAGACATGCTCGCCTATAAGTGAACACTCACCCCAAGAGTTCCCAGGTAAGAGTGACTGGTCCGATTATGTGGATTTGTACGAACACTCTAGCCTTAGACAGAAAACTCAGGGTACAGGCATTCACTCTTCCAGTTTGCACGTGTTCACATTATTTTAACCCAAACTTTGACGAGATTTTGAAAATTAAAAAGGCACTAAGCCAAATTTGAATCAAACTGGAAGGGTTCAAAACCATAAAACAGAGGGTTCAAAACCTAGTAATCAATTATCCCAGAACAGATGATTAATTTTCGAAGCAGATTCGGATTTGTGTTCTTGTTGTGGTTATCACCTAAGGATAGGTGACGGTATTGTTTTAAAATCTAAACACAAGTAAACTTGTGTTAGGGTCCTAAAGTTATAGTCTAGGTCAAACATTACTAATAACCTAATTCCCTATAACCATTGGCTCTGATACCAACTCTTCTGTCACACCCCGACCACGTAGGACAACAAACCATGGCGGAAACATCGGGGAGTGTTGTAACAGAAGCAATCGTTTCACAACCATGGATACAAAAAGTGTTTCGTTTTATTGATAATATTAAGCATTGCATTTTCTTAACATAGAATAAACAAGTTTTATATTGTCTATCATAGTTATTATGTCACTAAGGCCTCGTCCAAATCCTATGTGACGCATGCATCCTAGCAGTCATTCAAGCATCAACACCTGAAACATACGTAAAAACTTAGTCAGCAAAGAAATGCTGGCGAGTACATAGGTTTTATAGGAGTGTCGAATTCATGGCTAGTTTAAGTGTTGCAATACCTTATTTAAAACTTTGTTTTGAAAAGAGTATAATATTGCAACTTAATTGACCAACTCGAATCAAGCGTGTTATAGTTTATAAAACCTCGTAGCCATGATTCTTAACCCAAAAAACATTTGCTTTTGAAAATCAACTTGTAAAACATCTCGTAAAAACTCGTATAATTTATATCTCTTAGAAAAACATCGTTGTGTGATATTGTTTCAAAATCGTTTCCTCGATGAGCTAAATAACGACACGCAATGTAATATGATAGAAGCACTTATATACATAAGATGTACCAGCGGCGTATCTACCATGATACTATCATACTACACCCGCCCCATTAGCTACTTATTGCCCAAAACCAATCGTTTAATTCGTTTACTCGTTTCACCTTGTGTATCTCGTTTCGAATCGTTTAACTCGTCTCAAAATCGTATTCGTTTTAATAGTGAACTACTTTTGGTCGTCTCGCTAACAACATTCAAACCTGTGTGACTCGATTATTGTTCAACTCGTTTTCGCATTAACAAACCTCCAAAGGGTAAGTTAAAAATTATCAGATTCAGTCGTTACCCACAACCCCCACACATAACCATGGGTGTAGTGCAATAACGGGATTTGTCAGATCCTATGGTACCATAACCTAATACTGGTCGGCTTGATCAATGCTAATGAATGTCATTCGTTATGTAATTACAACCAACAAGTCGTGTACACCTTATCGAAATCGTTATTAGTTTTGCATAAACCACCTTAATCGTTTTTGAAATCATCGTTTAAACTTTGAAATTCGTTTGGTACATATGAATCACCCCAAAACAATTGAAAATAGTAAAAGAGGGGAACTATGTACTCACCTTGGGTGCGTTTTTAAATGTTAACACAATCCCTCAAATTGTTTATGCCTCCTAAATAAAGCAAGGATGATTTTTAATAATCAAAATTTACATAAATACCGAAGTTTCTCCGATACTTAGAATTTTCACATAACTTTGAGTTTTCTCGAAAAGTTATTATTTTTGATTATTTTGGTGTATTTGTATATATACATATACTCAAACGTAATACGCATAATCTTGTCAACACTAACACATCATCATACACATATTGTAAAACACATAGCACATTGTGACACATTAAATTTACTCATGAACAACCCATTATAGTTATGTCGAAAAACACTTATTTTAGCGTTTCGGTAACATTTTTGAGCGTCGGAAGTCACGTATGATTAACCGAACACCAAGTAAACTTAGTATAAGTTAAAATACTTGTTTTTATATCAAAAATATCAGTTTGGTTACTGATCAAAAACAGTTTAATAAAAATCCCCCGAAAAGGCGATTTTTAACCGTTTTACCGCATAGTTTTGCATCAAACGTTACCCGAACCATCCCAAATCGAAACGATTTGAAATTTCGACACAACCCAGATCTGTACGTGGTAGAACATACTTCTTCAAAATACACTCCCATGATCTCAGATGGTTAGCTTGAACCCAGTTTTCGAATTTATCTTTCCATCCGTAATACTCCTCAATGCTCATTAGCTTTGGGGGTTTTTGTGTAGTTCTAGTTTCATTTTCTAAATTCATGTTTTGAGCAATGGTAGCTGGAGTAGTCGAAGATGTGGCGAACGCGTTGTAAAACTCTTCACTCATGATTCGATAACACGTTTTTCAAAAACTGTACTCTTCAAGCGAAATAAGGTCTTCAAGCGGAATCACCTGAAATACCTACTTCAAGCGAGATCAAAGTTTCAAGCGGAATAAGAATTTCAAATGAAATCACTTGATTTCGCTTGAATTTCAAGCGGAATAACAATTGAAGCGAAATCACTGATTTCGCTTGAAACTTTCAAGCGGAATAACGCTATTTCGAGCGGAATCACTGATTTCGCTTGAAAAACTCAAGCAGAATAGCACACTGAAGCGGAATCAGTCAAGTGAAATCTCCAATTCGAGCGGAATCACAGTTGTTCGTTCAAGCGGAATCACAAATTAGGTCCATTTTTACCATTTTTAAGCCGAATTTTAGTCTGATACTTTTAAGGGTTTGATAAAATGCAGTTTTACACAATATGTGAGAAAATTAGCCGATTTTAACCGTGAAAACTTGTTGATTTTGAAAAGAAGGTGTAGAAAACAGAAATTTTGAGCTGATTCGGAAAGAACTCCTCCTCCTCCTGAGCTCTGATACCACTTGTAGGATCGTTTTCAGACCCGAGCGAGTCGTTCAGAGGAGTTTTAATCTGTTTCAGAGGCGGAAACTAAGAAACAGACTTCGAAACAGCTTGCAAATCACTTTAAACAGCTTTCTGATTGATATAACACTAATTACATGCAGAAAACAAACCGGCAGCACCTCGGTATCAAAATCACAAAGTGTTTCAACTATCTAACTGATTTCGCTCGAAGGTCTTTATATAGACTTCTGATTTCGCTTGAAACAGATTCAAGCGAAATAACAATTCATGTGATTCCGCTTGAAAGTGACGCAAGTCATTTCAAGCGGAATATGCTCACTCAAGCGGAATCAGCACATATTACACCTAAATCTGCTATTTTCTCGTACAACGTGCCCTGATCTAACAATCTAGGTATAAGACTCGATACAAGAGGAAGTCGACAGATGTATGCACCAGGGAGTATCTTTTAACTCAAAGTTGGAAAAGAAATGTGTTTATAAAAATTCGATTTTCAAAACTGATGAAAGTTCAAAACATTTTTACAAAAGAAAAGTTGATATGAACAAACAAAAGTGGATTGTTAAATCAGAAAGCAGTTCTGACAATGAATCTGATTCCATAAAATCAGAGGAGTCATTTGTTGAGAAAAAGGTTGAGAATTCCGTTCCAGAGTTGAATGATGAAAACTTTCCGCCATTGTCAAAAGAAAATTTGAAGTTGAAAGTTGGAAAAATTTAGATTTCAGATCAATTCTTCACGGGTAAAGGAGAATTTGATGCTGAAAAGGCTTTCAATGGGAAAGTTAAACATATTTTTGGAAAGATGGTAGATAGGAAGGTTAAAGGTGTGAAAGAGTTTTATAGATCAAAAGGAGGTTGGGATAGGTGTGTGTCAAAATCATCCAAGGCTGGTCAGGCTTGGGTGACAGCATTTACAACTTGAAATCCTGACTTGCCGGAACTCCTAAGTTGGTAATCGAGGAGTAGGAATCGGCATCTTTCTTGATAATCGTGTTTGTGAAGATTCTACAAGTAGTTAATCAGTGACATTAAGTTGTACTTGATTTCCTACATGTGGTATTGTTGTTAAATTTTTTTTAAGTGGTTAAAAAATGATCAATGTGATGAGTTTATCCCCTTTCCTACAAGTGATAAAATCAACAAAACTAATTTTCTGGAAAAACCATTTTGATTAAAACAAACTTAAGTGATTTGAAATCATAATGGGAAAATAGTTTGTTGTAAGGGGGAGTTCTGATTGTTTATGCCAAGTGGATGACGATTTGAAGCTTGAAAATCAGTTGTCTCTTTAATTGTATAGTTTGTTTTAAAATTTCTTGTTAATGATTTTGAATTTTAGGGGGAGTAAGAATTTCAGAAAATCCAAAAACATTAGAAAAATTGAAAAGGCCAAAAACATGATAAAATTCTAAAATGAGTTTTGTTGTGAAAAAGAGGAAATGATAGTACATCAGTGGACTATCACAGCAGGCTAAAGAATTGAAAAGAAAAATGTGATAAACAATCTCACTGTCGATGTGCCAGTAGGTTTTTGCACATTCAGTAGATTGTTTTCGAGATATAAACATAAATATCATAACTTACTTATATCATGGGGAACATCTCTCGGATATATGGGTAACCCCCGAAATCTTGTTTGAAAGATCCTTCTTTCTGAGATACTAGGTCTTTATGCTCAGTGATATCTGGGGTATTAGCGTGATATCTGGGGTATTATCCCGGGACTTCTGATTTTGCGGAAGCAATGGCCTAGTCCCTGTATAATACTTTGCATTTTCTTTAATCTTAAAGCTCGCCCTTAGTACAAAAAATGATGAAACATTGCAAAATGGTAATCATGTGTTGTTGAAGAAAAGATTCTCTAAAGGGAACACACCAAAAGTCGAAGCCATCATCTCTCTGATTTTGCGGAAGCAATAGCCTGAGCTCTCATGGCCTTCGTATTTAACCCTTTACAGATATCATCTAGGTATACTCACCTGTAAGAATGAATATTGGGATCTGGATACGGGAGTATATTCTAAGGTGGGATATGCGAATAAGTTTAAGTCAATTAAAACATTAATCTCGTATCTCGAAGCAGTTGAACTTTGTGTGAAAATTTAAAATGGATCAATATACTGACAATCTAAGTGAATTGTTTAGAACTTAAAATGTCTAAAGCTTAACGGTGTTGGTGATTTGTCTCATAATCTGATATGATTCTCTTACACAAACTCACAAAAATATTGTCTGTAAATATTTCTTTACTGCATTTCATTTAAAATAAAAAATCCAAAAAGATTTTTAGTGTGTTTTAGCATAATTTAAAAAAAAATCAAAAAAATTTTCGACAACTGATATTGGAAAGCTGATTTTCAAAATTCCAAGTGCTAAACATGACGAACAGGTTTGGGAAAAAGTTGTTAGAAAAATGGTATACATACATGTGGTCATCAAAATTTTTAAATGTTAAATCATTTTTAAGAATTGTTTCTACAAGTGGTAAACAAAGAATAAAATTTGCCAAATTATTAAATTTGTAAATCTTATTTTGAGGTAGAGAATGTGCAGGTTAGCCAGGATTCTAGTTCTGAGTAGAGAGCCAGGTCACGATCCTGAACCTGTGAAAGCAAGACTACGATCCCAGCACAACTTAAGGGGAAGTTTGCTAGTTAAAGGGAGTCTGTAGATGCTAGAGCCAGATTAAATTCCTAAAGTTCACGCTAGTTGCTGATGCTGATGAACTTAAGGAATCAAGAGATTTGATCAAGAGAATTAGAGTGAGATAAGAGCCAGGTGGAGATCCTGGAGATAAAAAGATTGAGGATGCTTACACTGTCAGATCCTTGAAAGAGCCCGAAGACTGATAAAGACTGAAGGCTGTGAAGAGTCAACACCGAAGACTTCGTCAACATCCAAGGGGGAGTCTGTTGGTGCATACGTCTGTCGACTTCGTCTTGTATCGAGTCTTGTAATAGAAATGTTAGATCAGGGCATGTAGTACGAGGAAAATAGGTTTTGTGAGTGGATGGTTGATTTCGCACGAAATGGCAATTGCCTATTTCGTGCGAAATACCTAGTCTATATATAGGGGTCTTGCTGATTCATTTGTAACGTTCATGATTCCGGTACCGAAGTGCTGCCGACGCGTCTACTGATCTGTAATTGTGTCAAATCAATAAAACAAGACAATTAAGTGTGAATCAAGCTGTTACACAGTCTAATCAATGAATTCCGCCTCTGATTAGACCGAGAACTCTTCTGACAAACTCGTTTGGGTCTCAAAACCATCCTACAGACCAAACGGGTCAGAATCAAAAGTCAAAGCAAAAGTCAAACTGCTTAACTTTTGACATAGAATAAGACCCTAAACTTAATTGGACAAGTTGAGCAAGTTATAATCAGATTATATTAGTTATAAAACTTGTATAAGTGATAAAACAACTGAGTGTTAAGTTATAGAACTCATTTATGCATTTTAGTTGAAAATTCAACTTTTGCGAAAAAATGCTCAACTTACAATTTGACTAGTAAACGTGATTGTCCGAATGTATGATCGTAGAGTGATCATACCAACGTTATTACGATCACGTAGTAAAGTTTGGACCGAACTTTATTTTGACCGAAATGGTCAGAAGCTAAAGTCAAATAGAAAGTCAACTGTTTGACGTTTAGCTTAAAGTTAACTAAATAAATGAAATTGCACTAAAGTAAACACTTACTTGAAAGTGTTTGGCATAAAAGAACTTGAGAGATGAGTCCTCTTGTCCAGAGGAATGCTCCAAGAAATGTTAGAGAAGAAGAAGATGAATGAGCAAGTAAATTGGTTGATTATGAGGTCTATTTATACTTGGAGATATTGAACAAGATCATGCCAAGGGCCATTGTTAGGAAACTTTATTTGTAAGTATTAAAGAAAATCATATTCAACTTGATATATGAAGAAGACAACAGTCCTGAAGATCATAACAAGAAGAAGAAGATCGATAGGACAACTGAAATGAACAGCATCTACTTCAAAGAATCAAAAGTTGATCAAGAGCTGGAGAAGATTATCAGAGAAGGTCATTTCTGATGGATCTTTTCTGATGGATCTGAAATATCATCAGTTTCTGACGATTCTGATCATCAGATTTTTTGGTGATTTGTTCACCAGAATTTCTGATGAAGTGGTTTATCAGAAATTCTGATGAATACCCCACTTGTCTAAAAATCAGCTATATCCTGCCAAAATGACCGTAGCAACTTGAGATAATTGGATATCATGATTACAAAGGCAACTTGAACGTTGGATTCAATGAATATGTCAAATTGCTACTTTATGTAGGACTTATTGCATGAATAAACAATTGTTTATTCATGTACCCAGCCTCTATAAATAGAAGGCTCACCAAGCAGAGGATACTTGAGTTTGAAGCTTAGCATTCATACATACTACAAAAGCTCCATTGCCCTTTCACCCACAGAATTCAAGATTCATTTGTATTAGATAATAATCTTACAATCACCTTGTAAACTATTTTGTTTCAAAGTGATATAAACTTGATAATTCTGTAGGTCTTGTTTCTGAAAGTTTGATTTCCATTTCCGCACATCTTTTTCACATCTACTGAAATCACTTGCCATATTACGTGTAAAGAAGTTTTTAAGCCCAAACTGGGTCCAACAATTGGTATCAGAGCAGATTGAATAAACTATTTTCAAACGATCAATCGCTCATCTTCTTTTCTCTAAATATGGCCAACTTTCAATCCTGGAATAATGCTTTTAACATTGGTTCTATGTCTAAACCTCTGACTCTGGTCAGAGAGGAATACCCCCAATGAAAAATCAGGATGGTCAATTTCCTCAATGGTCATGACCGATCTCTGTTTCAATCCATTGAAAGGGGTCCACATATACTAATGACTGAAATACCAGCTATTCCAGCAACTGACCAATCACCTGCAATCCTTGCCTCACGTGCTCCTAAAAGTGAAATAAACTGGAGCACGGAAGACAAGGAACTGGTGGCTGGGGATGAAAGGGCAATGTCACTTTTAATAATGGCCATCCCCAATGACATATTTTCACAAGTTGATGCATGTGCATCAGCTAAAGAAAAATGGGATCAGTTGGAAAATCTTTGTGAAGGAGGAGAAAGGATGAGAAGAAACAAGAGAACAAACAATGTTTCCTCATATGAGAGGTTTAAAAGTTTACCCAATTAAAGATTAAATGATACATATCAAAGATTTACAAAACTTTTAAACGAGCCAAAGAAATTTGGTATAACAAAATCAAATGATGAAAGAAACATAAAATTTCTAGATGCTTTACCTAGAGAATGGAGAAGTCTAACTATGACTTTGTCCTCAACCTTAGAACTAGGAAATATGAGTCTTCATGACTTATACAGCATCTTGATCCCAGAGAGGAAGAAATATTTGAAGAAACCATTCAAAGAGGGGGATCTTTAGCTCTTATCTCAAACTCACAAAGAACACCACCTACCAATGATCCACAACCATCAAACAGCCAAAATCTTGAAATTTCTGATACATCATCAGATTTTTCGGCTTTTGCTGAAGCAATAGCACTGCTCACCAAAACATTTGAGCAAAGGTTGAGGGGAGGAGGCCAGAGATACCAGAGAAGTGACAGAGGGAGGATGGATGGAAGATCTATGGAAGAATGTAGATCTAAGGATAAAGGGAAGGCTGAAGTTATGTGTTACAAGTGCAAGCAAAGAGGTCACTATGCATCAGAATGCAAGACCAAGAAGCTGAAAGATGTTGCTTATTATGAGAAGAAGCTGGAAGAAGCTAAGAAGCAGCAGCAGTAAGTCAACTTAATTGCAGGGACAGATACATGGCTATCTGATGATTCTTCTAATGAAGAAGAAGAAGAAGAAGAAATGGAAAATTTCTGCCTCATGGCACTTTCTGATGACATACCAGAAACTTCAGGACAACAGGTAAATTTAGACAATCTTGATCTTGAACACAAGCTAAACAATCTGATGAGTTGCAAAGGACCATGAACAAAATCATTCTTGGAAACCAATTACTAATAGAAGAAAGTTTAGATCAATATAGGATCGTCTTCAGACCCGAACGAGTCGATCAGAAGAGTTTTACTCAGTTTGAATGGCGGAAACAGACAAACTGAGATCAATTCAGCACACAAATCACTTTAAACTGTCGATTTTATTGATATAAAGCTGTTTTACAGGATGACGACACTTCGGCAGCACTTCGTTGCTTAAACCGGAAAACTATATCTGATTTCGCTCCAAATGACCTATTTACAGGAGATCAGATTCCGCTTGAACATGTACATTTTCATTTCAAGCGGAATCAATACAATTAAACTCAAGCGAAATCAGCAAGCTAGACTCGAGCGGAATCAATACTAAATTCCATTTTCTTGATTTCCGAGCCCTAAACTATCTAGTTCAATACAAGACTCGATACAAGACAAAGTTGACAGACGGATGCACCAACAAACTCCCCCTCGGATGTTGACGGAGTCTTCAGTGTCGAGTCTTCGGTTGTCAAATCTTCAGTCTTTATCAGTCTTTGGGCTTCTCTTCGAAGTATTCTCCATTGTAAACATCTTCACTCAATCTCTATCTTCTTTCTTCTATATTCAGAATCTCGATCTGTCTTTGTTTATTTACACTCCCTCTCGATGTCTTCAGACTCCCCCTCTCAATTTGTTGGGATCGCAGTCTGGAAATCACCATCTTCAGGTATTGGAAACTGCCATTTCCTGCACAAACTCTACCAAAACACATAAGTTTCTCAAAGTTTAGTCTTTAAAATTTAGAAACCATTTGCAGCATTCAAAAATGATTTATTCTCTGAAAACCACTTGTAAAATACAATCACTTTCACACATTCTTTATCCAAACCTGTTCATCAAGTTTAGCACTTGGAATTTTGAAAAACAGCTTTTCAACATCAGTTGTCGAAAATCTTTTTGACTTTTTCAAAAAATATGCTAAAACACACTAAAATCTTTTTGTATTTTTGAATGAATTTAAATGCAGTAAAGAAATATCTACAAACAATATTTTGTGAGTTTGTGCAAGAGGATCATATCAGTTTTGAGACAAATCACTAACACCGTTAAGCTTAATTTCATTTTAAGTTCTAAACAATTCTCCTAGATTGTCAGTATACTGATCCTCTTAATTTTTTACACAAATTTCAACTGTTCCGAGATACGAGATTAGTGTCTTAGATACTTAAACTCATTCATGTGTCCCACCACTTGAATATACTCTCGTATCCAGATCCCAATATTCAGTCTTACAGGTGAGTATACCTAGATGATATCTGTAAGGGGTTAGATGCGAAACCGTGAGAGCTCAGGTCAGAACTTCCGTTCAGCAGAGAGATGACGGTTCGACTTTAGGTGTGTCCCTTTTAGAGGATCTTTTCTTCAACAGCTCATGATTGGCATTTTTCAATGTTTCATCATTTTTTAAGCTGAGGGCTTTGCTATGTTTTAAGCATTTGCAGAAAGTATTATACGGGGACTAGGTCAGAATTTCCATTCAGCAGAATTCCCGGGATAATACCCCAAATATCACTGAGTATAAAGACCTAGTATCTCAGAAAGAGGGACCTTTCAAACAAGATTTCGGGGGTTACCCATATATCCAAGAAATGTTCCCCACGATATAAGCAAGTTTGAAATTTATGTTTATATCTCGTCACAATCTAGTAAATGTGCAAAAACCTACTGGCACATCCACAGTGAGATTGTTTATCACATTTTTGACCTTTCATTTCTTTAGCGTGTTGTGATAATCCACTGATGTACTATCATTTCCTCTATTATGCAACAAAAACTCATTTTTCATTTTATCATGGTTTTGGCTTTTTCAAATCTTCTAATGGTTTTGGATTTTCTGAAATTTTTAAATTTTTACTCCCCCTAAAATTCAAACACATTTAAAGAAATTTAAAACAAACTGTACAAGAACATGACAACATGATGTGAATCGCCTCAATTCTCCATCCACTTGGCATAAACAATCAGAACCCCCCTTTACAACAAACTATTTTCCCATTATGATTTCAAAACACTTAAGTTTGTTTTAATCAAAATGGTTTTTTCGGAAAATAAGTTTTGTTGATTTTACCACTTGTAGGAAATGGGGTAAGATCATCACATTATTTCTTTCCTCTTTATAATGATAGTTAAATCAAGTTCAACTTAATGACCTTGATTAACCACTAGTAAGATCAAAAACTAACCACTAGAAAAAATGTTTTTTAACCAATTACCACTTGTTGGTTGAATTCTCAAGATGCCGATTCCTACTCCACACTTACCAACCTGGGAGTTCCGGCAATTCACACTTCTCAATTTTAAAGTTTTCAAAAACATTTTCAGAATAATGCCGATTCATGCTCTGCGATTACCAACTTGGGAGCTCCGGCAAGTCAGGTTTGTATTCAATGAAGAATATATCCACCCAAGCCTGACCAGCCTTGGGTGTAACTTGTTCAATCTCACTTGGGGTTCCATCTTTCCTTTTTGATTGATAAAAATCCTTTACCCCTTTAGCCTTCCCCTCAATCATTTTTCCAAAAATATTTTTCACTGCAGGGTTAAAGGCTTTTTCAACATCCAATTCTTTCGATTTAGAAAAGAATTGGTTTGAAATTTCAACTTTCCCAATTTTAGATTTCAAATTTTTAGCTGTCAGTGGTGGAAAATTCACATCATCCACTGGCGGAACTTTCTTCTCTTCTTTGACAACAACATGCGGCTCCTCTGATTTTATTGAATCAGATTCATCACCAGAACTGTCTCTTGATTTCTTAACAACCCATTTTTGGTTGTTATGTTTTTCCTTCTTTTTGAAAACACTTTTCGAACATTCACCAACCTCAAAAGTTGAATTTTCAAAAACTTTTAGTGTCACACCCTGGCTTTGCGGAAGCGTGGTTAATTTGGTGTGACTTCTTAATACCATAGCTTAATCATAACAAAGCTATATGAATTAAAAACATGCAAGAATCATCCATTAAGTTTTAAAACCAAATACAGTACCATTGTTTTAACGGGAACACGCCCTAACAACCATAACCTTGTTCATCAAACATTACAAACTTAAACGTAACATAAACACAGTTTAAGGACTGTGACTTGTCCAGGAAAGAGTCACATTCCCTAAACCCCGGGTGACCTTGGAAAACTAGTGCAGCGGGAAAACGTGCCATACCGTGCCAGATCTTTAATTCCCTTAAATACATGTAAGTTGAAAAATCAACAATAATGTTGAGCGAGTTCATGCGAAAGTGAGTAAATAAACCTTTGTATTTATCAAAACCCTGGTATGTAGCAAATAAGGAAAAAGAGATCATCAATGGTTTGCAAGTCCATTGATATGTGTGAAGTGCAAGTAGGAAGACTCAACCCTTGCGATTTTGCGTCGGGGCACAAAGTCACCCCGAGGCCCGTTATGCTGGACCTGGGGTTGGGCTCGCTACACCCAGATAGATCTACCGCTTACGTCCCTCGGTCCTACAATGAGGATTAATGGCCTCCAGTTCCCGCCTACCCACTCACATGATCTAAGTAGTAACCCTCCTTACGCTAATCATACCCTGTAAAAAGTACTCGTAATCATAGTAACATGTATTTCACCCCCGCAGTTTAGAAAACTGAAAACAGTTAAGAGAAAAGGGGGACATGAACTCACAGTCGGTGCGTCTCTACCAAGTACTCCAAATTAGTCAGCTGTGCAACGACCTACATGTGCTAATTCTATTTGACGGACGGCCGTGCCTTAGCTTTATAGTTCAAGTTTTTGGGAAATAGTTAAACAACTATTCCGTGTTTACTTTTCGTATATACTTGGTAGTTAATCTCCTTCCCAAGGATGGGGGATTTAATACATGTGCGTTTGAATTATATCATTAAGTCTCACTTAATATATTTTTACTTCTAATTCAAAATATAAATATTTTTCTCAAAAATATTATATTTTCACTTCACATAATACTTCCAAAAATAATACGTTGACAAAATACGCGTTCATGAATATTTCCGTATGATGCGTAAGTTACGTTTTAGTGATTAAGTGGTAATAATAATTACCGGTGTAACTTATATGTTTGTCGTGTAAGCATTTGTATTATTTTGGATCTGTCATCGTTCGAAATATTATTTTTATTCTAAAAATAATATTTATGTATTTTCACAAAATAATCATAAACAGTGTGGTGAAAATATATTTACCAAATATATGCTTATCATGTTTAGTTTTGTGAAAATCCCACCTCCGATTATTTAGTAAATAAAGTCATGGCGAAATTTATATTTCGAAAACATGTCAAAAATCATTCTAACACTTGTAGTGAAAATAATTCTAAGTGTTAGGTTTTTAGAAAAATTTCGCCAGAGTTTCCTCTGTAACTGGAGGTGGCCACGCTTTCAAGCGTATCATTTTCTTTTACAAAATCAATTTCAACACTTCTTTAGTCAATCAAACAATTTCCGACACATCAACTAGTCGACAAGTATGTAAATCGCATAAGTACATGAACTTGTAGTTTTTCCGAAACTATAGTGTAAATCTCATTATATTTTGTGGATCTTTATATAAAGTAATTCGATCTCATAAAAACCTCGTTTTTAAAGTGAATCCATCTTTACAACTTCCCGTCATCTTTTTCAAAGATCGTTATTTTGTCGAAACCTTTCATTTCACAAGTGTTTACACACTTGTGGTTTATAAAAATCATACTTGTTAATGTAAGATCTATTTTTAGAAAACATGATTTCTGTGATATGTGGTTCTTTGAAAATACCACCCGCAGATACGTAGATCTGCTAGTTTTAGATACTATTTTACAAATAAAAATACTTTTACACAAGTTCATGTATCGCGTGTGGTAGAGTTTCACCTTTTAACCCTTGTACCATTCAACACAAGCTTATGTCAAGATCCATGACCTTAACCAAACCGGGTTAAACGATGATCCGAGCTACCACATCATAGATCGGGCCTAAATAATCACAACTTTTAATTACTACAACTTTTACACAACTTATATGCTTTTAACCAACAATACTTGTAATTTTAGTAGACTTTAATGCTTCAAAATTCAAGATTCCGAGTTTTAATCATCATATATCTTATTAACCACCTTAGATTAGTTCGAGTACAAGTTTTAAGCATTATACCTCTAGCTCGAGGCTAGGGAAGAATCTATGCGAAAAATGCGTGGATAAAAGCTAGATAGAGAGGTCCTTCGTCTTCCGTTTGCTCCAAAGCTCCTAATGCGTGACCCTTGACACTTGTATAACCTTGGAATGGAAGGATCAAGATCGAAAATGGATGGGGTAACCCAAGGGGGGTTCGGCCGTGAGCTTGGGAGCAAGAGAGAGAGTGATTTTTGAGTGAAGTGTGGAGTGATAAACTCTTGTGCCAACATAAGTTACTTATAGGCAATTTCTACATGTTTAACCAAAGGTTTAAGTGTTGTTTAGATATGGGACAAAGAAATAAAATAATCAATATTTGTACAAGTGTGTCCCCCCTACATGGGGACGGTTTGTAATTGGGGGGGGGGGGGGGTCTTAGTTTGTTTCCAAGTCTTAGTTGGTGTCTAGTTAGGTTAACTAGGTTAGATTTAGGGATTAACTTGGTTAGTCATGTGTTGTGCTTTAACGCGGGTGTTAGGGTGTTCAGGGACCCTAACTGGCTCAGAAAAAGATCAATATTGTTAATGTCAATATTTTTATATCCCGGGTATAGTCCGGTTGTTCGGTTGGATAGTAATCCGTTAAAGTTCTTAACAAAGTTTTGAGTGTCGTTAATACCATTTTTAGTGACACACTTATTCCCCAAAGTGTCAGGAATATTTTCCTCATGTTTCGGCATTTTATTAGCTAGCCAGAAGCTGAGATGTTAATTAAAGTGCTGTGTTTTGTGCTCAGTGTATGTTTTAGGCACATCCAGTCATCGTAACTTATTCCTAGAGACGCAGTTCTACAACCCTTGTATCCCTACACTCACTATGGGTGTAGTAAAATAATTCTGGCTCATACAGGCCTTAGAGGCAGTATCTGCCTGATGCTGGCTTTGTCAGCATGTTCAATAGGTTATCCGTTCATAGTGCTACTGTGCTTTTTGTGCATCATGTTTGTCACTAAGGTTCAGCATGTAAATAATGTAGTGACGGTATGTAAAGTATGATGCAGGAATATACAAGTATCAGAAATCAAGTAGCAGTTCATCAGTAATTTCAAGTAAGCACAGTAATTAAGCAGCAATTAATTATTAATTAAACCGTACCGATACCTGATTTAGTGGGGGTTGTCACATTCTCCCCCCGTTAGAAAAATTTCGTCCCGAAATTTAAGTTCTGCTTGTAGAAGCAGGATTCTTGGGAAATAGATGGGGGTATTTCTCTTTCATTTGGTCCTCACGCTCCCAGGTGAATTCAGGACCATGGCGGGCATTCCAACGAACTTTGACGAGCTTGACACTGCTCCGGCGGGTCTTGTTCACTTTCCAATCCGTGACCTCAACGGGTTCTTCAATGAAGTGGAGCGTGTCGTCAACATGAATTTCGTCGGTAGGAATGGCAACGGTATCTTGTGTTAGACTTCTCTTCAGATTGGATACATGAAATGTATCGTGAACACCATTTAGTTCAGCAGGTAAGTCCAGCTTGTATGCTACGGTCCCAATTCTTTCCAAAATACTGAACGGACCAATATATCGCGGATTCAACTTTCCACGCTTCCCAAAGCGTGCCACACCCTTCCAGGGTGATACCTTCAACAAAACCATATCACCAACCTCAAACTCTAGAGGTTTCCTGCTTCGATCCGCGTAGGCTTTCTGCCGGTCACGAGCCGCACTTATGCGATCTCGTATTTGTGCAATCTTATCTGTGGTTTCCTGGACTACTTCAGGACCAACCAACTGTCTATCACCGGCGTCATACCAACAGAGCGGCGATCTGCACTTGCGCCCATATAAAGCCTCGAATGGCGCGGAACCAATACTGGTGTGGTAGCTGTTGTTGTATGAGAATTCAACCAAGGGCAAATGCTTATCCCAGCTACCGCCCAAATCCATAACACACGCTCTCAGCATGTCCTCCAACGTCTGAATCGTCCGCTCGCTTTGACCGTCGGTCTGCGGGTGAAACGCGGTGCTCATATTCAACTTCGAGCCAAAAGCTTCTTGGAAGGATTGCCATATCCTTGATACGAACCTTCCGTCTCTATCGGAGATGATTGAGAGAGGTACTCCATGGCGTGTAACAATCTCCCTCATGTATATTTCGGCCAATTTACTCGTGTTATCCTTTTCTCGGATAGGTAAGGAGTGTGCTGACTTCGTTAATCGGTCCACTATTACCCAAATAGTGTCATGGCCTTTTGGCGTTCTTGGCAACTTCGTAACAAAATCCATGGAGATTTGTTCCCACTTCCACTTGGGAATTTCCGGTTGTTGCAGAAGTCCTGAAGGCTTCTGGTATTCCGCTTTAACCTTAGCGCAAGTTAAACATTTGCTCACATAAACAGCCACATCGCCTTTCATCCTAGGCCACCAATAATAATCTTTAAGATCCTGGTACATCTTATCTGCTCCAGGGTGGATAGAGTACCGCGATTTGTGAGCTTCATCGAAAATAACCTTCCTTAAACCTCCAAACAAAGGAACCCAAATCCTTTTCTCAAAACACAACGTTCCTTCCTTGTTTGGTATCAATAACTTCTCCATCCCACGGAGATACTCTTCTTCAAGGTTTCTTTCCTTGAGAGCTTCTTTCTGCGCGGCACGAATGCGCAGAGGAAAATCGGTTCGAATAACCATCTCCAAAGCCCTAACCCTTATGGGCTTGATCCTCTCTTTTCGACTTAGGGCATCGGTGACCACATTTGCCTTCCCTGGATGATACTTTATCTCGCAGTCGTAATCGTTCAACAGCTCTACCCATCGTCTTTGCCTCATATTCAACTCCTTCTGGTTGAATATATGTTGGAGGCTTTTGTGATCTGTGAAGATGTGCACTTCGTACCATAAAGGTAGTGTCTCCAGATCTTTAAAGCAAAAACTACTGCACCTAGCTCTAAATCATGTGTGGTATAGTTCTTTTCATGTACCTTCAGCTGGCGTGACGCGTAGGCAATAACCTTTTGGCGTTGCATCAACACACAACCCAATCCTTGACGCTATGCGTCGCAGTATACCACAAAATCATCTGTACCCTCTGGTAGGGCTAAGATTGGCGCGTTGCAAAGCTTATCCTTCAATACCTGAAACGCTTCTTCCTGTTTGATTCCCCAATCAAACTTCTTGTCCTTCTGAGTGAGGAGCGTCAATGGTTGAGCGATCTTTGAAAAGTTCTCGATGAATCTTCGGTAATAGCCAGCCAAACCCAAGAATTGCCGAATCTCGGTTGGCGTCTTTAGCGTTTCCCAATCCTTGATCGCCTCGATCTTGGTGGGATCCACGTGGATTCCATCTCCATTTACCACGTGCCCAAGGAATTCCACTTCTCTTAGCCAAAACTCGCACTTAGAGAATTTGGCGTACAACTGTTCTTTCTTTAGCAGCTCCAAAATGGCTCTTAAATGCTGCTCGTGCTCAGCCTTCGTCTTTGAATAAATCAAAATGTCATCGATGAATACAATCACGAACTTATCCAAGTACGGCTTACAAACTCGATTCATCAAATCCATGAACACTGCAGGTGCGTTTGTCAGACCAAACGGCATAACGAGAAACTCGTAGTGTCCATATCGAGTTCTGAAGGCTGTCTTTGGGATACTCTCCTCTTGTATCCTTAGCTGATGGTATCCAGATCGAAGATCGATCTTGGAGTAAAAGCTTGAACCTTGAAGTTGGTCGAACAGATCATCAATCCTTGGTAGAGGATATCTATTCTTGATCGTCAGCTTGTTCAACTCTCTGTAGTCAATGCACATACGGAAACTACCGTCCTTCTTCTTGACGAACAAAACTGGAGCTCCCCAAGGCGAGAAGCTCGGTCGGATAAATCCCTTGTCTAACAACTCTTGAAGTTGCGTCGACAGTTCCTGCATTTCAGACGGAGCAAGTCTGTAAGGTGCCTTAGCCACAGGCGCGACGCCTGGAACTAAGTCAATGCGGAACTCCACTTGCCTTTGAGGCGGCAAGCCAGGCAAATCTTCTGGGAAGACTTCTGGGTACTCCCTCACGACAGGGATGTCTTCGATCTTTGGTTCTTCAGCTTTCTTATCTACAATGTGTGCCAGAAAGGCAGCACATCCCTTTTGCAAACACTTCCTTGCCTTCAGACAGCTAATAATCCTCAACGGCGTCTCACGCTTCTCTCCGTGAACGACAATGGTCTCACCATCTTCGGTCGGGATACGAACGGCCTTCTCATGACAAACTATCTCAGCCTTGTTACTCGATAACCAATCCATTCCTACTACCACGTCGAAGCTTCCCAACTGGACTGGTAGTAGATCTAGAGTGAACTCACGCTCTCCCAATTTGATTACGCATCCTCGAATCACCTCATTAGCTTCTACTAACTTCCCATTCGCTAATTCGATCGAGTACGGAATATCTAATTTACTAGCGGCTAAACCAAGCATGTTCTTAAATTCTAACGACACGAAGCTATAATCGGCGCCAGTATCAAATAAAACGGATGCATAGCGTTGGTTTACAGGGAACGTACCAGTGACAACATTGGGATCGTGGCGCGCTTCCCTTGCTTCTATGTTGAAAACCCTTCCGCGGGCTTGGTTTAATTCCGGGCAATTCCTCTTGTAGTGCCCAAGATCACCACAGTTGAAACATCCGGGTCTCTGCCCATTTCCACCATCGTTTCCAACTTGATTGTTTCTCTGGTTACGGTTTATGGTGCCCGCTTGGTTAGCATTATTGACCCGATTCCCTTTACCTCCATTGTTTCCTTGTGGGCGCTGTCCATTACCACCACGATTATTCCTGTTCCCAAATCCTCCTTGGCCTCCCCGGCCAGCATTAGCCCAACAAGAATCCTTCGAATGACCAGTCTTTCCACAAGCTTCACATACTTTTGGCCCGCATCGACCAGAGTGATGGCGTTGGCAAGAGCTACACTTGGGATGCGCACCCATATATCCCTTACCTTTCCTCCTACTACCAGCTGTTTCCTGAGCTGGCGCGTTCTGCTCTCCTTTCTTAACCACCACCCCGGTGCCCTGCTTGAAGTTTGAGAACTTCCTCTTGTTTCCTCCAGATGACTCCACATGAGTCTCCTTCTTCTTAGGCTCAACTTCATCAAACTTGTTCAAACGAATTGCCTCCTCTGTGAGAGCCACGCTCAAATCGATGGCTTCAGTGATAGTCGCAGGTTTGGAGAAGGTCACCATGCTTATGATTTGAGGAGTTAATCCCCAAATGAAGCGTTCAATTCTCTTGAACTCAGGAGTGACCATGTAAGGTACCACATGCGACAAATCGTGGAATCTCTGAACATACTCTGCTATCTTTGGGCCTTCCATTTTCAGATGCCAAAACTCGGTCTCCAATCTCTGGATTTCAGCGCGGGAACAGTACTTCTTGCGCATGAGTTCCTTAAGTTCGGTCCAGGTCAGTGCGTAAGCAGCAGCTTCGCCAAGTGTCTGTACTTGCAGATTCCACCAGGATAGGGCTCCATCCAAAAATAGCCCAGAGATATAAGTGACTTGCTGATCCAGCGCGCATTTGCTCATGCGAAGAACGGATTCTGTTTTCTCAGCCCAGCGGACAAAGGCGACAGCACCTCCTGTGCCATCGAAGTTTACGGGCTTGCAGTCCAAGAACTGTTTGTAGGTGCACCCTGCACATACATTATAACATATGATTGGCATTAGCACTCTTGCTAAGGGAATCCATTCAAGTCATGGTATGTCTTTAATGACTTAGGGTTACCATGAGGTGGATTGTTGTTGTTGCCGGTGTTACCAGAGTTGCTTCCACTCATTCCTCCTTGAGAGGCAGCATATTAAGCAATAGCAGCAGCAATGACTTGCTGTAGTTCGTCCTGAGTGGTAGGCATTTGCTGTTGTTGACGTCTTGGCGGCATCTTCTAAAGATGTGTTTACGTCGGTCAAGCCATAGTGAAGCGTACGTATATAGTAATAGTAATAGCACATAACATCTCATGTTATCAATATTTCACAAATACTAATCACACAACATCCCATGTCACAAATATTATACATACAACATCCCATGTCATAAATATTATACACACAACATCCCATGTCATAAAAATATAAATAAGTAATCAAGCGAATCAAATATGATGAGAATACTGCGATTGCCATATATATCGAGACCACAACGTAAGTGTATCAGTACATCATTGTGTCATACAATCGTCAACCAACTAGGGGCTACATCACCCCTGTCCAAAAGCTATATCAAGTCAGTGTCAGTACATCAAATACATCAAATATATGTCAAAAGTCAGAATCATGTAGTCTCCAAAAAGGCTGTGCAGTCAAAAGCAATCGCGGTCCTCTCACCAACGTCTACCCTAACAGTACTGATGAGCTCTATACAGATGGCGGTGGAGGAGGGGGAAAGTGAGTGTAAATCAAGCGACGTAACTGGAGCCAGTCCTCCTCCATAGCTCGCTGAGTACGAATGATAAAAGCAACCTGCTGCTCCAGTGTAAAGAGGCGGGCAGCATAATCCAGGGGTAATGATCGAAATGGCTGCAGAGGAGAGTGTGTCTGACCATGGCACGAACATGGTGGCAGCTGAGCTCTCTCAAGCTCCTGGATACGCTGCGTGTGTGACTCGTGCTGAAAAACGAAAGACATCAAAACGTCCTCAATAGTGTGTCCCACATGGAACGGATGGTATGGATCAGTCGGTGGCATGACGGGCGGTGAGGACCAGAGCAAAGGCTCACTGGTGGGGTCAAACGGTGCCATATGAAATGGTGAAGCAGAGGGTGGAACAGATGACATCTGGGGCATGAAGGGGATAGACATCGGTACGTGCCCAAAAGGATGGGCTGAAAAACCCTCTCCAGGCCTCGCTGGAGGTACAAACTGAGGAACCTGAAAAGAAAAATCAACATGTCGTGTAACAGGGGTCTGAGGGGGCAAAGGTGGAACATCCTCATCGGCAGGTATCCAACCGTGCTGTGCATGCTCATCCGGTGGATCCATGTGGTCTGCAAACAGTGCGTGCTCAGACTCAAGTGGAACGGGATCAAGTGGGGGAACAACAAAAGGGTGAACAGGTGCAATGTGATCGACAGGATGGTCAACAGGCATATCAGCAATAGGTGGGGGAACAACAGGATCGACAGCAATAACATGATCACCCTCCAGATGATCATCGACAGGCGGGTCAGCTAGAACAGGCTCAACTGGGATGCCAGCATGTACGGGGTCATGCTCGGGCATAGGATCTAGAGCAGCTGCCTGCTCAGGAGCCAGGGCAGGCTCATGGTCATCAAAAGCCATCTCGAAGTCGAACTCGGGATCAATAGGATCAACTGGATCAGCGAGATCCTCCATGGGCTGATCCATCGGGATAAACTCAATATCATGATCCGGGTCGAATCCCGGAGGAAAGATGGGATCAGAATCCTCTATGTCATCATGGTCAAACGCAAAGCTCGGAATAGGTGCGGCAGAGGATGCCTGGTCAGGATCCGAGTCGTGTGCAAAGTGTTGTGCGCTCAATGGGTGGGAAGGTGCGGATGCCACAGACTCAAAGGAGTCTGGGACCGGAGAATGCGCAGGCGAATCCTCGGCGGGAGCATCAGCGATCATCAGAAAATCGCCAGCAGGAAGTAGGGCCGCGTCCTGGATCTCATCCTCGAGAAGATCATCATCCTCTATGGGCTCATCGTCATACAGATCAATATCGCCGTCAGCCTCGGCGTCAAGAAGCAAATCATACGCGGGATAAACGGCTAAGGGTATAGGAGCCGGAATCTCTACTAACGGTAGGTACTCAACGGGAGGGCCATCTGCAGGCTCATCAGCACCCTCAGGTAGTGCGAAGGGCTGGAAATCATCATCGTCAGTGCTGGTGTAGTCAGAAGTGTGCACCTCGTGCTCTGAGGATGGGAGGTCATCAGATACTACAGGTATAGGTCCGGTGGTGTCCGAATCGCATACGCATAAACATGTCGCATGGCACAGGCGATTCATGATGTCAGTAACATAAACACAAGTATGCACAAATAATCAGTCATACAATCAAGTAATCACATAAGTCACCAAGTAAGAAATCACATAATTCTCCTAGTCCCACTAGCCTCCCAGTCTCCTAGACTGACATTCCTAGTCCCACTAGCCAGATTCTTGCCAGTCTCTAAGACTGCTCCATCATCCACCTCGACCTCCTAGATCGAGCCTCGGCCTCCATGACCGAGCCTCAGCCTTCATGACTGAGCCTACTCTTCCTAGTCTCACTAGCCATCTACCTCGATCTCTAAGATCGAGCCTCGGCCTCCAAGACCGAGCCTCAGCCTCCAAGACTGAGCCTAAAACAATAAACATCTACCTCGATCTCTAAGATCGAGCCTCGGCCTCCAAGACCGAGCCTCAGCCTCCAAGACTGAGCCTAAACATAATAAAATGTGCTCAACATGTGTTTGTAAAAACGTTTTGGATCTGGACTTAAGTGGTATGCAGTAAAAATGTTTTCGTGAGAGCCCTAGCGATCATAGTCTAGACTCGAGAAGGAATCCTAGTTCGCTATGATCAGAGCTCTGATACCAAGCTGTCACACCCTGGCTTTGCGGAAGCGTGGTTAATTTGGTGTGACTTCTTAATACCATAGCTTAATCATAACAAAGCTATATGAATTAAAAACATGCAAGAATCATCCATTAAGTTTTAAAACCAAATACAGTACCATTGTTTTAACGGGAACACGCCCTAACAACCATAACCTTGTTCATCAAACATTACAAACTTAAACGTAACATAAACACAGTTTAAGGACTGTGACTTGTCCAGGAAAGAGTCACATTCCCTAAACCCCGGATGACCTTGGAAAACTAGTGCAGCGGGAAAACGTGCCATACCGTGCCAGATCTTTAATTCCCTGAAATACATGTAAGTTGAAAAATCAACAATAATGTTGAGCGAGTTCATACGAAAGTGAGTAAATAAACCTTTGTATTTATCAAAACCCTGGTATGTAGCAAATAAGGAAAAAGAGATCACCAATGGTTTGCAAGTCCATTGATATGTGTGAAGTGCAAGTAGGAAGACTCAACCCTTGCGATTTTGCGTCGGGGCAAATCCCACCTCCGATTATTTAGTAAATAAAGTCATGGCGAAATTTATATTTCGAAAACATGTCAAAAATCATTCTAACACTTGTAGTGAAAATAATTCTAAGTGTTAGGTTTTTAGAAAAATTTCGCCAGAGTTTCCTCTGTAACTGGAGGTGGCCACGCTTTCAAGCGTATCATTTTCTTTTACAAAATCAATTTCAACACTTCTTTAGTCAATCAAACAATTTCCGACACATCAACTAGTCGACAAGTATGTAAATCGCATAAGTACATGAACTTGTAGTTTTTCCGAAACTATAGTGTAAATCTCATTATATTTTGTGGATCTTTATATAAAGTAATTCGATCTCATAAAAACCTCGTTTTTAAAGTGAATCCATCTTTACAACTTCCCGTCATCTTTTTCAAAGATCGTTATTTTGTCGAAACCTTTCATTTCACAAGTGTTTACACACTTGTGGTTTATAAAAATCATACTTGTTAATGTAAGATCTATTTTTAGAAAACATGATTTCTGTGATATGTGGTTCTTTGAAAATACCACCCGCAGATACGTAGATCTGCTAGTTTTAGATACTATTTTACAAATAAAAATACTTTTACACAAGTTCATGTATCGCGTGTGGTAGAGTTTCACCTTTTAACCCTTGTACCATTCAACACAAGCTTATGTCAAGATCCATGACCTTAACCAAACCGGGTTAAACGATGATCCGAGCTACCACATCATAGATCGGGCCTAAATAATCACAACTTTTAATTACTACAACTTTTACACAACTTATATGCTTTTAACCAACAATACTTGTAATTTTAGTAGACTTTAATGCTTCAAAATGCAAGATTCCGAGTTTTAATCATCATATATCTTATTAACCACCTTAGATTAGTTCGAGTACGAGTTTTAAGCATTATACCTCTAGCTCGAGGCTAGGGAAGAATCTATGCGAAAAATGCGTGGATAAAAGCTAGATAGAGAGGTCCTTCGTCTTCCGTTTGCTCCAAAGCTCCTAATGCGTGACCCTTGACACTTGTATAACCTTGGAATGGAAGGATCAAGATCAAAAATGGATGGGGTAACCTAAGGGGGGTTCGGCCATGAGCTTGGGAGCAAGAGAGAGAGTGATTTTTGAGTGAAGTGTGGAGTGATAAACTCTTGTGCCAACATAAGTTACTTATAGGCAATTTCTACATGTTTAACCAAAGGTTTAAGTGTTGTTTAGATATGGGACAAAGAAATAAAATAATCAATATTTGTACAAGTGTGTCCCCCCTACATGGGGACGGTTTGTAATTGGGGGGGGGGGGGTCTTAGTTTGTTTCCAAGTCTTAGTTGGTGTCTAGTTAGGTTAACTAGGTTAGATTTAGGGATTAACGTGGTTAGTCATGTGTTGTGCTTTAACGCGGGTGTTAGGGTATTCAGGGACCCTAACTGGCTCAGAAAAAGATCAATATTGTTAATGTCAATATTTTTATATCCCGGGTATAGTCCGGTTGTTCGGTTGGATAGTAATCCGTTAAAGTGCTTAACAAAGTTTTGAGTGTCGTTAATACCATTTTTAGTGACACACTTATTCCCCAAAGTGTCAGGAATATTTTCCTCATGTTTCGGCATTTTATTAGCTAGCCAGAAGCTGAGATGTTAATTAAAGTGCTGTGTTTTGTGCTCAGTGTATGTTTTAGGCACATCCAGTCATCGTAACTTATTCCTAGAGACGCAGTTCTACAACCCTTGTATCCCTACACTCACTATGGGTGTAGTAAAATAATTCTGGCTCATACAGGCCTTAGAGGCAGTATCTGCCTGATGCTGGCTTTGTCAGCATGTTCAATAGGTTATCCGTTCATAGTGCTACTGTGCTTTTTGTGCATCATGTTTGTCACTAAGGTTCAGCATGTAAATAATGTAGTGACGGTATGTAAAGTATGATGCAGGAATATACAAGTATCAGAAATCAAGTAGCAGTTCATCAGTAATTTCAAGTAAGCACAGTAATTAAGCAGCAATTAATTATTAATTAAACCGTACGGATACCTGGTTTAGTGAGGGTTGTCACATTTAGTTTGTTCGTTGGTGGTTCATTTTTCTCAACAATCTTTTCTTTCAGTTTCATAGAAACTTCCTGCTTTGGTTTGAATGTTTTCGGACAATTCCTAGCAATGTGGCCAGCAGTTTTGCACTGAAAACAAGTTCTCGTTTCTATCTTCTTCTGAGCAACACTCTTTTTCAATTCTTCTTGCTTTTTGACAAGGAACTCTTGGTTTGTCTGCTTCCTGAATGCTTGCTCTTTCTCAGCCTCTGAAGATTTTCCTGAAACAAACACAGTTTTTGGTTTATAAACTTTTTCATTTTTATAATTTTTCGGTTGATTAAATCCAAGACCTTTCTTTTTGAAATTACCATTATGGTTTGGTTTCTTTTGAAACTATAACCACAATTGTAACCCATTTTCTTGTTTATTCTTTGTTGATCTCTTGAAGTGTATTGTTTAGGTTTTCCAGAAAGATTTAAATCTTTTATTTTAGAAATATTAATTTCTGTAATTTTGAAAACCTTTTAATCATTTCAACTCTAACACTTCTTATTGGAAAAATCTCATCAGAATATAATTTGTCAGAATCTTTCAAAGTATATGCTACTTTGACCGGTTCGTCATTCAAATTAGATTTTGATAACAAAAACTCCTTATCATAAACCCGTTTGTCTTTTTTGATTGTTGACTTTGACGTGTCGGACTCAGACTTTGACTCGGATTTGGACTCCGTTTTTTACTCCTCAATGTCATCTCTATCCAACACCTGATCGACCACACTTTTTATCAACTTGGACTCATGATCAATGTCGGACGATGTGAACGTAACATCAATATTTTCTGGCAAATTATCTGACGACCCAGACTCCCACTGTAAGTTAGTTGCCTTTTTGACTCTTTCAGAATTTGGATTTCGAGGAGAATATCCATTTTTAACCGGGGGTGGACATCTATTGTAGACAACACTTGGTTTCTTACCAGAAATTTCCACTTCATCATCTGCTTTTGTGTCAGATTTCTTTTCTTCTGAAGTCTTCTCTTCCTCAAACGTCTTCAATCTTTCCACAATTGGGTAAATCATGTCAACAACAAAAGTAGAACATGAGTAACTTTTCAATAAATTGTTAACTCTTTCAGTTTCAATTCTTTGTGTTGCCAACTTCAATTCAAGCTTAGCACACTTCGCTGTGTAGTAGTTGACATTGTCAAGCTGTCTCATGTATGCTCCTTTGAGTGTATTCATTGCTACAGCTTGTTCACTATTTGAAACGTTGTACTTATTCATTCTTCTGTTCAATGTATCATATGATTCTTTCAACCTTTTTATGTTGGGTAGCAACTCATTGTTTTGCTTGATCAGAGAATCACAATTCATGCACTTCTCAGGAACTTTAACTGCCTCAGCATCTGTTTTGATTTCAAACTCTGGAACTTCTTTGACTATTCTCACTTGAACTTCTTCTACTCTTTTCTTTTTCTCAGCTTCAGCTTGTTCCTGTTCTTCTTCTTCTTCATATTTCTTCCATTTCTCTTCTTCAGCTTTTGCAATTTTTCTGCCCAATATTCATCAAAAACATTAGCAACAAAAGCTTTAGCGTTTAACATCTCTTTGGCCATGAATTCTTTGTATGGGCAATAATTGTCCCAACTGAAACCTTCTGGCAATTTTTCATCTTCTTGATCTGCCAAACATACTTTACTATCCTTTGGAATGTATTTATCCCAACTGAAATCACTATCCTTGCCCTGATTAACCAGACATGCTCTCTTTGAATCTTCAATTTCTTTTCTACCATGTGCGGTTTGTGCCTGTTGTTGAGTTGATTGATGAGCAACTTGATGGTAGATGGCCTTTCGGTAGTAATCATTGTTGTTGAATGGATTTTGAGCTCCACTTGCTTCACGATTAGTGCACTCCCTCTTGAAGTGTCCTTTTTCCCTGCAACGAAAACAAGTGACTTTAGATTTATCAAAACCTAAAGTAGAAACATTAGCCTCACGGAGATCATCTCTTCCAGTGATTTGCTTGAATTTCTCAGCTCTCCTCAACACACCCGCCAAACACCATTTTATGTCCATTAGCTCCATCTCTTCAGCATCAATTTGATCGTAATCCTCCTTTGTGAGCATTGGATTCCCGATCCTTCCTGCAACTAAACCTCCATAAGATTCAAGCACTGTTACCAACAAAGACATGTGACTTTTAGCAACTTCCTCAGTATAATTCTGATCATTTTCAAGATTTAAGGCAATGTTGCATTGAAGAACTTTGCCACTCTTTGTTGTAGATAAATGCGGATCAAACGATGGAAACGAAGAGAATCGCATTTTGCTACGTGATTCTTGAGATGGCTTTTCAGAAGATCCTTTTGCATTAAAAGAAGTTTCAACCTTTGGAGAAAAAATTGTCTTATCACTAACACCACTTTTGAAATACAATCCGATGTCTTGTTCTCCATCATAGTTCTTCATCCTAGCAATCTTTCTTTGCTCCATCTCTTGAGCTTCAAGATGTTTAATAAACTCACCCAATGTTAACTTTTTATATTCTTTTATATTATTTCTCAACATCATCAAATACGTTCCCCAAATATCATGTGGTAACGCATCAGCTAGTTTCTCAATCAGCTCATCTGTATCCTTTTTGATGCCTAATTTCGTCATATTTTTCACCAAGTTACAATATCTTTCAATAATTTGCTTGGTATTTTCTGATTTCAAACCATGGAATAGATCAAATTCTTTCTTCATAAGTGACATTTTGTTCTTGAGCATATCATCACTTCCCAGAAATTTTGCTTCTAATTCATTCCAAATCGAATATGCACTTCCATCATGTTGAAGAAGAACCAATATCTCCTCTTTAATCGTTTGCTGTAACAGACTAACCATCAATTTCTCATCTCTATACTTCTTTTTCTCATCAGCACTCATTTCTCTAATTGGCATTATCTGATTATTGTTCTTTGTTGGTCTTTCATATTGAACTTCAGTATGTTCCCAAGCATCCAAATGATAAGCTTCAACCCAGTTACCAAAACGTTCGGACCAACCATTATAATCATCAATATCTAAAAGATTAGGCGGTTTTTGTGATGTCCCCGTCTCATTTTCAAGCAATGTACTTTGAGTAATATTCATTGGACCAGCAAAGGCATTATAAAACTCGTTCTCCATGTTTCGGTTTTCAAGAATTTTTTCAAACAGTCTAGTTCAAGCGAAATCAACAACAATACAATTTCAAGCGAAATACTATTTTCAAGCGAGATAACAAGTTCAAGCGAAATCTCTTCTTTGAAGCAGAATCTCTGATTCAAGCGGAATAAGATTGATTTTTCAAGCGGAAACACAATTTCAAACGGAATCACCAATTTCTTTCAAGCGGAATCACTGAATTCAAGCGGAATCAGTGAATTCAAGCGGAATCAGCGAAAATCTCAAGCGGAACCCCGGTTTCAAGCGAAATCACTCCATATTTCAAGCGGAATCAGGATGAATTCCAAGTGAAATCACAATGACATCATCATTTCGAACAGCAATTCAAGCGGAAAAACTAAAAAATCAAGTTTTAGATCGATTTTAATTCTGAAACTTTCCAGGATTTGTCAAAACATAATTGCGCGTGATATGAGAGAATTTGAGCCGATTTTAACCGTGAAAAATTTTTCAATTTGAAAAAGAAGGTGTAGAAAATAGAAAATGCAGCTTAATTGGTAAGAACTCTTCCTCCTGAGCTCTGATACCACTTGTAGGATCGTCTTCAGACCCGAACGAGTCGATCAGAAGAGTTTTACTCAGTTTGCATGGCGGAAACAAACAAACTGAGATCAATTCAGCACACAAATCAATTTAAATTGTCGATTTTATTGATATAAAGCTGTTTTACAGGATGACGACACTTCGGCAGCACTTCGTTGCTTAAACCAGAAAACTATATCTGATTTCGCTCCAAATGACCTATTTATAGGAGATCAGATTCCGCTTGAACATGTACATGTTCATTTCAAGCGGAATCAATACAATTAAACTCAAGCGAAATCAGCAAGCTAGACTCGAGCGGAATCAGAAAGATTAGATTTCGCTTGAAATGACTAGATGTCATTTCAAGGGGAATCACTACTAAATTCCATTTTCTTGATTTCTGAGCCCTAAACTATCTAGTTCAATACAAGACTCGATACAAGACGAAGTTGACAGACGGATGCATGCACCAACAATCAAAGAGCTAAAATTGAGTTCTATGAAAATGAAAGAAAAGATCTTTACAAAAAAATCAATGATAAAGAAATTAATGTAAGAGGTTTTCAACAAGCTAAAGAATTGATAAACTTCATTGAGTCCACACCAAAGAACAAAGGAGAGGGTTTAGGATATGTGAAAACAAAAGAAAGTAAACCCACTGTCTTTGTAAAAGCAACCCACCAGATTTCTGATAAATTTTCATCAGAATCTGATTCTGAATCTTGCAAGTCAACCTGTTCTGAATACTCTTTTGAAAAACCAACTTTAAACCAAAAAGAAGTGAATGCAAACAAGAATCTTTAAAGACTCCAGAAGCAGTTCACTCATCTTTTCAAAATTATCCACTAATTCCATTACAAGAAAGAATATCAGAAAATTCTGATAAATCTTGTATGTGTGTTGACATACTAAAGCTTGTTCAACACCATCTCCAAACGAAAAATGAAAAATCTGTTTATGGCTCAGCATATAACAGATATTCTGATGAAAGGCCATCAAGAGAAAATAATCTGATTAAAATCTCATCAGAAAGAGTACCCAAGCAAGCTTGGGTACCAAAAACCCTCTAATCATTTCATTTCAGGACCATCATATGCAGCAGATCTGGTACTGCGATTCAGGAAGCTCTAAGCACATGACTGGGGACAGGAGCTTACTCAGCAACTTTGTTTCAAAGCTGGGTAAATTGGTAAATTTTGGAAATGGAGTGAAAGGGAGGATCATGGGATATGGATGCATAAGGTATGGATGTTTGACCGTATAGAAAGTAGCCTATATTGAAGGCTTAAAGTATAATCTGCTAAGTTGTGGTCAATTCTGTGACAAAGGTTTTCAGGTAACCTTTTTACCAGGAAAATACTTGTTAATATGAATGGATGATAATAAAATCTATTTAAGTGGAAAAAGGATAAGACAATCAATTTACTATTTTGATTTCAAAGAAGAAAATGAACATCCAAAATTATGTTTAATTTCAAAAATCAACAAGGGTAGTAGTTGGTTATGGCATAAGAGATTAGCCCACTTAAATTTCAAAACCCTAAGCAAATTAGCAAGCAAGGGTCTGGTAAAAGAATTACCTTTTATATCCTCAAAGAAGGATAAAATTTGTGATGCTTGTGAGATGGGAAAATCCAAGAGAAGCTCACATAAATTAATTTCTGAGTCCTCTATCACACAAAATTTGGATCTTATACATATGGATTTGTGTGGAACCATAAGTACAGAAAGTTTTTTCTGGAAAGAAATACATACTAGTAATATTTGATGATTTTTTCAGATACACATGGATCGAATTTTTAAGGAAGAAAGGTGAAACTCCTGATCTGATCATTAATTTTATCAAGAAAATTAAAAATCTGTTAAAACTAACAGTCAGAAGGATCAGATCAGACAATGGGACAAAGTTTTAAGAATTCAAAAATTGAGAGCTTTCTTGTAAGCAAAGGAATCTCTCATGAGTTTTCTGCTCCCAGAACACCTCAACAGAATGGGGTAGTTGAAAGAAAAAATAGAACCTTAGTAGAAGCTGCCAGAACAATGCTTGCTTATGCTAAAATGCCCACTCATTTTTTTGGGCGGAAGCAATAGCAAATGCCTGTTTTACCCAAAACAGAACCCTAATCAACAAAAGGCTAAACAAAACACCTTACAACATTATCAATCGAAGGATTCCAAGTGTAAAATTTTTACTTACATTTGGTTGTAGATGTTTTGTTTTCAATGATTTTGAAAGCCTTGAAAAATTTAACAGAAAAGCAGAAAAAGGTCTTTTTCTTGGTTATTCTTTGTCCTCAAAAGCTTATAGAATTTTTATTCTTAACACAAGGACAATCAGAGAAAGTCTGTATGTTTCATTTGATGACTCATCTGAAACAGAGGTTTCTGATGAATACATGAAAGAAATAAATTTTTCTAACAAACAAGAAAATTATGAACATCTCTTTGAAATGATAACAGAAGATTTCTTAGAACATGATAAATCTTTCAAAAACAAATCACTAGATATTTCATGTACTAACCCTGCAGAACAAGTGAGTAGTACATCAGAAAATCAAAATTCTGATACACTACACACAACTGAGGCAACTGTTCAGGGGGAAACTTCAAATCCATCAGAACCAACAACTTTTCACAACAAGTTAAGATGGATCAAAGGACATGTTCATTCTGACATCATTGGCAATGCAGCAGATGGTGTGCGAACAAGATCTGCAACTGCACATGAGTGTGCATTTGCTGGGTTCTTAAGCAAAATAGAACCCAAGTCTGTCAAAGAAGCTCTGAATGACTCAGACTGGATTCAAGCTATGCAAGAAGAGCTTGATCAGTTTGAAAAGAGCAAGGTATAGGATCTGGCACCCAAGCCAAATGACAAATCTGTCATAGGCTCAAAATGGGTATTCAGGAATAAATCTGATGAAAATGGTATAATCACCAGGAACAAAGCAAGGTTAGTGGTCAAAGGTATTGATTATGATGAAACTTTTGCACCAGTAGCTAGATTAGAAGCTGTAAGAATTTTTCTTGCTTATGCTACATCCAAAGATTTCAAAGTTTATCAAATGGATGTAAAATTAGCTTTCCTGAATGGTAAATTGAGGAAGAAGTTTATGTGCAGCAACCAGAAGGCTTTGTTGATCCAAAACTTCAAAATCATGTTTACAGGTTAAACAAAGCCTTGTATGTTTTGAAGCAAGCTCCTAGAGCCTGGTATGAAATGCTATCAAATTTCTTACTCAATTCTGGGTTTACTAAAGGTACTATTGACACAACACTTTTCCTCAAAACACACAAAGGTCATACTTTGTTGGTCCAGATATATGTTGATGACATTATATTTGGATCAACAAATGAAAAATTCTGCAAAAAGTTCCAAAAGTTAATGAACAGTCACTTTGAAATGAGTATGATGGGTGAGTTAACCTTTTTCTTGGGGTTACAAGTAAAACAAAGAATTGATGGAATATTTTTATGTTGATCAAAATATGTGAAAACAATTCTACACAAATACTCACTTGAAAACTGCTCTGTTTCAAAAACTCCCATGGCAACAGGGAACAAATTAGATTCTGATAAAGATGGAATAAGTGTAGATATTAAAACCTATGGGGGGGATGATAGGATCATTGCTATATTTAACTGCAAGCAGACCAGATATTATGTTTGCCACATGCTTTCTAGCCAGATATCAATGTGATCCTAAAGAATCCCACCTAAAAGCTGTAAAAAGGGTTTTCAAATATCTAAAAGGCACTTCAGAACTTGGTCTCTGGTATCCTAAGGATACATACCTTGAATTAATTGCATATACAGATGCAGATTATGCAGGGTGCAAGATTGATAGAAAAAGCACATCTGGTGCATGTCAATCCATATATCCCGGATTTGTAGGCTAGTTAGTTAGTTTCTTTTTACTATAAATAGATTGATCGGATCAGATAAGAACACACACAATCTCTCGAACTCTCTTTCTCTCTAGCTGCAAACACTCACAACACACTTACACTTGTATCGAAATCACATTGTAACACTTAGTTCATCTGCATCATATCCTGCACTGTATCCTGACATTTGAAGTAATAAGAAGAACAAGGCAGCTGCGATTGTCAGCTCCCGAGGTTTTATGCCGGCGATCTAGATTGATCAAGGGCTTTCCTCGTACATCCCGTGTCACCCTTTACATTTTTGCTCATTGTTTGATTATAGATACAGCTCGATATCCTGAGCCGTATCCTGATAACTGTTTTTGCAAACAACTTAATTAGCATATTTTCAACACACATCCTTAGCACACTACCTCACTTAACTAATTTGATCACTTAATTGCTTCGGTAATTTTTGACCAAAACACTTAGGTACGGACCTGAATGGGATTTCATATACAAAATATTATTTATAATAGTAAAACGAGATACCTTCATCCTAAAAGCCTTAGGATTTGCATCCTTTGGGATATCTCCTTCTTGAAGATTCTTCACAATTGGATTCATCCAGGATTCGGGATCCTTCTCAGGATATCCATCACCGGGATCCTGGATACATGTTATTTCTTTATCCTGAGATTTGAAATGTTCCATTGCAGGATACAAGATGTGCACTATTGGTATCTGAGTTCCCTCCGGTATCGTGACAGTAGATCCTAAGTTTGCGATCGTCAGTTTCAACATTCTTTTCTCTTGGTACCTGTTCAAGTGTAAAAATTTCGAAATATCCTGCTAATTTTTTAACAATTTCAAGATATTCGGCTAACTTTTCACCTTTTACTGCATAAGATCCATTGAAATGGTTACAATCAACAGGGAATCAACATATACTTGTAAACATCTAATATTCATATTTTTAGCCAATTCTAATCCTGCTATCAGAGCTTCATACTCAGCTTCATTATTGGTAGCAGAAAATTCACATTTAATAGCCTGGGGTAATATGTCCCCCTGTGGCGATTTTAGTAGTATCCCTAATTCTACACCTCTTATGTTGGATGCAGCATCAATATGTAATATCCAAAATTCTGAACTTTCACCTACTTGTTGTACTTCGAGGTCGGCTTTATCTTGAATATTGTTGATGCACGAAATGTCTGTTGACTACGTTTGCATTGAGTCTTAGGTCAAGATAGGTTAGTTTGGAGCTTGAAAGTCAAAATTAGGGTTTAGAACTGAGATTTCGCTTACATGTACATTAGGTTTATAGGGATTTCGCTTATAGGGTCATAGGGTTTCGCTTGTAGTTACCAGGGGGTTTCGCTGATCTGGTCATATAAGGTTTCGCTCATAAAGATTGTCATATGAGCGAAATCAGCTGATCTATATAAACCCTGACATGTGATCTCATTTGTAACTTGGAGCGAAATCTGGTCATATGCTTGGTAACGAAACTCTGTCAAAATCAATTCAGAAAGCATCAATATAGAAGGAATTAAAGAGGAAAAGCTGTTGTTACTTTGTGTACATTGATTCTGCCTTTATACACAAAGATGAACGATCTCTACTGACTATTTAGGGTCGCAACCAGTCCAACAAGTGGTATCAGAGCTCAGGACGAGGAGTTCATACTACTACAGCTTGATTCTACCAGATTCTCTTACTTCTACTCACTTTCTTTCATACTTTTTTTATTTGAACTAGTTCCTACGGTTGAAATGGCCTGAAATTCGAGTATAATGTGTAAAACATAGTAATAACAAACCCTAGAAAGAATCAGGTTAAAATTCGGACTAAAAATGGTGAAAACTACCTAAAAACTTGATTTCGCTTTTACGGCATCGAAGGGGTTTCGCTTTTAAGTGCTTAATTTCGCTCAAAAGTATACCTAATTTCGCTCATTAGGACATAATTTGTCTGATTTCGCTTTTAGAAACATTCTTGATTTCGCTCTTGTGGAACTTATGTGATTTCGCTCATTGTGACATACTGCTATTTCGCTTATCAGTCACAATAACTGATTTCACTTATCAGTCATTTCGCTCGAGTGTACATTTTTCAAAATTTCGAAAATTTTTCTAAGTGTTTGCTGATTTTTTAGGTACGTTAAAGATGGATGATATTTTCTTGAACCCGTTTAGCGACATGTACGCATTTGCTGGAAATTCGGGAGATGATACATCTTCAAGCAACAACAATGATAACCCGCCAAACGCCAAGAAGAAATTATCGGATGCTTTGGAGGTTGAAAGTGCTTTCGGAACTTACAACAAACCACCGAAGTTGATGGCTATCGAGGAGTATAGTCGGTGGGCAAAGAAATTTGAAGATTGGTTGATGGCTTTTGCGTTTCCGAGTTGGAAGAGTCTCAAAAACGGATACGATAATGGAGGCAAAGAGGGTCAAACTTTATCAACATCTGATGAGATAGAGTCATTTGTTGCTGAGCAGAAATGTATTGCACTGTTGTTTCAATCTGTTCGTGAAGATATAATCTCTCTGATCGAATATTCAAGTGCAAAAGATCTCTAGAATAAGTTAGAAAAGAAATGTTTAGGAAGTACTGAAATCATGAAAAACAAAAGGAACTTCTTAGAAAAGAATTTGATTTGTTCGGGTGTTTAAAGAATGAACCAGTTTCAAAAATGATCGAGAGGTTTGGGCACCTGAAACTGGAACTAGCTAGACATGGAATTAAGTATCCGGAAGATGAGCTAGTAGACAAATTGTTCAATTCATTGCCAGACGAGATGGATTGGCAATATTATGCGATGATGCTGAAAAATACTATCAAGGATCCAGAAGTGTTAACTGTAGATTTGCTGATTGAGAAACTCGAGAGTCACGAGTTGGAATTGAAGAAGACACACAAAGTCAATCACTCATCATACCAACAGAACTTGGATATGTATTATCCGAAGAGCATGATGCCAAAGAACAATTCGCCCAAAACTGCGTTTTCTGCTGAAAATGTTTCCACAACAAACAAAGAAAGTCAAAGCAGTAAAAGCAGTGAATATCACAGTGGTTATCACAGTGGGTCGTCATCAAATTCAAACCAGTCTGAGGCAAAGAACTTATTTCATTGCAACATCGATGTAGACATGAAGAATGCTCAGAATTTCAGCGAGGAGTCGGCTAAGCAGCAGATGGTTTTCCTAGCGTCAGTATTGGAATCTTATGATAGTCTTATAGCTGGGAAGATAGGCAACACCAACTTAACAAAAGAGGATTATGATCAAATAGATCCTGAAGAAATGGAACTTATAGACATAAGGTGGTGCATGGCCAGTGCTGTTCGTCGAGCTCAGCGTTTCATGGAAATAACCGGCAGGAAGTCAATTGGTGGACCATCTACCAAGTTGGGGTTTGACAAGTCCAAGGTGACATGCTTCAAGTGTAAGCAGAAAGGTCACTTCAAGCGTGAATGCAGAAACGCGTATGCTGATGAGTCTGAAAACCCGTTCAGGGAAGATTACTACAAGAAGGCGATATATCATCAAAACAAATCGGAGCCGCCAAGATTGAAGCAGAATGAAGAGAACAAAGAGAAATCTAGAGCTCTTGCGGTGATTTACGATGATGAGGGTTACGACTGGAGTGAGTTATTACCGGAGGAAGATGCGGTTGGTTACGCATTCATGGCAAAGAATGAACCTGTTTCGTGGAAAGACAACAGAAATGAAGAATAGAAGTATAATTACAGAAGGTTGTTGGCCACAAACAGCATGATCAGAATATCTGGTATCTTTTCGGAAGCAAAGAGAGCAAATAGATGGGATCCAGATAGGGAGTGTTATCTTGACCCATATGGAAACATTGCTATTGATCACAACACTCTTGATCTAGAGGCCATAATCAAAGAGTTAAAAGATGAAGATGATTACTAACAGAATAAATGGTGGGGAACTGGAGACGAGAAAGAGAAAGAAGAGAAAGAGAAGAAGGAGAACGAAGAGAAAGAGAAGTCAAAGAAAGTTGATACTGGAATAATTGATACTACTCAGGAGTTAACTGCTGAAAATCTCGGAAAGACGACTGACAAGGTGCTGGCAGCTAAGGCGATTGAGGTAGATTATAAATCCGTTTCTAAGTCTAAAAGCCAGGTCAGTTCAAACATGTCAACGACTGATTCAGGTAAGAAAGTTAATGGGAATGTTGATTGCAAAAATTGCATCAAAGAATGCAAATTTTGTAATACGGTCACGTATCTCAACGGTAAGAAAGTTGATGATCTGACAGAGAAAGTCAGAAAAGTTGAGGATCAAATTCTTGATCGTGACAAGATGGTTAAAGCTTCAACTGAACGAATAAAAGAATTAACTAACAAAATTGAAAATGATAAAACTGATCATGAGAGGATTAGAAAAGAAAATGAAAAGTTAGTTCTTGAAAACCGTCAAATCACTGAAAAATTTGAGAAGCTTAAAACCACAATGAAAGATAATGATGATCGAAACGGTAAAACTTATAAAGAAAATGTTCAACTAAAAGCCGTGCTTAGAGTAAAAGAAGAATCAATCAACAAACAACTGGATGAAATCGCTAAACTGAAACTTAAAGTTCAAGAGGCTGAAATTGAAAATGAGCGAATCCAGTTGAAGCTTAACAGTTACAACTCCGCAAGCTTTGTTTTGCAACACATTGTTCCCAAACCCATCAGGAAAAACAAAGCTGGCGAAGATGTTTATTCTGATGGAACTGGGGTGGGTTTTCATAGAGTTCCACCTCCTATTATGGAAAATTACACGAAAAAGCAATCTGGGTTGGTTGAAATTGGAGAAGAAAGTGAAGTGAAACTTCCTGATTCAATTGATGTCACGTTCACATCTTCCAATGACGATAGTGTCCAAAATGATGTTGTAAAAAGTGTTGTTGAAAATGTGCTAAAAACGGATAGTGACACTACTGAGGAAGATGGATGTTTCTTGGACAAATACATACCGAAACAAAAGTCCAAGAACAACTTAAATAAAGAATCAAATCTTGTCATGTACAAAATGTTGGGTTCAGATAAGTTGTTTTCGGATTCTGAGTTTCCAATTGAGAATGTGAATGTGAAAAAGTTAACAAACGTTTTCAAGTTGGTTGAAGTTGATTTGTCAGAAGTGAACAATCTGAGTCAAACAAAGGGTCAAATGAAGTTTGAAAAAGATAAATCATACTACAAGAAATCTGTTGTTCCACCACGTTTTTATAATAACAAGAATCGAAACAATTGGTCGGGTGGTTATCAGGGTGGTAAGAATTATCAGAAGAGAAATGTTCAAAATAAGAAGTTTGTTGAGAAGAAAAAGTTTGTGAACAGTTCGAGTTCACTTGCTGATGAAGAGAAAGAAATTTTTTCAAAATAAAATGAATAATTTTTTGAGAAGAGAGCTTCACAGGCTCAGTCTGAAGGCACAAGTCGGGTAACTGATACTCGAACTTGCTTCAGATGTAATCAAGTTGGTCATATTGCACGAAAGTGTACTAATGTGAAGCCTAAGACTGAGACTGTGAAGACTCAACAGAAGAAAGTTGAGGTGAAGGGTAAAGCACCAATCGTTGTTGAGAAAAAGAGTGTGAAAAATGACAACATCAAAGTGAAAAATGAACCCGTAAAGAAGTCGGTAACTAAAATTGACAAATTTTACAAACGGGTTGCAATATCTCAACAAGTTTGGAAACCGAAAACTGAGAAAAAGATTTTACCTTCTGAGGACTTAATTCAAATTGATTATGATGCAAATTTTCCACCTTTGAAGGCTGAAAACTTTAAAATTCAAGTTGCGAGAGTTAAAACTGTCAAGGTTACACCCAAGGCTGATGAGGCTTGGGTGAACACCATGTTTGACTAAGCAGTTTGAATTGCAGGAGCTTCCTTGATCGCGAAGCATGAATCGGCATCTTTATTGAAGTGTTTGAACCATGTTGTTATATGTGCAAGATCTTCCGAGATTGGTCTCACGCTGGATTATGGACAGTGGAGCGTCTTGACATATGACAGGGAAGACTGCATTGTTGTATGATGTGAAGAATATCAATGGAGGTTATGTTGGTTTTGCGGGTAATCAAGGAGGAAGGATTATTGGTGAAGGAACGTTATCCAATGGGATTGTGACGTTTGAGAGAGTTAACTACATTGCTGAGCTGGAGAACAATCTGCTGAGTATTTCGCAGATATGTGACAGGATGTATACCACTCACTTCACTGATAAAGAATGTTTGATCTTGAAACCAGGATTTTTTATCCCTGAGGAATGGATTATCATGAGGGCACCGAGAGTTAATGATCTGTACGTGTTGGATATGAGCGTAGCTACTACAACCACGGGTCAGGCTCATTGTTTTGTGTCCAGAGCAACTGAGAAAGAATCGAGATTGTGGCACCGGAAGATGGGGCATATACATCTTAGAAAAATGAATCATTTGGTGCACAACGATTTGGTTACAGGAGTTCATGTCAAAGGTTTTCATCTGGAAGGGGAGTGCATTAGTTGTATTAAAGGCAAGCAGAAGAAAAAGTCACACCCTACAAAGCAAGTCAATTCAGTTTCGAGACCTCTGGAAAGACTTCACATGGATTTATTCGGTCCTGTGAATGTCAAAAGTATTACAGGAGATTACTACTGTTTGGTCGTTACTGATGATTATTCCAGATTTTCGTGGGTTTCTTTCTTGAAGACGAAAGACGAAACCTTTGACAGTTTGATGGCGTTGTTCAAGAAGATTGAGAATCTGTACCAAAGGCGTATCGAAAGAATTCGAAGTGATAATGGTACTGAATTCAAGAACAGCAAGATGGAAGAATTTTGTGATGAAAGAGTTATATTGCATGAGCTTAGTGCTTCGTACACTCCGCAGCAGAATGGAGTCGCAGAACGCAAAAACCAGACGCTAATCGAGATGGCTAGAACGATGCTCGCAGATTCAAAGTTACCAATAAATTTTTGGGCTGAAGTTGTTTCCGCCGCATGCTATACGCTCAATAGGGTTCTTACTGTCAAAAAGTTCAACAAAACATGCTTTGAGTTAATCAATAACCGCAAACCGAATTTGAAGTATCTTGAACCGTTCGGGTCACCCTGTACTGTTCTAGAGCCTTATGGAAAGTTTGGTCCGAAGTGCATTGAGGGTATATTTGTTGGATATTCAAGTCCTACGCGACATGTCTTCGTTCCAAGTGAGAAGCGGATTATTGAAGCTGCAAATGTTGAATGTCAAGGTTATACTATGCCGCCACAAAATCCGGGAGATTCATGGCGTTATCATTATGACAAGTTGTGGGATTCGTTTGACATGAGAGAAGAAGAAGAAGAAGAAGAAGAAGATTTCTTTGATGAGTTGGATATTTTGCGTGAGTACGAGTCACAGCAAAGATTCCCAGCTGAGTATTCAAGGCGACCACGGGAAACTTCAAATGACAATGAAGCAGGTCCGAGTAATGCTGGTGAACACGATGATGTCCAACAGAATGAAGTTGCTCAAGATAATCAGTCGGTTGAGAATGATAATCAAGAAGCTGAAAACATGCCAATCTTTGATCATGGAGATTCAGATTCTAAGGGGGAGCAGATTCAGGATTTAAGTCAAACAAAACAAATTGGTGAACAAGGTGCAAATCAAAATGTTACTAATCTGGAAGGCGATGTGGATGTTCAAAGCGAAACAATACCGCGAACTCTTTCATATCATCCAGAGGAGTTGATCATAGGAGAATTGCATTCAGGCGTTCGCACGAGACGTCAAATAGACCAGGGCCTTACATGTTTTTATTCTACAGTAGCACCTTTACAAACTGAATTTTCATTAAGTTGTTTTATCTCGCAGATCGAACCGAGAACTTACAAAGAGGCGCTTACTGAAGACTCTTGGGTCATTGCGATGCAAGAAGAGTTAAGTCAGTTTGAAAAGTTGGGAGTGTAGAAGTTAGTGGATTTACCGGATGGTCAAAGGAAAATCAATACGAAATGGGTATTCAAGTGTAAGAGAGACGACAGAGGAGTTGTTGTAAGGAACAAAGCTCGACTCGTTGTTCAGGGCTTTAGTCAACAGGAGGGGATTGATTTTACAGAAGTCTATGCTCCTGTGGCACGACTAGAGGCAATCAGAATTTTCCTTGCATTTGCGTCTTGGAAGAACTTCAAAGTATATCAGTTGGATGTAAAATCGGCGTTTCTTTATGGGAAGGTCAAAGAGGAGGTTTATGTCGGTCAGCCGCCGGGCTTCACCGATCCAATCCACAAAAACAAGGTTTACTTATTGGACAAAGCGCTGTATGGTTTACACCAGGCCCCGAGAGCTTGGTACGAGACTTTGTCTCAACACCTACTAGCCAACAGTTTCATACGTGGAAAAGTGGATGCCACTCTCTTCACTAAAGAGGTCGACGGTCATCTTCTGGTAGTACAGATTTATGTGGATGATATAATCTTTGGGTCGACGAATGAGAATCTATGAAAAGATTTTGAATCGGTGATGAAGCAAAAATTCGAAATGTCATCAATGGGGGAGATGAAATTCTTTCTGGGACTACAAGTTGAACAACTTCCTGAGGGAATTTTCATCCATCAGACGAAGTACGTGCATGATATTCTAGAGAAATTTGGAATGTCAAGTTCTACTCCAGCTGTTACCCCACTTGCAACAAATCATGGGATTCACCCAGATCTCACCGGAGACAGGGCTGATGAAACGTTCTACCGTTCCATGATAGGTTCTTTGATGTATCTAACTACTTCACGTCCTGATATCATGTACCCAACTGCCTCGCAGCAAGATATCAATCTAACCCGAGAGCTTCGCATATGATTATTGTGAAGAGGATACTACGCTACCTGAAAGGAGCTCCTTCATTGGGGTTGTGGTATCCTAGAAAAGGCGACTTTACGCTCGAAGGGTATTCCGATTCGGATTTCGGATGCTGCAAAGTCAACTCAAAATCAACAATTGCAGGATGCCAGTTCTTTGGACCTCGGTTAGTCACCTGGCAGTGTAAGAAACAAACGTCTGTGGCGTTATCTACATGTGAAGCGGAGTATGTGTCTGCTAGCAGTTGCTGCTCTCAGATCCTGTGGATACAGCAATAGATACGCGACTACAGTTTGCAGTTTTTTAACACACCTCTTTTTGTTGATAATGAGGCCGCTATAAATATAACAAAGAATCCAATACATCACTTTATTCGCGATTGTTTCGAGAAAAAGTTGATACGAATTGAGAAAATCTACACTGACGAACAGAAAGCTGATTTACATACCAAAGATTTTGATAAAAATCGGTTTAAATATTTGATAAAACTGAATGGTATGAAGATTCTTTCGGTATTTGATGGAATTGTGGGCGTTGATGAGAGTACTGTTGCGGATGAAGATGAGAAACAATCTGCAATGGTTTGTCGATTTTTTACTTGTTTTGGTATTTAGGGGGAGTAGATGTAAATAGATATATTTTCAGAAAATACAAAAACAGTAAAAAATGCAAAAATAAATAAAAAACATGATAAAATTTTCAAAATCCAAAAACAATATAAAACTGAAAAAGAGCTTGTGTATAAAGGGAAAATGATAGTACATCGGCTAGACAGTTACAGTATGCTAAAGAATTGTAAAGATTAAATGAGTTAAACAGTCTCACTAATGATGTGTCGATAAGTTTTCGCACATTTAGTAGATTTAATCGGGATATAAACCTAAAATTTCAAACTTGCAAAATTTGTGGGGAACACTACTTGGATATATAGGTAACCCCTGAAATCTCGTTTGAAAGGTCCCATATTCTGAGATACTAGGTCTTTATACTCAGTGATATCTGGGGTATTATTCCGAGACTTCTGCTGAATGGAAGTTCTGACCTAGTCCCCAAGTAATACTTTCTACAAATGCTTGAAACATAGCATCGCCCTCAGCAAGCTGATGAAACAATAAAATTGATAGTCGCTGCTATTGTAACTAAAAGATCCTCTAAAGGGGACACACCGAAAAGTCAAAGCCGTCATCTCTCTGCGTATACGGAAGTATCGACCTGAGCTCTCACGGCCCTCGCATTTAACCCCTTACAGATATCATCTGTGGTATACTCACCTGTAAGACTGAATATCTGGGATTCTGGATACGGAAGTATATTCAAGAGGTGGGACACATGAATGATCTTAGTTCATAAGACATCTAAATCGTATCCTGAGTGAATTGAAATCTGTGTGAGAATTTAAGATGGATCAGTATATCGACAATCGACGTGAATTGTTTAAGTCTGAGTATGTAATGAAGCTTAACGATACTAGTAATTTGTCTGAAAAGCTGATATGATTCCCTGACACGCTCACCAAAAATAAGTTTGTAAATAGTTTACAATCTGCAGTTTAAGTTTCTGTATTTCATTTCTTAGTTTAGAACACATTATAAAATCCAAAAAGATTTTTCATTTCTGTTTCATTTTTCGACAAACCAAAGTAGAGAGTTGATTGTTGGATTCTCAGATGTTGAAGCAGATGCAGGAAGTTCTGGACTGAAGAATGAGGAGAGCTTATCTTGTTGAAGTTTGAGTTATTTACAAGATTAAACAAGTTCATTAACTTGATACTTGTTATTTTCAGAAAAAGTGTGAAAATTGTTGTTTTTAAATCAGTTTGATTCGTCAAATGATCAACCAAGGTCATTAAGTTGAACTTGGTAGATTAATTGAGTAATCAGGGTCATTAACTTGGACCTGAATACTTGAATGGATTTCTAAAGCTGATTGAGTTTGTGATTTATTGTTGAAAATATAGCATTGTAATGTTTGATGGTTGAGTAATAGGTTTTGGACTTCATCATTTCCACGGGAGCTGATTGTCAAAGCTTGAACCAGATCAAGACCTCAGATTCTAGTATATTGAGAGGGGGAGTCTGTGAAAGGGGGAGTCTGGATCAACAAGTCAAAGGGGAGTCTGAAGATGGAGCCAGGACAAGATCCTGAACCTGTGAAGACAGAGTTGGAGAAAAGACCAAGACTGAAGACTCGGAGCTGAAGACTTCGTCAACATCCAAGGGGGAGTCTGTTGATGCACGAAATGTCTGTTGACTACGTTTGCATTGAGTCTTAGGTCAAGATAGGTTAGTTTGGAGCTTGAAAGTCAAAATTAGGGTTTAGAACTGAGATTTCGCTTACATGTACATTAGGTTTATAGGGATTTCGCTTATAGGGTCATAGGGTTTCGCTTGTAGTTACTAGGGGGTTTCGCTGATTTGGTCATATAAGGTTTCGCTCATAAGGATTGTCATATGAGCGAAATTAGCTGATCTATATAAACCCTGACATGTGATCTCATTTGTAACTTGGAGCGAAATCTGGTCATATGCTTGGTAACGAAACTCTGTCAAAATCAATTCAGAAAGCATCAATATAGAAGGAATTAAAGAGGAAAAGCTGTTGTTACTTTGTGTACATTGATTCCGCCTTTATACACAAAGATGAACGATCTCTACTGACTATTTAGGGTCGCAACTGGTCCAACAAATATCACTACTAAAATCAGCCACAAAGTCTGCTAAAGCCTGAGACTTTATAGCATTCCTAGGTTCATATACTAAATCATAGGCACTTAACTTTATGGACCATTTAGCTATCCTACCCGACATCTCAGGTTTCCTAAGCACATTTTTAACAGGATAATTAGTTTTAACAAGAATTCTATGTGTCTCAAAATAGTGTCTAAGCTTGGTCGATGCCATAACTAGGGCTAATATCAATTTTTCTAAGTGTGAGTATCTAGTTTCAGCATCTAACAAACTTTTACTAACATAATAGATAGGATACTGCTGACCTTCATGATCCGTTACCAGAACGGCACTTACTGCATTCCCTGATACTGTGAGATACAGGGATAATGGTTCACCATCCTCGGGCTTCATCAACAGAGGTGCAGTTGAAAGATATTGCTTTAATTCTTGTAGGGCTACTTCATGCTTTTCTCCCCATTCGAGTTTCTTATTCTTCTTCAGGATATCGTAGAATTCCTTGCATTTCTCTGAGGATCTTGAAATAAAACTGTTCAACGCCGCTACTCGTCCTGTTAATCTTTGCACATCTTTCATGTTGGATGGTGATTTGATATCCAGGATAGCTTTGATCTGTTCCGGGCTTGCTTCTATTCCCCTTTTTGTCACCATATATCCTAAAAACTTTCCTGCCCCCACTCCAAAATGACACTTGGCAGGATTTAGTTTCATATTGTACCGGTCCAGGATATCAAATGCTCTTTCAATATCCCGGAGATGATCCTCAGCTTTCTTGGACTTTACCACCATATCATCAATGTATACCTCCATGGTGTCCCCCAGTTTGTCTTTAAACATCATGTTCACCAATCTCTGGTATGTTGCACCTGCATTTTTCAAACCAAATGGCATAGCAGTATAACAATAAATACCTGTTGGTGTCATGAAAGCATTATCCTCTTGGTCTGAAGGTTCCATTTGGATCTGCTAAAATCCTGAGGATGCATCCATAAAAGTTAGCATTTCATGACCGGCAGTTGCATCCACCATCGAGTCTATATGAGGCAGGGGGAATGGGTCTTTAGGACATGCTTTGTTCAAGTCTGTGTAATCTACACAAACTCTCCATTTCCTATTCGTCTTTTGAACTACGACCGCATTTGCTAGCCACTTGGGGAATTTGACTTCCCTAATCATCTTCGATTTCAATAACCTTTCAACCTCCTCCTATATGATTGCATTTCTTTCAGGAGCAAACTTCCTTCTCTTTTGTTGAACGGGCTTGAAAGACCTGTTAATCCCAAGTTTATGAGTTATAATATCTTTTGATATACCTGTCATGTCTTCGAGTTTCCATGCAAACGTGGATATCCTGTATTTCAAAAAGTTAGTAAGCTGATCCTCAATATCCTGAGGGATATTGATCCAGGATAACTTTCTTAACATCCTGCTCCGAAGCTTCCACGATATCCTGGACTTGTATCCTTAATTGTTATCCTGCCCGGGATTTTCTTGAGGCCTTCATTGAAGAGGAGTAGCACTCCTTCGCCTCTTGTTGGTCACTTTCAGCTTTGACTACCCCCCAAGGAGTAGGGATCTTGACACACTGATGATAGGTGGAAGGTACAACTTTCATATCGTGAATCCATGGCCTGCCCAATATAATATTATAGCAGGATAATGAATCCATGACACAAAACCGTTGCATCAAGTTTACTCCTTCGACATATACGGGTAGTTTTATCTCCCCAACATTATTCTTTGCTTCTCCACTAAACCCTACAAGCACAGTGGACTTTGAGGTAATCTCCATCTCGGGGATGTTCATTCTCTTCACGCTTTCCAATTAGATGATGTTGATCGAGCTGCCATTATCCACCAATATCCTGCGTACAAAATGGTTAGCAATATATAAAGTAATTACCAAACCATCATGGCGAGGATCCTGGATGTTATTCCGGTCGTCACTGTCGAATGTTATCATTTTGTCGTTTGTAAGTGTTGTCATCCTTGTTGGTTTGTCTCCTCTTTCTGACTTAGCCTCCTTGGCATGCCTTTTAGCTGCAGAATAAGATGTTCCGCATATATCGGATCCTCCTGAAATAAAGTTAATTATCTTGGCGTCTGCAGGAGGTGATGCTGCACGTTCAGGATCCTGATCAGTATCCTGACCCTTATTCTTCTTTCTTCCCAGAAGATCTTTCAAATACCCCTTGCTTAATATGTAGCTTATTTCCTTCCTTAGGGCTATGCAATCTTCCGTCACATATCCAAAATCCTCATGGAAGGCACACTATTTGGATTTAACTTTCCAATCGGCCTTTTGCTGGTTCTTTCTTGGCCACCTCACTTTATCTCCCAAACCCTGCATAGCATACATTAGTTCGGGTATGTTAACAAAAAAAAATATTTTGACAATTCAGGATACTCCTCATGATCCTCATCCTCAACAGCATTCACTTTCTTGCTGTCATTCCTGCCATATGGCTTAGAGCGGTAAAGCTTATATGAGGATTCTGACTTCCTGTTAGTTGATTCGTATATTGAGGATGAATTCATCCTCTCTTGCATTTTCTTGTCATCTTCAAGCCTGATATATCTCAAAGCCCTGTTTCGAGCTTCGTCCAAGTTCCTGCAAGGATTCATCACAAGATCCTGATAAAACTGGGAATCCTTTGGTAGTCCCATCTTGAATGCTTGGACTGCTGTAGCAACATCAAGGTGTGGGATGTCCAAGGATTCCCTGCTGAATTTGTTCACATAATCCCTTAGGGATTCTTGAGGTCCCTGTGTTATCCTGTAGAGGTCACTTGTTAGTTTTTCAAAGCTTCTACTGCAAGAAAACTGACTATTAAACAAATTACCTAAATGAGCAAATGATGTAATTGAATGAGGTGGAACATTTAGAAGCTATTTCAAGGCTGATCCTGTTAAAGTAGAGCCGAAGCCCTTGCACAAGCATGCTTCTTTAAGATCCGGCGGGATAGGGTTAATCTCCATCCTCTCCCTATACTGGGCAATATGCTCCTCAGGATCCGTTGTCCCATCATACAGCTTCATGTTAGGATTCTGGAATCTCTTTGGGATTTCTGCATCACAAATGGGGTGAGCAAAGCGGGATATGTTGTGACTATCATGGGATACTTCCGGTATAGGCTGCACTATCCCAGGCACACTTGATATCATATCCTTCAACTTTTGAAGCTCTCTGGTTATCGCTGATGTCACACCTGTATCCTGCAATGATCCAAGATTATTAGTAACAGGGATACTAGTGGACAAGTTACCAGCTTGGTGATTCTGGCCATATCCTGGAGCGCATCCTGGAGCATATCCTGGATCCCTCGCAGTCGACATCCTAGCCGTTAAGGGTATCTCTGAAATATTGCTCTGAGAACGACTAGGTATGATATTGCCCTGATTATCCTCAGTATATACTGCTGAACTAAAGTTCAACGTCCTAGGCTGCAAAGGGGTAACAGTATCCTCAGCAGATTTCTTGGAGTTGGACTTCAAGAGTTGTATCTTTATCATTATCATCTAGTTAGTTTCCTGTTGTTGCTTCATCTGATCATGTATATTACCAAACAAAGTTAAAATTTCATCATTAGAAACCATAACAGGAGTTCTCCCTGGAACACCAGATCTGTTGACATTCTGAGCGGGAGGAGTGTATTGGGATATTTGGCTTTCATTTCTCTTTAGAGGAGCTTGAACTTGTGGAGGAGGAGGAAGCACCAAACCAGTTGTAGCAGAGGTTGTAGTAGGCATGGTAGAAGAGCTCATGTTTGATTTTGAGGCCATTGAAAATATTTGTGTAAAAAGTTTTTAAAAACAGAAAACCAAGTAATGATTTTAGCAAGGTTCTTAGTAAAAATAGCACCACTTGCCCCACGGTGGGCGCCAAATTGTTTTGGTCAAAAATGTCACACCCCCAAAATCCACACGCGGAGTACCACCGCTTGGAGGCGTGACATGACCAGGATCAAGCCACCAATCATATTGAACATGTAATTAAATAGTAAAAGTTATCCATCAATACGAAAGGTGCTTATCAAAACCAACATAAGTAAATGTATAGCGGAAGCATTAATGTAAAAACCCAACATAAGTGTTTAATAAGTAATCACGATCCATTTGCCCACAACGACCTGCTCCTCCTTGTGCAAGCTCCTTAAGTACCTAAGGTCCTGCAAGGCATGCAGCAGAGAGTCAACAACTAGTTGAGCGAGTTCACAGAAAGTAAGTTCAGTAATAGTAATTGTATGAGTCGTATTATGTTCGTTCGTTGTCCATGTATAGTATTGGTTTCCATCGCGGGCCCTTTCGGCATGTATGCGAAGATTTGGGTTAATACTCCCAAATATCCTAGACTATGTATATTTGTATCGTTGGCCACCCTGGCATGTGTGCGAAGTTTTAGTATGTATAGTTCGCAGCCTTCCTAAGGCATGTGTGCGAAGATCAGTCATAATATCGCAGCCAACCCCTGGCGTGTGTGCGAAGATCAGTTCAAGTAGGTATACTAGTCTAGCCACATCTTATCCTTTCTCTTCCTTCCCCGAGGACTATATCTTTAGGTTTAATAACTAAGTATGTACGCACAATTCATTCAATCCCATTCCCACCCTGGGAACCCCATGCCTTGGCTGTGTGAACTCACCTTGGTTTGCTCGGCAGATACACAGAAAGTAAATCAAGCTATATGGTGATCAACCACGTCCTAGCATGGTTATCATACAAGTCAGGTTCGCATTCGAATATAGCACGTATGTTCTACACGTATTGTACACAGGTATAATCATGGCATGCACAAGTATGTCATAGCAGTCCAATAGCAGACACGTAAATAAGTCCAAGTATCCAGCCCAATCAGTTGGGCTCGTAACAGTGAAAGTCCAATAGCAAACATAGTCGGTCTCGAGTCGAGACTATCGGTCTCGAGTTATGCTGGTGTCGAGATCTCGAGTCGCAACAGGGGTGTTACCGAGTCGCAAGAGAGCTGGTCTCGGTTTGTCATGGTCCAGTCGAGACTGTTCGGTCTCGAGTCGCAACTGGACCCGCAACCTCGGTCTCGGTTGGTGCTGCTGTGTGTGTCGGTGTGAGGTCTCAAGTCGAGACTGAAGGTATCGACTCGCAATCTGTGTCGCAACAGAGCATGTAACAACTTTCCATAATTTTAGTCAATTAATTTCCGTGATTCAAGCTAACAACTTAGGTAGTTTCGGAAACAGATCAATCACAGAAATTTATTAACAGTTTCATATTATAAACAGATCATGTTCATATCAATTTCGTATTATCATCATCAATCTATGATCATGCCTTCTAACCATGCCTAACAATAATCGAATACTATACCATAGCAATCAATTTACACACAATAGTTCCGGATCAGAACTGACTTCAAAACATGCAGCCGATTTTATTCATATATCCAAATCTGTTCTACATCATACGTAATATATTCGACTCTATGCATACAAACGATTTTATGAACAGTATGAACAATCATAAACAATCATGTTAGCAAAATCCTAGATCATGAAATCCGATTAATCATAACATCACCTAAACATATAAAACACGAAGTCATGGATATCATACTAACCGAGATAGAAAGAGGAGGATTCGGATTCAAAGTAACAAGGATGTTCGGCGGTTCTTCGGTTCCGAGTCGAGAGAGAGTTTGTGTGTGCTTGATTGCCAAAGTTGTGAAAACTAAACCCTAAGAGATGTGTGTAATCATATACGTGTGGAAAAGGATGTGGGCCGAAACCCCACATGGGCCACCTAGTGGTCTCGAGTCGGACATGTGTGTGTGGGCCGAAGAATGTTTTATGAAATCAGCTAAGTGTTCGGTCCAAGTAACTTATACACGTTCACATGAAATCGTATAGCACATAACATTCAATCAATCAGCGTAATCACGTAATCACAAATAGTTCAACAGTTACACGTAATGTAAGAGACGGTAAAGTACGAGTTGTCACATTATCCCCAACTTAAAAGAAATTTCGTCCCGAAATTTGGTACGCACTCACTGAGGGAAATAGGTAAGTTGTATCGTTCGTTCACTGGTTTTCCTGGGGTGTCACATCCTCCCCCCGTTGATCTGGAATTTCGTCCCGAAATTCCGAAGTAGTAGCTTCAGCCTCAGTAGTGGTTGCATTGGTTCCGAATAACTGGGGGTACTTTTCTGTCATCCTGTCTTCGCGTTCCCAGGTGTACTCTGGGCCACGTTTGGAGTTCCAACGAACTCGGACAAGAGGGATTCTCTTGTTCTTGAGGACCTTAACATCCCGGTCCGTGATTTCAACTGGCTCCTCAACGAACTGCAACCGCTCGTCGATAGTGAGTTCCTTAAAAGGAATTATGAGGGTCTCATCTGACAGGCACTTCTTCAGATTCGACACGTGAAATACATTGTGAACTGCGCCGAGTTCAGCTGGTAAGTTTAGCTTGTAGGCCACCTTGCCTATTTTCTCAATGATCTCGAACGGTCCGACATACCGCAGATTTAGTTTGCCCCGTTTGCCAAAACGGACCACACCCTTCCAGGGCGAGACTTTAAGTAAAACCCGGTCCCCGACCTGAAATTTCAAAGGCTTTCTACGCTTGTCCGCGTAGGCTTTCTGACGGTCGCGTGCTGCCGCCATGCGTTGTCGTATCTGTGCAATATTTTCCGTGGCGTCCACTACAATCTCTGGACCCGTGATCTGACTATCCCCCACCTCTGCCCAACAGAGAGGTGACCGGCATTTACGTCCGTACAGTGCCTCGAATGGAGCGGCTTGTATGCTGGTGTGATAACTGTTATTATATGAGAACTCCACCAAAGGGAGGTGCTTTTCCCAGCCGTTGCCGAAATCAATAACGCATGCCCTAAGCATGTCTTCAAGAGTTTGGATCGTTCGCTCAGACTGCCCATCCGTCTGAGGATGATATGCTATGCTCATGTCTAACCGTGAGCCAAAAGATTTGTGCATCGCTTGCCATAGTTCTGATGTGAATCGTGCATCCCGATCCGAAATGATGGAAGTGGGCACTCCGTGCCTCGAAACAACTTCTTTGAGATAGATGTCTGCGAGAGTGGAGAACTTATCCGTTTCCTTTATAGCTAGGAAGTGTGCAGACTTGGTGAGTCGATCCACGATCACCCATATGGTATCATTCCCACGCTGGGATCTGGGTAGGCCTGTAACAAAATCCATGGAAATTTCTTCCCATTTCCATTGCGGTATCTTGGGTTGCTGAAGTAGGCCCGCTGGTTTCTGGTATTCCACCTTGACTCTCGCACAGGTCAAGCACTTGCCAACGTAAGTAGCGATGTGGGCCTTCATGCTAGGCCAGGGTAAGTAGTTCTGATGTCGTGGTACATTTTGTCCGAACCTGGATGTACCGAGTAGCGGGACTTGTGAGCTTCGTCCATTACCAGCTCGCGTAAACCGCCAAAAAGTGGGACCCAAATACGCCCCGTTACATAGTAGGCGCCGTCTGCCTTCTGTTCTAATCGCTGTCGTGAGCTGCGTAGGGCTTCAGCCCTGACGTTTTCCGGTTTCAATGCTTCTGCCTGAGCATCTCGTATCTGTGTAGGGAGGCTAGACTGGATCGTAAGCTGCAGCCTCGCACGCGCTTAGGTAGTGTGTCTTTTCGACTGAGGGCATCAGCCACAACATTGGCCTTGCCTGGATGGTACTTAATAGCGCATTCATAATCGTTAAGTAGTTCAACCCATCGTCGTTGACGCATGTTCAATTCCTTCTGCCTGAAGATATGCTCGAGACTCCTGTGATCGGTGTAAATTATGCACTTGGTACCGTACAGGTAGTGTCGCCATATCTTGAGCGCGAAAACAACAGCTCCCAGCTCTAAATCGTGCGTCGTGTAATTTCGTTCATGTATCTTAAGTTGGCGCGAGGCGTAAGCAATGACCTTGTCGCGCTGCATTAACACACATCCCAAACCCTGGATGGATGCATCACAGTATACTACGAAGTCGTCCGTGCCCTCTGGCAATGAGAGGATAGGTGCACTGCAAAGTCTATCCTTTAAGTGCTGAAAAGCAGTTTCCTGACTATGGCCCCAACGGTATGTGACACCCTTCTGTGTCAGTAGTGTAAGCGGCTGAGCAATCTTTGAAAAGTCTTTAATAAACCGTCTGTAGTACCCCGCCAAACCCAAAAATTGGCGTATTTCCGTTGGCGTACGTGGTGCAGGCCAGTTTCTGATCGAGTCTACCTTGGATGGATCGACATGGATCCCATCCTTGTTCACTACGTGGCCTAAGAAGTGGACTTCACGAAGCCAGAAGTCGCATTTCGAAAACTTAGCGTACAGCTGTTCCTTCCGTAGGAGTCCCAAAATAAGGCGTAGGTGCTGCTCGTGTTCCTCCTGACTCTTGGAGTAGATCAGAATGTCGTCGATGAAGACAATGACGAACTTGTCAAGATAGGGTTTGCACACCCTGTTCATAAGGTCCATAAATACGGCAGGTGCGTTCGTTAACCCGAACAGCATGACAAGAAACTCGTAGTGGCCATAACGAGTTCTGAATGCGGTTTTGGAGACGTCCTCATCCCGGACTCTCAGCTGATGATAACCAGACCTCAAGCCTATCTTGGAGTAGTAATACGACCCTTGCAACTGGTCGAATAGGTCATCTATGCGTGGAAGAGGATAACGGTTCTTCACTGTTACCTTGTTCAGTTCCCGGTAGTCTATGTACATCCTGAAGGTACCATCCTTCTTTCTCACGAACAATACTGGAGCTCCCCAAGGCGAAGAGCTTGGACGAATGAAGCCCTTTTCCAAGAGCTCTTGTAGCTGCTTTGACAGTTCCTCCAATTCTGATGGAGCTAGACGATATGGTGCGCGGGCTATGGGTGCTTCTCCTGGAGCGAGCTCGATTTGAAATTCGACCTGACGGTGAGGCGGTAAGCCAGGTAAGTCTTCAGGAAACACCTGAGGGTAGTCGCGTACAACTGGAATGTCTTCCAATTTCTTTTCCTTCACTGATGCATCTGAAACGAGTGCCAAGATTACGGTGTGACCCTTCCGCAAACATTTCTGAGCCTTCAAGAAAGAGATGATGCTAACCACAGCACCACTCTTGTCGCCTTGGACTTCGAGAGGTTCTTGACCAGTACGGGGAATGCGAATAATCTTCTCACTGCATAAGATCTCTGCCTGATGCTGGGATAACCAATCCATCCCAATAACGATATCAAAACTTCCCAAGACTATGGGAATAAGGTCGATGGAGAAAGCTTGACCGGCTAAGACAATACTACAACCCCTGACTATTTGCGTGGCTTCTAGACTCTTACCATTAGCTAGTTCTACTACATGTTTGATGTTTAGGGGTGTTGGTGCACGTTTTAACAATTTACTGGCTTTCACAGATATATAACTTGTATCCGCACCCGAATCAAATAAAACAGTAACATAAATATCGTCGAGGAGAAACTTACCCATAACCACATTGGGATGGTTCATTGCATCTCCTCGTCCTAACACGAAAGCTCGACCCCTTGCCTCGTTGCCATTGTTGTTGTTGTTCCCACCGTTGTTGTGCCCGTTGCCCTGGTTATTGTTGTTGTTGTGGTTCTGGTTCTGGTTCAACTGAGGACAATCGCGTTTGTAATGACCTTCTGCCCCACACTGGAAACATCCCCGGTTTCCACGCTGTGGTTGCTGCTGCTGTGGGTTTTGAGGAACCGGTGGCGGAAGTTGCTGATTCTGGTTCGCAGGTCGTGAGCTCCTGCAATCTTTGGCTTCGTGCCCTAGCTTGAGACATCTCTGACAACGTTCCTTGCGACACCTTCCACTGTGGTGTCTGTTACATTTGTTACATAGTGGGTGAACTCCCCGGTATCCACCCTGCCCCTGACTGCCAGATGGTTGCTGACTCGAATTCTGGTAGTCGTTCGTCCTGCGCTGCTGTGCTTGAGACTGAACGGAAACTGATCCCCTGCTGGAATCCCCATCCCATTTCCGTTTGTTGTCGCTGAGTGTAGCAGGAGTAGCAGCTGGAGTAGTAGTTGCACTGACGCGTTTGGGCAGCTTGTTCTGTTCTACTGCCTGATCTGTGAGTCGATGAGCAAGACGCTGGATGTCCTGGATGTTGTCGAGGTTTGCCGATGTAACATGGCTCTGGATCTCTAGCGCAAGTCCCTTGAGATACAACTCAATGCGCTTCACTGGAGGGTCCACCATAGTTGGACACAGAATGGCCAGTTCGTTTGATCGTTTCGTATAGGCTTCAATCTCTGACCCCGTCATTTTCAAGTGATAAAGCTCGTTCTCCAACTTGTGGATGTCATCACGCGTGCAGTATTCCCTCTTAATGAGTTCCTTGAAGTCGTTCCAGGGTGTGGCGTTAGCAGCTGCCAACCCTAAAATCTGAACTTGGGCGTTCCACCAAGTTAGTGCTATCCCCTCTAAAGTACCAGTGGCATATTTCACCCTGCGAGCCTCAGGGCATTCACACATCTCGAATACAGACTCGAGTTTTTCAAACCAGTGAAGGAGTCCCACTGCTCCTTCCGTGCCACTAAATGTGCTGGGACGACAGTCCATGAAATTCTTGAAAGTGCAGACTGGTTGCTGTGCTGGTTGACCTATTATGTACGAATAGGACAAAGTTTAATTACAAGGGCTAGTTTAGGAGTGTAGGATCTAAAGATCCTAGTGTGTGCTATAACCACAGGATATACCTCCTGCTTGTGCGGCTGCAAGTGCCGCAGCAACTTGAGCTTGAACGAGAGCCTCTAGCTGGGCTTGAGTCATGTTAATTCGTCCAGACATGATCTTCATTGTAAAAGTAGCGTAAGTGAGAATGGTTCGCGAGTAGGGCGATGACAGAAAAGCGTAAGCACGTAGGTATTCTCATGTAATAAAGTCATGTGTATCTAAGCGTAATACGAGCAAAGTTCTATATAGTTCTAGCATGCAGGTAATAAACATAAACCTTATTACCTAGGATGTCGAGTCTTGCACGTGGAGCGAAGCGTCGTTGTGGATCGTTGAGAGCACTGTTCTGGTTAAAGTCTGATTTTAATAAAAACGTTTTCCCATATTAAAACCGAGTTCTCTATAACCAATGGCTCTGATACCAATCTGTCACACCCCCAAAATCCACACGCGGAGTACCACCGCTTGGAGGCGTGACATGACCAGGATCAAGCCACCAATCATATTGAACATGTAATTAAATAGTAAAAGTTATCCATCAATACGAAAGGTGCTTATCAAAACCAACATAAGTAAATGTATAGCGGAAGCATTAATGTAAAAACCCAACATAAGTGTTTAATAAGTAATCACGATCCATTTGCCCACAACGACCTGCTCCTCCTTGTGCAAGCTCCTTAAGTACCTAAGGTCCTGCAAGGCATGCAGCAGAGAGTCAACAACTAGTTGAGCGAGTTCACAGAAAGTAAGTTCAGTAATAGTAATTGTATGAGTCGTATTATGTTTGTTCGTTGTCCATGTATAGTATTGGTTTCCATCGCGGGCCCTTTCGGCATGTATGCGAAGATTTGGGTTAATACTCCCAAATATCCTAGACTATGTATATTTGTATCGCTGGCCACCCTGGCATGTGTGCGAAGTTTTAGTATGTATAGTTCGCAGCCTTCCTAAGGCATGTGTGCGAAGATCAGTCATAATATCGCAGCCAACCCCTGGCGTGTGTGCGAAGATCAGTTCAAGTAGGTATACTAGTCTAGCCACATCTTATCCTTTCTCTTCCTTCCCCGAGGACTATATCTTTAGGTTTAATAACTAAGTATGTACGCATAATTCATTCAATCCCATTCCCACCCTGGGAACCCCATGCCTTGGCTGTGTGAACTCACCTTGGTTTGCTCGGCAGATACACAGAAAGTAAATCAAGCTATATGGTGATCAACCACGTCCTAGCATGGTTATACAAGTCAGGTTCGCATTCGAATATAGCACGTATGTTCTACACGTATTGTACACAGGTATAATCATGGCATGCACAAGTATGTCATAGCAGTCCAATAGCAGACATGTAAATAAGTCCAAGTATCCGGCCCATTCAGTTGGGCTCGTAACAGTGAAAGTCCAATAGCAAACATAGTCGGTCTCGAGTCGAGACTATCGGTCTCGAGTTATGCTGGTGTCGAGATCTCGAGTCGCAACAGGGGTGTTACCGAGTCGCAAGAGAGCTGGTCTCGGTTTGTCATGGTCCAGTCGAGACTGTTCGGTCTCGAGTCGCAACTGGACCCGCAACCTCGGTCTCGGTTGGTGCTGTTGTGTGTGTCGGTGTGAGGTCTCGAGTCGAGACTGAAGGTATCGACTCGCAATCTGTGTCGCAACAGAGCATGTAACAACTTTCCATAATTTTAGTCAATTAATTTCCGTGATTCAAGCTAACAACTTAGGTAGTTTCGGAAACAGATCAATCACAGAAATTTATTAACAGTTTCATAGTTTCATATTATAAACAGATCATGTTCATATCAATTTCGTATTATCATCATCAATCTATGATCATGCCTTCTAACCATGCCTAACAATAATCGAATACTATACCATAGCAATCAATTTACACACAATAGTTCCGGATCAGAACTGACTTCAAAACATGCAGCCGATTTTATTCATATATCCAAATCTGTTCTACATCATACGTAATCAATTCGACTCTATGCATACAAACGATTTTATGAACAGTATGAACAATCATAAACAATCATGTTAGCAAAATCCTAGATCATGAAATCCGATTAATCATAACATCACCTAAACATATAAAACACGAAGTCATGGATATCATACTAACCGAGATAGAAAGAGGAGGATTCGGATTCAAAGTAACAAGGATGTTCGGCGGTTCTTCGGTTCCGAGTCGAGAGAGAGTTTGTGTGTGCTTGATTGCCAAAGTTGTGAAAACTAAACCCTAAGAGATGTGTGTAATCATATACGTGTGGAAAAGGATGTGGGCCGAAACCCCACATGGGCCACCTAGTGGTCTCGAGTCGGACATGTGTGTGTGGGCCGAAGAATGTTTTATGAAATCAGCTAAGTGTTCGGTCCAAGTAACTTATACACGTTCACATGAAATCGGATAGCACATAACATTCAATCAATCAGCGTAATCACGTAATCACAAATAGTTCAACAGTTACACGTAATGTAAGAGACGGTAAAGTACGAGTTGTCACAAAAAATTACCTAAGCAATTAAGTGATCAAATTAGTTTTGTGAGGTAGTGTGCTAACAATGTGTATTGGAAAATATTCTGGTTTAGTTGATTGCAAAAAACAGTTTTAGGATATAGCTCAGGATACCCAGCTATATTAATAATCAAACAATGAGCAAAAATGTAAAGGTTGACACGAGATATACGAGGAAAGCCCTTGATCAATCTAGATCTCCGGCATAAAACCTCGGGAGCTGACAATCGTCGGTTGCCTTGTTCTTCTTATTACTTCGAAATTCAGGATACAGTGTAGAATATGGCTCAGATCGATGCTAAGTGTTACAATGATTGCAAGTGATGAGTGTTAATGTGTGATTGTTGCTGGAAAGAAGAGTGTGAGAGTTGGAGAGCTTGAATTGTGTGTTTCCTATTATCTGGCCATCCTTATTTATAGTTACACGAATTAACTAACTATGCTAAAAATCCGGGATACTTGGAATATTCCCTTCTGAACGTTAGGGACTGTTTCAACTCTTTCTCTACGTGCATATTAACTATAAATCTGGGATTTAAGCTTCCATAACTGTTACAACATTAATAGCATTGACCATCATCCGTAACTCCCATAAAATATGCATTTCTTCAATGTTGACCGTTACAAGAGCTATTCTTCCGCCATCAACGTCCTTATCCTAACCAATTTGAGCGGGTCTTTAGGATGACTTGGTCCTCATGAACGTTAGTCCCTTGTAACCAACGTTTACAAGCAAATTGTTAGTAATAGTCAGGATACTGCCTCAAGATCTTACCAATATCCTAGCCTGGTATCCTGATCATAATCAGCTATCATAAAATCAAGATATAGTGTCAGGATATGGGCTCAAAATTTCACCCATAACAACTTCATTTGCTGATTGGTTTACTGCGTTATCCATCTGAATTATAAATATAACATACTGATTAATATCACAAAATAGATAGCAATTAAACAAAACATTGAAATCACAAACACAAACTGAGTCAACACATATAGCCAAAATCGTCGATCATTGCGACGTTTATATATATATATATATAGAAGGATCTGTTAAGAACCACCATTTATTGCGAGAACCGCGAGAACCAGTGTGAACACAAACAGTAATTCCTAAAAAATCTAAAAAACACCCAATTTTTTTTTATTTTTTTACTATTTTTTTTGGAAAAATCGCTATATTTTGTTAATATAAAAAATAAAAAAAATTCAAAAAAAAAAAATTCAAGTAACAGTTATCCATGCACATGTGCATATGTATCATTTCTTTGTCAAATTCTGTAATTCATTACAAATATTAGTCAATTGCACTTTCATTTACACTACCACGTGTAATACACTACTTTTTACGTTGACAATATTAGAAATGCACATGTGCATCTATATGTATCAACATGAAATAAGGTGTTTTGGTACACTACTTTGAATACACTTTCTCTTTCATCTATCATTCCATCCATAATACACAAACATGCACATGTGCATATGTATCATTTCTTTGACAAATTCCGTAACTCATTACAAATAATAGACAATTGCACTTTCATTTACACTACCATATGTAATACACTACTTTCTACATTATCAATATTAGAAATGCACATGTGCATCTATATGTATCAACATGAAATAAGGTGTTTTGGTACACTACTTTGAATACACTTTCCCTTTCATATGTCATACCATCCATAATACACTACCATTACCTCCTACCATCCATAATACAATATCATTACCTCCTACCATCCATAATACAATACCATTACCAATATTTTGACTTTATTACATGTATATCAACACCATTTATACCATCCAATCATCATATTACATCAGAACGTAACAACTATAGCCAAACCATCAACCACTAGATATAACTAACCAAAAAACATGTATATGGGCCTACTTCTCCATTCAAAATCACAAACTTTTTGTACCAAAACATGTTATCATGGTTATACCTAATGATGCACATGTACATTTTGAATATTGGTAATGTAAAAAGTAGTGGATTATAGATGGTATTGTAAATTAAAGTGCAATTGTCTATTACTGATAGCGTATTACGAAATTTGTTGAAGTAATGATACATATGCACATGTGCATGGATAACTGTTACTCAAAAAAAAAGTTTTTTTTTGGTAACTAAATATAGCGATTTTTGTTAAAAAATAAAAAAAAATTTGAGTGTTTTTTAAATTTTTTTTAGATTTTATTTTGTGTTCACATTGGTTCTCGCGGTTCTCGCAATAAGGGTGGTTCTCGCATGAACCTTACCCTATATATATATATATATATATATATATATATATATATATATATGCATCCGTACAAGCCACATATTTACAGATGTTTTATTTTTGTGATACTTATATTATTATACACTATTTTATTATTATTATTATTATTATTATTATTATTTATATATTTTTTACATATTACTATTACACAAAACACCTATTCTATGGTTAACTATCTTCAAAAGTGAAATTCCCTTTCATCGTACTTCCAGGAGATGTTTTCGCCCACAGATCGGATCCGGTTTCCCGTGTCCACCAACTCTTCGCCGTAGCAGCGTAGCTCATCAACATTTTCTGGGTTCATGGGTAAAAAAGTGGCGGGGGCAGGTTCAAACTGTGGGTAATAAGGGTTTGGATGGTTCATGAGGTTTTGGAAATGCCAATCGTTGGTCCACCATTCCTGAATTGGATTAGGCAGGGGTAGTGGGTTGACAATAGATTCAGGGATGACAGGTTCCAGGTTTATAGGAAGTTCGTTTTGAACGAGAATGTTCACAAGGTTTTCATCAGCTGGGCCAAAAAGGTCGCAGTTTGCTAGCTTCCTGTCTAGTTCCTCCCAGGGTGGTAGAGTCGGAGCCTGTCCCGAGCTTTCTCCCACAATCTCTTTTCCCTTTGGTTCAACTGTTTTCTTTACTTATTGAGCTGCAAATTTCTTCTTTCTCCCCCTTTTCCAGTCTAAAAGCCTCCTTCTCTTCTTTGGTTTGGGTTTTTCCTCGGCTTGGAACACCATTGGTTCATCTGTCTCAGCCTGGTACCCAGTCTGGTTCCTCGTAGCCTCCATGTCAGTGGAATGTATCGAGAAGTTTTGGAGAGCCTTCGATAATTCATTCATACTGTTAGTCATACATAAGGAAACACAAAAGTTCCAAATTAAATTTTAATTATTGCAATTAAATTTCACATAAGCACAAAATCTTTGACTAGAATTTAAGTATTTTTCAAATACTTGATTTGCTTAAACCAGTGGCCCTGATACCACCTTTTCTGTCACGGCCCCCGACCCGTTTGCCCTGTTCAGAAGCCGCGGGACAGAAACCCGTGGTATTGGTATTTATATTGGTAGCGGAACTTTCAACAGGACCGTTGACGGAAAATAATATCAGAGTTTTAAAGAAAACACCGAATTATTTTATTATAAATATTGGGACAAATCCCTTATTTTACAAGAAAGGAATTTCACTGGGAAATCCCCTGATTACAGAAAACATGTTTATTTCTATTTACTGAGCCACTATATTTAAGCTGGAGTGCTACGCGACACTTTTCCTTTTCTTCACAGTAAATCACCTGAAACATGTTTTAAAAATATTTGATCAGCGAAAAATACTGGCGAGTGCATTCCATTTATACAAAAGACACATTGTTATAATATACAGTATTAAGAGCTATTACAATGTTTATATCAACCAATTACCCCAAATTGGTATTTGTCACTCGACCGGATCTGTGACTATAGTCATATCACACATTGGCTAACACGTTGTCCAATGGTGAAGATTATCAAGTAGTGTATAGAAAACCCCATATACCGGCAGTAATTGCAGATCACAAAGACTTAATCACTGTAATTATAACTTTGAAAACAAGTAGGGTTTTGAAAGAAATTTGGTAAAAAGAGAATGACTCACATTGCAAGTTTAAACGGTCATAGCTTGCCTACTGGTTAAGCTGGTAAACCTAGTTAAATATATAATGCAAACGAAACTATGTTAGTAACTTAATACAACGTTTACGATAATCGTGAGATTGAAACCCTCACGACGAATGACAAAGTATAGCCCAAATTTAGGCAGCACTTAAACATCCATCGGATCGGTTTTAATCGATCGGATATAGTATCGTAGCGGTGATCGAGTTATTACCCCGTTATCGTAGCAGAGTTTTGGTGCCTTGGCCTATTAAATTGAGCAGAATTATAGTGATACAGAAGAAATTTTCGAGCAAACTGAACTGTCCAACGTTCAATTTATAGCTGATTCGTAGCGCTCTCGCGCCCCGCGACTAAGTTAACGAAGTCCCTCGCGGTCCGCGAGGGACACCCTAGCTACGGTTAGGGCTGCCGTGTCACCACCTAGACTTGACACGTGTGTGACACCTGTCATGCAATGCATCCGGATCAGCTCAAGGCTCTCGCGCCCCGTGAGAGTCCTACCCTTAATGGGTCGCGGCCCGCGACAGACTAAAATATTAGTTTTTATTTGATTTTTATAAAAATAAGGTTATATGGGTTTGGGTTTTCACTTACGGAGCGTTTTAGGGCGTTTTTGTGAGCTGTTACACCTTCTAGTTGTTTGGTGAACCGCAATATATGTATTCTTAAAATTGTATTTTGTTTCTCAAAGGCATTGAGTGATGAAGCCTCAGTATTCTCCGTAGTCCCCACAGATCTATTGCTAATTCTGTTATTGATATTTGTTTAATTTTAGGGTTTTTGATCACTAGCTGATGTGTAAACTGAAAGATCGTTGCCTCTATTTTGCTTTGCTTTCACACAATCTCAGAAAGTTTGGAATTTGCAAGATTTGTGTAAGTCATATTTTGCTTGATTGGTTGAATATGCTTTTAGTGATTTCGATGATAGTTATGGAGACTCTTTAGGCATAAAGTTATATTTTTTTATGTGTTGGATAGTATGATCAGATCTTTGATGTAGTAAAAAAGGTGTGAAATGGGACGAGGCAAATTTGTGCATTACAGAAGCAAATAAACATGTAAGACAGAAACTTTTTGTTCAGTTTTAACCTTTTTATCATATAAGAATTTTAGATAAAAGGCTAAATTTAGAGGTGTTGCGACCTCTATTATTGTTCAGATTGTTTGTGTTGGGATTTTGTAATAAACTTTTAATTGTCTATGTTGGGATTTTGTAATCAACTATTAATCTCGAACAGATGCTTATGTGTCCTTTTTTGCCTGCCCTTCTTTTAGTGCATGTGCTAATTAGAAACTTTTCAAAATTAAATCCCCATTTGGTGATATACTCACCATTCGTGGAAAAACAAACATTATGGATTGCCCGAGAAAGCTTTTGTGCTTAAGGTATCCGAGTGTTTGAATGGAGAATGTGTCATCCACATGACACAAGTAAATTCTGACGAATTTAAGTCGAAAGCTGAAGATCTTTGTGTGGATGGACATGAGAAGTCTGTAGCCACCCAGGAAGCATAATGCTTAGAATGTTCACAAGTGAGTCGAACATCGTAAACCATTATTGGTCTGCATCATTGAATTTGAAATCCCACATAGATTTTGGAAATGACGACAAAGGATATAATTTCCAAGTTACCTATGATCAATCGCGATGTGAATTATAGTCGACATACTTACTAAGTCGACACTTCTTGTCAATTAATCGGAATTGGGTCAATAGTACTTAGACTTGCGACTTTTTGCTAAATTATAATCTTGTTGATTGGAAGCTAGCAAAAAGGTAAATACTCTTAACTTATTTTAGTTTTTAAACTTGAGATGGCGAATATGCCACTTGGAGTGTGTATTACATAAATAAGTCGCCTATGATTGCGCATAAATGTAAGAATTCGGTTTATTTCGTTTTACTTGATAACTAAAACGATTGGGGGTTAATGGTACCATGTCCGGACGTCCCGATGGGTTAATCAAGTATGTAAATCTGGTAACAAGAATAAATCCAATAAATATTTAAAAGATCACCTACGGATTTTCTCTATGTATAAAACTCTTTTTGAAAAACTGTTTTCAAAACGAGTCAGTTAATTGTATTTATTAACTTTGGCTGACGTATTTTCAAAATATTGATCCGCATGTACCGAACCTTATTATTGGCTGGGAATACGGGTCGGCTAGAATGAAGGCTAAGGAATCTGCAACTCCTAATGCTTAAGGCCTATGATGTCTAAAGTTCTGTTTATTTAGATCCCGCCTGTGGGCTTGTATCGAACGCTCGTAATACTTTTATATATCCAAGCTTTCTTGAATTTTATATTTTCACTCCAATACTTCTGCTGCATATTATTATACTGTGATAACTGTTTATCCAACCGTCACGACTATACCCATCCGGGCCCATCGGGAATCGGGGTGTGACACAAATAAAAAATATATACATTTAAAAACCCCGTGTATTACACGGATTGAATAAATGTAAATTTACATATTAAATAATAAAAAATGATATCTTTAAAAACCTCGTGTATTACACGGGTTGAATATATGTAATTTTGTCTACTAAATAATAAAAAGGTTATATTTGTAAAAAACCTCGTGTATTACACAGGTTGAAGAATTGTAATTTTGCATATTAAATAATAAAAAGGTTAAAAGTTAGGTTTGTTTTTTAAACTAAACTCAATCAAATAAAAACGTCTTTCTCAAAGATTATAACACTTGACCGAGAAGAGTTGATAATATCATCACATAATACCATATTTATTATATTAGGGTGAGGTTCAGCTACAAAGTCATTTTTTCCTACAAAGTGTATGAATTCATAAAACTCCACAATTTCAGCCATAAAACACACTCAAAACCCACAAATAACAGAGTTTAGATCACTAAAACACAATATTCAAACCCTAACAGTCCATAAAAACTTCAAACATACCATCGTAGAACTATAAATATAAAACACAACATGATAATCAACATAAAACACAACAATGTTAGTCATTCGATAATCAAAGCCTTATTATCCAAAACACAACACAAAAACCACAAATATGGTGTTTTAGTAGTCTACACTTTGTTATTTGTGGGTTTTGAATGTGTTTTATGGTTGACATTATGGTGTTTTATGACTTTTTACACTTTGTAGGAAAAATAGACTTTGTAGCCAACTCCCACCCTATTACATTAATATAATATCATTATCAAACTATCAATATAATGTTAATGTTACATTAGTATTAATATAAAAGCATCTAAAATATCAATTTACGTAATGTTGTGTTAATATTCTTTTAATTTTGATTAATATATTAGTTATTGTGTGGATATTATATTTATCCAATAATATTAAGTTTGGTTTTCATGATAGATAATTTGGTTTATTTAAAAACATCTTATATTAAATTAGCAATTTAAGTTTGAAGATAATATTTTTATTAGAAAAATAAAAGGATTCTATTTCAATTTTAAAATAGGATAAGATTTAATATTAATTTATTATTTAATAGGTTAAGATTTAGTATTAATTTACTATTTAATATTTAATTAATATAAGATAAGTATGAAAAAAGACGAGAAAACATAAAATTAGATGACTACAATGAATGACACGTGTTATGCATTGATTACTTTATTATATACTATAGATATAAATAGATTTTAACACAAAGCTATTAGGCGGTGTAGTGGAAACCATGTTTTGTTATAAACCATTTGACCCGGATTCAATTCCATCATCAAACCCGTTTTCTTACATTTCTTTTTATAATTCTTTAGTTTAGAAGCTGTGATATCTTACATTTCTTTTTTTAGTTCTTTAATTTAGAAGTTGTGATAGGTTTGATTATAATGAAATTTTCTAAAACACTCGATATAATGAAAACTATTTCTGAAAAAAATTATCAATAGGCAAAGATTTGAGGTTTTAATGAATTTTTTTAAACTCTCAATATAATGGGAACTACTACTAAGAAATTATTAATAGGCAATGATTCGAGGTTTTATTTTATATATGTGTAAAAATGACCTTTGGATTTGAGTTATAAACAAAATTATTATTTTGGCTTTTTACTGAATTGGTGCTATTGGAACCACATTGATATTCATTTTTATATTTTTCAATAAACATAAAAAAATGTTTCAATATTGTTTTGGTATATAACGACTTTATTTTTTGGCTTTCTTTTTCGGTTGTTATACCAGCTGCCAGTGTCGTAGTGACGTAGTCATGAACCAAACCAAAACCGTCCAAATTTTCAACGCAACCCACGATGCAAAACTAGGTGAATAATAACCATGCCATTAAAAGTATGCCACCTGGTCCACTACATTGGCGACATGTGACGCTTTTTCGCGGCGAAGCGCGGATGGCAAATACCAGTGTGATATATTGATAACTCATTTTTCGTTAGCAGGCTCACTTTAAACCCACCGAGCCTAAAGTTAATCCGCCACTCGTTAGGCTTTGGGTATGTTTTACATGAAACTTTTAGGAGCTTATAGCTTTAAGCTTTTAAGAAAAAACTCTTACTCAATAAAAAGACTTGTTTGGTTGAAGGAGCTTCAAGCTTTTAGGTTATAAGCTTGAAGCTTTTGGTTGAACGCTCCTACTCATAGCGTTTAGAAGT